>NW_020954583.1:4006475-4702551 GCF_900497805.2 Vombatus ursinus
TCTTCTTCTTCTTCTTCTTCTTCTTCTTCTTCTTCTTCTTCTTCTTCCTCTTCTTCTTCTCATTTTTCATTTATCAGCTTCTGAATTTCCCCACAATTTTCATCAAACCAGTCTTGATGATTGTGAGTGTTCTGACCCAGATGAGCAAATGCAGTGCTGTACACCAAATATCTGAAAGCTGCCCTCTCCCTTTTTGCTCCACTGTTGCCAACTGTGTGTTGGCTCAACTTTCCCTCCAAGTTAGTAACAAACCATTGCTCCTCAGAGAAGAGCTCTCATCTGTTGATATTAATTCTTCTAGTAGTTATTTTGCCTTGGAGCCCCTGTTTTTGTTGAATGGGAATTTTTGGCTTGGAGAGGATAAGTCTATTGTAAGTTGAGCACTCTGTGACACATTACCTTCATCACACTTACATCGTGTCTGTCTCTTCTTACAATCACCTAGTCTATTAAATGCCAATGTTTGCTGTGAGGGTGCATCTATGAAGTTTTGTTGCATTTAGGTAAATGGAAAACAGTGTTGGTGATGAGATCATGAGATGCACAAGTCTTCAGTATTAAGTGACCATTGCTGTTGCTGTTTCCAACCTCATTCCTCCCAAGGACTCACTGCCATGTCTGGTAATCTGAGTCTATTCTAGCATTAAAGTCACTGAGAATTATGAGCTTGTCCTCTTTTGACACATTGATGATAAAGGTGTCCAGGTCTTCATAAATTTTTTCTTTGACCTCATCAAGGTTTGTCATGGTGGGAGCATAGACACTGATGATGATGGTGTGACATTTTCCTGCAAATGTCAATCACATTTTCATGAGTCTGTCATTTACTCTTTTTGGTAGGCATACTCGCTTGTTGACTAGATTAATTTTGATTGCAAAACCTACACCAGTTTCATAACATTCCCCTTCACTGTGGCCACTCCAGAAAAATGTGTATCCAGCTCCAACTTTAATAAGCTGGTCAGTTTTAGTTTAGTTTAGTTTAGTTCAGTAAGCTTTGTCAGTTTTGTTTCACTCACAGCTGCTATTTAAATGTAATACCTGCTGAGTTCTCTCACAACAAGAGATGTTCATCTTTCAGGTCTACTGGATTTTGTGTTGTCTATAAGCGTACACAATTCCAAGTACTGATGGTGTGTGGAATTATCTTTGTAGAAATTGTTGTACATTTTTTTGTGTGTGTGTTTCAACCACAGGGAGGGATCCTCACTTGCCACAACAGTCAGGCCAGGGTTGGGTAAGCAGACAATTTTTAGGGCACCTTTTCTAGCCCTTTCCTCACACTAGGAAGTGAGTAGTGCAATCCTTAAAAGGCTACTCAGACACCCAGGGGCTGCCAAATCCCACTGATGCTTCCAGTAAGAAGACGACCCTAAGACCTGGGCCACCTGTGTGCAAAGTTGTGACTACTGCTCCCAATATATCTGCACCAGCTGCTTTTGTCACTTGCCTGTCATCACAGGACTCTGAGATAGGTAAAAATGGTTAAATGGTATGGGTGATGTCTTTTTATTCATGTGTAAATTGGATTTCAGGCCTCACTCTCTCTTTCAGAGTCATCACAGTTCAATGTCAGGACAGAGTCAAAAGGACCTGGTGATAGTTCAAGATGCAGTGGATGACCTTGGTATCTTCAATGTCTAAATAAGCTCTAAGTTCTCCACAGTGCCTGCTTCAGCTGCCTTCATGGCCATTGGAACAAACTGTTCTCATCTACCCATTCCACTGGGGAAATCTTCACATGCTTGGGGTAAGAACCCCACCCCCAATGTCCCAACTCACTAACAAGTTTGAGATCTCTCAGTTATTTTCAACCTGGTTTAACCCATCTGCCAAAATGGTTTACCAGAGTGTGACCACTGTGCATGCTAAAGTGTCTTGGAGCCACAGGTGAGAATTAGGTGGATCAGGTGCACACCAAAGGTGGAAAGCAACACTGAAAACAGCTTGGCAACCCTCATACCCTACACTCTGAACACACCCTACACCTCAAGTTAGATTTCTATATCCAACTGATGGAGTACATTATTGCCCCTTTGGAGACAATTTTAATGAGAAAAAGGTTCAATAGTTGCCCACACACAATTTTGCCCTCCACTATAAAACCTCTTCCTTTTGCACCTCTTTTCAATTAGATAATTTTCCACATTGTTTCTCTCCCTTCCCCTTTCTCTCAATTCATTTTCTTTCTCACCATTTAATTTTTTTTTAAATCATCTCATCACAGTCAAGTTACACCCATGTCTCCTGTCTGTGTATACTCCTTCTAACTGCCCTAATATTGATAAAATTCTTAAGAGTTATGATATTGTATTACCATATAAGAATGTAAAAAATTAACTTTGTCAAATCTCTTATGATTTCTCTTCATGTTTTTCTTTTTATGCTTCTCTTGAGTCTTATATTTGAAAGTCAAATTTTCTATTCAGCTCTGGTCTTCATTAGGAATCTTTGAAAGTTCTCTATTTTATTAAATATTAATTTTCCCCAGAAGGATTTTTCCAAGTTTTGATTGGTGGGTAATTCTTGGATGTAATCCTATCTCCTTTGCCTTCCAGGATATGATATTCCAATCCCTCTCATCCTTTGCTTCTTGACCTGGCAGCTCTGGGATTTGGCTATAATATTCCCGGGAGTTTTTATTTTGGGATCACTTTCAAGAGGTGATCAGTGGACTCTTTACATTTCTATTTTACCCTCTTGTTCTCGGATATCAGGACAGTTTTCTTTGATAATTTCTTAAAATATGATGTCTAGTCTTTTTTATTGACCATGGATTTCAGGTAGTCCAATAATTCTTTTTTTTTTATTTCAGGTAGTCCAATAATTCTTTTTCACATTAGTCATGTTGTAAAGAAGAATTAGAAGAAATAGGAGGAACCAGAAAGAGGAAACAAAACAAAACAAAACAACAAAAGGAAAAAAAGAGCAAATAGTATGCTTTGATCTGCATTCAGACTTCATGGTTCTTTTTCTGGGTGTGGACAGAATTTTCCATCATGAAACTTTTGGAGATGTCTTAGATCCTCAGCATTACTGAAAAGAGCTAAGGCTATCAAAGTTAGTCATCACACAATGTGGCTGTTACTATGTACAATGTTCTCCTGGTCCTGCTTATTTCACTCAGCATTGCTCCATACAAGTCTTTCCAGGTTTTTCTGAAGTCTGCTTGCTCATCATTTCTTATAGCACAATAGTATTCCATTACATTCATATACCACAACTTGTTCAGCCATTCCCCAACTGATAGGCATCCCCTCAATTTCCAATTCTTTTCCACCACAGAAAGAGTAGCTATAAATATTTTTGTACATATGGGTCCTTTTCCTATCTGTATGATCTCTTTGGGATATAGCCTTCGAAGTGCTATTGCTGGGTCAAAGGGTATGTATATTTTTATAACCCTTTGGAAGTAGTTCCAAATTGCTCTCCAAAATGGTTGGATCATTCCACAACTTCACCAATAATGCATTACTATTCTAATTTTCCCATAACTTCTCCAACATTTATCATTTTCTTATTTTATCATGTTAGCCAATCTGATAAGTGTGATGTGGTACCTCAGATTCATTTTGATTTGCATTTCTTTAATCAATAATGATTTAAAGCATTTTTTCATATGACTGTAGATAGCTTTAATTTCTTCATCTGAAAATTGCTTATTCATATCCTTTGACCATTTATCAATTGGGGAATGACTTGTATTCTTATAAATTTGACTTAGTTCTCTATATATTTTAGAAATTAGGTCTTTATCAGAGACACTGATTGTAAAAATTCTTCCCAGTTTTCACTTTACCTACTAATCTTGGATGCATTGGTTTTGTTTGTGCAAAAACTTTTCAATTTAATGTTATCAAAATTATCCATTTTGTAGCTCATAATGTTCTCCATCTCTTGCTTGGTCATAAATTCTTCTTTTTCCATAAATCTGAGAGTCAAACTATTCTTTGCTCTCCCAGTTTGCTTATAGTATCAGCCTTTACATCTAAATCATGAACCCATTTTGACTTTTTTTGGTACACTGTGTGAGATTTTGGTCTATGACTAGTCTCTGTGAAACTCTTTTCCAGTTTTCCCCGCAATTTTTGTCAAATAATGAGTTCTTATCACAGAAGCTGAGGTCTTTGGGTTTATCAAATAGATTACTATAGTCATTGACTACTGTGTCTTGTGTACCTAACCCATTCCACTGATCCACCATTCTATTTCTTAGCTAGTGCCAAGTAATTTTGATGATTATGGCTTTATAATACAATTTAAGATGTGGTATGGCTAGGCCACCTTCCCTAGCATTTGTTTTCATTAGTTCCTTTGATATTCTGAACCTTTTGTTCTTCCAGATGAAACATACAATTTTTTTCTAGCTCTATAAAATAATTTTTGGTAGTTTGATTGGAATGACATTGAATAAGTAAATTAATTTAGGTAGAATTGTCATTTTTGTTATATTAACTCAGCCTACCTATGAGCAACTGATGTCTTTCTAATTATTTAGATCTGATTTTATTTGTGTGAAAAGGATTTTCTAATTGTGTTCATGTAGTTCCTGGGTTTGTTTCAGTAGGTAGACTCCTAAATATTTTATGTCTACAATAAGTTTAAATGGAATTTCTCTTCTCTTGCTGTTGGGCTTTGTTGGTAATGTATAGAAATACCCATGATTTATGTGGGTTTATTTTATAGCCTGCTACTTTGCTGAAGTTGTTTATTATTTCAAGTCATTTTTTACTTGATTCTCTAGGATTCTCTAAGTATACCATCATATCATCTGCAAAGAGTGATAACTTTCTTTCTTGTTTGCCTATTCTACTACCTTTAATTTCTTTTTCTTCTCTTATTGCTAAAGCTGTTTCTAGTACCATATTGAACAACAGTGGTGATAATGGACATCCTTTTTTCACCTCTGATCTTATTGGAAATGCTTCTAGCTTGTCCCTATTGCATATGATGCTTGCTGAAGATTTTAGGTAGATGCTATTTATCATTTTAGGGAAGATTCCATTTATTCTTACGCTCTCTAGTCATCAAGTGGTTTCTGTTAGCTTTGTTGTTGATATGATCAATTATGCTGATAGTTTTCCTAATATTGAACCAGCACTGCATTCCTGGTACAATTCCTACTTGGTCATAGTATATTATTCTTGTTGATAAGTTGCTGTAATCTTTGTGCTAATATTTTATTGAAAATTTTTGCATCTATATTCATTAGGGAAATTGGTCTATAATTTTCTTTCCCTGTTTTGACTCTTCCCACTTTAGGTATCAGCACCATATTTGTATCATAAAAAGAATTTGGTAGGACTCTTTCTTTGCCTGTTTTCCCAAATAGTCTATATAGTATATGTAATGGAATTAATTGTTCTTGTTGATAAGTTGCTATAATCTTTTTGATAATATTTTACTGAAAATTTTTGCATCTATATTCATTAGGGAAATTGGTCTATACTTTTCTTTCTCTGTTTTGACTCTTCTCATTTTAGGTATCACCACTATATTTGTATATTTGGTAAGACTCTTTCTTTGCCTATTTTCCCAAATAGTCTATATAGTATTGGAATTAATTGTTCTTTAACTGTTTGATAGAATTCATTTGTAAATCCATCTGGCCCTAGAGATTTTTTCCTAGGGAGTTCATCAATCACTTGTTCAATTTCTTTTTCTGAGATGGAGTTATTTAAGTATTTTACTTCCACTTCTTTTAATCTGGGCAATCTATATTTTTGTAAATATTTATCCATTTCACTAAGACTGTCAAATTTATTGGCATAGAGGTGGACAAAATACTTACTCATTATTGTTCTAATTTCTTCTTCATTGGTGATGAATTCACCCTTTTCATTTTTGATGCTGGTAATTTGGTTTTCTTCTTTCTTTTTTAAAATTAAATTAACCAAAGATGTATCTATTTTTTTTTCATAAAACCAGCTCTTTATTTACTAGTTCAATGGTTTTCTTAATTTCAATTTTATTAATCTCTCCTTTGGTTTTCAATATTTCTAACTTGGTATTTAATTGAGGATTTTAAATTTGTTTTTTTTTCTAGTTTTTTTTTTTACCTGCACGCCCAATTCATTGATCTCCTCTTTCTCTATTTTATTCATGTAAGCATTTAGAGATATAAAACTTCCCTTAAGAACTGCTTTCACTGTAGTATATTGTCTCATTGTTGTCTTTCTCTTGGATGAAGTTATTGATTGTTTCTATGATTTGTTGTTTGACCCACTCATTCTTTAGGATTAGATTATTTAGTTTGCAATTAATTTTTAATCTATCTTTCCATGGCCCTTTATTACATATAATTTTTATTGCATCATGATCTGAAAAGGATGCATTTAATATTTCTACTTTTCTGTATTGGATTGTGAGGTCTTTATGTCCTAATACATGTTCAATTTTTTTTTGTAAGTGCCATATACCACTGAGAAAAAAGTATATTCCTTTCTATCTTCATTGAATTTTCTCCAGAGGTTTACCATATCTAACTTTTCTAAGATTCTATTCACCTCTTTAACTTCTTTCTTGTTTATTTTGTGGTTAGATTTATCTAGTTCAGAGAGGGGGACTATTTCTTCCTGTAACTCCTTGAACTTCTCTAAGAATTTGAATGCTATACCACTTGCTGCATATGTTTAGTAATGATATTACTTCATTGTTTATTGTGCCTTTTAGCAGGTTGTAGTCACCTTCCTTATTTCCTTTAATTAGATCTATTTTTGCTTTTGCTTTGTCTGAGATCAGGATTGCTAACCCTGCTTTTTTTTTTTTTTTTGTAGCTGAAGTATAATACATTCTGCTCCAGCCTTTTACCTTTACCCTGTGTGTATCTTTCTGTTTCCTATGTATTTCTTGTAAACAACATATTGTATTATTATGGTTGTTAATCCATTCTATCCCGATGCAACTTTCTCCAGAGGTCTACTATATCTAACTTTTCTAAAATTCTGTTCACCTCCTTAACTTCTTTCTTGTTTATTTTGTGGTTAGATTTATCTAGTTCAGAGAGGAGGTTGAGGTCTTCCACTAGTATAATTTTGCTGTCAATTTCTTCCTGTAACTCCTTGAACTTCTTCTCTAAGAATTTGGATGCGATACCACTTGATGCATGTATGTTTAGTAATGATATTACTCCATTGTTTATGGTGCCTTTCAGCAGGATGTAGTGTCCTTCCTCATCTCTTTTAATAAGATCTATTTTTGCTTTTGCTTTGTCTGAGATCAAGATTGCTACCCCTGCTTTTTTTACTTCAGCTGAAGTGAAATATATTCTGCTCCAGCCTTTTACCTTTACCCTATATGTGTCCCTCTGTTTCAAATGTTTTTTTTAAACAAAATATTGTAGCATTATGGTTTTTAATCCATTTTGCTATCCATTTCCATTTTTTGGGAGAGTTCATCCCATTCACATTCACAGTTATGATTTCTATCTGTGTCTTTCTCTCCATTCTATTCTCCTCTCCCCCCATTTATGCTTTTCTTTCTCCTTTTCCCTCCTCACTAGAGTTTTGCTTTTGACCACTGTTTCCCTCAATCTGCCCTCACTTCTCTCAGCCCCCTCCTTTTTCTTTCCCTTTTCCCTTACTACTTCTTTCCTCCCTTCCATCCCCCCTTTCCTTTTCTTTCTGTTTTCCCTTCTTACTGCCTATATGGCAAGTTAAATTTTTTATACCAATCTGAGGATGTTATTCTTTCCTTGAGCCAAATCCAATGAGAATAAAGTTCAAACAATGTTCATCTCCCTCCCTTCTTTCCCTTTACTTTAATATGTCTGTGTGCCTCTTCATGTGATGTAATTTACTCTTTTCTGCTTCCTCTTTTCCTCTTCTCCCATTACATTTCCTTTTCGTGACTTCATTAGGTTTTTTATCATCACAGCAAAGTCAACATAAACTCACCCCCTCTGTCTATGTATATCCTATCTATATGTTAAATGAAGATACAGTTTTCAAGAGTTATAAATATTATTTTTTCATGTAGGGATGTAAACAGTTTGCCCTTATTGGAAAACATGCTTCCCCCCATTTCCTGTTTACCTTTTTATTTCTCTCTTGAATCTTGTATTTGAAGATCAAATTTCCATTGAGCTCTAGTCTTTTCATTAGGAAAGTCTGGTTGTCCCCTATTTCATTGAATGTCTGTCTTCTTCCCTGAAAGATTGTGATCAATTTTGCTGGGTAGTTGATCCTTAGTTGTAATTCAAGCTCCTTTGCCTTATGGAACATCATATTCCAAGCCCTCTGATGTTTTATGTAGAAGGTCCTGTATAATCCTGACTGTGGTTCCATGATTTTTAAATGATTTCTTCCTGGCTGCTTGCAGAATTTTCTCCTTCACCTGATAATTCTGGAATCTGGCTACAATATTCCTTGGTGTTTTCAATTTCAGATCTCTTTCAGGAGGTGATTGGTGGATTCTTTAGATCACTATGTTACCCTGTGGTTCTAGGGCCTCAGGGCAGTTTTCCTTGATGATCTCATGAAAGATGCTGTCCAGGCTCTTTTTTTCTTTTCATCATGGCTTTCAGGTATTCCAATAATTCCTAAGTTATCTCTCCTGGATCTATTTTCCAGATCAGTTGTTTTTTTCAATGAAGAATTTTACATTTTCTTCACTTTTTTCATTTTTTGATTTTCTTGCACTGATTGTTGATGTCTCATAGAGTCATTAGCTTCCAATTGCCCAATTCTAATTTTAATGAGTTGTTTTCTTCAGTTAGTTTTTGTACCTCTTTTTCTATTTGGCCCATTTTACTTTTAAGTAGTTGTTTTCTTCAGTGTACTTTTTTTTTTCATTTTGTCAACTGTATTTTCAGGAGAATTTTTTTTTTAAGGCAATTGGAGTTAAGTGACTTGCCCAGGGTCACACAGCTAGTAAGTGTCAAGTGTTTGATCTGAGGCTGGATTTGAACTCAGGTCCTCCTGACTTCAGGACCAGTGCTCTATCCACTATGCCACCTAGCTGCCCCTGTCAACTGTATTTTTAAAGGAATTGTTCAATTTTTCTTTTACCTCCCTTATTTGATTTTTTAACTCCTTGATTCTTTCAAGAAGGCTTTTTGGGCTTGAGAACAGTTCATATTCCCTTCTGAGGTTTCAGATTAAGGGGGTATTGACAATAGTATCCTCTCCTGAATTTGTGTTTTAATCTTCCATGTCACCAAAATACTTCTCCATGGTCATTGTTTTTCTATGTTGCTTTTTGCTCATCTTGTTTGCCTTTTTTCTGTCTTTTAAAGTTAATCTCTGCTTCTGGAGCACAAGGGGCACTGCCCCAAGCTTCTTGTGCTGGGGATTAGTGGTCTGGTTACTGGTTTGCTAAGGTGGGGCTTGCCATTGATGTTCTGGGATGCCCCCCTTCCTGTACTCATTCCCTTCAGCCACAGCAAAAGAGATCTTTATCATTAATCCCCCTAGCCTCATGAGCTAAAAGACTGTATTATCTAGTCTTTCTGCTGGCTCTACTGTTTCAGGATTTTTTCCTGGGGCAATATTCTCTGTGTTTTTCAAGGTCAATAAGGCAGGGTGAGAGTGACTTACTGCTTACTCTGCTATCATGGCTCCTGGAAGTCTAAATAAGTGTCTTTCAAAAGTTCAGTCTGTGGGTTAATAGCTTCAAGAGCAGCTCCTGCCACTGCCATTGCTACTGTTGCTGATTCAGTCACTGCCAAGGCCTGTTCCTGGTTTGCTGGTGCAGGGGCTCTATTGGCATGCCCTGTGGCCCTGCACTGGACTGCATTTCTCTCTCATTCAGTTCTGACAGACCCCCTACCCCACTGACCTTATAAGTTGTCTTTGGTGTCTGTGGCCTGAGAAGACTGAAAACTGCCACTGTTGCTGTTGATTTAGTCCCTCAAGGCTTGCTCTGTCTTTGCTTTTCCTGGGTCTGTGCTACATCCTGAGTGCTGTACTCTCCTCTCTTAGTCTAGTGCAACAGACCTTTCCTGTCAACCTTACATATTGTCTTGGGCTGAAAATCTGCCTCACTCTGTCTCTTTGTGGGTTTTGCCACTCTAGAATTTGTTCAGAGTCACTCTTTGGAAGTATTTGAAGAGATTTGAGGGAGAGCTCAGGTGAGTCCCCGCTTTCATTCCATCATCTTGGCTGTGCCCCCCTAGTCCAGTAATTCTTATATTATCACTCAACCTATTTCCAGATCAGCTATTTTTTTTCCAATGAAATATTTCACATCTTCTATTTGTTCATTCCATTTAGCCAAATCTGTATTATAAGAAGTTCTCTTCAGTGGATTTTTCTGCCTCTTTTACCATTTGGCCAATTCTATTTTTTCAGGTGTTATTTTCTTTAGTAGTTTTTGTGCTTCTTTTACTAAGCTGTTCACTGTTTTCATAATTTTCTTGCATTATTCTCATTTCTCCTTTCAATTTTTCCTTTACCTCTTTTATTTGTTTTTAAAATCCTTTTTGAGCTTTTTCAGGAATTTTTGTTGGGCTTGTGTCCAATTCACATTTTTTAATATGAAGTTTTTTTCTTGTAGCACTATCTTCTTCTGAGTTTGTATCTTTATCTTCCCTGTAACCATAGTAACTTTATAGTCAAGTTCTTTTTTTAAAATTGTTATTTGCTTTTCCCAGCCTATTTCTTGACTTTTAACTTTATGTTAAAGTTGAGTTCTGCTTTTGAGGTGTAGAAGACACTGTCTCACATTTCAGGTCTTTTGTGCTTCTGTTTTCAGAGCCTCTTCTGGGGTGTCTGTAAGTTTTCAGTGCTTCCAAAGTGGTATGATTGAAGGAGAGGTGTGGTCCCTGTTCTCCTGGCCTGCACTCTCATCTTTACCCAGGAAAGGTCTTTGTTTTCTTGCAACTGCAAGTACTGGTATTCTTCTTATCCCTGGAACTACAACCAGTTACCTTGCATCCTATGGATGCACACACACTAGTGCTCTTTTCTGCCTTGAAACTAATAGTAGAGACCTTACTTCCTTGTGAGTGACCACACGTTCCCTTCTCCACCCTGGAATTCTGACCAAAGTCCCTGCTCCCTTGACTGTTTCTCTTCACCCTTGAACTGTAACCAAAAACTGAATCTGGGTAATACAAAAGGAGTCTCCTATAAATCTCTTTTTGACTAGTTGGGCAATCCCCTTACCATCTATGGGCTGAGAGCTCTTGAAACTACTGCTGTTCCTGCCTATTGTTGTCATTGCTGTAGCAGCACTTACAGCCAGACCACTATGCCATTTGGACAGACTTTTCTTGCCATCCTCCTAACTTGTCTTGGGCTGGAAATTTTTTCCACTCTGACTTTTTGTTGACTCTGTCAATCCATAATTCAATCTGAGAGGTTATTTTAAAGTTCTTTGGAGTGAGAATTTGGGAGAATTCAGTTGAGTTCCTGCTTCTACTCTACTCTGCCATCGTGGCTCCAGCCCCCTAACTAGCACAATACTGTGACATATTTTATTTTCCCCATTTTACAGATGAAAAATCTAGGAGTCAGAAAAGTATAATAATTTGTTCAAGGTCACATTGCAGAACTAAGACATGAAACCAGAACTTCTTATGGTAAGATCATTTTCCACTTGTTACTTCAATGTTACTTCAAAAGAGACTTATGCATATTATTATAAACAACCATAACCTCCTCCTTCCCCTATCCTGACCTCCACACTAGTAAAATCCCTTTAAGGAACCAGGCAAACTGGATAGACCCTAGATATTTTTCATGCAAGTCCAGATTAGGTAGGAAATCTTGTATAAAGAGGTACAAATGTTTAATGTCCTGATGTCTCTCCTGATTTCTAGCCCTATTCTACATCAATGAAAAAGAACGACATGATAGATAGAGTCATGAACCTAGGTTTAGGAAGTCCAGTGTTCAAATTCTATCTTTAATACTTATTAGCTCTCTAACCATGGACAAGTACTTTTATGAGATTCAGGTTCTTTATCTATGAAATGAGAATAAAAGCCTGTATGACCTACATCATAGCATTGTAGTTTAGATGAGAAAATTTATATAAATTACTTTAGAAACTTTAAAGCATTGCAATCTGATCTCCTTTGAACCAATTTCCTTTTTCTCAATTTGTATTCTCCTTAGTACCACATTTTAGTCTTCACTGTTTTCTAATTGGTTCACCTGTGTTAAGTTTGTTTCCTTAAGTAGTTTCAGAGGGTAGAATAATGTTTTAATCCTTTTTTTTTCTGCATAGCTATAGAGGCTCATTGGGTTGAGCACTGTTCCTAGAGTCATAAAGACCTGAGTTCAAATGTGGCCTCAGACACTCAGACTCCCTTCTGTGTGACCCATGGCAAGTTAAGTCATTTAACTTCTGTTTGCTTTAATCTACTGGAGAAGGAAATGGCAAGCCACCACAGTGTCTTTGCCAAGAAAACTCCATGGACAATATGGTCCACTGGATCATAAAAATTCAGAAACAACTGTATGACTCAACAACACAATGGTGACAATATATTTCAAATTTTCTGGTCAAGTTCCAATATGAAGTAAGATGAATGATTGACACCATATATGCACCATCAAAATGTCCAGGAAATCCCAATATTTTGGATGATGAAAGGCTTAAGACTGTAAGCATACAAATAGAATTATAGCCTGTAGTTATGTACATGATTTGTATACATCTGGCATGAATGGCACTGTTTAGGATATGTGCCCATCATAATTTGGCCCATGTATAGCATTTATAGAGCATTTTAAGATTTGCAAAATGCTTTACAAATATTATCTCATCTTATACTTACAACAACACTGGAAGGTAGTGTTATTATTATCCTCATTATACAGATAAGAACACTGAGACAGAGATTAAGTTACTTTCCCAGTGACTCAGCTATTAAGTGTCTAAGGCTGGCTTTGAATTCAGGTCTTTGGAAATTTAGGTGCATCTATCACTTTGCTGCTTCATTAACTCTATAGTAATATAGAAGTAACCCCAGATGTGCTATCAAGGCAATGTTAATTAATTGAAAAATGAGGCAATAATAATAGTGAAAATTAGCCTCTATTACATGGAGTTACTCTTCCTGTACCTTGAAATACGAAGTATGTTTAAGTTTGTTTAGTTATATGATTTTGTTTTAGTGTCAAAATCAGAACTAAGGACAAGACAAGAATGTTGTTAGCAAGGCTTTGAAAAAGATTATTCTGTAAAAAAAAATATGACAATCACATTTAGTACTCAACATAGTAGAGATGAAAGTTGCTCACAGGAAATCTGACATTATAACATACCTTCAATCAAGCAAATATCAACTATCTATCAGAACTGTAGCTTCTGATGCTTCAGTCAAGACATTTTTATAAGATGATTCTTTTACAATAGAGCTCATGTTAACAGAAACATTATGATTATGATTATGCATTATGTATTATGTATCACACATATTATGTATGATAATGTATTATGTGATTATTTATCACACCCTAAAAGAGGGGATTCTTAATTTTTTTTAAATCATATATACATTGTCAATATAGTGAAGCACATGGAGACTTTCTCAGATTAATGTTTTTACTTGCACAAAATAAAATATGTAAGTTTACAAAGGAAACAATTATATTTATATGAGGATATTGATATGGAGATCTTTGTTTCTCTTGCTATATATAGAATGTAAATATGTATATATATATATATACATATATTTGCATATATATTTAAGAAACATATTCAGTCATCTAAGGTTAAAAACCTCTGTTACAAAGTAATATGAGTTTCAGATCTTTTGGTTGCACCACTAAGCTGTTTTCCAACCTAGTTTCTATCATTAAAAACAAAAAACTGAAGCAATTATGGAAAATGTTCTTACTCCAAAATCTGAAAATATTTTGCAACAGAAATTGGGTGAAACTTTGTGTCTCACAGTTATGATAGATTAATACAACCAACTAAAAAACCATAAACTTCTATCTTAGGAAGCAATTTTCATGAACATCTTAGCATTAATCCCAATGTTCTTGATCTTGATGTCCTGCCAGGTGAGAAAAATGACCAATTAAATTAGTATATCTTTTCGCTTCTGAGCCAAAGCACATTTATTGCTCAGATTTGTTGTCATGTTACCTGATAGTAATAATACTAAGTCTGGCATTGCAGAACTACACATCCTAGTAATCTTTGATGGTTACATGACACAATTTTTAAACAATTTCATTAATAATGTATATAATATTCTAATTGACATGAAAGTCTCCATTGTAAATATGTTTAAACTTTTTCCATACTTCCTTGACATGAGAAATTTAGAAAATTCTTTCTGTGATTTTGTCAAAGTGTCAGGCAAAATTTTTCTGCATTTGAACACAAGATTTTTGAGAATATTTACTCCTGAAAGAATGCTGACAATGTTTTCATTTCAGTCAACTAGGTAGCACAGTGGATGGAACTCCAAGCATGGAATCAGCAAGACCTGAGTTCAAATTTGACCTCAGACACTTACTGGCTGTATGACCCTGGAGAAGTCATTTAACTACTGTTTACCTCAGTTTTCTCAACTGTAAAATAAGGATAATAATCGCACTTACTTGCCAGGGATGTTGTGAAGATCAAATGAGATCTATCAAATGAGACAGTAAATAGTAAAGTGTGGGGCAGTGAGGTAGTGCAGTGGATAGAGCATTAGCCTTGAAGTCAGGAGGACCTGAGTTCAAATCCAGACTCAGACCAAACACTTGACACTTATTAGTTGTGTGACCCTGGGCAAGTCATTTAACCCCAATAGCCTAAAAAATAGTAAAATGCTTAGCAGAGTGTCTGGTACATAGTAAGTACTATATAAATGTTAACTATTATTATTTGCCACAAGTATGTTGGTTATGGAGGATGTCTCTCATTCTTGGGAAGATTTTCAAATATTTAATTCATAATTTTTTCTGCTTCTTATACAACTTTGCAGCAATTTTCTGTGATGTTATTTCCAAAATTGAGGGTACCACCAGAAACCACATAGAAATATTTATAGTTAAGAAAAAATAAAAAATTGTCACTTTTTAAGTGACTTCTTTTAGAAGAGAATTATAAAAGAAATTTACTTAGTGTGATATTCACTAGAACATGGAACTAGTTCATAGAACTAGAATATTGAAGCTCTAGGTTAAGACTGAATTATTGAGACCTTTTTATTTATGTATTTTTAATAATTTATTTTGATATGTCGACAATCACTTCCATAAGCTTTTGACTTTTAAATTTTTTTCCCTGCCCCTCCCCACCTCCCTCCCCAAGACAGTGCACAATCTGATATAGGCTATACATATATATACACACACATATATATATATATACACACACATATATATATATATTCCTATTAAACATTTTCACATTGGTGATGTTGTAAAAAAGAATTAGAACCAATAGGAGGAACCACAAGAAAGAGGAAAGAAAACAGAAGGAAAAAAATAGTAAATAGTGTGCTTCAATCTCTATTCAAACTCCATAGTTCTTTCTTTGGATGGGAGATGTTTTAAATCCTTGCATTGCTGAGAAGGGCTAAGTCTATCAATAGTAGTCATCACAGAACATGGATGTTGCTGTGTACAGTATTCTCCTAGTTTTGCTCACTTCACTCAGCATCAGTCCATACAAGCCTGTCTAGGTTTTTCTGAAGTCCACCTGCTCATCATTTCTTATAAAACAATAGTATTCCATTATTTTCATATACCAAAGCTTGTTCAGTTATTCTCCAATTGATGGGCATGCCCTCAATTTCCAATTCTTTGCTGCGACAAAAAGAGCTGCTATAAATATTGTACATGTGGGTCATTTTCCCATTTGTATGATCTCTTTGGGATACAGCTCTAGAAAGGGCCATGGAAAGATAGCCTAAAAATTAATTTGAAACTAAATATTCTAATCCTAAAGAATGAGTGGGCCAAAGAACAAATCATAGAAACAATCAATAACTTCATCCAAGAGAAAGACAATAATGAGACAACATACCAAAACTTATGGGATGCAGTGAAAGTAGTTCTTAGGGGAAGTTTTATATCTCTAAATGCTTACATGAATAAAATAGAGAAAGAGGAGACCAATGAATTGGGCATGCAGCAACAACAACAACAACAAAACTAGAAAAAGGACAAATTAAAAATCCTCAATTAAACACCAAAGTAGAAATACTGAAAACCAAAGGAGAGATTAATAAAATTGAAATTAAGGAAACTATTGAACTAATAAATAAAACTAAACTGGTTTTATGAAAAAAAAATAGATACATCTTTGGTTAATTTAATTTAAAAAAAGAAAGAAGAAAACCAAATTACCAGTATCAAAAATGAAAAGGGTGAATCCACTACCAAGGAAGAGGAAATAAAACAATAATTAGGACCTATTTGTCCAACTGTATGCCAATAAATTTGACAGTATTAGTGAAATGGATGAATATTTACAAAAATATTAATTGCCTAGATTAAAAGAAGTGGAAGTAAAATACTTAAATAGCCCCATCTCAGAAAAAGAAATTGAACAAGTGATTAATGAACTCCCTAGGAAAAAATCTCTAGGGCCAGATGGATTTACAAATGAATTCTATCAAACATTTAAGGAACAATTAATTCCAATACTATATAGACTATTTGGGAAAATAGGCAAAGAAAGAGTCTTACCAAATATACAAATATAGTGTTGATACCTAAAGTGAGAAGAGTCAAAACAGAGAAAGAAAATTATAGACCAATTCCCCTAATGAATAGAGATGCAAAAATTTTCAATAAAATATTATCAAAAAGATTATAACAACTTATCAACAAGAATAATATACTATGACCAAGTGGGATTTATACCAGGAATGCAGGACTGGTTCAATATTAGGAAAACTATCAGCATAATTTATCACATCAACCAAAAAACTAACAGAAACCACATAATTATCTCTATAGATTCAGAAAAAGCTTTTGACAAAATACAATATCCATTCCTACTAAAAACACTAGTGAGCATAGGAATAAATGGAGTCTTCCTTAAAATGATAAGTAATATCTACTTAAAAACTTCAGCATATGTAGTGGAGACAAGCTAGAAGCATTCCCAATAAGATTAGAGGTGAAACAAGACTGTCCATTATCACCACTGTTGTTCAATATTGTATTGGAAATGTTAGCTTTTGCAACGAGAAGAAAAAGAAATTGAAGGTAGTAGAATAGGCAAAGAAGAAATAAAGCTATAATTCTTTGCATATGATATGATGATATATTTAGAGAATCCTAGGGAATCAATGAAAAAACTACTTGAAAAAATAAACAACTTTAGGAACTTTGCAGGCTACGAAACAAACCCACACAAATCATGGGCATTTCCATACAACAACAAAGTCCAACAGCAAGAGATAGAAAAAGAAATTCCATTTAAAGTGACTGTAGACCTTATAAAATATTTAGGGGTCTACTTACCAAAACAAACCCAGGAACTATATGAACATAATTACAAAACCCTTTTAACACAAATAAAGTCAGATCTGAATAATTGGAAAAACATCAGTTGCTCATAGGTAGGCTGAGCTAATATAATAAAAATGACAATTCTACCTAAGCTAATTTGCCTATTTCAGTGCCATACCAATTAAACTACCAAAAATATTTTATAGAGCTAGAAAAAATAATAACAAGATTCATTTGGAATAACAAAAGGTCCAGAATATCAAGGGAACTAATGAAAAGAAATGCTAGGGAAGGTGGCCTAGCCATACCACATCTTAAATTGTATTATAAATCAGTAATCATCAAAAATACTTTCTACTAGCTAAGAAATAGAGTGGTGGATCAGTGGAATAGGTTAGGTACACAAGACACAGTAGTCAATGGCTATAGTAATCTACTACTTGATAAACCCAAAGACCCCAACTTCTGGGATAAGAACTCACTATTTAACAAAAAATGCTAGGAAATCTGGAAAAGAGTATGGCAGAAACTAGGCATAGACCAAAATTTCACAGCATAGACCAAAATCTCACACCATATACCAAAATAAAGTCAAAATGGGTTCATGATTTAGATATAAAGCAAACTAGGAGAGCAAGGAATAGTTTACCTGTCAGATTTATGGAGAACAGAAGAATTCATGACCAAGCAGGAGATAAAGAACATTACAAAATGCAAAATGAATAATTTTGATTACATTAAATTAAAAAGGTTTTTGCACAAACAAAGCCAATGCAACCAAGATTAGGAGGGAAGTAGAAAACTGGGAAAGAATTTTTTTTTAATGGTAATTTTTATTTATTTTTTTGTTTTCAACATTCACTTCCACAAGATTTTGAGTTCCAAATTTTCACCCCATCTCACCCCTCCCCCCACCCCAAGATGGCATGCATTCTAAATACCCCTTCCCCTAGTCTGCCTTCCCTTCTATCTCTTCCCCCCTTCTCTTATACCCTTCCCCTTCAATTTTCCTGTAGGGCAGGATGGATTTCTGTACTCCATTTCCTGTATTTCTTATTTTGCAGTTGCATGTGAAAACATTTTTTTTAAACATGTATTTTTAAAACTTTGGGTTCCAAATTTTCTCCCTTCCTCCCTCCCCTCCCACCCTCATTGATAAGGCAAGCAACTAAATATAGGTTATATATGTGCAGTTATGCAAAACACTTCCATAGTAGACATGCTGTGAAAAACTAATTCTATTTCCCTTAATCCTATCCCACCCACCCTTTTATTCTATTCTTTCTTTTGACCCTGTCCCCCCTCAGAAGTATTTGCTTCTGATTACTCCCTTTCCCAATCTGCCCTCCTCTCTATCATTCCCCTACTCTCTTGTCCCCTCCCCCCCATTTTCCTGTAAGGTAAGACAGGTTTCCACACTCAATTGAGTGTATGTTATTCCCTCCTTAAGTCAAATCCTATGAGAATAAGATTCACTCATTCCCTCTCACCTTCCCCCTTTTCCCCTCCACTGTAAGAGCCTTTTCTTTTCTGTTTTTTTTTTGTGGGATAATTTACCCCATTCTACCTCTCCCTTTCTCCTTTTCCTAGTATATTCCTCTCTCACCCCTTAATTTTATTCTTCAGATATGACCCCTTCATTTTCAACTCACCCTGTGCCCTCTATCTATCAATATCTATATATACATACATATAATTTTTTCCCCTCCAACTACCCTAATACTGACAAAGGTCTCATGAGTTACAAATATCATCTTTCCATGCATGAATGTAAACAGTTCAACCTTAATAAGTGTCTTATGATTTCTCTTTCCTGTTTACCTCTTCATGTTCCACTCGAGTCTTGTATTTGAAAATCAAATTTTCTATTTAACTCTGGTCTTTTCATCAAGAATGCTTGAAAGTCCTCTATTTCACTGAATGACCATTTTTTCTCCTGCAGGATTATACTCAGTTTTTCTGGGTAGGTGATTCTTGGTTGTAATCCTATCTCCTTTGCTCTCCAGAATATTATATTCCATTCCCTTAATGTAGAAGCAGCTAAATCTTGTGTTATCCTGATTGTGTTTCCACAATACTTGAATTGTTTCTTTCTGTCTGCTTGTAATATTTTCTCCTTGACCTGGGAGCTCTGGAATTTGGCTACAACATTCCTAGGAGTTTTCCTTTGGGGATCTCTTTCAGGAGGAGATCAGTGGATTCCTTCAATTTGTATTTTGCCCTCTGGTTCTAAAATATCAGGACAGTTTTCATGGATAATTTCTTGAAAGATGATGTCTAGGCTCTTTTTTTGATCATGGCTTTCAGATACTCCAATAATTTTTAAATTCTGTCTCCTGGATCTATTTTCCAGGTCAGTTGTTTTTCCAATGAGATATTTCACATTGTTTTCTAATTTTTCATTCTTTTGGATTTGTTTTACAATGTCTTGATTTCTCATAAAGTCACTAGCTTTCAATTGCTCTATTCTAATTTTTAAGGAAGTATTTTCTTCAATAATCTTTTGGACTTCCTTTTCCATTTGGTCAATTTTACTTTTTAGGGCATTCTTCTCCTCATTGGCTTTTTGGACCTCTTTTGCCATTTGGGTTAGGCTATTTTTTAAGGTGTTCTTTTCTTCAGTATTTTTTTGGGTCTCCTTTAGCAAGCTGTTGACTTGTTTTTCATGATTTTCTTACATCACTCTCAGTTTTTCCTCTACTTCTCTTACTTGCTTCTTAAAATCCTTTCTGAGCTCTTCCAAGGCCTGGGACTGATTCAGATTTTTCTTGGAGGCTTTGGATGTAGGAGCTTTGACTTTGTTGTCTTCTTCTGGTTGAATGTTTTGATCTTCTTTGTCACCAAAGTAAGATAATATAGTCTGACTCTTTTTGTGCTGCTTACTCATGATCTCAGCCAATTACTTGAGTTTTAAACTCTTTGTTAAGGTAAGACTGCTTCCAATGTGGAGAGTGTACTGTCCTAAGCTTTGGGGGTTTGTACAGCTGTTTTCATACATACTTCTAGGGACCTGTAAATTTTCAGTTCTTTCAAGGTGTTATGATAAGGGGTGAGGTGTTTCTCTCCACCACCACAACAAGCTCCACTGCACCAGCACTCCTCATCATCCCAGGACTGCCCCTCAGAATGGTGACCCAGATCCAAGCACTGGTAAAGCAAGAGATTCATGACTCAGCACTACCAAAAAGATATCTGCAATCCCCCTCTAATCAACCTCTAGATTCCCCCTCAGTCTGCGGGCAGGAGGCTCAGGAAAAAGCCACGGCCCCGGTCCGGGCTCGAAACTTGTGGCTGAGACCTAGCTCCTTTGTCACCACAGTCACAGACTTTTCCCACTGACCTTCTAATTTGTCTTTGGCATTCAGGGGTTGATAAGTCTGGAAACTGTCACAGCTGCCCATGATTCAGTCCTCTGAGGCCTAATCCAGGGTAGCTGCGTCCTGTGTGCCCACGCAGAACTGCGTTCCTCTCCCCGCCTGGCACAATATACCTTTCTGATCAACCATTCAGGCTGTCTTTGGCTGGAAATTTATTTCACTCTGTCATTTTGTGGGTTCTGCTACTTTAGAATTTGTTTAGAGCCATTTTTTTAGGTATTTGGAGGGCTTTGGGAGGGAGCTCAAGACAGTCACTGCTTTCCCTCCGCCATCTTGGCTCCACCCCCTGGGAAAGAATTTTTACAACCAGTCTTTCTGATAAGGGCCTCATTTCTAAAATACATAGAGAATTAAGTCACATTTATAAAAATAGAAGTCATTCTCCAATTGATAAATGGTCAAAGGATATGAATAGGCAGTTCTCAGATGAAGGAATTAAAGCCATCTATAGTCATATGAAAAAATTCTCCAAATCATTATTGATTAAAGAAACACAAATAAGACAACTTTGATATACAACATCATATCTATCAGATTGGCCAAAATGACAAAATATTTAGATATTTTTAAAAGCAAACTTTGATTGTCTTGTCACTTTTCTTATTTTCAGTTGGGGGAAAAACTCTTTTCGTGAAGAACACATGGAGTCATTTAAAATACCTTCTTCCCGCTTTGTTGTACAATAATCTTTTACAATGAATTTTGTCAGTCAAAACTTAATGAAATTAACAGAAAGGAAAAAGGAAGAAACAAAGATGTTTGAATTTATTTAAAAGAAAACATTAGTCTTCCAGATATAAAGGAAGTGAAAATTTGCAGTTGATTAATAACTTTTGGTGCTCAGAAGGGTTACTGATTACACTTCTAATTGTAAAATCCCTCTTGATAATTCAAATCCTCTTTATACTCAGAGATTCACCAAAGAATATTGGAAAAAAAAGGATAGGGACTGAAGATATGATTTCAATGGTATACTAAACTCCCAGGTTAGGAAAATTCCTCTAATTATTCAGGTGAATACCTTTTCTGAAATTTAGAGTCTGAAACAGTTTTTTTTAAAGAGAACTAAGAAATTAAATAACTTTCAGAATATCACACAGTCAATATTTGTCATAGGCAAGACTTGAACTCACATTTTCCTGACTCCAAGATCTGTTATCTATCCATTATGCCATCCTGCCCCATTGGAACTTCAATCAGTATATGAAAAAAAAAATAAAGCATAAACTTTAAGAGAAGATGGATAAAAAATCTGACAAAGCAAGTTTGTGTATGTATGTTACTAAATTTAATATTTTACATGAGATTTTATTATTTTGAATGAAGGCTTTCATTGAAATGTGACTTCATATTTGCATTTTTGTCAGATTTTTTTCATATAAAAATTTGCAGTTTAAAATGAAAGTATTTTGTTTAGACAGATGTCTCAATTTTTGTGTTAGAAACTATGGAATGAATGAATAAGTATTTACTGAGTAATTATTATGTGATAGTGATTTTTATGGGCGCTGGATACACAAATAGAAAAGTAATACAGTCCCCATCCTCAAAGAACTTATAATATATTAAGAAGGATACAATATGTATCAAAAAGTACAGGCCATGAACAGCAAAGGAGTTGCAGGGGTGATGAATGGAGCAATAAAATAATTTTTTGTCATGCACTGAGGTAGCATGGACTTCATTGTTGTTCCCTGAGCAAGGACAAGAGGAGGAGGGGGTAGAGTATATATAATGGTGGCAGGGCAGGTGGTAAGATACCTATACTTGGTAGGCTCTGTTTTCCTAGCAGATGGTTGGATAAAATATGGAGGATGGTCTGAGATATACACATACATACATGCATACATATGTTTGCACATATACACATTCTGACATATACACACATTTATATTATGTACATATACATATGTGTATATATACATATACAGGTGTGTGTATTTTGGTTTGCCTTCATTTAGTTATCCTGCCAATCAATCAAGTTAGCTCAACTCCAGAGTGGGTGTGCTAAGGCAAGTGCAAGTAGATATGGTTATAAGTTCCCTAGATTAGTAGTAAGCATACATAAATTTGCTTTAGTTTTATAATTTGGCTCTGACTTCTTGGGTAACTCACTTTACTTCCTTTTTGCAGAAGCTGCTTTACTCCAGAGTCTTATTTGTACATTTCTGACCTCAGCCTGATTATCTAACTCCAATTCCTGATTTCTCCCTTGATTGACAGTTTGGTATTCATAACTATCTAAAAAATCCTGACTCTAAGCCATAGTGGCTGTGGAGGAAATATACAAATATTCCCTCCTAGCATTTTCTCTCAGATTTGACTTTTGTCTTCTTGCTCCTTGATCACTGTTTAAAGAGTTGAAATTGTCGACAGATGTGTTCAGACTAATCAGAGAATATCTTTGTAAAGAAAATTGATGGCTATGTAAATCTATGGATTTACAAGGGTGTTTCAGAGAGAGGGAAAAAGACCAAAAACAAAAGCTTAGAATTTGGCTATCTTTTAACTTCTATAGGATACCAAACATCCAGTTGAAAAGGAGAAAATCTACTTAAGTGAACTAATTGATTTGATCCCTCCCCCTTTTTTCCATCAGGTGAGAGGAGCTGTGGGGACTAGTGCTATGATTTCATTGGCATGAGAAATTTCTGGTAAGAAAACTCAAACCATTTGCCAATCGGCAATTGCTCTGCAACTTAAGAGTTTTAAGAGCTGCCTTAACTGAATTAAACAAATCTTTCATTCTGTTACATGATTTCAGTCCTATTCAAGGACACTTTCTAATTTGACATTTCTTTTTTGCTTTCCATGATAAAAAAACTTAAAACTACATAATTTTGAGTGATGATGATGATAATGATGAAATATAATTTCTACACTAACACACCTACCAATGTACTCCCCCTTTGGTAATGTAGCTCCCTTATATGCTGCTGTATTCCATAAATATTAAGTATGAAGAATGTACACAGCTGTCTAAAGCAAGCTTCTGAGCAATAAAAAGCTGTGTAAATGAGTGCTGTTGCCAGGTATGCATACGTGAAGCAATAATAACAAATGATACAGTTAGCAGTAGTTGACACCAGAGACTCCTATAGAGTTTTATTAATCCAAACTGAAATACCAATTAGAACCGGGAAAACATGCAGAAATGACTGAGTTTTGTTTTGTTTTGTTTTTTGTTAATAGAAAAGAAAAGTCATTCACCAGGATTCTGTCACCAAATGTAAGTTCAGTAAGGCTTTTGTGTTAGTAAAACACAATCAAAAGAGAATCTTAGTTCTAACTTTAGTTATTATAATATTAGTTATTTAATATTAGATGTTTTTAACAAACTTTTTCTCTCTAAAACCCTAAACACTAAGTTCCTCAGTCTGCTCAACTTCTATTATACTTCTGCTATACAAAGGGATGGTCACCCCCTAGATCCCACCATCACTGACAAATGCTTAGTTCCGTGATTAAGAACACTGAAATTTCTTTATCCAATAACAGTTTTCTATCATGCCATCCCTAGCTGCTTGGGGCAGCTAAGATGGAGCACTGGGCCTGGAGTCAGGAAAACCTAAATTCAAATCTGGCCTAAGATGCTCACTAGCCGTGTGACACTAGGCAATTCACTTAAAAGCTATCTGCCTCAATTTCCTAAACTGTAAAATAGGGATCATAATTGCATATATACCTCAGGGTTGTTGTGAAGATCAACTGAGATGATATTTGCAAAGCACGTAGCATAGTTCCTGGAACATAATAGGCATTTGTTAAATTAAAGCTTGTTCCCTCCTGCCCCATTCCTATTTATTGTTGTTGTTCAGTTGTGTCTGACTCTTCCCCTCCCCATTTGGAGTTTTCTTGGCAAAAATACTGGAGTAGTTTGCCATTTCTTTTTCCAGCTCATTTCATGGATGAGAAAACTGAGGGAAACAGGATTAAGTTACTTGCCTGAGATCACATAGCTAGTAGTGTCTGAGGCCAAATTTGAACTCAGGTCTTTTGGACTCCAAGTCTGGTGCTCTGTCCACTGTTTCTCTTAGCTGCCCCACTCCCCTTTCTATGCCCTATCCTTATTTCTCCTGCTTACCATTACCTACAAACTCACCACTCCTCAATACTTTGCTAGGCCATTGGAGCTCCTGTGACTTCACACTCTTCCCTTCCCAATCTCTACCTGTTGGTGAACCGGTCCAACTCTATATAATCTTCTACTCCATTGTTCCCTTGTCCTATTATAGATCATACCTTACAAGACTCCAACATGGATCCTTTGACCCAGCAATACCATTTTGTGGTCTGTATCCCAAAGAGATCATAAAAATGGGAAAAGGACCCAAGTGTAGAAAAGTATTTATAGCAGCTCTTTTTTGTGGTGGCAAAGAATTGGAAATTGAGGGGATTCCTTTTGGTATTTTTTTTTGTATTTTTTTTTCCTTTTTAGGCAATTGGGGTTAAGTGACTTACCCAGGGTCACACAGCTTATGTCAAGTGTTTGGTCT
This sequence comes from Vombatus ursinus, assembly GCF_900497805.2. Lineage (NCBI taxonomy): Eukaryota > Metazoa > Chordata > Mammalia > Diprotodontia > Vombatidae > Vombatus > Vombatus ursinus. The sequence goes on from NW_020954583.1 coordinate 4,031,709, forward strand.
GAGGCTGGATTTGAATTCAGGTCCTCCTGACTTCAGGGCCTTTGCTCTATCTGCTGCACCACTCAGCTGCCCCAAGGGGATTCCCTTCAATTGGGGATTGGCTGAACAATTTGTGATATATGAATGTAATGAAATACTATTGTGCTATACGAAATGATGAGTAGGCAGACTTCAGAAAAACCTGGACTTATAAGAACTAATGCTGAGTAAAGTGAGCAGAACCAGGAGAATATTGTACGTAGTAAAAGATACATTGTGCAATGACTAATTTTCTTAGACTTGGCTTTTCTTAGCAATGCAAGGATCTAAGACAACTGCAAAAGAATTGTGATAGAAAATGCTGTCCACATCCAGTGAAAGAACTATAGAGTATGAATGCAGATTGAAGCATACTATTTGCTCTCTTTTTTTGTGGTTGTGGTTTTTGTTTTGTTTCTTATTTCTCATGGTTCCACCCATTGATCCTAATTCTTCTTTACAATGTGACTAATGTAGATATATGTTTAATATGAATGTATATGTAGAGCCCATATCAGATTGCATGCCATCTTGGGAGAGGAAAGGGGAGGAAGAGTGAGAAAACTTAAAACTCAAAAGCTTATGGAAGTGAATGTTGAAAACTAAAAATGAATAAGTTAATTGAAAAAAAACTTTCCGCACAGTATCACTCCACCATCTACCTCCTTCACTCCTACTCACATTTTGGTGAGAGTTAGAGGAAGTCAAAACAGTTCTGACTGAGTCCAGTAAAATTTTTTATCTAATTTCAACTGAGCCCTCACTGCAGCAAGGCAATCCTTTAGGCTGTTGTTTTTCTCTGTTTTGTTTTTTTTTAATTGCTTTTTTTTTTAAAAATCTCTCTCCTCTTTTAAGTAAGCACTTTGTCCCTAGGATTAATCTTGCTTAAAAAACTTTGATGATAACTTATTCTCATAGACTGTCCCCCATCCCCTGCTCCTGTTTGTCTATCCTTTCCATCATTCTTTGATTTTAATTAAATTATTTATTACCTATTTCTTTCTTTCTCTTTTCTCCCTTTTCTTTTCAGAGATAATTCAGTTTATTGGTAAGATTGAAGTTTGAAAACTTTCTTTCCCTACTTCTCTTCAACTTCTTGTTTTTATAATTTTTTCTGAACCTTTTTCTAAGAAGTTTTGTTTTTCTGTTTTTTTTCTGTTATTGTTCTTTCCTTCTCTGTGGTTCTGAATTTTAAGTTATGTCTTATGTTCTTGCCATTATTTCTTCATTCTTTATTTCATCCTTCATTGGGTTGAGGGAATTGTGGAAATTGAGTGAACCACTCTGACTCCACCTTGTGACTCAATTCTGGATCTAGCTCAGTTCTTTTTCTATTCATTTATGGATCTAGTCCAATTTATGCCTTATAAGAAAACTTTGTTCAATTGCGGGAATTGTGAGAAAATTTTAATGTATTGTTTGAACCTAGCCCTGTGTGACTGGGAAGCTGGACCACCTCTACCTATTGGTTAGAGACCCTTAACTAAGGACCTAGGTTATAATGACCAGAGACCCATTAAGATCTGAAGATTGATGTAAGGAGTTTTCTCAACTATGTATCTCAAGCAACCCATATGTCTTATCTGAAAACTGGCCCCACACCGGTCAATCAGTTACTGTTTCCTTGTTCCTTTGATTGAATACAAATACTTGAGGGGGGTGGGACATCTCTTTTTCTGATTTCAGGGAATCACACCTCTTCACTCTCCCCCCTCCCAACTCAGAAATCCCCTACTCTCTCCTCCAATTAGAAATCAGATTACCTAATTATAGATTTTATTTTATATCCTGCTATTGCTATCTTTTAAGGCACAAAAATCTGTATCCCCCTGTATTCAGGGTTCAGTGCCAAGCTGAGGAAGGCCTGTTCCTGATTTGTTATTCAATTGGCATGCCTTGCTTAATAAAATAATACACTCAGAAGCTCAAACCTTTGTTTCCTCAGTTACTTCAGATCTCACTCATCACACGGTTAAAACTTCTTAAGTACTATCATTGGGATCCATCTTCTAAACCATTGTTTTTTATTACTTTTTTGCTTGATAATTAATGCATTTATTTTTAGTTTTCTACATTCACTTTCATAAGATTTTGAGTTTTAAATTTTCTCCCACTCCCACTCCTCTCTCCCCACCCAAGATGGTGTGCAATGTGAGATAGGCTCTACTTATACATTCAAATCAAGCATATTTTCCCATTAGTCATGATGTAAAGAACAATTAGAACTAATGGGAGGAACCTTGAGAATGAAGCAATAAAACAAAACAACAAAGGAAAAGGAGAGCAAATAGTATACTTCCATCTGCATTCAGACTGCATAGTTCTTTCTCTGAATTTGGATAGCAATTTCCATTGTGAGTCATTTGGAGTTGTCTTAGATTCTTGCATTGGTATGGAAAGCCATATCAAAGTCAATCATCCCACAATGTGGCTGTTACTGTGTACAATGTTCTCCTGGTTCTGTTCATTTCACTTTGTATCAGTTCATGTAAGTCTTTCCAGGTTTTTCTGAAGTCTGCCTGCTCATCATTTCTTATAGCACAATAGTATTTCATTACATTCATATATCACAACTTGTTCAGCCATTCCCCAATTGATGGAAATCCCTTCAATTTCCAATTCTTTGCCACTACAAAAAGAGTTGCTATAAATATTTTTCTACATGTGGATCCTTTCCCCATTTTATGATCTCTTTGGGATACAGACCTAGAAGTGGTATTGCTGGATCAAAGGGGCTATTTATTACTTTTATAGCTATTTCCCTATTTTCCTGTTTCCCTTTTGTGTCTCACTCTTACAGATATTTATTTATGAGAGAAGAGATGTTAAATAAAGGCAGCAGTGCTTGGCAGAAGTTTTTCTATGTTCAAATCATGTGGCTAAGCCATACCATTCTCTACCCCTCCATCTCCTGGCCCCCATCCTCCATCATGATTAGGTTCCTTCACAAGAACGTAATCTACTTTTTTGCTCTATGCTCTCTTTACTCATCATTCTGGGTTCCATCTACTCTTAAGAGCTCACATATCCTTTCTCCTGGGGCAGGATGAAAACCAAGGATATACAATATTCTTTCAGAGAAGTTGGTTAGTCTCTTTCCCAAAATCCATGCCATGTAATGCCTTGCTCTATACTCCACTACCCCTTCACTCCCCCAGGATTCTGGGTTCCATCTATTCTTGTGAACTCATATATTGGAGAAGTTGGAGGAGAAAAAAAGGGAAAAAAAGAAGAAAAAGTTGCATGATAACTTTATAATACATTTAAAAGGAACAACAAGTTGTGCATAATAGATTTGCAGTTTCATGTACAAACTGTTTTTTTTCTATTCTATGTTATGGGAATGCTTGTTTTATTTCTTCAGTTCAGAATAAAACAAATAAAAATTTTAGAAAGAACTCATATATCCTTTCACCTGGGTCAGGATGAAACTCATGGAGGTACATTACTCTCTCAGAGAAGTTGGCTTACCAATGCACAGTTGATCCCAGATGAATTTCATCATGTTACCCATTCCCACCATGAGCACATGTTCCCCTTTTAAAAATATTATTCATTAGTACCCCTTCTTCCATTGGGGTGAGATTCACTGCTTCCATGCCAATGGTATTAATCTTCTGTTGACTCTTTAATTCTCCTGGAACTCTGTTCTTGACAAGTTATCATAGGAATCATTATCCCTTGACTGTTCTCAGTATGTGGGCCTCACCCATATCCCTCTGTCTTCCAATTTCCCTCCTCATTTGTGCAATCTTTATCTTCAAATTTGTCTTATAAAAGACATTACTTCATCTGCAGGAGATTCCATCAGTTTGGTTCTACTACTTTTGATTTTTAAATTTATGCTCAAATTTTATTTATTTGTTTTCTTTTTGATCTTTCTTTTCCCTTTTACTGCAAAAGTCAATCTCACCCTTTTTCTTTAAAAAAAAACAATAACTTTTAAACATAAAAGAAACTATTTCATCACTTATTTTTTATTTGATAGTTGTATTTATTTCTTTTTTTGCATTTCTTTTATTTGGAGGTTTTGTAAGGTATATTTGGGGGTATGTATTTTGTTCATGTGTGCTTTTATTTGACAAGGGTAACTCAAATGCTTCTACTTTGTGAAACACATCTTTTTTCATTGGTGATTAGACTATTTATAGGTTATGTACTTTTGTGTTGCTGCTTAAGATACTTTGCTTTTTCAAATATACTATTCCATTCTCTTCTAGGGTTTCCTGTGAATACAGAATAATCTAAGGGACAGCTAGGTAGCACAGTAGATAGAGTGCTGGCCCTGGATTCAGGAGGACCTGAGTTCAAATCTAACCTCAGATACTTATTAGTTCTGTGACCCTGGGCAAATCACTTAACCCTGCTTGCCTCAATTCTTCATCTTCAAAATGAGTTGGAGAAAGAAATGGCAAATCACTCCAATATCTTTGCCATGAAAACCCTAAAAGACGTCACAAAGAGTTGGACACAGCTAATTGGCTCAACAATAACAGAATAATCTCATGCTATTTAAATTCCTTTTCCTTTATAATTGAAATTTTTCCTCCTGCCTAAATAAATTTATTATCTCTAAAAATTTTAAATTGAACTGCTACATTTCTTGGTGTTTGAAGCACAGGGTTTGTTGTTTTTGTTTGTTTTCTGGGTGTATTCAGAAGTTCTGTGCAAAAAAAACAAAAAACCAAAAACACTTTGAGGTTATTTCCCATTGAACAGCTTCCCCTAGCCTTAAATACCAGTCAAGTGGAGCTATTGAGATGAATGGATTCATGCACAAAACTGTTAATTTGCTTAGGTAATTGTGAACAACAACAAAAAACAAAACAAAACAAAAAAAACCCCACAACACTTTGACCCATTTGGATTCAGTCATTTTGCTTATAGGTATAACTTTAGCTAAAACGTGTTCAAATTTTTTATCCAAAGCGGACTCAAAATGATTTGCCATTTGTAGGTAAAGATCAGAAAATGTTTTTCCCTCATTATATAAAATGTCCCTCATAGTCATATGACAGCAGCATTTTTGATTGAGATTGTTATTGGCTCATGAGAGGACCTTGTGTTCCTTGGGTTCCAGTGGGGGAATAGAGAAAACCTCAAAAAAATGATTGAACCTGAAGTGAGCTTCAATTTGTTTTGAGTCTTGTTTACAATATATGTAAACATGTTTTTAAATCTGTGTGGTTCAGTGAGATACATGAAATGTTGTACTCAGTATGGAATAAGTCCCTGAGTCTCAGACAAAAATATGGTACATATCCAATTGTGTGGAAATGTTGAGCTGCCCTACTCTAAGGTTTTTCCTCTTCTGGGTCAGTGTGACCCAATCTTCTCTAATGTAAGAGCAAGCCACCAATTAGAAAATAACATCAATATATATTACTGATCAAGTAAAGGGACAATCCTGCTGAAATATTGATGGTATAAAAATCTCTCTTTGCTGGTCGACTTGTACTTGACTAGTTAAGGGTGTAGTTGTATATGACAGACAGATAGTATGTTACCTTTTACCCAGAAATGAAATATTTCTGAAGAAACTGCTTCTGAATCTATATCTCCTAATAGAAATGAAGTAAAGAAAATCTCAAACTATTGAAACAAGCATACAGAGGTCCACAAAATGTAATTACTAGGATTGATATTTAGATATGTTCCTATGTTCATTCCTCAGAATTGGTAAAAAGCACAACATGATCCTTAACATTCAAGAGTATTGGATTCAGACTTTACCATCATCATAAATAGGATACAAGAACATTTTCTTTGTCATTTAAGTGAGAATATTTCACAAATAATTTTCCACATATGCTTATATAAATAATATAGAAACAAGAGTCTATCAGTTATTAGATTGATAAACTATAAATTTGGTTTCCAATACACCAAAGAACTGACTTCACAGATTTTATTTTTCATTTCTTTGATTCTGCTCTTCATTTTGATACCACATAGTCATAACCTTAAAGACATCCTTTTCTGGCTAGTGATCTAGTTCTGCCTGTGTTATCATCAAAATAATTTATCTCTTTCTCTTTCTCTCTCTCTTTCTCTAAAAAAACACACAACAATAACAACAACATTCCAATTTTATTTATTTAGTTGGTCTCAGACTGCTTTGTGCATTCATCTATCCTAGACATCTTGCCATCATCCCTATTTCCCCCATAGTCAGGAAGTCTCTAAGAACCAGACCTCCAGAGTCCAAGTTTGAAGAATTAAGCCACTCAAATTTAGAACTCCATCCTGAGGCAATCTGTTCTCTTGATTGGTGAGTGAGTATAAATTCACTTAACATAATATTTTGCCCATTGGGCCTATGCTTCACTTCCTTCCATCTCAGGTATCTTTCCATCTGTCCCACTACAGCTGTATCTTCTCCCTTTAACTTCTCCCACCCATTGCTCTGGGAACTATAAAATCAACATTGCCATTGCTTCCGAAAGGGCATAGCGATCAACAACCCTGTATCTCCATTCTGATTCTTATGAGTCCCCAAACCAAAATAACCACTCTCTTGTTAGAGTGTTAGATCCTTGAGGGTAGTTTACTGTTTCTCTTTTGTGTTTGTATCCCTAGTATCTAAAATAGTGTCTGGAACATAGCAGAGACTTAGTAAATACTCTTTTAGTCATTCAAGGGAGAGTGAGAATAAGAGAGATCTAATGGCATAGCTTGCTTTTGTAGACCCCAGAGCAAGATGGTTTCTGCCAAAAGAGTTACATGCCCCTGAGTCTCAGTGAGCCCATTCTCTTGGAGGTTCTCCCAGTCATAGAAGTTTTCTGTGTTGTCTAAGCAGATTGTCAGTGAGTTTTCCCTCTTCCCTAGGGTGATATTTTTCTTAAATGACTCCAAAGGAAATCCCACATCCTATAATGCAGGTTAATTAGGAAATTCATCAAAATAATCAAGGACTTCCCTGATCACTGTAGTGGAAAGGACAGTAAGTAGATTCTTGGCCAAGATCGTGAATATGAACAGAAAGATCCCTCAAAGTTTTCTTTATGCTATATTTTTATACATGTTGTTTTGAATCTCTTTAAACTCAATCAGATGTTGGTATCAACTAAATATGCAGCAAGGTTTCAAAAGATTTTAAAAGATAAAGTTGATTCATCTGGGAAAGGTTGAGATGATGGAATTCTTTTTCTCTAATTTTAAGTGTTTTCTTTTTTAAAAATAAACAGACAACACTATTCACTTTTATTCTACTTGATGCCATGAAGATAGAAACCAACTGTATCTGGGTCTGGACTCACTGTTTGCATGTTATGTGGGATTCCCTCCTTGAAGAAATGTTTGCACTGTCAGGGGACTCAACTGGCAGCTGCCCAGCTTTTCTCTTATGTAGCCTTCAGGATTTGCCCCCACCCCCATCCCCTCATGACTGATGTAGATTTATGCCAGATGCTGGGAAAAAGGGGCTGGTTTGAAAATTTGACAGTCAGCATATGGATAGAAAAATCTCCCTTGCCTGAAAAACAATTGGATTGTTTCACAATTTTTCAGGATTTAAAGACCTTCAAAATCTGGCAACCTTACCTAGAAAAAAATCTAGCACCTCAAGACAAATATTTTACAAATTAGAGAGTCAGAAGAACTTCATTTCTCTCTCCTCCTGTCTCTCTGTCTCTCTCTCTCTCTCTCTTCTTTCCTTCCTTCTTTTGAAGTGAATTCACTTCTAGCAACTGCCATTTTGATGTTAGAAAAGTGTGACTTGGTGTCTGTGATATACAATACACACATGGTGTAGGTAATTTCCTGTTCACATTACTTCATTGAAACAAAGATACTCTGAATCACCAAGATTATTATGATTGCTTACATTTAGGGCCTCACTATCAATGATTTAATCCTATATTTTCATTCTATCAGTTAACTTTTAATGTGATGGAAAATTTGTAACAGATATCAGCAATCCTTACTGCTATGCTGTGATTCTTTAGCTAGGAAATTGAAGTCTATGTTATTATCATAGCTCCATTGCTTTTAGTGAACCAGAGCAGCTCACTCTGAATTTTTAAAAATGGCCCCAGCCTTGATCAAGTCTTTACTTGACACTTTCAATATTATTTGATTAGAGCTAACTAAGCTATGTCTCGAATATTATTTGGGCAAAATAAAAAGTAAAATGTGCATACCTACAAATATACAATAGTAAATCCTCTCAAAGCATAACCCACTATATTTTGGGGGAACTGAGAGCAGAGAACCAATGGTTTTATTAAGGAACAGGAGGAAATAAACTCTAATAGTCATATTTGAGATAAGTTAAGTCTTGTTACTATTGAAGGCTGGATTTGTGATGAAGGAAAGGTTGTAAGTGGGAATGAATGTTACTGCATGAAAGAAAATTATCATAATCTGATAGGGTTATATTTTTCCATTTTCAGGTCAAACTTTCTTTCCTTCCCCCTCCCCCTTTCCCCAAATGATCTATGTATTTCTCTCTAGTCACAAAATTTAATTCATAAGAGTATTGAATTTCTTACAAGAGAAAAATACTAAAGTAAAGTCACAGGAAAAAAATGTGATGCAATGGAAAGAGGCCAAAGAGTCAAATCTTGACTCTGCTACTTATTGGCTCTCTGAACAATTCACTTAAACCCATGGATCTCCATTTCCACCCTTAAAAAAATGAGGGGGTTGGATTAGATTGCCTCTGAGGTAACTTCCAGCTCTCAGTTGATGATGATCTGATTTTTTTTACCTGTTTCAAATAATACAAATGTAATTTATTGGTTATTCTTCTAAGTGTAGAATGCATTCTAATAGAACAGATTCATTATATGAACTCAGCAACTATTAGGCTATTTGACAGTGATCCCAGTCATTAGTTAAATCTAGAATTAAATGTATTGACAAAATTGATATTTAGATGGAAAATAAAGTAAGAGAAAGGAATGCAATGATGAAAAAGGAATTTGTGTTACATGTAGCGAGGCATTTTATTTTCTAAAGATAGCACTTAAATGCAACCTGAACATTTTTACATTTATTTGGGTCAAAAAGCATACTGTCAGAATTACAGTCATGTTCAATAATCATTGGACAATACTGTAATGATTTTATAAAGATAAATATTCATTTACCACATTAAGTTAAATTCTATTATCTAACCTGCCTCTTAATGCAAAATTATACATATTCAACCTCTTTTTAAAAGATGATGTGAAGTTATTTGTTCTCAGAAACAGAACCAGAAAAGCCACTTTTTCAGTGATGTCTTATAATAATTAAGTTTTGTTTCATAATTCTGACATTAATCTATTTTTAGTATTTCTATAGAATAATCCAGGCCTTTTGCAAGTGAGATGAAAAATTCTCATATAATCTCATTCTAGTATTCTAGAATAAGAAAATGGTACATGTTGTGAGGGACAGAAAGGCGAACATCCCTAAATTCCTACAGTAACAAACAAATCAATCAAGCTACTTAAATAGCTTCCTATTTCATCTCCCTGCCTCAAGTCTCATCCAATCCCAATGCATCATCCACACAACTGTGAAAATGAAACATGGATCTTTAAACATGGATCTGGTGATGCCATTCCATTACTCTATAAACTTCACCAACTCCTTAATGCCTCTAGGACAAAATGTAAATTCCTTTGTTTTACTCTTAAAGTCCTTCACAACTGCATTATTTATTACAACCCTTTTTTATAATCCATGGTTTAGACAAACTAGGCTTCTCTCTATTTCCTATACAAAACACTCCATCCTCTGTCACTGTGCCTTTGTACAGGCCATCTGGCAGGCCTGGAATATACTTCCTTCTCAATTTTGCATCACAGAATGATTCTCTTCCTTAAAAAACAAATTCATGTACCACACCCTACAAAAAGCCCTTCCTGCCCCCTCAATTGCTATCATCCCTAAGGACTTCAACCTTAACTGCTTTCTTTTAATTCTATATTTTTGTATATATTTATTCTGCATACAATTATGTAAGGAAGGACAGATTTAATTTCCAGATCAATTGATGTAGTTATAAGATAATAACACAAATAATGAGGTATTAATATTATCCCTTTATACAATATGAACAGCTCTCCTTAATAGAGTCAGAAGAGAGTAATGCAATTTGATGAACGATTATTGGCCATGTCCCTGTAAGTCAAGTAAGTCAAGGAAGGAATCAGCAGTTAGGGAAGACTCTAACTTTTCACTTTTGAACTTGAGGGTAGCTAACTCACTGATCACCCATCTTGTAAACCCATATATGCAAAATTGGGGAATATATTCCAAAGAAGGAACTAAATATTGGGCACTTCATTGGGGATATATAAGGTATCTTATGCATTTTCAGAGTCCCACTGGAGAAGAATTCTGATTTGATATCCTAGTATCCTAGAAATCTACTTGGGGAAAAATTCATTTCTGTTTTTTTGTTCTAGTCTATAATTGGACAGTCTATTTTTTGGTATGATTCCTTGACAAGACCAGTTTCTTTAAAACAAAAAAAAAAACTTATTATGAAAATGGAAGCTAATACAAATATAATAGGTACCTACCAATTTGCCTTCTCCAAGATCACAAATTAAACTCATCAAGCTTCTTAGGTTATTTTTTTTTGTCTTATTGTGACATAAATTTGGACAACTTGTCTGAGGTCCTTATGACCTAAAGGGCCATAGGACAAAGTTTGCCTGATGGCCTAAAAAACCCCCAGCAATGAATGCCAAATACTTAATCTTTTTTTTGGGAAGTTACACACAACTTTAGGGTTTTTCTGAATGTTTGTTTTCCTTCTAAGCTAGTCAACCTGTCCAGTGACTGATGAATTTGACCTCCATTTGAATTGTCCTATTACAGAGGTCCAGTAGGGATAATTTTGGGTACCTATATGTTGCAGGAAACCCAATGATAACATTTTTGGGTGCACATTCAATTATAATTCTTTATGTGTTTCAAGTATCCCTTGAGAAATTTGGGGTGCTTTATGTGTTTCAGGGGCCCAGAGCAATGTTCCTCCCCCAAAACTGGATCTGATCTGCATATGAGGGTTGAGAGCAAAAGGAATGATTTCCAATTGACTCCATGTTTCTAATCCTTGTGGGGAGAGCCTCACATTCTGGGAGCTCTGTATCCAGGTTTTCCCTATCAGAGGGATGCTTGACCTTCCCCCAACATTTCTTTTCAATATTATCTTTCAGTTAGACAAAGACTTTTTATGCGTCAATGATAGCAGTGACCTATGAGAAGTTTGTAGAATTACATTTGTTTTGATCTCCAAGTCTACTAGCCATGGTAGACTTGAATCCTCCTGGAAAAATGTTACTTTCTAGATTATTCGGAATTGTGTCACACAGATGAATTTGAGTACATTCTCTATCAGTGCAGCCACAATTCCATTTAATTATTGTCCATATATTTTCATAATTCACCATGTTGAAAACTTTTCCTTAGGTCTTTTAATATTTCTTAGATACAAGTATAGTACTTGAGTTAACCATATATTATCTTTCATTCTTGCTACATGACCATTTTTCTCACTTGACCAGTTCACCTTTTTCTGATCATACATTTACTTGATAATATCTTTTATATTATATCTCACATGTAAGTCATTGCTAATAATATGCTATAGAATACTTGAATCTATCATGCATCTTTTTATTGTTTTGTGGGTCACCTACAGTTTTAAATCTTATAAATTAAAATGGTGTTCCATGATATACAGACAGGATATCACTGGAAGAATATTGCTGTTGAAAAGTTGGGCTTTGGAGTCAGGGAGGAACAAGCATTTATTATGCTTCTACTATATGCAAGGCACATACTAATTAATTACTTCATAATTATTATTTCTTTGACCCTCACAACAACTCTGTAAGGTAGGTGATATTATCTCCATTTTGTTGTTTTTTAGTCATTTCAGTTGTATGCAATGATTTGTGATACCATTTAGGTTTTCTTGGAAAGATATTGGAGTAGTTTACCATTTCCTTCTCCAGCTCATTTTATAGATGAGGAAACTCAGGCAAACATAATTAAGTGACTTGCTTAGGGTCACAAAACTAGCAAATGTCTGAGGTCAGATTTGAACTCAGGAAGATGACTCCTCCTGACTCTGGATCTGGCACTCTATCCATTGTGCACCTAGCTGTCCATTTTACAATTGAGAAAACTGAGGCAGATAGAGATTAAGTGACTTGCTAATAGTAATATAGCCAGTAAATGTTTAAGGTAGGATTTGAAATCAGGTCTTCCTGATGCCAGTCATGGAAGAGTTATGGTCTTCCATATGTACACTTTTCTAAATGATTTTGAGCCCTCTCTAGTTCTGGGAAGAAGTTATTGCTAATTTCCATATATATACAAGAAAAAGTACCGATGGAGCAAATACAAATACACACACATATGAATATATATCTTTATAGATTTATACACATACCAATGCATATATATGTATTCATATATATAGTGGGCTTCCGGATGAAATTTATATAACACACATACATGTGTGTGTGTATATATGTTTATGTATGTGGACATATATACATATATATCCATCAATGGACCATGACTCACATTTAGTGTCACAAGTTGACATTGTACATCCATCCTTATTATGGGAACTACTTTGCATTGCTAAATTTTCAAAGGAAATGTTTATAATCAGAGCTGGCATATTTGTTTATATCCAATGACAGTTTTCAATAGCAACATACACACACATATATATATATATATATATATATATATATACATATATATATTTTACTAGATTGGATTGGAATTCCAGTATCACCTAAAGTGTCTTCTCATCTCTATCTTTTCTCCTACCCTGGTGTTAATTTTGACTTTTATTATAACCAGTCAATGATCTCACCATTCTCCTTCCTTCCTTCCAACTCTTCCTCCCTCCCTCCCTCCCTTCCTTCTGGAATTAGAATGTCATATTCAGGCCACTTACTAGCTGTGTAATGTAGACAAATAATAAGCCTTGGATTCCTCAATTGCAAAATGGTGTGAGAACAGTATTTATACTACATACCTCTAAGATTTTTTTTGAGGAAAGGATTTGTAAACCTCAAAATACCATCTGAATATGAAATATTAATTTTATTCCCTCAAGTTCTGAAGCAGCCCTTAGATTTTGATTATTTTTCTTTTTATACCATGTAAAAATAATTTCTAAATGTGTTCATAAAACTTAAACTAAAGAGGTAGGTTGCTAGGACAAGGCAAAATCACTTTAAGGCCAAATAACTCATACAAAATCCATCATACCTACCTATTATTTGTTTTGTAAATCCTAAAGGTGACAAAATAGACCTACATTGCCTTTATGAAGGCCACTAAATGGTAATAGCACACTATAGAAGAAGTTTTTCATTTTCAAGTTAAATATGACCTTCCTGTATGTCTGAACCTAGGGGAAAAGAGGGTTCTTTATGGGTGAAAATGATTAAAAAGGAATTTCAGTGTCATATTTACTTCAAGATTCCCTTGCTAACTCTTAAAATATTTTAGGAAATATTGCCTGTTTATGATAACAAGGCCAAAGGTAGGAATTTTTTCAAAAGACCTTATAAATTACCTGTTCTGAGCTCTGTGCTATGATCTTATTCAAAAGTAGAGATTTGTTTTGTGGCTATCAGGACAATTCTCTTTCCCTAAATGTAAATCAATCTCTCTCTCTCTCTCTCTCTCTCTCTCTCTCTCTCTCTCTCTCTCTCTCCCGCTCTCTCTGTGCCTCTCTCTCTTCTAGGGAATCTTGAGTAGGAATTTCAAAAGGACCTGGAGAGCAGCCTGTTTTCACACTTTGTCTCAATCTGGGCTCACACCTTCTTGGTTTAGAATCTCAGTGCATCAAATATGCAAAATTGCCTGGGGTAGGTATTGAGTAGGTGTAAACTCTGTCTGATAGTTAATTAGCATTTCAAAAGGTGTCAAAGTGCCCCAGGAATATTGCCTTTTTTTTCCTTTCCTTTTCTTTTCTATTTTTTTTTTTTAAATTTATGTCAATCTGAGACCAATAGAGAAAGTGAAAAGGTAGGTTGGATACTAACTGGGAGGAATCTATCCTTTGATCCTTAGAATTGAAAGATATATTGAGGATGGTGCCTATAATACTCTGACAAGTTTAAGTTGAGTCTTTAGCAAATAGATATTATACACATTCACTTTAAGACAAAAGCTACTCCATTTAAAGTGTTTTTTTTTTAATGATGGTTATTCTAAATAATGTAACAAATACACAGGAGCACAAAAAAAAGGAAATCAGAAGATAATAGATTAGAAAAGATGGCACTTAAGATATATATTCAAATGAGAGGGAGTCGATTTCTTCTATTCCTAGGTTATAGGAAATATGTAGTTATGGTTCTATTCCCCGCCCCCATCAAGATTTGTGTGTTTTCCATCATGTTCCTTATTTCTTGACTCACAAACTGACACAATTTTAATGACCTAGTTCTGAAAATGTTTTCTAAAGAACATTTTTATTTTTTTCTCAGTGTTGAAGTAAATTGCAGTTGTTCAGAAACAGCTGCTGCCTGTCCTAGACATACGCATAGTGTCAAGGTATACCACACATCTGGGCTTGAAGGTCAGGGACTAGAGGTCACAGAGTTCTTCCCATCAGGGATTCACTTGTTTTCCTTTTGTTCATTGTACATCTTCACAATTTTATCTTTATGCTTTTTGGTAATTTTTCTCCTTGAAAAAGAGAGACGGCCTATTCCAGAACCATTTACTGCTGGCAACGATAACTTTCATTTTAATTGAAACATTCATTCTTGAGTTATGTACCCTTTGGATTATGCTTCTTACTGTTTATTGTATTAAAGGATTATTTCATTTTGTCGAGTAAGTTATTAACTTTAGTAGGTAAAATCAATTTTTTATAGTATGTATGTCAAGTTTTGAAGACATTTAAATTCGAACATAGAAACATTTCTTCATAAAAATAAACTTTTTTAAGTTCCTTGAATCATAGGAGGGACATATAATTGAATATAGTAAGAGAAATAGATCATGAAATTTATTACTAGGGCCTATAAACAACAACTTACATGTTTCTTTTTAAATTGTCTTAATCGGTGAATTTAAATTCTTCTACATATACATGCATGTAGAGAAAAAAAAATTATCCACTTGTTAATAACTCACCTGTGCATATATTTGGTGTATGTGAGAGTAAGTGTCTGAAACCATATTTGAACTCAAGAAAATGAGTCTTCCTGACTCCAGGCCTGGCATTTTATTCACTATTTCCCTATGTATGGGTATGCAAAGAAACTGCTAGGAAACATGGAAACAAGTCACCTTGTCAGTAATGTGTGGGAGTTGATTGATAACTTCAACAGATCCCACAGGTTTCACTTATTTTTGCCACACTGAATCTTCCATGATTTATAATTTGAGCTTAAAGTGTTTTTTATCTGCATAAAATCTTCAGTATTCAATTCTTAGAATTGCAGAGAAAGATGTTCCTCTAGCAGTTAGAAACTAATCAGCTATATAGTGTTATACTGGAAGAGCTGTCAATTCAGCTGACAGCAGACTGAGGACCAAAATTCTGAAATTTTTCTGGAGATGATGGGAATATAAAGACAAAGATATGCGTCCTGATTAGCAAACACTGGACAGTAGCCATCTTCAGATTCCATTACTCATTTTATCTCCTAGTACTCTTTCCTGCATGAAGTTCAGGTCCTGCTCACTTCAACTATCTCTTCAATAGTTGCTTGTAGATTTTGCTTCCTGCTCATACCCACCATTTTCCATGTCCTCTATCCCTCAACCACAGGTATAGAGCCACATAGTTTCCCCAGCCCCACCTACCCCATTTTAAATACAGAGGAAATAGCTGTAACAATCAATTAACCACCTTGTTCTCTCAATCCTGGGAGGAACCAAATATTTCAGCTGTATTTTTTCATAACTGTTTTTTTTTTGCTTTAATAAAGGAAATAGTTTGGCTTCCTCCTCCCCTCCTTATAACATCCAGTGTGGGAGCAGCAAAGAGAAAGACACTGAAGGAATCTTTCTGATATTCTTGCCATTATGGGACAGGATGGACCCAACATTTGAGAATTTTTAGTGTATTTATTTCTCCACCTCCCCTCCTCCCTCCACCCCAACCCTAGTCATACCCTACTTCTCCACGGCTTGTTTAGGAGCTGCTTTACGCATCTACTCTACAGTATGTGGAGGGGGAAGGGAAAGAAGGGATATAGGCTTAGCTGGTAGGATGAAAGTGACTTTCTATATTAATCAAAAGACTTTCTATATTAATAAACTATCAACCAGACTCCTTTTCCCCAATACCCAAATGACTCTGCAGTATTTCTAATAAACATGATTAAAAAGCCCTTTGAGACACAGGTGGGGATTTTTATGTTTTTGGGGAATAGAGATGGGATTTTAGGGTCTGGTTGACTCTCTTTAGTTTCTTAAGTTTCCAGATACTTTTTGCTTTCTGGTTGTCTCCATATTTGGTATGCACATGACTACTGTCACTTTTGCTGTTTTCCTTATCTCTTCATGCCCCAAATTGCTCATCAAAGAACAGAGCAGTTTTTAGTTTTGGGGGGAAACCCTGGAAGAACAGGGACCAACCTATTAAAGAGTTATGTTGATTGAGGCAAGGGTGTAGAGTTCCTCACCTTCCTCAAGGGCCAAACCGCATAGTGGAAAGAGCAGTGTCCTTCCTTGAAACCAGTTCTAACAAATGAATCACAAAGGATTTTCCTATTTTTAGTCTTTCTTCAGGACAGTGGCTATTCTGTTTTGAAGTTACAAGTTTGGCAGGAGATGGATCATGGCCATTACAAATACTCAGCTTTGACCTGCACCAAGATCCATTATATTCAAATTGGATGGGGGTCTGTGAATCAGTAACCAAGGAAATGTAGGGTCTTGGATGAAAATGCTTCCTGGGAATCAAGTATAATTTTTCTCCAAGTCTGGTTATTCCCAGTCTCAAGTATAAGAGAGAATTATGAGAATTTAGACTGAGAAAGGAAATGCCCCAAGGAAGCAGAAATAACTTCCTTCATATTCAGTTGGATCCTGAATTCTAAATATAAAACTCTTTGTCTTATTTTAATTTTTAATTTTATTTTTAATTTATGGAATAAAACAAGCATTTCAGTAACAGTACAATAAAAAAGATGATGGTACATGAAACTACAAATCTACTATTCACAACTTGCTATTCCTTTCAAAGATACAAGAAAATTATCATGTAAATTTTTTTCTCCCCCTGACCCTAGAGATGTCTACCATTAGACACAAATGTGTACGTATGTGTATATGTATGTATGTAAATATATAAATACATACATATGTAAAGTTATTCTATACATACTTCTATTTATCAGTTCTTTTTCTGGATGCAGACAGTGTCTTTCATCATTTGGGTATTCATAATAGACAAAATAATTTATTCGCTCAGTTGTTCTTAAAATAATGTTGCTGTTACTGTATACAATGTTCTCTTGGGTCTACCCATTTTGCTCTTTATTATTATGTGCAAATCTTTCCATTTTTTTTTCTAAAATTGCTGAGCTCATTTTTCTTATAGCACAGCAATATTCCCATCACAATCATACATCACAACTTATCATTTTAAAACAAAGAGATTTTGTAGGGATGAAAAAGTATGCATATGTATCAGAAGTGTCCAATGAAGGTTCTGTAACCTTGGGGTGGTGATGGTTTTGCTGGTGATAAAAGTATTGGCCATGATTTTTCCACCAGTTATCTGGTATTTTCACCCTTTTACGCTAACTTGAAAATTTATCTCTTGGTCCTTTCAAAATCAAGCAATCTCCAGCAGGGATAGCATAGGTGTGTACTTGGTCTCATTCTCATATTTCCCACCTGCATATTGTCAAGTGCCATCTCTAGTTTTCCATGTACTCAATTAGTAGTGAGGTATTATGCCCACATATAGTGATCCCACTGTCATTAAAAAAAAGAATAGATTACTATAGCAATTCTCAAAATATTTTTTCCAATGTCCTTTACATTTGTTATCCTTGTATATAAATGCTTTTGGATCACTTGGATTCTGAAAATTTGTTTTCTCCCTAACTTCATACCACTGTTTTGCTAGGGTATTGCCCTAGCATGACATAATCTTCTGACTCTTCCACTATATTTTACAAATGAATTTGTACTTCTAATTGATTTTGCCATTGACTATCATATCAATCTGATTTTCAAGAACAGTATTTTCTATTTAAGGCCATTGATGAGTACTTGATATGGATTAAACTTAAGGAAGAAATTATGCTAATCAGGGTCAATGTCTTTACTTTCACTCATTTCCCTTTTTACTGAGTCAATATATAATTAGAATAGGTCACTTACAAGCTTTTGAAATGGTATATAATATCTTCTTATCCTTATCGTATCTTTATTATTTTGTTTGATTTTGACATTGACCTTTGCTCAAATTAGTTGATTATTTGGCTGCATACAGATAGCTGATTTATAAATGACTTACAAATCAGCAACCAGTTCCTGACTAAAATAGAATCAATTTATTTATTTTTTTGTAAAATTAAGTGCTTGCCACATCCAGTACCTTTTATCTTCTTGTAGAAAATATTCATGGAATAAAAAAATCATGTAAAAATGTTCCAAATTTTTACTAATAAAAGCAATGTAAATTAAAACAACTTTGAGGTTCTACTCATCAAATTGGCAAAGATAACAAAAATGGAAAACAAATATTCTCAGAATGGCTATGGAACAAACAAGTCCACAAGTGAGCTCTTGTTGGAGCTATGAATTTATTGAACCATTCTGGAAAGTAGTTTATAACTATACCTGAAATGTCATTAAATTATGCATACTCTTTGAAGTAGTACTGCCACTACAAGGCATATAACCCAAGAGGTCAAAAAAGAGGGGATGGATCCACATGTACAAAAATATTCATAGCATTAATTTTTGTTGTAGCAAAGAATGTGACACAAAGTGGGTACCCATTGCTTGGGGAATGGCTTAACAAATTTTGAATATAATGGAATATTATCAAACCAAAATGACAAGAGAATGAATTCAGAGAAATCTGAGAAGTAATGCAGAGCCAGGTGAATAATCCATAAAATGACTATGACATAAAATAAAACAACTTTAGAAGCCTTAAGATCTCTGATCAATAAGTAAATTGATTTTGTGGATGGCAGACAGAAATTCTCCACTGCTTATCTTCTTGAGGTATTGGAGAACTAAGTCCTTTCCATTCCTGGATATCTGGTCACTAGACCCAGATGGCTCCAGAGGAGAAAGTGAGGCTGGTAATTTTGCACAGCCCTCCCTTACTCAAATAAAATTCAATTGCAAGTCATGTCATTATATCCCTGATGTCACGGTCCTTTTTGAGAATAAAGGACAAATCACAGACCACAGGGGAGAGGGAGGGAAAAGTGTGGCTGTAATGAAGCAGGAGTGGATGAAGTGGAGGTAAGCTGTCACTATGAACAAACAGTCAGGAGAGTGAATGCTGAGATATTAAGACTGTCTCTATCTCTGAGTCTCTGTCTCTGTATTTCTGGAGCTCTGTCTTCTTTTTTTTTTCCTCTCTCCTCTCTTTCTCCTTTTCTGTATTGTCATTCTTTAAGAGTTTATTATGTTTTTAAATTGGTTATCTAAAATTTAAAACATAGTTAACTATTGCACTGCTGATCTACGTATTTCATATTTAAATTTCGTATAATTGTTAGGACCTTTCCAGTCGGTGGTTCAAACTGAACAAAAAAGAATTATTGATTCAAACATTAATCATTTCCCAAAAGCAGAAAAAAGAATATATGAATGGAGATTTGTATCTGGGTGGGGGGAATAGTTGGTGGTTTGTTGTGGTGAGAGTTAACAAGTCAGAGTTAACATTTCTGAGAAAATTATTGTTCTATCTGGGTGAGGTTTGAAAAGAAAACCATTTCCCCTAGGGTTGGAGTTGAGGGTATTGACTAGAAAGTTAGCCCTGAAGGGATCTGGGAAAGATCACAATCCACATTAGAGGAGGTGTCAGCAAAGATCAAGTAATCAGTGCCCTGCTCACCAGCATGATACTATCCATTTTTTCTCTACACACATTTTGCTAGAAATTCATTGACCATCATGCCTCCTACCTCTTGGTAGAGAAATGATTGACTAGAGGTGAACATACTAGAGTGAGACATACTATATATTTTCAAACATAATTGTGGTATAAGTATGATTTCCTGACTTTCCTTATTTGTCATAAGGGAGGGCCTCTATTTAGAAGGAGGAAAGTTGGGGGTAGGGTGGGGCAAGAGTTGGTGGGCAATGTACACTTAAAAAAAGAAAAAAAGAAAAGATTATCAATAAAACAAAAGAGAAAAAAAATTAGTAGGGGACCGAAACAAGTGGGGAACCTTTTTTTTCTTTTACTACATTACACTTTCTTAAAAAAACAATTCTGTAATAGAAATTCACAGTTTTGTAACTATTTTAAAAAGGGAAAAATCAGCATTTCTAGAAATCCTGGCAGAGAAAGTTATGTGAAAATTTCCAGCCAAGTCCATCTCCCCCGAGGTATATCCCAAGAAAGATCAAAAAGAACAACAGATGAAACAGTCAATAATATAAAAAACAAAAAACAAAAAACAAAAAAACAAAAAAACTAACTCCAGTAAGCTCATCCACTTGGTCCAGGAAAACATTATGAAATGGCAGGAAACCTGCTGGTTCTCTTTGCAGGCCCACTCAGTGGGCCTGAAGTCAACTCCATCTTGGTCCTGGACTTTCTGTGTCATGGTAGGGAACTCCACCAATCCCTAGTAGGTGACTATGGAATGAAAAAGGATTCAATGTGCCTCAGGGCTCGAGAAGATCTAAAGACAGTGACTCTCTGATATTAGGACCATAGCAAAAAGCAAAAACCAACTACGGGTAGGTTACTCCACAAAGAGACAGAGGGAAAGAAGGAAAAACAAAAAAAGTCAAGAAAGAAAACAGTATCAATGAAATATTACAAAAATATGCAGAAGAGAACAAAAGGGACCCTGGGCAAGTCACTTAACCCTGATTGCCTGCCAAAAAAAAAAAGAGAGAGAGCAAAAGGAATCTCAAGAAAGGATACAGAAGGACAGGTCTAAAACTGTATATTTAGATGGTCTAAAAACTGTATTTTTTAGCTCCATTTTTCTTCTTTGCAGTCCTTTCACTACTATTGTTGGGGAAGGCCACACAGGATTGAAGGCCTTTTAAAATTTCTCTTTATACATGATTGCTGTGACCAAAGACTTCTTTATCATCCCACTTTCTAACCTTAGCTTTAATGACACTCTAATTTTAAGCACAGTCTTTTACCAGGCCAAGACTCACAATCTTTCAGTATGACAGAATCTGCCAGAACTTGTATACTATTGGTCTAACCTTTGAAAATTAAAGATACCTCCATGGTATGATGAGACATGTAAGAGCTTTCATGGGGGAACAAATAAACGGTCTTAAAAAAAACAGTTGAATGTTCAACAAAATTCAGTCTATAGTCTCTTTAAAATAAAATCACTGGTTAGTGTAATTCCAAAGTACAAAGGGGAAAACAAAATAATTTTGATGTTGAAGTTGGGATGAATTAAGGCTCTCACAAGTCATTGAATATTTACAAAAGGAGATTT
This sequence comes from Vombatus ursinus, assembly GCF_900497805.2. Lineage (NCBI taxonomy): Eukaryota > Metazoa > Chordata > Mammalia > Diprotodontia > Vombatidae > Vombatus > Vombatus ursinus. The sequence continues at coordinate 4,053,344 of NW_020954583.1, forward strand.
ACTTTGCCCTAATACAGCAAAAATATGTAACAAGGATACATTTAGCTTCATTTAGCTCATTTAGCTTCTTTCAATGACCTCCCACTTCTATATCATCTGATCAGTAGTTCCTTAAGGTATGGTGGTTCAAGAGGTCTTAAGCACTCACCATGTCTGAGATGCCAAGACTCCATCTGGCTAGGACTATTTATGCCCCTAGATGATCAAGAATCTGAATTAGGGAAATGTGGCCAATCAGGACCCTCAGGGATCTTTGCCCTTTTTTAGGTAGAGCCTCTCAATGTTGTGGATGATAGGGAAGAAGCTGCATCAAAGAAACAATGGTCCTATCACAGTAACATAGTGCTGTAATCCTTACATTCCCCCCAAAACAAAACAAAACAAAAACAATGTGAAGCTGATAGATCTAAGAGGAAAAGGGGGAGTTTTCCACAGAAAGTACTGTGAACAGAAAGTCAATAAATAGCAGTTTGCATCTCACATCTGATTTTTATTGGTTGAATGATCTTAGAAAATTTGTTTAAATGTTGTAAATCTCAGTTTCTTCATCTATAAAATGAGAAAGTTTAACACTCATTAATATCTCACGTTAATATAATGCTTTAACATTTAAATAGAGCTTCATATAAATTACCTCATTTAATCCTTGCAACAATCTTATGCTGTACATGTTATTATCATGTCCATTTTATAGATGAGGAAGCTGAGGCTGAGAGAGGCTGTGAATTGTCCAGGGTCAAACAGCTAATGGGTATCTGGTCTCCAAGTACTACACTCCATTCATTCAATCATACTGTTTTCTCAAGACTAAATTATCTCTATGGTCCTGTCCTCTAATATTCTGTATTTTCTCTGTTTTGACATGTAGTTAGAATATTTTGACTGGATTAACATATCAACTCCAACAAGCAGGTGTACATGTAGACATAGCCTCAGAGTGTGTAAAAGAATAGCTTCTGTAACAGAATACAAATGATACAAAGAGGCTCAAGCTGGCATTAGTGTAGTTTAGCCAGTCTTTGCAGAATTCTAGTCAGATGGAGAGGCAACAATATGTAAGTTGTAATATGTTTCTTATTTTTGCATTAACATGGAAAGTTTTAATTGCACATTTGTGTGTGTGTGTGTTTGTGTGTGAGAGATAGAAAGAGAGAGAGAGAGAGAGAGAGAGAGATTAATGGAGGAAGAGAAAGCCAGAAAGAGACACAAAGAGAGCAGTTTTAATTATTGGTTATTGGTTATTAAAGAAGTGGAAATATTTTAATTAGATTATAAATATCTTATAATCTTTCCCCAATCTGTCAATAATATTTTTTAATTAGTAGCTGCACTTAAAAGAAATGAAACTTACAGCATTTCTATAACCTAGATTAAAAATGAAAAAAAAAATCCTGCCCTGCCACGAACTTGGCAGTTTTTCCTATTTCATGGAAGAATCAAAATAACAATCAAAAACATGGAAAAAGCAACAACAAAATTAAGTATATCACTTGATTATACAATAATGATAAAGCATATTTCTTAAATCTTGTTTATTCTACTGTGTAGATCCTCACCTTAATTTTAAGGAAGATTGGATTTCCATTATGGCACTGCCTATTTTTTCTGGCAAGAAAAGCTCCAATTCAAAAAAATAAAAGAGCCATCAGTTGAGTTTCTGCTGACCCTTCAGACTTTGCCAGCTATCTGTCTCAATGGAGAACTGTAAGTGAGATTTATTGCGCTTAAAATATGAACTAGAGCTTTCATGTTGGAATTTTAAATATCTTATTAAGCAAGGGTAAGTACCATTCAGAAATGAATCAAAACAAACCACAAAACAAATATTCCTGAGTACTTTTCCTACTTTTAGGAACTATTATTTTGGGGTTGAAAAAATTCTATGTTCCATGAGCTGAGTCCCTTTTAATATTTCAAAAATAAATTTTCTGGTCTGGATTTCTATGCCAATTTGGTGAATTTCTATAACTGAACAGCATACAGGGTTTTACAAAATACATGTTAATTTACTAGGATAATTTATACCACACAAGATAATCATTAAAAATGTTCCTGACAAATATCACATATGGACAGCTTCAAAAAAATCAAGCACAATATTTTTCAATAACTTGGTGAGGTGGGAATGAATGGAAAGGGTGCCATTGATCTACATGGGTGGTAAGTCTTGACTTCATTTATTACAAATGTTTCTAAATATGGCTTTCAATAATTATCAAAGAATACATTCTTCATATGTCTCTTTTCTCTTCTACATGCATATCCATCCCATGTCATTATTCCTTTTCTACTTTCAGCTGAGAAATATCTACCTGATGGGCATGTTCCTTGTGGATCCCCAGAGCAGAATCAACTGTGGACAGAGGAAGCAGAGAAAAAAGCCACCTAACCTCAGTCTGGTTTTCCTTTTCTCTCCCCCCCCCCCCACCTAGTTTTATCTTTGATATCACTTTGCCTATCTTACTGATTTATTTTTGTTATTGTGATTAAGTTATTTTAAATGTAGTTTGCTTCATAGTATTTAATATAACTATCCTCGTGGGGGAGGGGGGAAGGAGATTTGGGCACAGCAGAAACAGATGTATGCTTAATGTGGAGGAACAAAAATAGTCATGTAGGGAACATCAAAGAAAATCATCATAATATTTCACAAATGCAATAGGAAAAAAGAACTCCTTGCTCTGGGTGATAACATAACATAGTTATAACAAAATGAGAAGCAAAGTTTCATTCTAAGAAGCTATGGGCATCTTTGGAATGGTAACTACAAAATTACAGCCACATCTTCACTGATTAAATAGTTTAAATATATCAGGACTATTTAATTGGCCTGTCTGTAATACTGCTGTTACCTCCCTTCGGATGTGCAGAATTTGACGAATGGAAAATCATAGTTTTTATTTAGTTTTAATTGTATTTTATTAAGGCACAAGAATGAAAAAGACAGTTCTGTGGTTTTATTATTTTCAAGGCAATTTGGCAAGAAACAAGAAAGCCTTTAATGATTACAGTATTAATTATTCAAAGGCAGATTAAATTCTTCAAAAAGAAGAGAAAGATTGTGCTTGCAGAGTTGGCACACTGAGAAATAGACTGTAACCCTTGATAAAAATAACCCATGCTGTGGTATTCTTTTTAAAAAGAAAAATAAAATAAAGAAAAAAATAAAAACATACTAGTGGGATACAGAAAAGAGCATATTGGGAGTAAGGGTGGGGATGGGCAAAGGTAGAAATAAAAACAAAGTAAGAAATTTCAGTAACATGAGTGACTAAAGGCACTTTGGTTTTCATTGTAATGTGTTGCATCCCAACTCATTCTTATCACTTAACAGTGAGATACATGTCTCATGGAATTGTTTTTCATTTATTCTAGTTCATCATGTCATTACTTTCTTCAGAACTCACAGGCACAGATTTAGCTATTGATAACAATGCTCCCAAGCACCTAAACCCATCCTAATTAAATGATTTTTCTTTCCCTAGTTGCTTTGAACTTTAACTCTTCATTCCAGTTAGTACTAGCTTATTTTTTAATAGAATTTTGCCATTTACAGAACTTTTTTTTAATATGTTATCTCATTTGATTTTCATAAGACCTCCGTGACCTAAAAGGACAGATATGAATAGCTCAGTTTTGCAAATGGCAGTCCCATTGATGACTCTAATCATACTTTCATTCCTTAAAACCTCATATCTTCAGAAAAATTGCTATTCTGCCATGGCTCCCCTGTCATATTTATGAAGTTGCTTTTTTGAACCCAGATAAGATTCTTCCCTATATTATAACCTGCAAAGGTTTTTTAAATATGTCTCTTACTTTTTTATCATATACAATATTTGGAGTCACTTTTAATGTTTCAAGGGACTAATTAGTATTCTGTATATAATAGACATTTAATATATGCTTGTGTTGTGTATCCTCAATGAGGCTTCCTCAATATTGCCATCTGAACTGGGCTACTCTCAGGTTTGAAATAGTCTTTGGGTCATCATCTTGTCTAAACTTCTGATTCAAGCCTTCTTCCGTATTCATTTATAGATCAAAACAGAATTTATACATTAAACCATCAGTAAAAGACATTTAGTAAAATTAAATTGCAGAATAAATTATGAAAGAAAATCTTCTCTTAATACACACAAGTATAGCCTCTCCCACAAATTTGTGTGCCCTTTGTGGTAGAGTGAACATTTCTTGTCCAAATTGCTCAGATTCCTAGGGCACCTAGAAGAGCTTTCTACGTGTGAAGTTGATTCTTGCCACTTCCTGGTACTGCCATCTTCTCTGCTAAATTGCTTCTAGGTTGTTGCCTGTTAAACTGCTTCTGCTTTCTGTTGTTTCTCCAATCAATTTCACTTATATGGTGGCTTTTTTCCAAAGGAAGCATTTTAGAATAATTTTGTGAACTAGCTTTTAGTTACAGTGCTGTTTTCATTATTTTATGAGTCAGATCCTCAGCCATATTCAGTTATCAGAACAACTGATTCTCTTGTCTTTTTCTTTCTTTCTTTTTTCTTTCTTTCTCTTTCTTTCTTTTTGATTACTTCATTTTATTTTCACAGGAACTCCTCCATAATTCATATTTGTAATGAGATGAGTAAATTCCTTTCAAATCTCATTATGCTCATGGTTGTTAGCACCACAATCACTCAGATTATTCTGGAGTAGTAGTGAGGAGGGGTAGAGTTAATAAGGAAATCCCTATCACCTGATTTCTCCACAGCCCTTTTGAGGTAATCACATAAATTAATGGACTGGTAACAAAGACAATGAAATGTTAAGGTTTTAAATGAAATATGAAGTGTAGCTTTCCCATATTATCTCTTTATGAGTTGTAAAAACTCCAATTAAAACTGATGGAATTGAAGGGAAGCTAGACATTGGCTAGCAAAGGATGGCCCCATTGGCTATTTAAAAAGCAGAAAATACAATCTATGGATTAAATATAGAGTCAAAGCGGGGGGCTGCTCTCAGGATGCTCTGGTCATTCAAGTCAGGAGACCACATTGGGTAGTGAACAAATCAGTTTATTTTTGTAGCTCTGCTCCCAAAGACCAGGGTTGTCCCTCTTTCCTATTGCTCATGGTCATCCTTCTTAAGAACTGTTTCTTGACTGACTCTACAAAGAAAGTAAAGACCCATCAGGGATGGGGTCAATCCTTTCCACACAGTAGCTATCTATGCTCTCATTCCATCTGTTTTGAATGGTGAATTTACACCTCATAAAGAGATAAATAAAGTTTAAACACTTCTTTATATTGTAAGACTTTAACATCTGAGTGTCTCTTAGGAGCAGCTAGGTAGTCAGTGGATAGAGTGCTGGGCCTGGAGTAAGTAAGATCTGAGTTTAAATCCAGTCTCTGACACTTGTTAACTAGGCTTGTACAAGTCACTTAACTTCTATTTGCCTCAGTTTCTTCATTTGTAAAATGGGGATAATAATAACTCTTACCTCCCTAAGTTGTTGTGAAGATCAAACTTATCAGTGTCTAGCATATAGTTGGTACTATATAAATGTTAGTTATTCATTTTTATGCCAATCAGACAAACCAGATGCTAACCTGTGGGTGGCTGGAAATGAACAAAGCAGGCTAGAGACAGGAGAGTCAGGAATCAAACAGAAGTTTAATTTCAAAATGAGGGAAATGGCTTGCAAGGAAGGGAACAAGTGCGGGAGTCCTGACCTTAGTTGGGAGGGGCATCCCCTAGCTTTAGGAATGGATGCAAATTATATAAGACTCTTCGAGAATGTTCATATACATATATCTAAACCCCTTTTCAATACTTTCACAACCATCACGTTAGTTCAGGTCTCTATTATCTCTCTTCTGGGTTATTCAGCAGTCCCCAATTAACTGATCCATCTTCCATATAGCTGTAAAAGTGATTCCCCGAAAGTGAAGCTTTGATCTTGTCACTCTCCTACTCAATAAACTCTGGTGCCTCTCAATAACATTTAGGATAAAATGTAAGCTATTTTTTTGACTTTGAAGACCTTCACAACCTGCCCCCAAACTACTTTTCCAACCGTATTATTTATTTCTTCCCTTCTTGCATTCTGTGTCTAGCCAAGCTGATTTTCGTGTTGCGTTTAATAAGTGACACTCATCATCTTATCTCTCATCTCTGGTACTTCCCTTGCTGTTCCCCATGCTTGGAATGCACTCCTACTTCACCACCTCTTAAAATTTCTTGTCACCCAAAAATCTCAGTTCAAGGTTACCTTCTATAAGAAGTCTTTTATGTGTATCTGTTTCCATTCCCTCCATTCCCACCCAATTTACCTTGCATTTATTTTGGATACACATACACATACACACATACACACACTTATTTATGTATTTGCTTACTCCCTGTCAGAATATAAATTACTTGAAGGCAGACACTTTGATTTTTGTTCTTTTGCTCCCAATACCTAGTACAGTACTTGGCACACTCAAACTTTAAATAATTAAGAAGAAAATTTTATTGGGACAATACTATTCAGAAAGTAAAATTTCTGTTGGCCCTTACCTATAACATACTCTCCCACACTTCTTGTGTATTATATATTTTTTCCTTCTTCATATCATCAAAATATTCAAATTCTCTTACTCCATTGCTGTCTCTCTTTTCCCTAACTCACATCTGTACTAACAATGACACTTTTAGGCTGGATATAGGAAAGAATATTGGTAGTAGTATTCTGAATTATCATTTAAAGTTTCTGAGATCTGTTCTCTCAAAGTGCCTTAGGACAATAAGGCTTTAATTGTGAAGATTAATAACACCATAATTATTGATTTGGGGAGCATCCTTGTGGTAAATAATTATGACCTCTTCCCCCCCAAAAAAACCCCTCATATAAATAGTGAATTATTTTCTATATTGTCATAGAGAGGGTAACATTTATAGTGTTAGTGTGCTATAACATTGTAATAGATCTCTTTTCTTATTAACAAAGTATTTGGAACATATAAAACATTCTCTAGGTTAGATTCCTATTGATCCAGAATTTATTGAGTTGAGTCAATGGGTAACATGACATTTCAACATGCATAGCTAAATTCTAAACTAGCATAGCATAGTTTTGTGGAAGAATGGGGATCCTTAAAAGAGAACAAATTAAAAGAATTCAACTATCAATAATTATTCCCTCTGATGCCCAAAATACACACACCCATAAATGATTTCTCCCACTTTGGAAGCTCCATGGAATTTTTTAAACTTCTTATGAAAAATATATCTTTATATGATATTTACAAAATGTTATTTCCACTTTTAGATTAGGGGCTCTGTTTTACTTATTTCTGCATCTTCCTCAGTACCTTAAAAATGTGTTGAATATATCTCTGCAGATAATATATAGCCTTATATATGTAGTTAGAAATAAATTTGGCCATTCAATATAGTAATATCTTATTTACATTAATAAAAACTTCTGGCACTGATAGAAGAGATAATTACTTTTTAGAGGTGCATTTCAACTTTACAAGTTATAGCCTAACATTTGAAATAATATTCTATAGAAGTCTAAGTTAATTTTACAAAAGGATGTCACAAAGGTGAAAAATCTTCATCCTAATCTCTTTTGCTGGTGAAAGTAATTGAATAGTTTTGAAGTTTGTTAGATGTGCATTTTTTTTCTCAGAACAGAACAGAACCACTTTTAATGTGTGTTTGCATGTGGGTATGCTTACATGCCTATACTTTCTATATTTTCCTAATATGATTGATTAAGCTGCACTGCACATGAATAAAACTCACTTCCTTTCCTCAACAAAAGTGTAGTGATTGTTATTAAATTATTTTATAAGTAATTTTATTATCTTCATGTATATTATAAACTTACAATTTTTGCTTCAAAGAGATGAGCACTTATGAATGAAGTCATAGTTTCTTAATATTTAAAAAAACAAATACACACATTAAGAGAAAATTAACTGACATTTCAAAAACATTGTCATTATATAAAAACAACATTCTCAAACTTAATAATAATAATAATAGCTAGACTTCATATAATTTTCTGTGGTTTGCAAAGAACTTTAAAATATCTTATTTTATCCTTCTAACAGCCCGAGGGGGGGGGGTAGGTTCTTCCTCTTTCAGTTAAATAAAATCCATTACAATTATATAATTACATAATTTTTATACTGGAAAAGACTTTGGGGAAGGATTCAATTCAACTCAACACTTATTTACTAAGTTATCTGCTGTGTGCAAGAACATTTATTAGTCACTAGCGAAATAACAACAACAAAATTACAGCACAGGCCCAATCCTTAATGAGCTTAAAATTTAATATGATACAATAATGTGCTAGTGGGGGAGGGGAGGAGAAATGACATGTTTTAAGAGAATTTGAGTTGGAAAAACTAATTGGAACAGGGAAAGAGAACTGAATCTGGAATCAGAGGAACTAAGTTTTAATAGCATCTCTAGAGCATACTACCTGAGTGACCTTGGGAAAAGTCATTTAACCTACCTGGATCTCTGCTTGCTTAACTATTAAAAAAGATGAATTGGTTGGACTAGATGTTATTTACAGTTCCTTCCAGCTTTAGAGTTACAATCCTATGAATTGGGAGAGAAGACGAGCTTAAGGGAAGACTTCATGGGTGAAATAAAACTTAGGATGGGCCTTCAGAGGATATCAAAAGGCAGAGATGAAGAGGTACTTTGTACCAGCCATAGCATATAGCCTGCATGAATTCATGGAAAAAGAAAGTAAAAGGTTAGGACTGGGAAACAGCTGCTTTGGCTAGAATGTGGGCTATATGAACCCAATTCAACAAACATTTATTAGGCACTGTTTCACTTTTGTGTTTGTATGACCAATATTTAGCACAGTTTCTGGAATATAGAAGATTAATACATAGTTGACTGAGAAATTTACTATTTATGAGAAAGGCAGCAGTCAGGATGACTAGGTTCGAATCCTTTCTCTGCTGTATACTTGCTGTGTGATACTCCAGACTTCTTAGTGCCCCAAGAATATATTTAAGATTTTAAATTACAGAGTAGAAACAATTACTGATTTGCTTTGATAAAGGGAACTTTCTTCCTGAGGATATTCCTGCATTGAATAAATCAAATGTCCACTTCATTTATCTTTTTTTATATAACATATAATTAGATGAAATAATTTTTGGTAGTTTTCTTTATATTTTCTTTATTTGTTGAGAACTTCTCTCTCATTCTTGATACAATTTGCTTTTTTCCATCTCTTCAAAAAACAAAACAAAACAAAACAAAAAACCCCAAACAGGTCAGCTAACTATATTTCATTAAATTAAAAAAAATCTAGTTTTATGTATCAATTCCTTTTTTGTTGTTGTTATTATTTCAATCGGGATATATTCATCCCACCACAAAGACTGTTTGAAACCTCTAGTCTTTCCTTAAACCTTACCCTTGAATCACCCTCTTCCCCAATCCCTGAAAACACTGAGGCAATTTACTATGAATTTGGTCTTCTCTTCATCCTATCTCCCTCCCACCCCTGTCCCATCTCCTTGCCCCTGCATCATCATTTCAACTGAAGCCCCTTTCCTTGCCAAGGTCAAACTGTATTCATATATCCTTGATCACATCCCATTTTCTCCTGAAAATCATTCTTGTTATCATTTTCTCCTCTAATCATTAATTTCTCCTACCCACTAGTTTCTTTTCTGCTGCATACAAATAGAGCCAAGTTTCTAACATCCTTAAAAAACAAAACAAAACAAAAACCCTAACTAGTTCTCACACCTTCTAAGTTAGCTATATTCTATCTCTCCTCTTCTATCTCTTCTTGAAAAACATAACTATATTTGATGCCTCCATTTCCTTTCCTCTTGCTTGTTTTTACATTTTCATCATTTAAACTTCTGACATCAGTATTCACATGAAAGATCTCTCTCCAAAATTACCAAATTCTCTATCTTTTCAGTCACCTAAGTTTGGAGTCTCAGTGCCATCCCTGACTCCTCATTCTCACTCATTCTATATTGAATAAGTTGGCAAATCTTTTAATTTCTTTCTAAATATGTGTGAGAAATTTTTAAAAAGAGAATTGGGTTTGATAGTAAAGAGATCACTGATGGCTTTGGAGTTGACAATTTCAGTAATGGTGTGGTTGGAAGCCAGGTTGCAGGTTACTGAGGAACTTGTGTGTGGTAAGGAAGCAGAGGTAGTGGATATAGGCCAGCGGTCTTAGACATTCAGCAGTGAAGAAGAAGAGAGATACAGGACAATAGCTGGGAGAAAGAGCAAGGTTAAAGGGGGTAGGTTGGGATGGGAAATCTGAGCATGCTTGTAAGCACTTGGATATGAGAAGTAAAAATTAAGAAATTTTAGATGAGGCAAAGAGGAAATTTTTGTTTAGTCAATCTCCTGAAAGAAATAGGAAAGGATGAGATCAAGGGCACAAGTGGAGGAATTAGTTCTGGCAATGAATTGAGCTACTTCATCTTGTGAATTTCAGGATAAGGAGGAATGGATTGGTAAGGATGGCTTTTGATGTCTGGAGGATAGGTGATGAGATAGTTCATGATGGATCTCAATCTTCCCATTGTAGAGAATGTGATAGAAAGCTGGTTATAGATGAATAAAAATATTGATATGAAATAATGAGGATCCAGTTTAGTTACTATGAATTGGTAATAATCAGCAAAGCTGTAAATAACTTCCCCCAGCAAATCTCAATAGCATCATTATAGGAGCAGAGAAGGCAGATGGTAGGAATGACTTAGTATTGGCTGATTATTTCAAAAACAATAGAAAGACAAAGCAGCAGGGGATTTCAACTTAATATCAGATAAGATACAAACCATGATTCCTAATGTTAAATTTTTCATATTTTTTTTTCTGAGGGAGGAGAGAGAATGGGATGAGTCATGGAATGGATTAATCACTTGAGAATTTTCAACTTTAAATATAGTACCAGGTACAGTGAAATCATATCCAAATCCACAAATTGACAACTCAAAGGAAACTTTTCCAGGTCTAGTCGATTTTTTTATTTATCTCTTTTGTGTGTATATTTAGAAGCAACTACAAGTTACAATTGCACTGTTAACATGGAAGAAAGAATCCAGAAGCTTGCAAAAAATCCCTATGATATATTCAAAATAATCACTACTACAAAATGCATTGATGAAAAAATGGAAATATATTTGGATTTTCTCTTTATTATTCCTGATTAATACTATTATTTCTGTTCATTGAAGTCAAGACAGACATTGAGCTGATGGGAGAGAAGGTGGGAGAACAACAGTGTTCACTTAATAGTTGTTGTTCTTCAGTCATGTCTGACTCTTCATGACCCTATTAGGGGTTTTCATGACAAAGATATTAGAGTGGTTTGCCATTTCCTTTTCCAGTTCATTTTACAAATGAGTAAGTGAGGCAAATAGGGTTAAGTGAATTGCCCAGGGTCACACAGTTAGTAAATGCCAGAGGCTGGATTTGAACTCAAGATGAATCTTCCTGACTTCAGGCCCAGTACTCTATCCACTGAGTCACCTAGCTGCCCCTCATTTAGTAGTGAATTTAACACTTGAAAATTTAACCCCTCAATTTAAGCCCCTCAATTTAACACTTGAAAAAAATCTAAAACTTCTCATATTCATACTTATCCTAAAAGTAATAAAAATTTTGATGAGTTTTTGTTATTTAAAGAGAATCAGAAAAGATCCATTCTTTCATGTTCATGTTCATAGATATTTTTAAGATAAAAAACTTTTAAAAATAAGTATTAAAATATTGAGGAAAAGAGTCCACAAGAGAACTGGCAATATTGTATTGTTGCTACATAAATTATCACATAATTTATTATGTCTACTCCACTTATATCAGTTCAAAAGTGAAAAAAAAAAAGAACACTAATCATTATTCAAGTACATCCTTCAAAGGAATTCATAAAGGTTTACAGAGAAGTACTGGTGTTGATTATTTATGGATTGGTTTGTGCTAAATATAAAGATTTCTTTTATCATTAAATGTATTTCTTTACCTAATTTGAAAGAATAATTGCACAAGTAAAGTTTGGAGTACTAAGTCATAACTGACTTGGGTATTTCACTTTAAAGTATTTATTATGTTTTAGTAGTCATTTTTCCATCCATTGATATATCATATTTCCCCTCACTCTCCATGTCCCAGATATGTCCGATCTATGAAGGCCTATTATTCTTTAAGATGTCATGCTAACCGTATAACATTGGTTTAGTATGGAGAAGTTTGAAAATCTCACTGCATTGAAGCCAATGAATGATAGGAAGTTTTTTTAATTAAATCACAACAACCATTTATACTGATAAAGTTGTAAATGGTGGTAAAATATATTGCAAAATGTTGTAGGACAAAACTCTTAGTTTTTTTTGAGTGTATATACTCATTTAATACACACACACACACACACACACACATATCATCCAGAGATCTTATGTTATATGTTTCCTGATTGTATACCTAAAGGTCTTAAATTTTCATTCCATTAATAGCAAAATTAAATCCCCCCCACAATATTAGTGATTAGCAACCAATGGAATTTGATACTTCTGGCTGTATATACCAAAGAGGGGAACATTTTGAAAATATAACACTGTCACTGATTCTGCATACTCATAGCTATATGCAGTGGCATGCTGGAGCTTGTTTAAACCTGCTCAGGAGAACCAATTATTAAATTTTTCAGTGTGAGCATTTACATCTTGTATTATTATTTTGTGTATGGTGTAGACTTAAGAAATTGTTAATAATACAGATTAAATTCAAAAGGGTATCCTGCATACATTTTGGGGGGCAGATGGGAGAGACAATGTTAAATATTTACCTGTACACTCCTTGGTGTAGATAGTTATACAACTTTATCAATGAACTCATTTTAGTTAAAAAAGAATACAAAAATTCAACTAAAGTGAAATAGAATATTCAAGAGATCTTTTAGTCTATGGATTGAAATATTGAAAATATATACCCTTAAGGTCATCTTAAGACACATAGTACTATAAAAATTAAATCTCATGTTAGGAATCATAAGGATATTTATTCTGCAACAACTATGGCACCATTGCATTCCTCAATACAATGACCCTAATCCACTAATTATTTCTCATATAATGATAGCTGCATAGCATTGTAGCCCCTCAGTGTTCTGGCATCTGCATTGGCAGCAGTAGGTATTCTTGTTGGACCAAAGAATGACAATGGCTGATGTGGGAAGGAATGGAGAAACTTCAAGGCACTAAACAGATGTAAAATATCTTCTTGTCATTCTTCCCAACCACTGTCAATCACAGGATATCCTAAACAAGACACCCTGAGGACAAAAGATAGTTGCTCCCCTTGGTTTGTCATCCTTACAGAGAACTCACAGCAGGACAGCATGGTGAGACAGGATACCTGGGAAATCAGGACTGCTGAAATCTATAGTCATGTGTTTTGTATTAAGCAAACAAACAAGGGTGATGGGACACCCTCTTCAGGGAAAGTCCATTTGGCACTTACAATTCCAGTGACTAGAAGAACAATGGGACCCTTGAGGGACTTAGCATACAGTTTGTATCAATTGCTATTAGGTTTGGCCTGAAGCATGTGCCCTTTGCTTTTAATTGTCAAAAACATTCCAACTGGTGTGTTGTTCTCTACAGACTAAGACAAAGGCTTCTTCTTCCTCTTCACAAATAGGATTATCATACTATCTGTTGTCTTGCTTAAATTCCATTTTGAGAGTTGCTGTTACCTTCAAATGCTTGATTGACAATACCCTGGGAGATGTCATACTCTCTGTAGTTATCATTGTAGTATCCTAAAGCACCAGGGATGTCTGTAGACCTCTTTTCCAGGTGTTCCAAACAGCTGTCAATGAACCAGAAGGATGGTCTCTTGTAGGGCTCACTTGTCCAACATTTTAACATCAACTGGTATCTGAAAAGATGAGAAAAGAGAGTCTAAATGATGACATGAAGTGAAGAGGGAAGAAAGGAATGAGACTAACTTGATTATGAGTTCTCTTCTTGAAGCAGCATGTGTGGAATGCCAATTTAATAATAGAATTGACAGCTCCTCTCTGGTGTCCCCATGCCACAATGGTTCCTTTGACAGTTGATAAAATGGATCCTTTGTGGATTTTACTGAGTGGTGCTGCTTACATTTGTGGATGCCCTACATAACTAACATTCTCCCTCATGCCATAGTTATAAGATCTGCCCTCAAAAATCTTTTCAGATTGACCCACAGAAATAGGGTATGAAGACCCAATGAATCTAACCAACCCTGAATTACATTACATAGTACTATGTGCCTGCCTAACACAGATCAAGATGCCTGGCAATCTTAAAAATCACTTTCAGATTGGATTTTTTTTTGTTTCTGGATCATGCAGTTCTAATATTACTACTATAACAACTTCTAATAATAATGTGTTGAGTTTGTGACTTCATTCCTCAGGGATGTATTTCTGATGCATGTATGAACAACACCCACTTGTGAGTTCAGAATCACATATATGCACTACCCATAAAATGATACTCCATAAATGTACTGACACTAGAAAATGAAATATATATATATACATATATATATACATACATATATAAAAGTAAAAATAACCCTAATAATTAAAGGGATATAACACATTGTTTGGATCATCTTTCTGTTATTTTTCCATTTTCTAGTTTTGTATATAGAATTTGACAGAAAGTCTAAAAGAATCATAAAACTATCTCTTCAAGAGAAAAACTCTATGTAAATTTCTGTAATTTCTTTTTTCAACTATGTTGTTGATCAGTCATTTTTCAGTCACGATCCCATTTGGGGTTTTCTTGGCAAAGATTTTTGCCATTTTCTTCTCCAGCTCATTTTACAGTTAGGAACTGAGGCAAAAAAGGTTAAGTGACTTGGCCAGGGTCACACATCTGGTAAAAATCTGAAGCCAGATAAAAACTTATGAGTATGATCCTTCCCGCCTCTAGGCCTGGTACTCTACCCATGATAGCTTACATTCAATTCCTTCCAAAAATAATATACCAAATTACTAGACACATGTAGAACATTCAATTAAAGATCACAGACAGAAATGATGAAAATTATATTCATCATGACACTAATAAAATGGATTTGGGCTTGAAAAATAACACGAAGAAATTTCATGTCAATTTTTTGCATAATGATAAAACTATAATAGTAATCACTTATAAGTTTATTTTCTTGATTTATTTTAAAGACTGGATCTTTCTATCTCTTCCAGGCTACAAATGCAGGGGCTACTTGTGGGCCGGATAACCATACTGATTGCCATGGAAACTTTCACCTACTCTATTTCCAGCCTCTGCTGGCTTGGCCTTTCTTAGGCAATCTGATGCCTGCCTCCCTATACCCTTTACCATATTGATGCTAAACTTAATACTGACATCCAATCAACACAACTTACTATACCTCAGAACTCCCAAGTTCAAGTCATTCACCAGCTGGGAATACAGATGGGTGCCACCATATCTGGCTATTAATTGTAATTTTATTATTTAGTATTATAGTATTATACCAAAAACAAAGAAATTAAGTGGGTGTTACTATTAGGTTTTTATTTTTGTTTAAAGAACAAACATTAATTCAATTGTTATTCATGTTGAATCATTGAGAATTCATTTTGCAAAGTATCAAGTGTGTGATTTGTAATTGTCCAATAAAATATAGAAAGAGATATAAAAGGCCAGCTATCATATTTTCTAAGGACCATAAATTTAGAGAGGCCGTTGAGCTTAAACCCCCTTCATTGGGCAAATGAGGAAACTACCTAGGAGATTAAGTGACTTTCCCAGGGTCACAGAGATAACAAATGTCCAACACAGGATTTGAACTTAGTTCTCCCAAACTCCAAGTTCAGCACTCTATCTGCTGTACCACTTGACTGCTTTAGGTAATTTGGTTTTAATAAGATAGTGGCTATGTTTTTCATTGATTAGATAACTCTCAGGTAAGTAAACTTCGACTACCAGTACATCTCAGCATCTTTTCTGCAATTTAAAATCTTAGAGAATTACTTATAGCATTTTAAGGTTAAGTGACTTTTCTAGGTCACACTGCCATCAAGTATTAGAGGCAGGCCTTGAACTCAGGACTAACTCTGCTGACTACATTTAAAAGAACAAAACAAAACAAAACAAACAAACAAAAACTACGAAGAAACAAACCAACCAGAAGACAACTTATTATTCGTGATGAAGTCATTTCTGAATCCATTAGCTGTCTCTGTGTAGGCAGTGACTAATTAGGACAAAGGCCTAAATCAATATCAAACTCCAGAAAGAGAATAAAAATGAGAAAAGGGAATTCATTCACTCATGTAATAGCCACGATATGGGTAGCTAGGTGGTGCAATGGGTAGAGTTCTGGGCCCGTAGCCAGGAAGACTCATCTTCCTGGATTAAAATCTGGCCTCAGACACTTACTAGCTGTGTGATCCTGGGCAAGTCACTTAACCCTATTTGCCTCAGTTCCTCATCTTTAAAGTGAGGTAGAGAAGGAAATGGCGAACCGCTCTAGTATCTTTGCCAAGAACACCCAAAATGGGTTCACAAAGAGTTTGACAGGACTGAAAAACAACTTTCTTTTGTCGGTGCAGTAACTTCCTCCTCAGTATCCACAATGATTAAAAACCCAGAAAAAAAAATTCTCATCAATAAAGTTCTCTTCATTGCCATATAGCTTTACATCAGAAATGGATATAACTTCTACGAGTGGAAAAAACAATAAAGAAGATGCATCACCATCTGCATTCCTGCTACACCCTAAGGACCATGAGTTCCCTCTGTCTTATTTGCAGTTGAAATCTATATGTATCATCTCCCTTCACGTATAAGAATGGAAACTCTTTATATGCAAGGCCTGGCTTGCTTTCTATTTGTACCCTCATATTTTACTCATAGGATGAGAGGGCATGGAAAAGGATCATGAAAGATGAAAACCTATGGATTTTTTAAGTTCTGCCACTGAACAGAATTCCACCTTGATGAGATTCTAGATCTATTGATGTGTTAAAGCATAATAATAATAATATAATAACATTTGTATGGTACTTTATAATTTTCAAATATTTGAAATTTCCAATTTAATCCTTATAAAAGTCCTGTGATTTGGATGAGGTGAGTATCATTAAATGTTTTTTACAGGTGGAGAGGGGAAGGTTCCAAAAAATTAAATGACTTGACCAAGGTCAAACAATACAGAATTGAACTTAGGACTTTAGATAACTATAATTAAGGAAGTCCTTGTGTGGAAATGTTCTCTCCTGATGCAGATTTTCAAATAGCCAATCTATAATCTTAGAGATTTGTCTTAGGGCAATGAAAAGTCATGTGATTTGAAGAAGGTAACATTACTTGAATGTATCAAAGACAGGACTTGAATGCAGGTAATCTTGACTCCCAGATGACCAATTCTCCATCTACTACACTACACTGTCTCTCTTAATGTTATATTATACATAACATAATTTACATGTCCTATTTTTCAGAGGGAATGGTTTATTTCCCTCCCCAACTTGGTAAATACTGTATTATTTGCCCTCTACTACTTACCTTTTAATTTCTTCACCATAACATTTATCTACATTATAAGCAAACAATTTTAGAACGGGAAATGTACTAAGAAAGTAAAGAGAATTTCAAATTCGGATACATCTAGCAGTCTTATTTCTTTGAACTATAGAACTGGGCCAGGAAAGATACTAACACATTTACCTCTGATAGTTTAAGTTTGTTTGTTAGGTGATAGAAAAGTAGAAATGCACATTGTTTGCATTATGAAATTTTCCTAATGAATACAGGGATAAAAGCAAGGATTCCCCTCTCCCCACTACTATTTGATGTGGTGCTGGAAATGCTAGCAATAGTAATATGACAAGAGAAAGAAATTAAAGGTATAAAAATAGGTAAAGAAAAGTTAAAATTATCTCTATTTAGTGATGATATGACAGTATACCTAGAAAATACTATATATTCAGGAAAGATGCTTATTGAGATAATAGCTTCAAAAAATTGCAGGCTACAAAATAAACCCTCAAAAATCAATGGTTCTTCTCTATAACAATAACGAAGTCAAAAAAGCAATGAAAGAAAAGGAACCTCATGCCAAATTTCTACAAAATGCTTGTAATATCTATAGGTCAATCCACTACAGCACACAAAATATTTTTATAGATTCCACTACAGAATGATCCTTAAAGAAATAAAAAATAACTTTATAGTTGCTGGATTATTCAGTGCTCATGCCAAGGTTATACTGCTATAGTGCAAATGACAATACTACCAAAGTTAATTTATACATTTGATGTACATCAATCAATTTTTCAGACTCATTATAAAACTTGATAAAATAATAACAAAATTCATTTGAAAAAATAAAGGATATAGAACATCAAAGAGGATAATGTATCAAATTACAGTACTAAGTAACATTGATCAAAACGATCATTTCTTAATTTAAAAACAGAGGGGTAGATCAATTAAATAGACTAGACAAGGGGCAATAAGAAACAATAGAACTTAAGAAACTTGTTAATGTCAGTGTAAGACCATGTTCCATTATTTCTGAGACTTCATGGTGAACAGAAACACTGGGAAATATGTTCTGTGATGGCAGGGACCATTTCTTGTTTGTGTTTTTATTTTCAGTATCAAGTATAGTGCCTTGAATACGGAGGAAATTTTAAAATGGTTGTTTAATTTGATTCATTTATGCTACAATTATTTATTAAATTCTACATTTGGCATCAGTGGGCTTGATTCAGTCAGTCAATCAAGTAGCACTTACTAGGTGTTATTTATGTGCCAGGAATTGTGCTATTGGATGGAAAATTGTGCAGTCAACAAAATAAGTATCCAAACAAAGATCTTGGTGGGCTAGAACAAAGACTGAATGAGTAAGATGAAATTTAATAGAGACAAATATAAAGTTAATTCTCTGTGTGAGTTCAAAAAAGTTACCGTACATACAAGATAGTGTTTGTATGGTTCATTTGGATAAGATGTGGGAGCTTAATGTTACTGCAGACATATATTCAACTAGTGCAAAATGTCAAACAAAAAAATGTAGTCTTCATATTGCCAAACAAAGATGTAATTTCCACAAAGAGCAAGTTACTAGACTTATTGCTTTATTTCCTCTCAGACTGCATTTGGAAAATTTTGTTTTAGGAAAGATAATGGCAAACTGAGACTTATTCATAGAAGGGAAATCAGGTGAGGGGATTTAAGGGGAGTCAAGCTTGCACATGGACTGGTCAAAGGAACCAGCAATATTTAGTAACGGAGAAGACTCAGGAAGAAAAAAGGATCATTTTCCTTATTTATTTGATTGATTGTAATGCCCCAAAGTGGTGAAATTGTAAAAAGAATTTTTGGTCAAATAGAGATTTCATTAGATTGTCCTTGAGATTTCTTTTGGCTTTGATAGCATGTGAGACTATAATTCATTATCAGGCTTCAAAAGAAGTCTATCTTTAATATGAACATTTATTTAGGTACATAATTCATGATATACACAAGCTATTAGTAGTTTACATTTGCAAAAACTTCAAAGTTTACTGATACTTTTTTTTCCCCACAATGACTTTGTGTGCTAGCAAGTATCATTAACCTTATTTTACATATAAGATTCAGAGAGGTTTCAGGCTTCAAAATGTTTACATGGCTCACCCATGATTGCACAATTAGTAATTTTAGGGAACTGTCAAAACTTCATTCATTTTGAATTTTTATTGGAAAATAGATTTTCTAACACTAAAATGTAGCTCAAGTAGGTAAAAACTCCTGAAAGTGATTAATTTAACTTGTGATCTTTCATATTTGTTCAGACTAATTTTTCTAGAGCTGATGCAATAAAATTATTTTGTTAATTTATGTCCCTCTAACATAGAACCATTATATAATCTGGTAGAATTAATAGTGTCTGCTTTGGGGAAATAGATTTACATTAAAGTAAAATTTGTCTGGAAGAATACTGTATTACTTTTGAAGGACAACTCAAACCATCTGCCTTTTGATATTTGTCATTTTACTACGTATGAAAAATTTCACTACATAAACAAAAAAGCTTCATAGAAACAGGGAAAACTTACATTTACAGATTGTCTGTTAGATTAATAAAGGAAAAATATTATTTGAAATAGAAATGTTATTTCTTGCATAGTATCAATCTAAATGCATTATGAAAAAAAACTACTCATAATTACTAGTGAGTTACTGGTAGAGGACTTCTTGCAGAGTCTGTTTATTGGTTACTGTCATGATCTCCACTTAACCACAGAAATTACTGTGGAAAATATGTGTGTGTGTGTGTGTGTGTGTGTGTGTATGTGTGTGTGTGTGTTTAAATGCCCCAGAATATCTCTAGTGCCTGGCTGCCAGGTCCTTAGCCCTCATAGCATGCAACCTCAACACCAACCAAAAGACTGAACCAGAAGGGAAGACCTTGCACAATCTAATCACATGCCCTCCCTCAATTTTCTCTAATCATTAATACTCTGCTTGGTCTTGATTCTAAAAGTTGTGCATGCTTCTACATGCTTAAATCTCTGCATTTCCATGATTCTGAAATCCTAGCTAGGGATGTACATACCTAACTCACGATTCCTAACTGTCCATTTTTTAACTCCCATCCATCTCAACCCTATGTCCTCAATGTCTCATATCCATTTCTGCCTGATCATTCCAGTGCCTCTGGAAAGACTGTTGAATAATTAACAAACTTCTTTTCACCTTAAATATTTTTCTTTCTCACTCCATGTGTCTTCTCATTCAGATCTGGTTCCCAGCAAATGATACTGATTCTTTAGCCACCCTTTCCAGCTCTGACTATACTTTCTTTCATAGCCCCCTTTTGCTAACCCCGCTCATTTTTGATGAGGGGGAATAATAATCCCTGTTCTCTATTGCTATTTCCTGACTTTCCTTCTATTACCTTTACTCAGCAAACTATCTTCCTCCTGAGGTTTACATTATTCAATTTTTTTTCATGCAATCCAGCTATTAATCCACACCACTAGAGATACACAAAGACATAGTCCCATCTTTGATATTATCACTACTCACAGTGTTCAATTCCATGTTCAGTAACTGTGATGCTCTTTCACCTGATCATAGTCTTCTATCATTCCACATTTTCCTAATCCTGTTCCTCATCCTGACCAGGACCTCCATTTTCTTCACCCTCTAGTTTTTTCCCCCTAGTTTTTTCCCCACGCCAACTTTCTATACCAACTACAGTCTCTTCCCTTCCATATCCTAGTCCCATGAAAAAGTACATTATCTTCTATATTCATATTCCTTATCTCCTTATCTTACCACCAATTACAGCTTGCCAAACACCAAACCTACATTACTTCCAATATTTATCTCCTTCATTCATTCACGTGTTGCTTAATGGGGCTGTTGGAAATCAGAAAAACAAGCACCCTGGGTCCACTAAAAATTCATATTATCTCATTTTAACTAGTCCCTCAATTCAGTAAAGCAAGCATCCTATTCTTCCCTACTCTATCCACAATCCTACTTTCTACAGTGACAGTTCAAACTTTCTCATCTCCTGAAGTCTTACATGACACTCACTCTCCAACCCTTATACTTTACCAAAGAAAATGAGGCAATGTGCTGTGAGCTCTTCCTTCTCCCATTTTCT
Organism: Vombatus ursinus; assembly: GCF_900497805.2. NCBI lineage: Eukaryota > Metazoa > Chordata > Mammalia > Diprotodontia > Vombatidae > Vombatus > Vombatus ursinus. Next base: position 4,074,986 of record NW_020954583.1, read on the forward strand.
TTATCTCACATGGCTTGCACACCTTCATGCACTATCTCTTCCTTCATTCCTGTCTGAGATGAAGAATTGGCTTTTCTCTCTTTCTTATCTTTAGTCTCTCCCTATCTACTAGCTTCTTCTCTGTTAGTCACAAATATGTCCAAGTCTACAATTAGGTGCCTTCATTTTTTTCTCCTCTTCTTAACTACTTACAATCTAGCTTCCAATCTTATCATTCCATGGAAACCATTCTCTTCAATGTTACCAGTTATCTCTTGGTTGCCCAAACCAATGGGCTTTTCTCAATACTCATTCTCAACTTCTCTGTAGCTTTGACACTACTGATCACTCTCTCCTCCATGATAGTCTTTTCTCTTTAGGCTTTTCAGGATGAAGGAACCATTCTTTCCTGGTTCTTCTCCTATCCATCTGACCACTTCTTCTCAGTCTTTGTGGGATCATCTTCCAGATCATACTCTCCAACCATGGGTATTCTTCTGGGCTCTGCCCTAGGCCCTCTTCTCTTCTCCCTCTATACTACTTTACTTGGTGATCTCATCAGTGCCCAGTTACCATTTTTATGTTGATAATTCTCAAATCTACTTCTCCTGCCTCAACCTCTCTCCTGACCTACAGTCTCACATCTCCAACTACCTTTCAGACATCATGAACTGGATGTCTAGTAGACATTTTAAACCCAACACATTCAAAATTAAACTCATTATCTTTCACTTTAAATCTTCCCTAACCCCTCCTTCTTTTCCTGGTTAATATAAAGGGCATCACCATCTTTCAAATCTCTCATTTTTTATACTTCCACTTTTCACTATCTCTATCCACTTTTACTATCACTATCCTCACATTCAATTTGTTGCCAAGGCCTGTTGATTTTCTTCTTATGACATTTTTCAATTATGCCCCTTTCTCTCCTCTGACACTGCCACTAATTTGGTTCAGGCCTTTATCAACTCATACCTGGAATATTGCAATAGCCTGTCTCATGTCTCTCCCACTACGCCAATCCATCTTCCACTGAGTCACTAAAAGTGGTTTTCCTAAAGCACAGGTCTGATCATGTCATTTAGTAAACTTTAATAGTGTCCCATCACTTCTAAGATAAAATACAAAATTCTCTGTTTGGCATTCAAACCCATTCATATCCTAGCAATCTCCTACCTTTCCAGTCTTCTTATACCTTACACCCTGTCATGTACTCTTCAATCCATCGACATTAGCCTCCTGGTTATTCTGTGAACAAGAAACTCCATCTCTCAGTTCAGAGTACTTTCTTTGGCTGTCCCCCATGCCCAGAATACTTGTATTTTGTTTTCCCAAGTCTCTGTCCTGCCTTTTTCTTTTCTGACTCTATATCCTTTCCCTTGATTATCTCATCTGCTTTTATGGATTGAATTATCACTCTATGTAGATGATTCCCATGTTTATAAATCTAGCCTTAGTCTCTCTAGGGAGCTACAGTCTTGCACCACCAACCATCTTCTGGATATCTTTAACTGAACATCTTTTGGGCATCTCAATTAGTATTGGATCATGAATCATATGTTTTAAGCTAGAAGGGACCATAGAGTCTATTGAGTCCAATCCTCTCATTTTACAGATAAGGAAACTGAGGCACAGAGAAATTAAATTACTTTCCCAAGGTCACTCAGCTAGTAAGTATATGAGGTAAAATTTAAACACAGGTTTTTTTCAGAACTCATTATTTTTTCTACCAAAATCTCTTCTCTTACAAACTTTCCAATTATTGTCAAAAGCATCACAAACCTCTCAATCATAACCTCAGTGTCATCCTTGACTCCTCATGCCCACTCACTCACCCTACATATCTAATGTGTCTCCATATATTGTGATTTCTTCACGGTACCTCTTGTATACTATCCCTCCTCTCAACTCAAACAGGAACTAACTTAATTCATGCCCTAGTTAACTCTTAGTATTTAGGTGGTGCAGTGGCTACAGCACTGGGTTTAGAATCAAGAAAACTCATCCTCATAAATTTAAATCTGGCCTCAGACACTTACTAGTTGTATGACCCTGGGCAAGTGACTTAACCCTGTCTGCCTCAATTCTTCATCTGTGAAGTGAGATAGAAAAGGAAATGGCAAACCACTCCAGCATCTTTGCCAAGAAAACCCCAAATGGGGTAATGAAGAGTCAGACTCAATAACAACCAAAAAAAAAAGTTTGCCTGGATTATTGCCATAGCCTTCTAATTGGTAACTCACATTTCTCCCCATTCCAATCTATCCTTCACTTAGCTGGCTGGTGATTTTTCCTAAATCCTAGATATTACCTTGTCACACCCCTATTCAACAAATTTCAGTGGCTCCCTATTTTGGCATTTAAGGCTGTTCATAAACTATTACTCCAATTTTCTTAAACTTGACTCCTTTCCATGACTTCTATAGTTCAACCACACTAGCCTATTTGCTGTTCCTTGAACATTACACTTGATCATTCCTCATCTCAATGTCTTTTCACTGGCTGTTCCCCATGCCTGGAAAGCTCTTCCACTTCACCACTGTCTCTTAGTTCACCTGGCCTTCCTCAAGACTCATTAAAATTTCACTTTCTGCAGGAGTCCTTTCTCAGGCACCCAGGTGTTACTCTAATGCAGGGATGGGGAACCTGCAGCCTCGAGGCCACATGTGGCCCTCTAGGTCCTCAAGTGTGGCCTTTTGACTGAATCCAAACTTCATAGAACAAAAAAGCATTTGTTCTGTAAAACTTGGACTCAGTCAAAAGGCCGTACCTGAGGTCCTAGAAGACCACATGTGGCCTCGAGGCTGCACGTTCCCCACCCTTGAATTAGCGCTTACATTCTATCTATTCTGTATATACCTTGTTCCTTCAGAATTTGTATTGAACTGGTCAATCACAGCCAAACACACTGCCCTGCCCCTAGCATCAGGATATCATTGGTCCTCTTCAAAAACAAACGATGAACAACAATATATCTTGTATGTACCAAGTTTTTAAAATGTTTTCCAAACAGAATGAGAGCTCACTGAGAGCAGGGACTATGTTTTTGTTTTTCCTGTAGTGCTTACTAGTTAATAAATGTTTGTTGATTGACTATGTGTGCATCATGCAAGCTTCTACATAAAAAAACACCATCCTTTAAACACCTATATTCTTTCAATGACAGGCTTAAATCATGGAATACTACTGTCTCCAAAAATTTGAAATGGAGGATGGCCCAAAAGGCAATGGAGAGGAACATGGTCAATACTAGCTGGCTATAATTTATTAAAAACAAAGAATTACATAGAACTTGTGTAAAAGATGTTATCAGAGAACCCCCCCCCACCCCAGGAAACAAAAAGGTAGGCCAATTATATACCCAGAGCAAGGGATAGCCAATGAACTTCTTGAACTGTTGTCCATGTAATGTCAAAAGAGTACAAAGAAGTGCCCTAGCATACCAAATGCACTTCTTGTGCTTGATTTGTGACATAGGATTGGTAAATATGGATGGACTGCAATCTGCTTTATTGAAAAGAATGTCTGTAGCAATAACATTAGAGATCCATTGGCATAGTGAGGCATTCAGACAACATAATAAACACACATGTATATAATACGCATACATAACATATACGTATATGTATATACATATGCATGTGTGTAGGTCTGTGTATATATGTGTATGTATGTATATGGAACATAGCGGTCATTAAGTCTAATCCCTTTATTTTACAGGTGAGGAAACTGAGGCACAGAGATATTAAATTACTTGCATAGGGTTGTTCAGTTAGTAGGTGTATAAATACACATACTTACACACAAATACATACATATATACCTTGCTATCCTGTATGTACAGTATGGTGTGCATACTTTAAAGTTCTATGAGTCTATAATAAAATGAAATAGAGAAGAATATAATGTCATTCAGGGTCATGCCCATGTCTTGTCTAGACTACTTTTATATTTGAAAAGGGCAACAGGAATCAATTTTAGATGTGTTGGTCTCCCTTGTTATCAACATTTAAGATAAGGGACATACCTAGAGACTTATTTGCATTAATATTTAATCTGTTAGCAAAGTGCCAATAATTTGGGGGAATGAATAAAAATATTTCAGTAAATGAATGCAATGACATATAATTGCTTCATAAGAAATGACAAATACAAAAAATTCATGGACACAAGGGAAGATATATGAACTTATGTAGATAAAGTGTGCAGATCCCAGGGAGAAAAGTATGTATAGTGACTACAACAACGTAAATGGAAAGAACAACAACAACAAAATCAATTTTGTGCAGTTGTAGTAATCGCTCTTCAATCTGGAGATGAGTTGAAAAATTGCCCTTCCTCTCTTCAATGCCGATATGGAGAACTATGAGTGTGGAATATTGTTAACCATGGGTCATGGACTGTTTGATTTTGTTGAATTGATTTTATTTTTCTTAAAAAACAACAGCATCTTATTACAATGGAAGGTTTGCTTGGTAGGGGTAGAGACACAATATTTAGAAAAGAATATATTGTCAAAACACAAGATATCAATATAGAATATAGTTAACTCATTACATATCTATTGCCAATATATAAAAAGTCCAGTCAATTTTACCTTTGGAACATCTCATATATGCTTCCTTCACTTCTCTGACATTTCCAACACCCTAATCTAGATCCTCATCACCTTTCTCCTAGTCAATTGCTATAGACCTTTTGTTGGTCTTCCTGTCTCAAGTCCATCCTCAATCTTCCCAAATGCTGGCCTGACCATTTCACCCTCTTTTCTTTTTCAATAAACTCCAATGTCTGTCTAGATCAAAGAGACAATTCTGTGTTTGATTTTTAGAGTTCTTCATAATGTGACCACTTTCTTGCATTCCCTCTCACAAGACACTTCATTTCCCAACTTCATGTATTTTCACTGGTTGTCCCCCATGCTTAGAATTTCATCTCTACCCATTTCCTCATTCTGGCTTTCCTGCCTTCCTTCAAGTTCTAGCTAAATCACACCTCATCCAAGAAACCTTTTCTGATCTGCCTTAATGCTCATGCTTATTCTCTGTGGTTTTCTGTTTGCACATAATTGTTTGCATGTTATCTTCCCTATAAGTCCTTAGAGCAGGTTTAATTATTTGACCTTTATATCTCTAGGACTTAGCACAGTGGCTGGCACATGATAGGCACTTAATAAATGCATGTTGATTGGTTCACTCACCAAAATGTCTATCCATTTTAACTATTTGTAAAAAATTATCATGATAAAAATACCAATCTATCAAATGTCAAAATTTATCTTTTCTTGAATATTTAAAAGTGATCAATAATTTTTAATATATCATGCATATTGCTGCCCCCAAATGGAAGTAAAGAATTTTTACTGCTTCCATGGATTTGTTACTTTAGCCACTAATATTTCCAGCCTTCCATTGTATTTAGACTTTTAAATAGATATGTAGATAGATAGATATAGATATGTTACATACATACATATATGCATATACACACATATGTACATATATATACATATATACATATATATGTATATATATACATATCTTAAAGCCTTATTTTTCCAGTTTGATCTTTGAGTCATTCACATATGAATTTAGGATGCAAAGTGTTTTTGTTTTTTTGCAGTCAATTTGTCTTTTAAATTATGTTTTCCTTATATTAACCTTTTGGTCAGTTAATAATCCTTGATGTGAAAGTAGAGAAAGTTATCCACAAAGTAGCCTGGGTAAACTAGCCTGCCATTTAATATTCATTGTAGAGATTTCTCTATATCAAGCACATAATCCATCCCTTGTTAATTAAAATCTGACTCTGCATGAATAGTTGCAAGTTGTTGACTTTTAAATTGCTTTGAGTTGGTGTTGAAATCTTATCAAAGGCTGATTGGATAGTGGATATCTTCTCACTGTGAAAGAGGGAAGCAGCATTGCTTCCAAACTTTTTTTTTCACCATGTTAAATGATAGAACTTTTCTTGAAATCAAATGAGAGATTTGAGATCTGTAGGTAAGTCAAGATCTACGATGAGTGACTTTAATAAAATGTTTATTTTGAAGATCCAGATTCTGGTTACTCAAGAGGTTTGACTGTTTTGAAAAAAAAAGAATCATTAAAATGCACTGTAAGTTTTGTATTAAAACTAATGGCTGCATTTTTACTAATTTCTATTGAATGAATATTTTATTTATTTACTAAATTTTTGGACATTTTGAAAGAAACAGAAATAAATATAGAAGTTCAAGCCAAACAACCTTATTACCTCTTGAAAAAATACAAATATTAAATAAGTTGATAACATCATTATAACTTTTGGAAACCGTGACTCACTAATTTGTTTAATGCCAATGGTACTTTTCTGGAGTGTACATACTGAGTGACAGAGAATTTTTTTTCTTTGGTGGATAGTGTACAACTTTAGATGAAGAAATTAAGAATTATCTTGAGAAAATGTTATATGTTCCAGTCAATATTATGGGTGGACAATCCAGGTTAAAATGATTTTACTGGTTAAGCAATAGACTTTCAAGGTATTTTCTGTCAAAGAAATATAATGAGAGAAAGCCATAATATCTTCTGGAAGACTAGCATATGGCGTAGAATCTGTATGGGATATCAAGGTCCAGATCAAGTTCAGGGCCTACAAAAACCCACCTACTCACGTTCAGTTCAGCAATTCAACATTTATTATACCTCAACATTGTGCCAGGCATCGTGTTAAGTGCCAGGAATACAAAGACCAAAAAGAAACCATTCCTGTCCTCAAAGAGTTTACATTCTACTTGAAAAACATGCTACTCTCCTACTTTCAAAAATATTTTGGATTGTTGAGGGTTTTATCTTATGATAATTCTGTGCTTACCCTTCTGCCCGCTTTCTCTTTACTATTTCTTTTGAAAAATAGTTGAGTTTTTCAGACTGAGACCATGGAATTGAGCTTTTTGTATACAATTCTACATAGTACAAACCCTTTGTTTCTTTTTTTTTCCATTTTATCAGTACCACCTTAAAATGACAAGGTTTTATGCCACTAAAATTATACAGCATAGTAATCTACTGTAACCATTATCAGAGCTCTGCTGTTTTATAGCCCTAAGGAATGGACACAAATTTTCCGTGGCTGCTGCATGGAGGAGCTGGGGGGCAACAATACGACAAAGGAGGGAAAGACTGTCTGTGAGCACAGACTTATAACAGGGTGAACATGCTCTAATAGGGAGAGGAAAATAGATATTTTGTATTTTATTTCTTAAGGTTGTATTTTTAAAATAAGGTGTTATTATAAAATATAAAAAAATAAGTTTAGTTAAGTTTTAGTCTCTAAAATATGACGGATAAAAGTAATAGCTTGTATGATGGAGGATTCAATAAAAGTTTACCTCTAAAAAAATTCCTTGGATACCCATTCTAATAAAATGCATTGCACATGCTTCTGTGAGGACATAATGAAGCAGAGTTTTGACTAATATTCCAGAGCTGCAGAGAGCTGAAAGGTAAAAGTTTCAGGATATCTGAGAACCTTCTTCTTCTCACTGTCAGATACCAAATCCTGCAGGTAGCAGTAAGTGCATTCAATTGATTATATATATTTAAAAAAAAAAAATCGATGACACATGAGAAGACAGGAACATGGAAAGATATTATTACAGCTAACATTTACATAGTACTCACGTTTTCAAAGCACTTTAGAAATAATTATCTCATTTATTCCTTATGACAACTCTGGAAAGTAAGTACTATTATCATCTTCATTTTACAGATGAGGAAACTTGAAGTAAACAGGTTGTTAGGTGTCTTGCCCAAGGTTACACACCTAGGGAGTATCTAAGGCAGGGTTTGGACTCAGGTCTTCCTCAGTCCAGTGTCAGCTCTCTATCCACTGCCCCACCTAATTGCCTAGGTGGATATTTTCCAAGCAACCTGGGAATGACTATAAGATCACACAGAAAAGGGATGAGGAGGAGGGGTCCCTGTTGAATATTAAATATGCTTGTTTTGTAATGCTATTAAAGATAACTAGAATATAAGTTTGTGACCAAGCAGTCACTCAGATATTTCTTAAAATACAATTATTCACACACAATCATCTTTGAACACTGAAAGTAATTATATGAATGGCTAAATTGTGTCTTTTAAATCAAGAAAATCTAATGAGTAGAGACCATGTGTTAATTCAGTTATTAATAAATATTGTGTTAACAGTATTATTTAATACTATTAATTCAGTCATTACTATCTTTGCAAAGCAATTCCAAATCATTTCTTAAATGGTAGGCTTAATCTTCTTTCTCCAAAATTCATACTATATTGACAGGGGCAGCATAGGCCCATGTGTTCCATGAATTTTTTTCTGGGATAAGGAACGAGCAGAAGGAATAGGAATAGTATTTCAGTGCCCTTGGATAAGCCCTTTTATGTGCTTGTATGTTGTCAGAAATGTGGCATGTAAAGTATTTAAGTTCACTTCACTATGTTTTCACTGCAAGATTGAAATGGATCAAGAAATATACAACTACTTGGCCTGCCAAGCTAAGCTTATATGAAGATAGAAAATATAATATAAATGTGATTCACAACATTAACTATGAATTCAACTATGGATTTCCATTTCATCTGTGACTTTCTATATTGTTTTAAAGTCTTGAGAAGACTAACAATCTACTAAAGTTCATACTGAAAAGTTAAATAACAGGTTAAGCCTTCTCCCAGTTATGGGATGGAAATAGCTTTTGCATTAAAGAATGTTTAGGATTAGTGTCCCATAATATGAGTGAGAGATATTACCCTTAAAAAAATAAGACTGTTCTAACCAGTTCCATGTCTATCTATCTTGGCACTATTTATAAATACAAATTAATCCACATTCTTCCAAGAAAGATGTTTCTGATGGCAAAACAACTGTTAATTCACTCAATTCATTCAAAAACAACCAATCATTTCAGGATAAATACCAATCAAAGGGGTTGTCTGACTTCACATTGGCAAAACATTTAGATCATTAACTGAGTTTGTCACTTGTGAAACAGTAATTATGGCCTGGTCCTAAAATGGCTGATGAAGCCACATCTCCAGTGAAAGGCTGGGAAAACACATAGCAGAACTAGAGAAAAAGTTAAGAATGTTTCTGTCTGTTAAAATTATTTTTTTTTAGCTTGATAGTATTTTTTAAAAATGTTTTTACAATTGTCTACCACATAAATACTTTCCATATCATTTTTCTGATGCAATGTCTGGCTTTGACTCAAAATAACAACATGCATAGAATGACATAATCCCCTAGAGGTTTAATGTTGAGGACTAGAAGGGATGAAGGAAACTGAATGACAGAGTTGGTTTTGAAGAGCATTCTCGTTTGCATGGAGTCTACCCTTTCAACTTGGTTCTAAACATTATTTACTTTACTTCCACATTCCTCTAGTTTATTCAAGCTGTAATATATAATGGACCAACAATTTTGCATCCTTCAAGGGATCTGAAATGGTCAATGACTATCTCTCTTTTGGGACAGAATAAGGTACAACTCAATACTAGAAGACAGCTCGGTACATACTGGAACCTGATAACTGAGCAAGGATTCTGGGATTTCTGCTACTGTTTTTTGCCATCATGGATGCTGTTCTTCAGAGCCCAGCAACTCAAGGGATTAAAAATCAATACTAGTTGGTGTTTCTATAGTGCTTTTAACTTTTCAAAAAGCTTTCTCAGTTGATTTACCCTTGTAGCAACCATAATAAGCAGGTTAGGCATTATTATCCTGATTTTACAGATAAGGAAACTGGGTCTAGAAATATTAAATAATTTGGCTACCTAGTAGTAGCAAATACTGGAATTGAAGCCATGTATCATCTTAGTTCCAGGCACTCCACAATATATTATATTGTTTCCCCAGAAATTCCAGATCTTCCCTAAAGAATGGGGACTGGAATCAAGTTTAGAGACATTATTTCAGTTCAGAGGAACTGAAGGAAGCTTCTGGTTGTAAAGCGTCTGGAGATTTTAGGTTATACTTCATGCTCTCCTGGGTTCCAGGCCCTTTGTCCCATAATTCCCTAAACAGGTAATTGTTCCACTAGCCATCCAACAGCTTGGGGTCTATGGAGTATTGAAAATTAAAGCTAAAATACCACTTATACCTTTGAAGATAAAAGGCTTCAAAATAAGCCTTAGGTGAGAATTGTAAGGAAGCGAAAAAAACAAACAAAAAAAAAACCATGTAAGTCTATATTTATATAATTTTTATTTTGTTGCCCTTTTTTCTTGTTTTGGAATGAGAGGTTAGAATTCTAGTTAAGTTTTAGCTTTTGTGTTCCTTGATTGTAAGATATTAGTAAACATTTTAATAAGCAAAATAGTTACTTCTATGAATTTTGGAATAAAACCTACACAACCAAAACTTTGATAAGAATTCTGGGAAGAAAAGCATTTTTGATTATACATTTAAGAATCATGCCACATATATATTATTTCTTTTATTTATCATTTATATAGAATACCTCTCCCCTGAAGCACTCAATGCACCTGCTCCATTTGGTGCCTCTATGATCCACTAAGCTGAAACACATACTATTTTCCAGCAGATCACTCTGCCAGGGGCTTGCTATAAATCCCTCTTTGGCCAGACAAGTTGGCCTTTATTTTTTGTATTGCTCTGGGCATCTCACATGACATTCCCAAATAAGGTATTGTACTACAAGCCTGCTATGATTGCTAGTAATGACATAACTGCAAAGGAATTATAGCAGTATGAATAACAGTGGTTTGCACTGTGAATGTCCTAGCTACTACAAAAATGCCAGAGCAACCAATAGAAAATGCTTCTCATTTGCCAGTTTGAAAGGAAGAAAAAGTCAGAAGACTTTACAACTGCTGCTAATGTGTAAACAATGATTGTTCATTCAACAGCAGGAAGCCAAACAAATGTAAAACAAATGATAGCATTAGGCATTCTGTGGCTGTGTGCAATGGCAGCCCAGTGAAGGAGACAGAAAGAAAACAAAAACCACAGGTTCTGACTTCTCATATTCATGGAGAAGGACATTTGGACCAATAATGGCTTCTGTCTAAAAATCTTCTCCACATACAAATTAAGTGCATTCCCCTACTTGGTTGCTTGAAAGAAATCACTTCATTTTCACACTCACTTTCCTGATATACTTATACATAGACAAGAGATTAACGGTGCACAAATGAAGATACAAAAGGAAATTATACATGTAGGGTTACATAGTTATAATAAAAAATTTTATTTAGAGGCTTCTTGACGTGGTGGAATTAGACTTCAAATCAGGACAGAACTGAGTTCAAGTCTTTTCTCAGAGACTTGCTATCTTTGTAACCCTGAGCAAGTCATTATTCTTCTTTCAGGCTCTTTTTCCTCATCTGTAAAATGGGGATAATAATAACACTTATCTCACAGGCATGATATGAGGATCATGTGAGATAATGTATGTAAAGTGCTTTACACACCTTATTGTTATCTATATAAATGTTAGCTCTTATTTCCACTCTTGTCACTATATAGTTTTGCCTGATATAAGCAAAGACCAGGTATTTAATACCAACTTGTTAGAGTTTTAGAAACATACATGAAATTTCATCTTCTACATTTGTGCCTTTGCAAAAATTGTCTATCACGTTTAGTATGCACCTTCCTCATCTTTCTCTGGTAGAATCCCTAGTTTTGTTTAAAGTGTTACTTACTAGTAGCACTTCTTACATAAGACCTTTCCCAAATTCTCCTAATCATTTAATTTTCTCACTCTTTAATTTCTCTGATTATACTTTGTATATTTTTTAAAAGTATCCAAGTTATATTGCCCCAGTCAAATAAAACTTTTTTGAGAGCATCTAGCTTTTCTACTCTCAGCAGCCAGAGCAGTGCTTTGCACACAGGCACATGGTAAGGGTTTAATAAATGTTTATTGAATTAGAAAAAAGGGCAAGCAGTTTAACAGATGTCTATATTGCTGGATAGATGAAAAACTTTTGATAGGATTCTCTGCATAGAAAAGGAGTAATTTTCAGTTCATTCAAGCGTTTCACTATCTTTAGATATTGGGATTTCTACCAATTAAACTGGGTAGTTTTATTTCATGACTCATAACTGGTCAAATAACTACTTTCTTTTTTCCAAAAAGGGTAAATTCCTTTCCTTGTCCAGCAAGTTCATCACTAGTTTCCTCTAGGATCTATAATTGGGAAGATTTAGGGAAACGATGTTCATGAAAAGCTCAATTACACTGTGAAGAGTTATGCTGCAGCGGTCCTCTTTCCACCAGAAATATGCTACCTCACACCACCAATTTAATTTAACTGCTTCCTTTCATGGCTTCAGGAATACACATGCCCACCTGTCTAAACATCTCTAAAACTCTACTGCTCTTCTGAATGACACCACACATCTAAGCACTTCTATTTTGAATCCTATGGTAGATCAGATGATATGAGTCCTGGTACAATGAGGTACATATTTTGTTTGCAGTGAAGCTTATTAGCATCCTTCACAATCATTATGTTATCTGTTGGCAATATGCCAACCTAATTTGTCACAGATTCAGAGGCTCATTTTGCATTCCTTCAGCTATGACTACTCTCTAGCCTTGTTCCCTTTCCTGTATAGATTTGAAACCTGAGCATCTCCCTCATGGGGCAAGTGTTGGCTTGTGTGTTGGAAACTTGGCTCATTTCCAGTGAAGAGATTGGGTCTAGAAGTTGCCATTTTTTCCCAGGTTACCATAGCAATCAATGAATTTAATTATCCAACTTGTGGGTCAGTGACCAGGCTGGCATGAAAACAAGAAGACATGGGGGAATATAGTTACCATATACACTCCTCCTGGACCCCTGAGCCCTGATGATCCAATTTTGTCCCCTTGTGTCACATGTTCTTGTACTCCACTCAGATGAGTGTAGGAGGGTCTTGCACCTATTTAAATCCTACATGTCACTCAAGGCACAACTCAGGTTTCACTTTCCCTATTCAGCATTTGTTAATTATTCCAGCCCTCATTAATCTTTCCTTTATATAAAATGCTATAGCATTTATTATATGTAATTTACATTTTAATACTTAATTACATAATGTCTTATATTGTCTACCATTGATTCATGTGTTACTAGTTTCCTGACCAGACCATAAGCACCTTGAGGGGAAGGGCAGTATATAAGACAGGGGTAGGCAACCTGTGGCCTCCAAGCCACATGTGACCCTCTAGGTTCTCAAGTGCAGCACTTTGAGGGAATCTAAACTTCACAAAACAAATCCCCTTAATAAAGGGATTTGTTCTGTTGAACTTGGACTCAGACAAAAAGCCACACCCAAGGACCTAGAAGGCCACATGTGGCCTTGAGGCAGCAGGTTCCCCACCCTTGATCTAGGAGATTCACAAAGGATTCACATAAGTGGTGATATTTAATCTAAACCTTCAAAATAAGGATTTTGAAAGGCAGAAATGATAATAGAGCCAATGCCAAGCCTCCTATGCATGTGAAGGCATAGAAATGAAAGCTAGAAGTAAAGTTCAGGGAAGAGCAAACAACCCAGTTTGACTGAAGCTTGGAGTGTAGGAAAGGGAGAAATATCAAGTCCAAAAAGTAATGTCCAGAAAGCTAAATTAAATGTAAACTATGAGTGGCTTTAAATACCAGACTGAAGGATTTGTATTTTAACCTTGGAGAAATAGGAACTACTGAGGAGTTTTGAGTAGGGTAGCCACATGATCAGACATATCTCAGGAAGACAATTTTGAAATTTACACGGAAGATGAATCAGAAAGGTAAAGATATTAGAGGTAGGAAGACCAATTAATTAGTTGACTATTCCAGGGATCGATAGCTAAAAATGCTTTGACCTGGTATAAGCACACAAAAAGTTCCAAGATCAAAGATGAAGTTGATGTGGGTCAGATAGGGGAAAGAAGAGAGCACAGAAAGAGACCTAAGACATTAGGATATAAGACATCACTGAAAGAACAGAAGAGGTATTGGATACCATGTGAAGTAGAAAATAGAAAACTAGAGGCAGTATGAGATTGTTCTTGGGAAGGTTGATGGCCAGGGAAAGAGAAGAATAGGACCAAGTGGAGAGTTGCTGATCAGGGCTAATTATTTTATTAATTAGGTGCTAAATTCAGTTGTTTTTACCTTTTGATATGCTTTTAGCACTCCCTAAATTTCAGCAGCCTGGAAGGAAAGGCTAGATCACCCTACTCTACTTATGCATATGCTAATATAAGCAATATTTGAATAGCCCTGAATCAATATAGTGGCCATGTTAATAGAGAGAGGGGGTGGATGTAGTAAAAGCTGCTGTGAGTTATAATTAATAAGACTTGACAACTGATGGGATAAGGAGGGTGAAGGAGAGGGAAGAGTCAAAGATGCATGAGACTACATCCCTGGGAGAATTGGTCATGCCTTCAAACAGGAAGAGAGAGATGAGTTCTATTTTGGACACAATGAATTTGAGGTGTCTATGAAACAATACAACTCTTGGAGGAAAATGAAAAGATCACCCTTCCCTTTTCCCTGAGTTTGGGGGAGTGTAAATTAGCATCAAGAAGCTCTCAAAGAGGACAGGGAAGGATGACTTCTTCTGAGAGTGAGAACTCCAGAGGAAAATATGGAATAGAAGTTGGCGAAGAGGATCTCCTCTTCCTTCCTTTGACCAGAAAGCAGGGATTGATCTTGAAGATTCGACTCAAGATTGAAGGTGAAATTCAGAGGTGAGGGTGGAGGGGTGGGGAGAAAGAAGCTGGAAGATTTTGAAAACCTAATCTGACACAAATCCTTCTTCTAATCTTTCCACAACCCAGGAAATCTTGGAATGCTCAGAAGGATAAGGTAGGAAGATGGTTGGAGGCTATTTTCTGTTACTTATCATTTTGTACAATGAACAATATAGGCATTGCCGGGTCTTGCTTTCCCTTCCCTTCTCTTTCCTCTTCTTTCTCTTCTCTTTTTTAAAGAAAATCTGAAGCCATATGCTAGAGACATTATGACACAATGGGAGAAACTTGTATTTGCAACCAGGAAGACCTGGGTTCAAGTTCTGCCCTGCCTCTGGCGTGTACTTGCTGTGTGATTTGGGCAAATCACTTAACCTCTCATTATCCTAGACAGCTTTCTAAGACTATTAGTTGAAGAGAAAGTATTGACTTACAATTGGTAAAAAGGGAGTTTCCTCACTTGGGATTTCCCTCTACTAATGAAATCAAAGGTCCAATCCCTGTCCCTGTCCAGTTTTGAATCTGGATAGTAGGGTTGGTTGATTTGTTTATTTTTCTCCCAAACCAGGCTGTCCACATTTCATGATATAGTATTTGATGTGAGAGGGGAACTCTTGTGTATTGATTTTGATGAGACCAAGTTGGTGGCTTGAGTATAGCCCTACCAGTGGACAAATTATATTTTACCTTGTCTAAATGGTTAATAAAATAACAAGCTGCCTAGCTATGGGCTTCAGGAAGATGGCATGCAGGTACAGTGGGCTGAGTGCACTACTGTAATGTCCTAAGGATCATTGTGATACTCATTAAGTACATACAACCTGTACCTATGTTATATAAAAATTTAGGGAAGGATCATTCTTATTTAAGAGTGGGGGGGTAGGATAGTGGATAGACTATGCTGGTCTTGGAGCAGCACTTTATGAGTATTACTGTGACCTCTTCTTATCAAAAAGAGAAAGAACATTAGGCCCTGTATCATCAGAGGTCAGAATAACCTTGAATAGGTCAAATTTATTCCCTAAGTGTGAACCTCTCTACTAGTATACTCTATATGTGTACCTTTCCTTTTGTGAGTTTGTGGAAGAATGTACTCCAGACTTATAGAAGGAAGCATTTTACAAGTATTGTTCATATGATGTTCTCAGTAAATGTCTTTGCTTTGAATTAATTACATCTTTTGACTGATTATTAAAGGTAAATATACTAGTGGGGGGTCTCATGATTTATTATTTTAAGAGTTCAGACTCACAAAATACCCTGAATGTGGAGGAATTATTCCCCCTTGGAGCCAATCTATTAGTGTGAGTTGGGAAGAGAAGTGTAGCCTAGAGGGCATACATATCTACATGTACAGATGTAAAATGTCTCATGAACTTATTTAAAAACAACTTCAGGTAAGGTATTTTTGTTGTTGTTGTTGTTGTTGTTGTTTTTCTTTACATAGAGTCCCAATACAAAATTGAATTCATTGGTAGTTCTAATTGCACTGATTAATCTTACTAAAAATGAGATTCAGAAAATTTTCAGAATCGTTCTGTTGCTATACTCATTTTAAGAAAATCTGGTCATTTGTTCAAATGATGATTCATACTTTTACTTTGTTGATTTTAGAAACTGGGAGGTATTAATATTCACAGTCAGTTTCCAAATCAGCTGAAATAAACAAAATGTATTATTTTTGCAGCAGAATATTGTTGTGGGGCATGCTCAAATATGATTACCACAGTTCATTTCATATTGTCTGGTTTGTGGTTTCGATGGCCTTTTCTCATGATATGTATAAGGATAGGTTTTCTCAGAATTTTGAAACTATAAGTGCTAAACTTTCTCTGGGGAATCTAAATTAAATTACATTGTTTGCTATACAATAGATAAATGTCTATGCATATTTATACAGAGCTATATTTCTTAACTAAGGGATTTCTCTCCTTGGTAGTATTTTGGATTTTGGGAAAATTTTCCCTACTTGCCCTGCCCATCCCACTTCCTCTAAACCTTATTAGCATCCATATGTAAAATTTCAAGGAAAAAAGTTATAAGTAACTTTATTCTTACTGAAAGGATGCACCAACACTATCTTTCTGGAATTCCCCAAGCAATTCCTAATTGGCCACCACTTTATATGCCCATGTAATTTTGATATCTTCTAGCAATCACTTTTGAAACCAGCTAAGAAGATCTTCTCTTGTTTCTATAAATATAATTTCATAGATAAATATCTCTCTGGACCTGAATAGTCCACAGTACCTGAATCATAGTTTAGATCTTCCATAACCCCCTTGTTAGCCAGTTGAGTTAATAAGGAAAAATGCCAATTCTACATTTTAATCTTCTAGGACTACCCCATGTCATGCTTTTGACCATCATCTTTACCTCTTCCCCGCCAGTCACCTGGACCCTGCCTCTGGTTTGGTGCACCCTAATAGGTCAGTTTTTGCTTAATTTTGCTGGGGCCTAAGCCAACAGGTGACTTCCTAGACCACTGCAAGATATGCCAGTGTACAGATACCCTCCCCTCGTTCCAGCTACACTTTCTGTATTGAATTCCCCTGTTAAAATGCAAACTTGAACACAGAAACCGTCTTGCTTGCATGTGTTTATACCCACAAAACTTAATAAAATGCATGGAACAGTGTTTAATAAATGCTCTATCTATCTATCTATCTAATTCATCTCTTTCAACCTACTTATATACTAAAAGATTCTAAAACATAGATATAGAAGCCAATATAGTAAATAATATTTTGTTCTCTAGGAATCACCAGCCTGGAATTCCTGAAAGGGAAGAAGTATCTCTAGTATGAATCAGACACTGAATTTTTCCTATACAAAAGGGAAAGCTAGGAAATCATCTTGGAGGGAATGGCCATGTCATTACCCTGATCTGGAAGCCAACCTGGAGGACTATGACACTGCCCTCTCATCTCTAGCCAATTATAAATAATATCCTCTAATAATCTTTTTTTCTTTTTTGAAAACTAAGTCTTTTGTGTGGGGTTTTTCTCCTTTTCCCCTCTCTAGTATGAATACTGGGTTACCACATAATCACTTGTCTAGAGAGTCATTTGCTGCCAAATTGAAATGGGTAGGATAAGTTCCCTTCTCATTTTAAAACACTTCATACTCACATACAGAGACTCATTCCAACTACTACAGTGAGTGCCCTTAATTTAAACACCTTGGACTTGTCCAAACATGTGCAAAGCAAAAGAGCTTAAGGAGTTAGATGGTTCCTTCCAGGTTTAAAATCTATGATTCTACATTTTGTCCTAGATAATTTGTTTTCTTGACTGGATCAAGGTGAACATACTGCAAAGGAAGTTAAAGGCTCACAAATGGTTGTTTTAGTTGTAGAAATGGCAATGAAAAAAGTCTTTATTTCCCCCTTTTCTCTTTCTTTTTCTTTCTCTCTTTCTCTCCTTCCCTCTCTACCACTTCTCTTCCTCTCCCTCTTCCTCCTCCCTCCATCTTTCTATTTGTTTCTCTTCTCTCTCTGTTTCTTTCTCTGTCTCTTTCACTCTCTCAGCAATGAGTCCAGCCTATGATGAGGGAAAAATAAGCAATAATTTGCTAATGTACAGTTCTGGCCTGAAGGTTTGAAAGATTTAGTTATGGACACTGTCTCAAACTTCGCAAAGTAGTAGCGGGGCAGCCAAGGAGACAGAACCAACTGTAGGCAAAGTTCTGGCATAAAGAAGCTGATATCATAGGTACTAATACAGTTATCTGAAAGTATATTAAATAATGTATATATAATTATGTCAGGAAGAAAATATCCTGATAAAACATAGATATTTTGATTTTTAATGCACTGCCCTTATTGGTGAACTGATAATTAAAATTATTATAACCAGTTTACAAAATCATGCTTCTTTCCTTAATATGTTGAGAGATAGATACTTTTATCAATAGGTTTTCTTCCACTGATGCTGTCAACAATCTTTAGTGGGTAGAATTCCCTAAATTGTTTTGACGATGTCCCTAACTATGAGTCTCTCCTAATTTCATTAGGCTCATTCTGGAACTATAGACATAGAATCCATTGCCAAGATACACTGGAAATTTTTTCAGTATTACCTAAGGGCACCTTTGGACTCCTATGCAAATAGATAAGGTAATACAAAGTCATTTGAGGAGGGAGAGAGTAGGCAGATAAGGAAAACATTTCCATAGGAAGCAGGCTAAAAATTCTGAGAGGTAACATGAGAAAAGAGGATAGAGAAAGGATATAGATAGCAGAGTCCAGGGAACAGTAAATAGGCCAGGTTAGCTGTATTGTTGACTTTATAAAGGGTAATGCAGTGGAAGTACAATTCAGATAGCCCATGTTAGAGGGCAGGTAAGTGGCACGCTTGAAGTCAGGAAGATTCATCTTCCTAAGTTCAAATCTGGCCTCAGACACTTACTAGTTGTGTGGCCCTAGGCAAGTCACTTAACGCTGTTTGCCTCAGTTTCCTCATTTGCAAAATGAGCTGGAGAAGGAAATTGCAAACCACTCCAGTATCTTTGCCATGAAAACCCCAAATGGATTCATGAAGAGTTGGACATGACTGGAAAACGACTGGAGATATTAGGCTATATCTGACCACAATTCTCACTGTTATTTATTTCCTCAATTCTGGTCTGTGCTGTGTGAGTTCTAGAGCAGCACAAAACACGAATCCGTATCAATAGAGATGATAATGCACCCTTATTCACAATCATAATGACACAAGCTAAAAGAGAACCAGGATGAAACACCTTAGGCATTATGCCTGCCCCATGCCTTATAGATTCAACTCATTTCTCCCTAAGATACATTCTACTTATCTTTGCTATTACACTTTTGTTCATTATGTAGTAATCCTAGATTTGGATTTAGAGCTAGAAAGGACTTTACAGGATGGTTAGTCTAACTCCTTCATTTTATAAATGAGGAAGTTGAGACCCAAAGATGTTAAAATGATTTGATATGGGATTTAAACTTAGGTCCATCTCCTATAACCCTTATTGGAGAAGGAGAAAAAATATTGACTTATAATCAGAGTATATGGCTTTAGATTCCGGTTCATACAACCTTAGTGATTTTTGGCTAAGTCAGTTATCCTTAGGTGTCAGTTTCCTCATGTGTAAAAAGAGGATGTTAGATTAAATTATTTTTAAGCTCTAGCTCTAAATATATGATTCTATTAATTGCCTTATTGGATATAAGCTACTGTTGTTCAATCATTTCTGACCTCTTCATGACTGCACTTGGGGTTTTCTTGGCAAAAATATTGGAGTGGTTTGTTATTTCCTTATAAGATATAAAAATATATAATATTATGTATATGCATAATATCATATAAAATATATGTAATGTAAAGTATGTAACATATAATAATAATATGGAGATATAATTATTAGATATTAGAAATTAAAGATATAATTGTCCTAATGTTACAAGTAAAGAAACTTGATTTTAGAGATGTCAGATTTCTTGCCCATAGCTATTAAACATTTGACATGGGATTTGAACCCAGGTCTACCTGACCTCTTTGTAGATTGAGGTACTTGGTATTTATAATTTCTAAGGTCTCTTCTAGCTCTAAATCAATGGTCCCATGATTTGTAAAAAAAAAAAAAAGCCTGTTTTTCTTTAGTATTGCCTTCAAGAATTTAGTGACATCTCCATGTCACGAGGCATCTGTGTCCTGGCTCTGGTGGAGAAACTGAATTGTATTATTCCCAAATAGAGTTGATTGGTTTAAGAAAAGATTCATTCCTTGTTTTTTTTTTAAGAAATAGAGGCTATAGAATCACAAGTTGCCAAGAACAAGAGCACTATCTAGTGGCCCGAAAAGACATTCACTATCAGTGCACATAAACTAGAGACTCATCTCTAGGGTTGGAATCACAGAGGATGGGTCTAAGTTCATATATGTGTGTGTGTGTGTACATATATGTCTATATTTATGTAATAAAGAAAAATAGATTCTATTCCTTCCTCTGGTATTCATGTCACTCAGAATCATAGATTTTGGAGCTACAAGGAACCATTTTTTTTTCCCTTGAGTCAGAAGACTTAGGTTCCAATCCCACCTGTGATGCTTACTATCTGCATAATTTTGCACAAGTTATTTATATTCCCTGGTTCCCCACTTCCTCATTTGTAAAATAATAGGAATTGGACTAGCTGGGTTATAAGGTTCCTTCCTTCTGTAGATAGATCTAGGATTATATGATGCTAATGAAACATTGTACAACTTCCTCATTTTATTCATTTTACAGATAAGGAAACTGGGGCCCAGTGAGAATATGAGTGACCTGATAAAGTTACACAAAAGTAGAAAGCAGAAAAGCCAGAATTCTGACCCAGTTCTTTTGATTCTCCAGGTCTTTTTTTTCTTTTTTTAACCTTTCTGGGCATCCTTTTCCTTACATATAAAATAAGATTAGGAATAGATGTGTGCTAAAGTGTCCTTATGATTTTACATAAAACATGACAACTACGTATTATATGAATAAATTTAACCTTACTCGGGATATCTTAATAGCCTAGGCAGAGGACATTGCATATAGCAGGCATTTAATCATATTTGACAAACATTGAACTTATAAAGAAATTAATTGCCTATAAAAGTGTCAGGTTCTCTGTTTCAGTGATTTAGCTTTTCCATGTTAAAAATAATGCTTTCAGAGCATATTCTCAGTAGTGGTGTTATTGGGTCAAAGTGCATAATTATTTTTGCCACCTTTACAGAAAAACTCTAAGAATGTTCTAAAAGATTCTGCTACTTTGCAGTTCCACCAGAAATTTGTCAAGTATAAGACAGTAGCTTAAAGGTGTTTTAATTTTATCTTTTTGTTTGTTAGTGAGGCACAGATTTTTTAAAGTAAATATTAATATTTTTTGCTTTTTTTTAGTTAAGTAAATATATCATACCATGTGTTTCTTTCTTAACAGTAGTTTAAGCCTTTATGGGTACATATCCTAAATACGTGATTTAGTCATAAAAAAAGTTTTATTTTCAATGAAATTTTGGTTAAGTGATTTTCCAAAATATTAGTCAAAGATAAGGGAGAGAGGAAATGAAAAGAACTGTGGATTTAATGAAACACATATTAGATTCCAATAAATCAAAACATTTTATACTGATGGAGAGAGGTAGTTTGATACAGTGGAAAAAAGGTACCTTTGGAATGAAGAGGATCTGGATTCAAGTCGAGCTTCTTACATAAACTGGATATGTGACTCTTGGGCTTACTTAATCTCTCAGTGTTGTAGGCAATTCTCTAACACTAAAAGTTGCAGATTCCAAACTTCATTAGAAGAAAGAGTTTCCTCAACCAAGGAGTTTGCCATGCTAATGAAATCACAGGGCCAATGCTACACTACTGAAATATTTTAAAACAAATTAAACTTTTAGATTTGACTTTTGGTACAGCTTATAGCATCTCTCACCTCAAAATACATTATAAAATTTATGCACATACTTAATTGCTGCTACTTTGGGGTTAACACAAATGTTTATATAAAACAATATTACATCACAAATGAGACCAATAATTTTAAGATAGTATTTTAAGGAGTGGGAATCTTAATATGTCTAAAATGTTAAAGAAAATATTATTATTACTATTATTATTATTATTATTAAATATCTTAAATGCATGTAGTCTTTTCTGTGACCTGTTGAAATGTTCTCTAACCTCATAACATTAGCACTTTAGTTGTTCAATGTATATAAAATAATGGAAACCCTTAGATTTTGAAAACAGCAGGTCTCAATGATGATCATTTCATGGCATTTTTCTTGGAGGAGAAGGAGCTGGAGTTTATGATCTAGAGGTGACAAAAATTTAAAAGGCTCTTGGGCTTTTACACATGTTTCAGTCATCAGAAAAAAAGCCCAAGGCATAGACAGGTTCAAAACTTTGTGACTATGTTTCCTGGTATTTCTTGTAGGAAAAAAATCACCTTACTACAAATTCTTTTCATAACATATCACAGTCTGAAAGGAAGAAATTGGCATAGTTATGTTCCTAACAGAATGTATTAACAATTCCAGGGTGGATTTTATAATGATTCGGGAAGAAAAAGGTGAAAGAACACAAAGATTCAGCTATTGAGTTTCTTCTAAGATTTGGAGACATTCTGTATGGACCTAACATTAGACTCTAACGGTCTGGAAATACAATTGCCTCAAGATATACTTATTTGGCACCTCTTTATAGTGTTGTACTAATAATCATATGCCTCATTCAAATTCTTGAAGTGATATCTTCAGCATATGGATTTCTTCAGCATAAGATTTATTTAGAAACAAGTACATCTTGTTCTGAAATAGGAAGGGCTCTACTGCAAGCCTGGAAGACAGGCCTAGCTCTTGCTATGAATTTACTGTAGACTAGTTTCTGAAGGTCTGTGCCAAGGAGATAATCATAACTTTTCCAACAGCCAAGACTGATGGTCTGGTATGAATAAACCAGTCATTTGGCAAAACTCAGACTAAAAACTTCCTCCCCAAATACAGTCAAAATTAAATGAAAATTGACTTCAAGATCACATAACCAACAAGACGGCAGATGAGTCCTTTTATCCAAACCATCTTCCCCAAAGGAATTATATGTCATCTGTAGAACAATTATAGCTAAATCTATAGAAGATGAATTTCCTAATAAGAAAAAGAAGTCATTGACAAATTAATGTTGGAGAACTCTAATATTTCAAAAGCTCACTTAGCACCTCTTCTTTACTATCCTTCACTTGCTAGAAACAAGAGCAAAAGCGAACACAGGCTTGTATAGGGCTTGAGCTTAGCCAAGGGTCCTCCTGCTTCTGTAGTGACCCAGAATGAATGCCCCTTACACCCTTTTTTCTTCATTAGATGGCAGTCACTGGTTCTGCTCTGGTACTAGAAGTAAAGGAATGTAGAGGAAATGGGAAGATGGATCATGTGCTGCCTCTTTCTGGGCCTGAACCTAGGGTAGGCCCTCCCTTTCCTCAATATTTCAGTAACTCATGCACTCCAACTTATACCACAAGAAGTGGTAGGCATTAATTCTCACCAGCCTTATTAATAAAAGGAAGAAGGAACCAGGTAGCCTTTCAGAGTGGCTGGCAGTGCCAGACTTCAAGGAAAAAGAACTGAAATCAATCTGACAGATTGAAGCTAATCTTTTCCCTTTCCTCCACTGAGGGTTGGGACAGATTCAGGCTAGCAAACTTTTTAACTTCAAAGCAAGTAGGCTCAGGCAACTTTGTAGCCCAGCCTCAGGAATGTGTAATTGCCAACAAACAGGGAGAGGAAAGAAAATTAATAATAAGGATGTGAAAAAGTCTTAAATACTAAAGATATCAAGATAAAAAGCATCAAGAAAAGACTAGAATGGAACTGTTGCTTAAGATGGTGACATGAAAAGTCCCCTAAATATACCTCAGAAAATATAGCTGAAAGGGCAGCAGAAAGCAATGATCAAGAACACCAAAAAGAAATTATAGTAAGTGGCTGCATCTAATCCAGGACTTCATAGGAAGATGACTAGAAGCCTATGCTTAAAGAAGATGTGGGACAAGGGAGACAGAAACCTGTATTGAACTACATGCTGAAATCTGTAGGCCCTCTGAGTGGGGCTTGAAACCATCCTGGTCTTACAGATTAGAGGCCTATGGGCACTCTGAGAAGGAGGTTAAAGCCAAGGTAGACTCTATCAACTAAGGCTTTAGTAAGATATTTTTCCAGTAAGAGTCTTGGTTTGTTGCAACATGGGCAGGAGACAGAACCAGCCCTCATACTTCACTGAGCATTGAGTGGGGGGATTGTGTGGGCCAGTATATGGCCCAGAAGACTTGAGCCGCACTAGGAGATAGCCCAGCTCAATGAACAGACATATGCTATAAAAGACCCTGAAGGAATTCTGAGAGCAGTGTCAATTATAATAATTGACTGGAGCCTAACAGAGCAAGGGAAGGAAAACAAATAAACACAGAAACCAAGCAGAAAATTCTAGCTTGTTTAGATCTGAGCTAATGAAGACCTGTACCATGATGGTGGCACTGTCAAAGGAAAGAAAGAGGCAGATATGAGAGATATTTTGCAGGTAGAATCACTAGAAGTTGGCAATAGATTGCATGTAGAAGATGACAGTGAGGAGAACAGGATGACACATTGTCTCTGAGCTTGTCTCTGGTTGGATAGAGGTGCCCTCGAGAGTGATAGGGAGGTTTGAGAAAGGATAGGATTTTGGTGAAAAGAGCTTTGAAACATATTGAGTTGAAGATATTTCTGGGATATCCAGTTTGAGAAGGCAGTTGGAGATGTGATGGAGGTCAGGAGAGAGGTTAAGGCTGTATAAACAGATTTGAGAGTCATCTGCTTAAAGATGATAATTAAATCCATCAAATACAATGAAATCATCAAACAAATCATATGGCAGGAGAAGAGAGCACAGAACAGGACCTCAGAGACATACCCAGTCAACAAGAGTGACCTGGATAAAGATCTAGCAAAAGAGACAAATTAGGAGTGGTTAGACAGGTAGGAGATGAAGAAACAGTTTTTTGATAAAATATAGCATACATTTCTGTTAAAAACATGAATAAGCATTGGAATAAATGCAGCATTCCTTACTATGGTATTTAATTAAAATCAGGAACTAGGTGAAGAAACTCTATAGGCCTTTCCAATAAGATAGGGGCATAGCAAGATTTTGTTACCATTGTCATGATTTTTATTTGATATAGTTCTAGAAATGCTAGATATGTCAATAAAAGAAAAAAAGAAGTTGATAGAATAGCCATAGAAGAAAACAACATTATCCCTTGTTTTTTTTTCACAGAGTACCCTAAATATTCAACTGACATAACTGAAATGATTTCATCCATCCAGTAGCAGAATATAAGATAAACAACAATTACCAACATTTTTACATAGTACCAACAAAATAAAAATAAATCTCATTAAAAATGAATATAGAATATGTAAAATAACTAGGAATCTACTTAACAGTACACACACAAGCAATACATAAATAACAACCTCCCAAAAAACCCACAATTTTTTAGAGAAATTTAAGAAGACAAAAAAAGTGATATTAATTGATCATTATTGGTCCATAAAAGCATAATAAGATGAAATATTTCTAATTTAATTTATAGATTCCATTCCATGCCAATAAAACTAACAAAAATTTTTTAAAAATAATAACAAAAGTAAAATAAAAAGTAAAATAATAACAAAATTCATCTGGAGGAACAGGTCAATAATCTCAAGGGAGATAATGAAAAAAAAGAGTTAAAGGAAGGGGGACAGACAGTAGCTCTCGAAGTATATTGGGAAACAGTAATCACCAAAATTATTTGGCATAGGTTAAAAAAAGAAAGAAAAAAGGAACATTGGAACAGAATAGTTGTTTAAAGCTAGAAGCAATCAATTAAGTAATATAATGCGTGATATACTCAAGAATCCCAATGACTGGATAGAACTAACTCTTTAGGGGAAAAACTCCAGGGTAAACTGGAAAGTAGCCTGGCATGATTTAGATTTAGAATTTCATACCATGTACAATAATAAGCTCCAAACTGATGCCTGACCTAGATATAAAAGGTTATATTCAATACAAATTAAAGGGATTCACCAAACTTGATCTTAAAAAAAGCACTACTGGTTCCACTTCCGGGAGCCAAGATGGTGGAGTAAGAAGTAAGTCACTCTCATACTCCTTTATTGACCTCTGAAAACTCAGAAAATATTGCCCCAGGAAAGACCCTGGAAAAGCTGAACCAGCAGAAAGATGGGTGAGGCAGTCTTGTTGCCTAGGAAGCTTGGAGGATTAACAGGAAAGGCCCCTTTTGCTCTGGGAGAGGGGGAGCAGTACAGAATGAGAGGCATCCCAATAAGCTAGTGGAAAGCTTCACTTCAGCATAACAGGAGAAGATCCTGAACCCCAGGGTGGTGGAGCATGCAAGTACCAACACCAGGACCCCAAGTGCCTCAGTATGGGCAGGAAAATTGGTGTAAACTGGCTTGGAAAACCACCATGTGCCATGGGTGTTCTCTGGAACCCAAGTGTCCCAGTGACTCAGGAAAACTCTGGGAAGCACACCTCCAAGAGGTAAAACTCCAGGCTGAAAGACATTCTCCAGCAGCAAAACATCCCTGTGCAAGGCCCAGGTGAGTGGAGGAACCAAAGAAAGGAGTGCAAGGTCTGACTGAGTAGGAGCCAATGAAAGGAGTGCAAGTCTCAGGTGGGCAGGCATCCTCCAGGGGCCAGACTTTCCACCTATACCCCTAGAGCTCCAGTGTTGCTGATTCCAGCCCAACATCAGGTAAGCTGCCAGAACCCTACAGCCTCCAATTACCAGTATTTGAGGAACCAGCACACAAAGCCAATGACCAGGCCCTGGGTTCCCAGCACAAGAAGCTTGAGTCAGTGCCCTCTACTTTCCATTAGGAGAGCTCAATTTTTTTTTAAAGGTGGAAATAAGCAAACACCATGAGCAAAAAGAAACATACAATGACCATAGATTCTTATTATGTGGACAGGGAAGATCGAAAATCAGAAGTGGACAACATTGTTAATATATCCACATCCAAAACCTCAGAAGGGAATATGAACCGCTCCAAAGCCTAAAAAGCCTTCTTAGAAGAGCTGAAGAAGGATTTTAAAAGTCAAGTAAGAGAGGTAGAAGAAAAATTAGGAAAAGAAATGAGAGATATGCAAGAGAGAGTCAACAGCATGGAAAAGGAAGGACAAAAATTAACTGTAGAAAAAAAATCCTTAAAAAATATAATTGTCCAAATTGGAAAAAAGTACACTGAAGAAAACAAGTCCATAAAAAATATAATTGGCCAAATGGAAAAAAAAAAGTACAAAGAAGGAAAAAAAAAAACTCCTTAAAAAGCAGAATTGGCCAAATGGAAAAGTAGGCACAAAAACTCACTGAGGAAAAGAACTCTTTAAAAAGAGTTAACTGGGCCAAATGGAAAAGGAAGTACAAAATCTAATAGAAGAAAATAATGCATTAAAAGTTAGAATTGAGAAAGTGGAAGCTAATGACTCTATGAGACAGTGAGAATCAGTCAAACAGAAACAAAAGAATGAAAAATAGATGAAAACATAAAATACCTCATTGGTAAAACAACTGACCTGGAAAATAGATCCAGGAGAGACAATTTGAAAATCATTCATCTACTTGAAAACCATGAAAAAAAGAGCCTGGACAGCATCTTTCAGGAAATCATCAAGAAAAACTGCCCTGAGTTCCTAGAACCAGAGAGTAAAATAGTCATTGAAAGAATCCAGCAATCACCTTCTGAAAGAGAGCCAAATTGAAAATGCCAAGGAAATTAGTAGCCAAATTCCAAAATTACTGGATCAAAGAGAAAATAATGTAAGCAGCAAGAAAGAAACAATATAAATATCATGGAACCACAGTCAGGATTACACAGGACCGTGTAGCTTCTACATTAAAAGATCATAGGGAGTGGAATTCAATATTCTGTAAGGCAAAGAAGCTTGAATTACAACTAAGGATCAACTACTCAGCAAAATTGAGCATAGTTTTTCAGGAGAGGAGATGGATATTCAGCGAAATAGGAGACTTCCAGACCTTCCTGATGAAAAGACCAGAGCTCAACAGAAAATTCAATCTTCAAATTCGAGACTCAAGAGAGGCATAAAAAGGTAAACAGGACAGAAAAAACAAACACAAAAAATACCATGTTATTAATAAGGGCACATTGTTTATATCCCTACAAGGGAAGATGACACTTGTAACTCTTGAGAATTGTATTGTTATTACACCATTTAAAAAGGGTTGTACTTAGACAGAGGGGCTAGGTGTAAGTTGACTTTGATGTAATGATAAAAATTTAATTAAGTGAGTTAAGTGCATCTAAATAAATGGATTAAATGGATCTAATTAAGGGAATGTACTGGGAGAAAAGGAAAGGAGGAGGCTGACAAGGGTAAATTATATTACATGAAAAGGTACAAAAACCTATTACAGTAGAGGGAAAGAAAGGAGGGAGATGAGCATTGTTTGAACCTTACCCTCATCAGATTTGGTTCAAAGAAGGAATAACATAATCAGTTAGGTATGGAAATCTAACTTACCCTACAGGAAGTAGGAGGGGAGAAGGAAAAGAAAAGGGATGGGGTGAGCACAGGCCCTGGAGTCAGGAGGACCTGAGTTCAAATTCAGTCTCCGACCAGACACTTGACACTTACTAGCTGTATGACCCTTGGCAAGTCACCTAAACCCATTGCCTAACAAAAAAAAAGGGAATGGGAGTGGGTGCATAGAAGGAAGTGAAGGGAAAGAAAAGGGAGGGGGCTAATAGAAGGGAGGAACCAAGGAAGGTGGTGGTCAAAAGCAAAACACTAGTGAGGAGGGAAATGGAGAAAGGAAAGCATAAATGGGGGGGGGGGGGGGGGGGAAGGGGAGGGAGAGAAAGACCAAATAGTAATCATAACTGTGCATGTGAATGGAATGAACTCTCCCATAAAATGGAAGCAGATAGCAGAATGGATTAAAAACTATAATCCTACAATATATTGTTTACAAGAGACATATTTGAAAGAGAGGGATACACACCGGGTAAAGGTAAAAGGCTGGAGTAGAATATATTATGCTTCAGCGGAAGTAAAAAAAAAAGCAGGAGTATCAATCCTGATCTCAGACAAAGCAAAAGTAAAAATAGATCTTACCAAAAGAGATAAGGAAGGAAACTACATTCTGCTAAAAGGCACCATAGACAATTAAGTAATATCATTACTAAACATATATGCACCAAATGGTATAACATTCAAATTCTCAGAGGAGTTCAGGGAGTTACAGAAAGAAATAGACAGTCTCCCTCTCTGAACTAGATAAATCTAACCACAAAATAAGTAAGAAAGACATTAAAGAGGTGAATAGAATTTTGGAAAAGTTAGATATGGTAGACCTCTGGAGAAAATTGAATGGAGATAGAAAAGAATATATTTTTTTTCCCAGTGGTACATGATACATACACAAAAATTGACCATGTACTAGGGCATAAAAACCTCACAATCTAATGCAGAGAGGCAGAAATGTTAAATGCATCCTTTTTAGAACATGATGAAATAAAAATTATGTGTAATAAAAGGCCATGGAAAGATAGACTAAAAATTAATTGCAAACTGAATAATCTAATCCTAAAGAATGAATGGGTCAAACAACAAATCACAGAAACAATCAATAACTTCTTCCAAGAGAATGACAATAATGAGACAACATACCAAACTTATGGGATGCAGTGAAAGTATTTCTTAGGGGAAATTTTTGTTTTGTTTTGTTTTGTTTTTGGCTAGGCAATGGGTTTAAGTGACTTGCCCAGGGTCACACAGCTAGTAAGTGTTATGTGTCTGAGACCGGATTTGAACTCAGGTCCTTCTGAATCCAGGGCCGGTGCTCTATCCACTGTGTCACCTAGCTGCCTTAGGGGAAGTTTTATACCACTACATGAATAAAATAGAGAAAGAGGAGATCAATGAATTGGGCATGCAGCTAAAAAAAACTAGAAAAAGAACAAATTAAAAATCACCAATTAAATACCAAATTAGAAATACTGAAAATCAAAGGAGAGGTTTATAAAAGTGAAATTAAGAAAACTATAGAACTAATAAATGAAACTAAGATCTGGTTTTATGGAAAAAAAAACAATAAAATAGATAAACCTTTGGTTAATTTAATTAAAAAAAAAGAAAGAAAAAAGCCAAACTACCAGTATCAAAAATGAAAAGAGATAATCCACCACCAAGGAAGAAGAAATCAAAACAATAATTAGGAACTATTTTGCCCAACTGTATGCAAATAAATTTGACAATATTAGTGAAACGGATGAATATTTACAACAAATATAAATTGTCCAGATTAACAGAAGATGAAGTAAAATGCTTAAATAACCCCACCTAAGAAAAAGAAATTGAACAAGCTACCAAACAAGAGATAGAGAAAATTATGAAATGCAAAATGGATAATTTTGACTATATTAAATTCAAAAGTTTTGCAAAGTCAATGCAACCAAGATTAGAAGGGAAGCAGAAAGCTGGGAAATGCTTTTTACAAGCAATGTCTCTGATAAGGGACTCATTTCTAAAATATATAGAGAGCTCAGTCAAATTTATAAAAAATACAAGTCATTCCCAGGTTGATAAATGATCAAAGGATATGAACAAGCAGTTTTCAGATGAAGAAATTAGAGCTATCTATAGTCATATGAAAAAAATACTCTGAATCTTTATTGATTAGAGAAGTGCAAATCAAAATGACTCTGAGGTACCACATCACACCTATCAGATTGGCTAACATGACAAAACAGGAAAATGATAAATGTTGGAGAAGATGTGGGAAAATTGGAACACTAATGCATTATTGGTGGAGTTGTGAAATGATCCAACCATTTTGGACAGCAATTTGGAGCTATGTACCAAGGGCTATAAAAATGTGCATACCCAGCAATAGCACTTCTAGGACTGAGATCATACAAATGGGCAAAGGACCCACATATACAAAAATATGTATAGCAACTGTTTCTGTGGTGGCAAAGAATTGGAAATTGAGGAGATGTTTATCAATTGGGGAATGGCTGAACAAGTTGTGGTATATGAATATAATGAATACTATTGTGCTGTAAGAAATGATGAGCAGGCGGACTTCAGAAAAACCTGGACAGACTTACATGAACTGATACAAAGTGAAATGAACAGAACCAGGAGAACATTGTACACAGTAACAGCCATGTTGTGTGATGACTAACCCTGATAGATTTAGCTCTTCTCAACAATACAAGGATATAAGACATGTCCAATAGTCTCATGATGGGAAATACTATCCACATCCAGAGAAAGAACTATGGAGTTTGAATGCAGATCAAAGCATACTATTTTCTTCTTTCTTGTGATTCCGCCTATTGGTTTTATTTCTTCTTTACAACAATATGTTTAATAGGAATGTGTATGTAGATCCTGTATGAGAATTTATGCCATGTTGGGGAGGGAGGTAGAAAGGAAGGGTGAGAAAATTTAAAACTCAAAAGTCTATGGAAGTGATTGCTGAAAACTAAAATAAATTCATTAATAAGAGGAAAAAAATTAAACAACATTGAAGGGAATATCCTTTACAGCTGTGGGTAGGTTTTTACAAAACAATGTGATGATCATAGGATATAAAATGCACAACTTTGATTGCACACATTCAAAAATTCACACAAAATTAAAGCACTTTAAATTCAAAAGAAAATAATGAACTGCAAAAAAAAATTTTGCAGCAATTTTTTAAATTTCTGATACCTAGAGAAATAAATATATAAGAATGAGAGAAATTCTCTAATGGTCATATAAATAAAAGATCAAAGCATATAATAGGCAGTTTTCAAAAGAAGAAATATAAACTATGAACAACTATGAAAAAAATCTTCAAATCAATAATAAAAAAAGAAATTGAATTGAAAATAATGCTGAGATTCTAATTCAAACCATCAGATTGGCAAAGGTGACAAAAAGGAAAATGACAATGTTGGAGAGACTTTGGGAGGTCCCATATGTACCAAATGTTTATTGCAACACTTTTTGTTTTGTCTAAAAATTGAGAATAAAATGGGCATCCATTAGGAGGAGAATGAATAAACAAATTATGATATACAAATATGATGTAATACTATTGCACTATTAAAAATGAAGAAATGGAAAGATTCAGAGAAATCTTGTGTAAAATTCAAGGACACAACATGTGTGTTAGTATTACTATCTTAAAATTATTGTTTGCTTAAAAAATTGTCACAATTTCATATAATACTTCTTTTCAGTTCTTTGTATATCGACATTCATATGTGTATAACACACTCATATGTATTGATGTTTGTCAAGATCATAATAAACACAAGAAAATATAAAGGGAAAGAATGTAAAGAATATAAATGTAAAGAAAAAGTAAAGAAAAAAAAGAAAATTCCAACACATAAGCAAGAAAGGAATAAAGTCTCAGACAAATAGAAAGGTCTCTTTAAAAACACTGTATTAGGGAAGTCAATTAATGTCTATTAAAGACATAATGTATTCTCTAGAGAGAGTGGAGTATTCATAGGAAACTCCAGACCACTTTCAGAAAGTTATATTCTAGCTTATACTCCCTTTTTTGAAAAAGTTTATATATTAGAAGGATATCTTCTTGTAGAAGATATTCTGCCTCCATGGGAAGTATACCATTCCAAGAAAAGCAATTTATGTGTTCCTAGAGGCAGGTGGTGTATAGAATATAATGTTAGTTTTAGATAAATATATTCTAAACTTTTTCAAAAAATATATTTTTGCTTATGATGCAGTTTTTTAAAGCATGTTTTAGTTTATTAAAAGCCTCTTTCCTCATCTATTGATAAAATAATATGGTTCTAGAAGTGTAGGCCAAAAAGTATTAATTTATTTTTAAAAATAAAATTATGAATAACCAGTCTGTTAATTATTAATTTATTCTCCCACAAATTAGAAAGCAAAATTTATAATAGTCTAAAGGGAAAAAAAGAGCTAATGAAAAAGGTGGAAAAGCAAAGAAAGAAGTTAGAAAGAAAGGTACAAAAATAAAATAAATGGTGAAGAAATAGAAAGAAATGAGACAAAAAAGGATAGAAATATATTAAGAAATAAGGAAAAACAAATTAATAATTTTTGTAAAATGTAAAGAAAAAAAATTTAAACAAAAGTAGGTAAATGAAACTGGGGGAGCAAAGAAAGCCTGTTGGAATAAATGAGCATCAAACTAATTCAAACAAAAGAAATCGTAAGAACAAAGTAATGACTTAAAAGAGGAAAGGGATTAAAAACAAAATACTAAAGTGATGAAACACAGACATTTCTAGAACTTTATGATTGAATCAACATATGTATGAAGAAAAAAGTCTTTAATAAAGCAAATACATTTATGCTATAAAACCATACTTCATAAGCAAAGATACCTATTTAAAATGTTATAGAAAATATTTACCTAAAAGCTGGCAATATATTTAATGTGTAAATATTAAAACTTTCCTCAAAATGTAAGATTAAGCTAGGGCTATTCCTGCTGTCATTTGAAATTGATGTAAAAATTCTATCAACAGCAATAAAACAAAGAAAGAAAAGGTATAGAAAGACAATGGGCTTATAAAACTATGCCTATTCACTGAAAATATATTGATTTATTTAGGAAGTAATGGATAGTAAAGAAATTGAAGCAATTTATAGCTTCAGCAAAGTGACTGATCACAAAATACACTCACAAATCATTAACAGTTCCTTATTGCTGTAATGAAACTCAGAAGTCCCTTTCAAAATATCAATGAAAGGTATTAAATATCTGGTGATCAATCTAACAAACAGGAAGTAAAGAAGAGAAAGTAATAAGTCATTGTTAAGCACCCACTATGTGCCAGGCACTATGCTAAGCACTTTACAAATACAATCTCATTTTGATTCTCACAATTATGTGAGGAAGCAAACTGAGGGAGACAAAGGTTAATCAACTTGCCCAAGGTCACATAGCTAGTAAGTTTATAAGGCCAGATTTGAAATCTGGTCTTCCTGACTAGAGTAATCATTCCTGAGAGTAATCATTCTATCCATTACATCATCTAGTTGCCTTTAAGTATACTCAACACCTTTAGAGAGATAATTACAAAATGCTGCTTAAAAACAAAGAAAAATCAAATCATTGAGGGGAGGGAAACACTCTGTGTTTGTGACAAGGCCATAACAATGGAATAAAAATGACAATGCTACTAAAATTAATTTGTAATTTTAGTATTATACCAATCAAGCTACCAAGGGGATACTTTTCAGAGATAGATAAAATAATAACAAAATTTAAAAGAGGAACAAATGATCTAGACTATGAAAAGACATAATTTTAAAAAAGGAATGAAAGTGCTTGAAAAGCCCAAATTACCTGACAAGGCATCAAAGACAAATCAACAAAACTATTTGATACTGCTTAAAACAATAGATCAACAGAATAGATTATACAAGGAAGGATCAGAAATAATTTATCTTAAATATCTTTTGTTTGATAAGTCTGAATACCAAAATTACCCAGGAAAGAACTCAATGTTTCACATGAATTGCTGGGAGAACTGGAAAGAAGTATAGCAGAAATTAGACTGAGACTACTAACTTACACCATATATAATAAATGCAAAGTGTATATGCGCTTGGGATACTTTGGGATTAATAAATATATATTTTCATTTTGCCTACTAAATATAGATGGGCATATTTATATACATACATACATATATACCTATACACATGTTGGTGTGCATCTTGGTACAACTTTGCTTTTATGGGTGAATCCCACCAGGGATGCAGATTGCAACTCTTCCACACCTCATTACTATGCCATCTTGTACATGTTTTCCTATAGGTCTTCCCTATCTTCCTAATCAATAGAGTTAGGTTTTCTCTTTGTAAGTGTCTTTTAAAAACAACTCTGGAGGGGAGATCTTCAGCCCCAGTGTTGTAAAACAGGCAAATATCAACACCAGGACCACTCTCCCCACACACTTTCTGCCCCCACGTGTCTCAGCATAGCCAGGGGAACTGGCAGACTCTACCTCTGAGAACTGCCACATGCTTCAGCATAACCCCAGGCAAACAGGAAACCTCCAGGGGCCAGGCATCCACTGTATTTTGGTGTAGCCCTGGGGAAATGCAGAAACATCTTATCAGTCTCAGCACACCCCAGATGTGAGAGTCTCTCATGGGCCGCAGGACAATATCAGTGCAGCACCATAGTGCTTATAGTCACTGGCATAAGAAGTCTGAGATAGTGCCCCTTCCACCTCTGTAGCAGAGCTGCAAATTAAAAGTAAGGAGAAAGGTCAAAAAAGATGAGTAAAAAACAAAAAGAATCTGACCATAGAAACTTATGATGACAGGGAAGATCAAGACACAAACTCAGAAGAAGATAACAGCGTGAAAACATATATGAGAAAACCCCAAAGAAAAACAGGAAGTGGTCTCAAGCCCAGAAAGACCTCATGGAAGAGCTCAAAAATGAACTTAAAAGTAATATAAGAGAAGTAGAAGAAAAAATGGGGAAAATAATGAGAGTGATGCAACGGAATCATGAAAAAAGAGTCAACAGCTTGGAAAAAGGAAAGAACTATTTAAAAAAATAGAATTGGCCAAATGGAAAAGGAAATACAAAAGCTAACTGAGGAAAACAACTCCTTTTAAGTTAGAATTGGGCAAGTGGAAACTAATGACTCTATAAGACATCAAGAATCAATCAAATAAATTAAAAAGAATGAAAAAATAGAAGAAAATGTAAAATATCTCATGGGAAAAACAACTGATCTGAAAAATAGATTCAGGAGAGACAATGTCAGAATCATTGGACTACCTAGGTGAAAGTCATAATCAAAAGGAGGACCTGGACAGCATCTTTTAAGAAAAACTGCCCTAATATTCTGGAACCAGAGGGGAAAATAGGCATTGAAAGAGTCTACCAACCATCCAGGAAAGAGATCCCAAAATAAAAACTCCAAGGAACATCATAGCCAAATTACAAAACTATCAGTTTTGCAAGTGACCATAAAGAAACAATTCAAATATTGGGGAGCCACAATCAGGATTGCATAGGACTTAGCAGCTGCAACATTAAAAGATCAGAGGTCATGGAACATGATATTCTGGAAGGTAAAGGAGCTAGAACTACAATTAAGAATCACCTACCTGGCAAAATTAAGCAGAATACTTTAAAGGAAAAAATGATCATTCAATGAAATAGAAGGATTTCAAGATTTCATGAGGAGAAGATTAGAATTGAACAAAAAATTTGCTTTTCAATATTAAGAGCCAAGGGAAGCATAAAAAGGTAAAAGGGGAAAAGAAAACATAAGGGATTCAATGGAGCTGAATTGTTTACATCCCTGCATGGGAAGATGATACTTGTAATTCTTAAAAATTGTAGCACTGATAGTATAGCTAGAAGAAATATATATATATATATATATATGTTTATAGCATATATACATATAAATATATATATACAATATATATACATATATACTATATACATGCATACAGAGAGAGAGAGAGAGTCTGATTATAAGGTAAATTAGAGGGAATGACAAAAAATTGAGGAGAAAGAGGAGTACACTGGGTGCCAAAGGAAGGAGAGGGAGAATGGGGTAAATTATTTCACATGAAGAGGTGCAAAAAATCTATTACAGTGGAGGGAAATATGGGAGGGTGGTTGATAGGTATCACTTGAACCTTACTCTCATCAGTATTGGCTCAAAGAGGGAATATAGCTTAAAATAGCTTAATTTATATAGCTTAAATAGCTTAAATAGCTTTTAAAAAGTATGATGTGGTAGAAAGAACACTGTATTTGAAGTCAGAGGACTTTACATTAAAATTCTAACTCTATTGTTTACTTTTTCAAATATCTCATCTGTAAAATAAAGTGATTGGGCCTCTAAGGTCATTTGTACTTCTAAATTCATGATTCTATGAAATGAAATCATAGGTAGATTGGTTTTACATAAAGTTATTCTGTTCATTGGTTTTCCCAACTGCACACTGCTGTGCAGGGCACATAGTACTAACTCAATGAATGATTCTTTATTAACCATCTGATTAACTGTCCTGACCCAGAAGAGGAAAATATTTTTACTAAGGAAAACAAGGATGAAAATGAGTATATTTATTGAGAATGCCAATGGAATTATTTAGGACAGTTTTATTGTGCCTGCTATTATAATTAGAATTTAAGTATTCCTTGAATTTTTAAAAATGTTTCAATGTAGAAATATACAAGGTATTACATTAGATAATATGCACACTTTATCTAATTATATTAGATAAAATGCACACTTTATAACATGGGAGTAAGTGACTTGACTTAAGTATGGGATTTGTAAAAAAAGCATAGAAGACAAAGGGGGTTCAAGTTAAATGTCAATTCTCTGATTTAAAAAAAAATTGATATGCATGATCTTCCAAGATGGGAATCAGCCTGGTACATTAAAAAGAGGGCTAGCCATATTTGGAGTTAGGATCTGAATTCAACTATTATTTCTGTGACTGGGAGAAGTTGGATAAATTCAAGCACCTAGACAAAATCATGTTGAGTACTAAGCAAATAGCAATCTTCAGTAAAAGAAAAAAAAATTATTTGTTGGATCTGTATAACTGTGTACTTAGGAGAATTATGATATTTATCTGTCCACGTGATAGACTATTTTGAGATGCTTTATGGAGAAAGGAATGAAAGGCTAATACTTATAATACTTATGCTAGAATGGAGATCAGGATAATGTGTTCAAAAAATA
Organism: Vombatus ursinus; assembly: GCF_900497805.2. Taxonomy (NCBI): domain Eukaryota; kingdom Metazoa; phylum Chordata; class Mammalia; order Diprotodontia; family Vombatidae; genus Vombatus; species Vombatus ursinus. The sequence goes on from NW_020954583.1 coordinate 4,112,984, forward strand.
TCCTGGTTGACTTGCTGAAGATAGCACTTTTTTTTTTTAAGACAGGGAGAGTAAAATGGGGTGGGGGATGGGTCTAATGGTCCAGGTAAAATAGGTTAAGGAGCCTGCTGTTGGAAATACACAGCAGTGTGGGGGGAGGGAGGGGGTCAGACATATGAGCAGTGGAAGATTGAAGGACTCTTTGCTGCAGAAGGTCACCTGCCACAACTGTACTGCCAAGATGCAGTCCAGGACTGAAGGCAAGAAGGAACTAGCACAGGCCTGGTCAGTGCAGAAGCAGTGGGACAGGATGCTGCTGATTGTGGCCATGACACTGCTGAATGTGGGCATTATAGGAGAACTGAGTTCCTGATTTGGGTTCCGGGCCAGAGGGGAGAACTGAAGGTTACATCACTATAGGGTCCTCATGGAGCAAGTGTATTTCCAGCATAGTGTGGCTGGGGGCCCTAACTGTGGCTTGGATGGGGAGAGGAGTGCTGAGTTTGAGCCCTGGACAAAAGTCAGAAAATAAAAATAAGCAGGACCTCAGGCCAGAGACACCATTCCCCCACACTCTAGAACTAGAGGTGACTATAATAACAAGCTGCTATAAATTAAAAACAAAACAAAATAAAATAAAAATGAGTAAGTAAAGGAGAAAGAGCCCAACCACAGACAGCTACTATGGGGATAGAGTTCAGTTCATTTTCAGAAGAAGATATTGAAGGAAAAAAAAAAGACTGTCCTACTCCAAAGAACAATGTCAAATTATTACAGGCCCCAAAAGAGTTCTTAGAAGAACTGAAAAAGAACTTAAAAATCAAACAAGAGAAATTGAGGAAAAATTAGAAAAAAAATAAAAACAGTCCAAGAAAACCAAGAAAATTATGAAAAGAAAGACAATCAACTGGAAAAAGAGATCCTAAATCTTAAGGAAGAAAATGACTCCTTGAAAACTAGAATTGGGCAAGGGGAAGTGAATGACATTATACAATATCAAGACATTACCAAAAAATAGAAGAAAATGTGAAACATCTCATAAGAAAAACAATTGATCTGGAGAACAGATCAAGAAGAGAACATATAAGAATTATTAGACTGTCTGAAAGCTATGATCAAAAAAGAATCTTGATACAATATTACAAGAAATAATTACAGAAAATTGGGGTTTTAGAACAAGAAGGGAAAGTAGAAATAGAAATAGAAACATAAAAAAAATCCACTGATCACCAGCTGAAAGAAATCCCAGGGGGAAAACCTACAGGAATATCAAAGCAAAATTTCAAAAACCCCAGGTTAAGGAGAAAATATTATGAACAACAAGAAAAAAATTCAAATACTGCAGAGACACAATTAGAATTACACAAGACCTAGCATCTGCTACATTAGAAGACCACAGGTCTTAGAAAACTTTGTATCAATGAGCAAAACAACTTACCCAGCAAAGTTAAGTATAATCCTGAAATTTTAAAAAAAAGGATATTCAATAAATTGGCATACTTTCAGGTTTTTGTCATGAAAAGACCAGAACTTAATGAAAAACTTGACATATAAGATCCAGGAGAAATATAAGGTAAACATCAAAGACCAATTATGAGGCATTCAATAAGATCAAACTGTTCACTTTTTATATGTGGAAATGTAATCGGTATTCTTAAGACTGTCATTAGTACTTGGGTAATTTGAAAGAAAGGTTGGGGATGAGCTGAGTATGATGGGGTGATTCTAAAGAGCAAAATTGTGTAGGAAAAGGTAAAAAAGCAGTTGTCTCATACAAATGAGGCACAAGAGGAAGAACTGATACAGAGAAATCAGATGGGAGTGGAGGACTGGTAGTGCTAGATCCCTACTCTCTCATCAGATATGGGTTAAAGAGGGAACCACATATACATCTAGAAGGGTATAAAAGTCTTTTAAATTTATAAAGAAGTAAATAAGTGACGGTGAGGTTAGAAGAGTGTGTAGATTAGGATTTAGGAGGATGGGGGAAGAGGAAAAGGGAGAAATTCTTTAAAAGGGTATGGAATAGGGAGCTAGTGTTTAGAAGTGAAGTGGAGGAGAGATAGGGTAAAAAGAGAGGCTGAGAAGTACAATAGTGAGGAAAAATAGGATGTATGCAAAAAGATATGCAAAAATCCTAAATAAAATACTAGCTAAAAGATTATAACAATATATTACAAAGATTTTACATTATTACAAGCAGGATTCACGCCAGGAATTCAGGGATGATTTAACATGAGGAAAACTAATAACATAATTGATTATATCAATAATAAAATTAAAAAAATATGGCAATGTGAATAGATGCAGACAAAGCATTTGATAAGGTACAACACTCATTTCTATTAAAAACACTTGAAAGTATAGCCATAAATGGACTTTTATTTAAATTGGTAAGAAGCATTTACCTAAAACCATCAGCAAGCATTACTTGTAATGCAGATAAACTAGTAGCCTTCCCAGTAAAATCTGGTGTGAAACAAAGATACCCATTGTCACCAATATTATTCAATATTGTATTGGGAATCCTAGCAATAGCAATAAGAGAAGAAAAAGAAATAGAAAGAATCAGAATAGGGAAGGAGGTAATAAAACTATCTCTTTTTGCAGATGATTTATTTGGAAAATCCAAAAGACTCAACTGAAAAGTTAATTAAAATAATTAATAATTTTAGCAAAGTAGCAGCATATAAAGTGAACCCACATAAATCATCAGCATTCCTCATCACCAACAGCATCCTGCAAGAAGAAACCTCTAGAAATAACCTATTTAAAATAACTCTAGACAGTATAAGATACCTGGGAATGTATCTACCAAAATAAACCCAAGATCTATATGAACAAAATCATAAAAAACTTTGTACACAAGTAAAATCAGATTTAAATAATTGGAGGAATATTAATTGTTCATGGACAGGCAGAGCAATATAATAAAAATTATGATTTTACCAAAATTAATCTATATTTTCAATGCCATCCCAATTAAATTACTAAAAAAAAATTTTTACTGAGCTAGAAAAAAAAAACAAAATTCATTTGGAAGAACAAAAGCTTAAGAATATCAAAGGTCTTAATGGTCCTTTGTAAAGGAAGGAGGTTTAGCAATACCAGATCCTAAACTATGTTATAAGGCAGTAATTATCAAAACTATGTGGTAGTGACTAAGAAATAGAAAGGTAGATCAATGAAACAGAGTAGACATACAATCTACAGCTGCAAATGAGTATGGTAACTTAGTTTTTGACAGGTGAAAAGACTTGAGATTTGGGGATAAGAATTCATTACTTGGTAAAAATTATTGGCAAAGCTGGAAAGGAATCTGACAGAAATTGGGCATAGCCCAATATCTTATGCCATTTATGAAGACAAGGTAAAAATGGATACATGACCTTGTCCTAGAGATATAAAGGGAGATATTTTGAGAAAATTTGAAGAAAATGGAATATATTGCCTATCAGATTTATGGATAGATGAATAATTTATGAATTAATGAGATATTGTAAAATGTAAAATAGATAATTTTGATTTCATTAAATTAAAAAGCTTTTGTACAAATGAAACAAATGTAGCCAACATCAAAAGGAAATTTTATGGACAGTTCCAGAGACAAGGTCTCATATCTCAGATATATAAAGAAGTTTGTCAGATCTATAAGAATGTGAGTCATTTCTCAATTGATAAATGGTCAAAGGATATAAACAAGCAGTTTTCCAATGAAGAAATCAAAATAATTTATAGTCATATAAAAATACTCTAAATCATTATTGATTAGAGAAATGCAAATTAAAACAACTTTGAGATATCATTTTATATGTATCAGATTGGCTAAAATGGTAGAAGGGGAAAGTGACAAATGTTGGAGGGGATATGAAAAAATTGGACCTTAATTCATTGTTGGTGGATCTCTGAGCTGTTCCAACCATTTTGGAAAGCAATCTGGAATTATGCCCAAAGAGTTATTAAACTGCCTATACCTTTTGACCCAGCAATACCACCACTTGGACCATTTCTAAAGATGATTAAGGAAAAAGGAAAAGAACCTATGTGTTTTAAAATTTTTATAGCAGCTCTCTTTATGGTGGCAAAGAACTGGAAACTGTGGGGATGCCCTTCAATCGGGGAATGACTAAACAAATTGAGGTATATGTTCATGATGGAATATTCCTCTGCTAGAAGAAATAATGAGCTCAATGATTTTATAAAAGCAATAAGATACATTCACCAATAATGAAGCATGAAATGAGCAGAACCAAGAGAACATTGTATATGTACTATTTGAAGAACAACTTTGAGCAGCCAAGTCATTCTGGCTATTATAAATACCCTAATTAATCTCAAAGATCCTTTGAAGGAAAATGCTATTTGAATCCAGAAAAATAACTGACATATACTTGTGTATATGTGTGTGTGTACATATATGTATGGATATACATATATATGTTTTTGTATATACACACACATATATACACATGTACATACAGATTTATGTCTAATGGTAGCCATCTCAAAGTTTGGGGGGAGGGAAGGGAAAAAAAGCTACATGATAATTTTGTTGTATCTTTGAAAGGAATAGCAAGTTGTACGTGATGGATCTGCAATTTCAGGTGCAATCCTCAGTTTTTCTATCCTACTTTGTTATGGAAATGCTTGTTTTATTTCTTAAGTTCAGAATAAAATTTAAAAAAAAAATTAAGATGAGCCTGGTGGTGCAAATGCTTGTATCAAATTTTGGCCCCAGGGACCAAAGTGGTGGAAGGAATAGTATTGACCAAGGTATTAGAGAAATGTTTGCACTTCTGTTCTTGCTATAACTTTGAAATTTTTCTCTTTATAAAAGATGTTTTAAAAATCATGTAGAAAGTCTCTGGGTAGATAAAGAGGCCTCTGGCCTTTATTGCTCACCCAGGCCTACACATGAACATGAATATGGGCCACTGATGTTTACTTTTTGGTGTTTGTTCTATACTGTTCTGACATGAAGGAATATCAGATTAAGCTGCAAATTTGTGATCTTCGAAAGGCTAGTAGAGTGATCTGACAAAGATCTGGGAGCTGAAGTCATTGCCAGCTAATGTGGCATAGATGATGGATGAGTTGCTGTCGCTCCTTTTTGGCTGCCTGCCATCTTCCTCTGTACTGGTATGATCAGGTCAAATTAGTTCTTTCACTTCAAGTTCAGCTGTTTGTAAAATCTGCCATGGACTTCAACTCCCATACCTTTGGAGGCTTGAAAAATCTGGCATGAAGTCTAGCTGTTAGACCACTAGAGGCTCAGCGTCCCAACCTTTCAAAACTCAGATCACAGCCTAGTTCAGTACTCCAGCTAAGATCAGGAAAGAATAAAAGGAAAACATAGGCCTATATCTATATATAGGGCCCAGGTGGAAAGATTAAAGCCTGAGACTTCTCTGAGGTATAACTTTTTTTTTTTAATGAGAACCTAGTTCCAGTTCAGTAGCCAATCAAATCAGCTCCTTTTTCCTACAATCTAAGTGGATTAGAAACAATTTTTGCTCCTTTTCTTGTCTATGTGGGGATTGCATCATCAGAACATAATGCCTAGACTTATTTATAAAGACTGGGCTCATTAACTCCCTGTCCCCATCCAAAACCACACAGTTATCTCAGGTGATTCAGAAAATGGCTTTGACAAAGTTTGATACTCATTTATTCTTAAAACTTCTACAAAGTATAGGCATAAGTGGATTTTTAAAAAAAAATATATGATTAAAAGTATCTATCTAAAATGCAAATCTAAGTAAGTAGAAAGTAATAGAACTAAGATTTGTACTCAGGTCTCCGACTCCAAATTCAGTCCTCTCTTCACAAACTATAGCTGGTTTCAGTCTTAGCTCATATAGTACTGTCTTCTTTTTTTTTCTCAATTTTTTTTAGCACCGTCTTTTTAAAACCAAAGATGTGAACTGACTAGACACATTTAGCTTTTTCTTTATCTATTCTTCCAAGCATTTTTTTCACCTATGCTTTTGTGTGACCTCTTTTCCCTCCATTTTACATAGAAGTTATTTTTTCTCTAAATGTCTGCCCCATATCTCTATTGCACTACATTCTATTAACTAACAATGCATGATATGTAATAGGTAAACAATAAAAATTTTCTCAATAAATAGTAGTTCGGCCAGGAGACCTATTTTTGTCCACTATTCTTTCACGCAGTTCTAGTAATGCTAGACAAAAGAATAAATTAAAAGCATAATGACAGGGAAAGAAGAGATAACATTATTCCAGTTTCCTTACTTGGAGAATTCTAGGTTATCAGTAAACAAACTGTGACAATTAATAGTTTCAGTAAATTTTCAGGATGCAAAACAAATCCACAATAATCAATAGCAATTCATGAAAGGAATAAAAAACATTCAGAAATGTATAATTGAATGAGAAGTCATTCAAAATAATTTAAAAACATATAAATTACCCAGCAGCCAATCTACCAAAGCACACACCATTCCTGTGAAATTACAAAAAAAAATTAAAAAGTGTTCCTAAAAGAAAGAAAAAAGAACTTAAATAGTTGGAAGAATATTTAGAATATTCTGTGCTCATGGCTGGGGCAAAATTTAAGAAAGTTAAATAATTAACGGGATACTTAACAGAGCTAGCCATAATAATAACAACATAAAAGATCTAGAGTATCAAGGGAAATTATGAAGAAAAGGAGGAATTAAAGGAGACTAGTACTTTGAGATCACAAACTATATTTTAAAGCTGCAATTATTTTTTTTTAAATTTGATATGTTTTAAATACTGAAATGTTTTAAAATGCAAAAGTAGATCAAAGAAACAGAATAGGTAAGGGACAATCAGGGGAAAATGAGCTTAGTAACCTCGTGTTTGAAAAAAAAAACCACCACTCATAAATTGCCCAGGAAAGAAGTCCCTCTCTGATAAGTACTATCAGGAAAACTAGGCAGCATATTGGCAGAAAATTAAGTTTAGACCAATACCTTATACCATGTGTCATACTAAATTTAAAATCAACATGTGACCAATAAAAAGTATTATAACATAAAATGACCAAAAGTAAGGTAGATCATAGATCTTTTTCAAATGTGTATAGCAGGTGAATTATTAACCTAATAAGAGATAATATGGAATACTAAGGAATTACAAAAGGATAAAATAATGTTGATTACATGAAATTAAAAAAAAAGTTTTTGCATGAACAAACAATCTAACTTCGATAATAAAAGCAGCAGTCAACGGGGAAAATATCTTTGCATCAAATATTTCTCTTGGGGTTTCATATCCAATATATGCAGGCAATTACCAGAAATATGTAAGAGCAAAAGCTAATCCCCTATAAATAAGTGACTAAAGGATATGAACAAATAGTTCTCAAAAGAGTTACTATAAAAAACCACATGAAACAATGTTATCAGTCACTAATAATAGAAAGTAAATCTAAACAACTCCCAAGTATCATCTCACATCCAGAAAATTTGCAATACCACACAAAATGGCACTCACCAATTTTAAAGTGGTTATAGGAATATGAACATGTTAATACATCATTTGTGGAGCTATGAATTATTTCAATCATTCTGGAAAGCAGTTTGGAATTATTCAAAGACAGTGAATAAAATATTCATACTATTTAATTCAAAGTTAACATTGTTATACCTCAAGGAATTAAATGACAAAAATTAAAACTCTGCATATACCAATGTATTTATAGTAGCACTTTGTATGTGTGTGTGCGCACTAACAAAGGACTGGAAACAGCAGAGATGCTCACTGATAAGAGAAATGCCTAAATAAATTGTGGTGTATGATATATTACAATACTACTATACTATAAGAAGTAATGAACAAGATGAACACTGAGATGCCTGGAAAGGCTCATAGGAACTGATGCAAAGTGAAGTAAATGAAATCAGAAAAAACAAAAACAAAAACAGATACTTGACTATCAATCAGTCAGCAATTTTTTAAAGCATTTGCTATATACAGGCAATATTATAGGCACTAGGAATACAAGTCAAATATGAAATGGTATCTATTTGAAAGAACAAAAAATATACAAAAAGAATACTGTAAAACTATAATGACCAAACGCCCCCCCAAAGAAGAGATATGATAAAATACTTCTCTCCACTCCTTTTTAGAAGTGGCAGACGAAGGATGTGGAATACTGCAAATAAAATTTTCTTGTTATATTAGTTTTTCAGAACTTATTTTTCTTCTTTTTCCTATCTCCTCATTACAAGAGATGGCTCTCTATAAGGGAATGTGCAAGGGGAACAGTGGGAAACATAGGCTATATAAAAATGTGGTATCAATAACATATATTTTGAAAACAATGATATAATTCTCTCTAAAGTATGAGGTTTCCTGGTTTTATGCATGTTGCTTTTTCTTGGAAATGGCTATCCATGCGATATCATTTATATCTATACTAGCACATATTAGTAGCCAGGAGTAAAAGAATGGCATTTTAAAATGATTTAAGAGAAATTATAACAGAGCAGTATTATTTTGTATTCCCTCCTACTCCTTTCTTTTACAATGTGTGTTTTGTATACTGGTGTTTCAAATTGCAGTATTTAGCCCAAAAGGCAGCTAGGTGGCACAGTGGATAGAGTACTGGAGTCAGGAAGACTCATCTTTCTCAGTTCAAATCTGGCTTCAGACACTTACTAGCTGTGTGACCCTGGACAATTCACTTGACCCTGTCTGCTTCAGTTTCCTCATCTGTAAAATGAGCTGGAGAAGGAAATGGCTAACTACTCCAGTATCTTTGCCAAGAAAACCCCAAATGGGGTCACAAATAATCAAATATGATTGAAACAACTGAACAACAACAAATTTAGTGCTGGGAGAGGGGAAGGAAAGGAGAGAAAAAAAGTGAAAGGAAGAGTAGAAAAAGCTATGAAGTATACTCAATGCAAAACAATCTAAGGTCTTCATTAGAGAAAAATGGGAAGAGAGGAAGAAAGTAAGACAAGAAAAGAAAGGAGGAGGGCAGGGAAATGTGACGGAATTTTCTAGAAATAAATGAGTACAGTTGCACTTCAAGTCATATTAATAATAGTTTATTTGGGGATTGAAATGGAACATTTTCCATAGAGCAGTGTATGTATTTGGGCAGCTGCCCAAAAGAACATGTGTGATCCAAGGTTCCAGGTTGGCCATGCCCTTCAGTAAGAAGACAGAGTACTCATGTCACCAGAAGTATGTACAAGCACCACTTTATGGGAAGCACTCCAATCCATCCAACTCCTCTCCTTACCACTGGTTATCATTCTTTGTAAAATAATTCACAAATCATTAAGTCACTATCATCCCTGCCACCAGCTTTCATTTCCCCAATTAAATTAGTGCAGATCTTTTAATTTAGTATTTCCTTATCACATCATTCAGATCCCAGAGAATGACTTTCCAAAGGGAATAGAAAAAGTTAGTAATGGAGTTTAATCTGATATTCTACAAGCAGTGTCATTCAGATGCCAGGGGAAGAGGCAGCTAAGCGTTCAGAGAACTGGACTTGGAATCTGGAAGGCCTATGTTCAAATCCAGCCCAGATACTGACTTGGAAAAGGCATTTAACCTCTGTAAGCTTCAATTTCTACATCTGTAAAATGGGGTAATAACAGCAACTGCTTCTGAGGGTTGTGAGGATAAAATGAGATAAAGCACTTTGTAAAGTACTTTCTAAAACTTGTTGATCAATTGTTCTTCAGCTATGTCCAACTTATCGTAACCCTATTTGAGGTTTTCTGGGCAAAGATACTGAAGTGATTTGCCATTTCTTTCATTAGTTTATTTTATAGATGAGGAAAATGAGTCAAACTGAGTTAAATGATTTGTTCATGGTCACAATGGCTAGTAAATGTCTGAGGTCAGATTTAAACTCAGGAAGATGAGCCTTTCTGACTCCAAGCCCTGTATTTCATCCACTGTGCCACCTCGCTAATGTGAAAAAAAAAGATTTTTTGTTCATTCACGTCTGACTCTTTGTTATCCCATGGACCATACTGTCCATGAGGTTTTCTTGGCAAGGATACTGGAATGTTTTGTTTTTTCATTTCCTCCTCCAATGGATTAAGGCAAACAGAGATTAAATGACTTGCTCTGGGTTACACAGCTAGTAAGTGCCAGAGGCCAAATTTGAACTCAGGTTTTCCTACTCCAGGCCCAGTGCTTTATCCACTGAGCCACCTAGCTGCCTCTTATAAACCTTAAAGCATGATTAAAAAATGCTAGCTGTTATTACTATTATTACTACCAGAAAGTCTCTTTAGGGAAAATAAAGAAATATTCTTAATTCATTCTTATGTACCTTCAGATCCAGAAAATATTCATAGACAGTTACCAAATATTGTATCTGACATTCTCAGTAATATCCTTTTGTAAAATATGTAAGATTTTTTTCATACTTTCTCATTTTATTCCCACTGCAATTCATTGATATAGGTGCTGCAGATATTATTAATCCTGTTTTTTTTTCCAGAGGAATAATCAATCTCAGAAACATTAAATAACATGCCAATGGATATAGAGCTTGTGTCATGAGCAGAATTTAAATACTGGCCTTTTCTTACTCCAAGTCCAGTTTTGTTTCTGTTATCCTACACTGCCACAATGACTTCTTCCTCATGTCATAAGAATGATTTCCATTAGTAGCTATCTTTATTTATTCAGTTTTATCACAGTGTTCTTAACCCGAGATCAGTGACCTTTCCCCCCAGTATTTTGATAATTATATTTCAACATAATTAGTTTTCTTTGTAATCTTAGGTATTATATTATACAGACAATTAAAAAACAACCTACAACATTATTCATAAACCTTCTCCATGGATTTCCCCAGATTGTCAAAGAGATCCATAAACCGCACAAAAAAAAACAATAGATACCTTTGATTTACAGGGATATTATTTTAAATGAAATTCTAAACCATTTGAATATATAGTATTAATGAGATTTTTGTCCTAATAAACATATAGAAAGTGCTCTTGTATAGAAAGAAGCTCACACAACACGAAAGAAGGAAAGGATAGGTAAAGTGATATTTGAACAGTTTCTTTCTCTGCTTTGTCTTTTATTCTGCTTTCCTTATGCATTTGTTTTTAAATACAGAGGATCAAAACATAGCTATTGTTATGCTGTAGCAAACAAAGGGAAGGCTTTTACTTTAAAAGTATATGTCAAAACCTCAAGAAAAATCCTTAGGAACCATATTTTTTTCTTTTGAATGAAATTCATATTTTATGAATATTTTTATATCCTATATGTATTATATTGAATATGCCTTGAAGCATACATTTAATTTTTATTGAGTTTTCTGCTTATAATAGCACTTACTTTTAAATACAAAATGATTGACTTTGTCTGCAAAAGAAACTTTTATGATCTTTTTCTGCCACCTAGTGGCTAGATAAGTAGCAAAGCTTTTTTGAAAAAACTCAAAAGCTTATTCAATTGAGGAGAAAGACCTAAAGCAGGTGAGATTCCATTCCCTCATTCATTTCTTCTATTAAACAAACACCCACAATAAAGTACTTACATATCATCAGGATAATTGCAAGGCCTCTCAAGTCTTCCACCACTTCTTACAAACTGTAAAACTTCAAGGTTAGAGCTGGATATGGCTGTTGTCCTAAAGTCATGACCTCCCACATCAGAACACCGAAAGACCTAGTTGATATACTGATATACTGTATTATAAATTCTACCATTAAAATAGTATATTCTCTGCTATTACTTTATTTAACTGCCAATCATATAGATTATATAATTTTAGAGAAATTTAGTGGGACAATTAGGGGTCACCTTAAGAAAAAGTATGCAATGTAGAACAGGTACTGAAACTGGGAATCCTGAAGTAATCCTTCATTCTAATCCTAGTCCTAGAACTGCAACTGACTAGTTGTGTGACCATGAAAAATTCACCCCTCTGAATCTAGGTTTCCTTATTTGTTAATGAATGGATTAAACTAGATAGTCTCAAAAGTCAGAACTGAAAGAAGTTAATTAGCATAGTCTTAGAAATGTTAATTTTAAAGATAGTTAATGGTCACCTTGAATTTACCTTAGAAAGAACAGCTAATTCATTACATGAACATTAATTTTTTTATTCATTGAAATGAAAAATAACTATTATAAATGTTAATAAAATATTTTCCCTAGTTATTTGATATTTTTAAATAAAAATCATGATGTGGATATAAATTATAAGGAGAAAGACAGAGAGAGAGAGAGACAGACAGACAGACAGATGGACAGACCAACAGAGACAGAGACAGAGAAAGAGGCAGAGAGAGAGAAAATCATCATTTTAGCATAAGATGGTATATTCAAGTTCTCGGCACAAGGAAGATTTTATTAGTACCACCTGAAGTTCTCAGTAACACATTTGGAAATGTACTGATGAGGTTTAGGGGTTCAGGGGTACTGGGACCCCAAAATCACAACACGTGGGTCCTGCCTGAAAGAATTCGACCCAAGCCTTCTTGCAGCCAAAAACAAGGTTTATTGAAGATTTGCCATATTAGCTAGACTCTTAAGGAATCTGAGCATCTAAGGACTATTGGCTAGACTGTAAGAATCAGAGCATCTTAACGGAGACAAGATGGACCTTATATACAGAAAGACTGTGGGAGGGATCTAGGAGTGGCCAATGAGGTAATAGAATTCCCAAGGGTGGGAAATGGAGCCTAGGTGGGACCAAGGGTGGGAAATGGTCTGGGGCCATAGGGAGGCAAGACAATGGAGGGGAGATTGGGTGTAGCCACAATGAAAGGCCAATTGATGGGATTATAGCCTTAGGGGAACCCAGAGATTTGGCCATGTGGGAAAGTCCAGAGTTTTTCCTTTTTGGGGCCCAGATTCCAACCCCATCAGTACTTTTGGCCTTTTTTGCAACAAATTATTTTTCAAATGATAGAGTGAACATTTTTGCAATTGGAAATTGCTTTAGTTCAAAGTAAGTTCTCCTGCTCCAAGTTATAGTCATTGACTAAGCTTATACAGTCTTATATCATCTTAACTGCCTAGCAGATGATATTTTAATGTCTCACCTACTTACAAAAAGATAATCTGTTTGGCAAATTTTGTTTCTGTTACAAAGGACCTAAAAGTATTTGATAATTGATATTTTGTCTTGTTTTGTTTTTGAGACAGAATCTCATTGTCTCAACAAAGCTGGAAGTGCAATGGCTATTCACAGGCCTGATCCCAATATTGATCAACAAAGGAGTTTTGACCTGCTATATTTCTGATCTGAGCCAGTTTGTCCTTCCTTCAGAGTGCCTGGCAGTCTGGAACTCCTGGTTCCTTACTATATTGGTACCGGAATTAATTTGTACACTCAATCAGCTTCCCCTTACAGAAGTTCATAACTCCTGGGTTCAAGCTATCTACCAGATTAAGTGTTACTGATGAGGATAGGTTCTGGACCCCAAAAAGGAAAAACCCTGGAATTTCCCACATGGCCAAATTCTGGCATTTGCCTGAGGCTATAATCCCATCAACTGACCATTCATTGTGACTAAACCCAATCTCCCAATTCTCTGTTACCCTTAACCTAGTTTAGCCCTCCATTGTCTTACCTCCTTATGGCCCCAGGCCACTTCCCACCCTTAATCCTAGCTAGGCTTTGTTCTTCCTTGGCTACATGATCCAGGTCCCTGGCATTCTATTACCTCACAGTCCCCTCAAACTACTTGACCACTCCTAGATCCCTCCCCCAGTCTTGCTGTATAAAAGGTCCTTCTTGTCTCCATTAAGGTGCTCAGATTCTTATAATCTAGCCACTGTTCAGATTTTTACAGTCTAACCAATAGCTCACTAATGTTCAGACTCCTTAAGAGTCTGCCCAATATGATGGATATTCTAATAAACCCTGTCTTTGGCTGAAAGAAGGCTTGGATCAAATTATTTTGGACAGGACACACATGTTCTGATTTTGGGGTCCCAGCACCCCTAAACTCCTAAACCTCAATATTACCAGTAGCAGGGAGTATGAGTGTGTGCCACCATACCCAACCTGATAATTGCTCTATAGATAATCCATAAAGAACAGAATGTTAGATCTTTGGGCAAAGACATTAATATGAATAATTCTGAAAAAAAATGATTTGCAAAATGTGTTGACCACATAAAATCTAATTTCTAAATAATAACATTAACTAATTTCTATCTAGCAATATTTATTTTGCATTTGTTTCTTAGAATGATATTGTGTCTTTGTCCCACAACACAGAAAATGCAATATAAATCATAAAACCAGTAAAGACTAAAATTTTAAATTGATCAATTAGACATTTTAGAAATATGTTTTGTCATATATTAATATACACTTCTATAATGTTTCAAAAGCTCTCCAGTTGCATCAAGTGTGGACATTCCTATCTCTATTGGGAATTGTAGTTTTTTTGCATCTTAGCAGATGGGTTCATGAGTTGTGATAGCCAAAGAAATTCATCTGCTGTTGCCAATCTTCTGGTGATACATCCTTCCAAATTAGGATGGTCCCCAGGTGACAGAGTCCCTATAGTTCATGACAAATCCAATACTCTAAGATTTCTAACTTCACTGGCATAGACTTTGAGGACCCAGGGACAGTATTTGCCATCACAATGAAGCACCAGAGTAGGATTTTCAATGTTTCATCTTCATAAATATGTTCAGGTTCAATTTGTGAAGGCATTTTAAAAATTATCATGACAAGACTATTAAATACACCAGGTAGGTGGCACAGTGCAGGAAAACTTATTTTTCTGAGTTGAAATTTGGCCTCAGATACTTACTAGTTGTGTGACCCTAGGCAAATCACTTAACCCCATTTGCCTCAGTTTCCTTATTTACAAAAGAATCTGGAGAAGGAAATGGTAAACCATTCTGGTATCTTTACCAAGAAAACCCCAATTGGGTTATGAAGAGTCAGACATGACTTAAAAATAACTGAACAATGGTAACAGCAAATGATCCACTGATTAACAACATATTTTTTCACATGTCACATTTTTTTTATTGTGATGCTGAATGAAATGAAATCACTCTCTTACCAGACATCAGATTGGTTTGTGAACACACCATCAATCAGACTCTCAGGTGCCATCCTTCTAACAGGAAGTAAACTTTCTCCTTCTTTCCGGTAATAGTCATTCTTGTAAATATCTCTGGCTAAACCAAAGTCACCAATTTTTACCTTACGGGAACGGCTAGTATATTCCTTCACAGAAACTAAGCAGTTTCTGGCAGCAAGGTCTCTGAAATAAAAATTTACAGGTCAACATTGGTTCCCCAAATAGTTCAAATATGACTGAGCTATACTATCTTATGTGCACTAGATTAATAGATGACTTGAATAAAAAAATCTTTTTAGCTATTTAAATTAAGTTAAATGAGCACCCTATTAAAGAAAAAAAGGTATTGAATTTCAATAACATGATTGACATTTTTTGACAACCTATATATTCACATATTTCTATTTTTATAAAAACAAAAATCAGTCATTGTTCATTGGACAAAGGAAGGAACAACAACAGAAATAACTGATATTTATATGGATCTTTAGTTTTCGAAATACTTTAGATGTATTATTCACTTGAACCTCACAACAAACCTGGAAGGTAGCATGTACATGTATTGTTACTCCATTTTATGAATGAGGGAAACTGAGGCTTAGTGACCTACTGTCCTTAGGAGGAATTTGAACTCAGTTCTTCTTGACTCCACATTCATCAACCTATCTACTAGAGTCACTGGCTTTTGAGATTAGATAAAAAATGTTATAAAGCTAATTTAGCACTATTTTTTTTCTTTCCTCCCCAATAGAATATTCTCTTCCAGTTGTTAATTTGAATAACAGAGTAACAGAACCCATTATTTAGTGTAATGTTACATTAAAAAAAAAACCTCTAGGGAAATCTAATATCAAATTCACTCATTCACTTATTCTATTCCTTCACAAATACTGTATTTACTACATAATCATTGCAGCTTTTATGCCAACTTTTTTGCAAAAAAGTGGGGTGCAACTATTATGTGAAACTTTTAAAAAATGTGCCAGCATTACTGGAACATTAAAAAAGTGCCAATCATTTATTACTAAACTCTCTTTGGTGCAATATTAGAATGCTCTGAATACTCAAAACATATGGTTAAATTGGGAAAATGCAAGTCTTAACATATTAAGTGACTTACTCATGTCAGCTTCACCTGCCCACCCACTCCCCTTGCACCTATGGTTCTTCATTGGATTGAGTGACAATACTGCAGAGCTCTAAACAAATCAAGCAAATTGGCTTTCCAAAATACACTGACAATGTGCCTGTACTGAGAATTCTAGGCTGCTGGCTCACAATGCACAAGAGAT
Organism: Vombatus ursinus; assembly: GCF_900497805.2. Taxonomy (NCBI): domain Eukaryota; kingdom Metazoa; phylum Chordata; class Mammalia; order Diprotodontia; family Vombatidae; genus Vombatus; species Vombatus ursinus. Next base: position 4,129,305 of record NW_020954583.1, read on the forward strand.
AAATGGGTATCCATATGCCACTGTTGAATACATTGCTGCTCTGCTTAACTTTTAAGCAACATGATGAACAATGAAAGGTTGTAAACCAATTTTTGGACTGAAAAATCAGGGTGTAACAATTATGCAGTGGAGACAATTAGATGGTAAAATATGGTATTTATTAAGAACCTTCTATGTGTAATGAAAGGTGTTAAATTCTTTTGACTATGATTCAGACTACCTTTTTCCTTTGAGTAAGGAGTTTAGTTGGGGGAGGTAATTATAATACAAAATAGAACATTAAAAGTGCATCATTGAGGGCAAGCATAACTATAAGTGACAACTTAGTATAGTGACCACAATGAGGCTATAAACTGGCCAGAAAAGGGATGAGCTCCTTCAAATCAAGGTGAGAAAATATATATTACTTTCTTTAGTGTTTTCTTAATTCTCCAAGCAACCAGTGTGCTCATGCTGTCCACTAGTTGGCCATTTCTTAATCTCTCAATATATCAGCCAGGTATTCGGGGAAAGGAAACTGATTATTTTATTCAACTAACCATACTGAGTCAGTGTGGCATAGAGGATAAAAACTGGCCTCAGAGTCAGCAGAACCTGGATTTAAGTCTTGCTTCTGACAATATACTGCTTGTGTCATCTCAGTGGACCCAGATGCTAAGACTCAGTTGCAGACAACTTTCTGTACTTGTAGAGGAAGTTCCTCACCTACAGATCCACACACTGATGAAATCAAATGTCAGGGCAAAAATATAATCATATTAAGATGTGAATAAATGGTGAACTTAACCCCCCTATTAAATTATTCATTTTATAAGAATGAGTTGTTAATACCAGTTGGTGGAATAATGAGGGAAAGATTTTTGATCAGGAGGATCTGGTACTTCTTGCTTACCCTAAGCCCTTAACCTACCCCTTGAATTCCAGTAGAGTAGGAGTCAGGTCTTGACTTTCCTAAAAAGTGAACAAGCAAGCAGAGATAATATTTCTGAAGTCAGAAAGTATCCAAAGGATCACAAGATTTAAAGCTGGAAGGATGTTAGAGATCATTTCATCCGATTCTTTTTACCATTCAGATGAGAAAACTAAAACTCAAATGAAGTGGCTGGTCTCCAGTCACACAGATGTTCAGTAGCAGAGTTAAGAAGCAAACTATGGGTTGTCTGATCAAAGTCTTCCGTTCACTAAGGCTACCTTTCATATGACTGTCTTGGAGAGCAAAGCAAAAATTACTCAAACACAAGAGCAAGATAGCCCACAGAAACACTTGCTCTAATCAGGTTGCTTGTGAGTGCTAGGGTAGGATGGAATATACAGAAATACAAATAGGGTTTATTGTAGAGTCAATGGTCAGCATTGTATATGAAAGTATACACATTTTTGTGATAAATATAATTTATGTAGTTTATAAGGTGATTTCATTGAGAATTGAGAAAATTCACTTTCACTTTCATTACTTGAAAATAGGCATAGCAATTTGTTCTTCCTTTATAATTCTAATAATACACAGCATATTATAAGAAATCAGTTAATATTGTTAACTGACAGCTGTTTAGAGGAAAGCCTAATTGGAATTTTAAAAATTTATAAAACTGGCCAAAACATAATAATAGAATCATAGCACCATAGATAGAGTTAGAAGGAAGCTTGGAGATTATTTAGTCCAGCCCCATCATTTTATAATTTTAGAAAAACAAAATGTGAACTTATATAACTAAAAATGACCCTGACCATTGAGTTAGTTTTCAAAGAATAGCAGTTGAGGCTTATTTATACCCTCTGTCCTGGTGTCTTCTCCACTTTGCCTCCTTACCAGGGATGCATCTAAGAGGAGATACTTTTTTGGAGGGATGCGTTTTACTCTTGGTTCTTGCTGTGATTGTGGATCTTGCAATCTAAGTTCATTTCATTCACAATGGGTAGTGATGGTAAAGAATTTCTGTTTAGGACAATTCTATTGTTCACTCATTTTTCAGTCATGGCTAACTCTTCATGACCCTATTTTGGGATTTTCTTAACAAAGATACTGTGTGGTTTGCCATTTTTTTCTCCAGCTCATTTTATAGATGAAGAAACTGAGGCAAACAGGATTAATGACTTGTCCAGGGTCACACAGCCAGCAGGACCAAATTTAAACTCTGGAAAATGAGTCTTCCTTTCTCCAGGCTCAGCACTCTATCTACCACACTGCCTAGCTGCTTGTTTAGGAAAACCAATATATTTAAAGCCTGCAGCTTCAAGTCACCAAGAGATGTACATTGACAAATAGCTCCCATAAGTAACAGATAATATACATTCACTTTGGTAACTTCATTTTGTAGGGTTAACTCAAAGACAGCTATTTTAATAAATTACAAGATCCTATATACACAAGATAAGAATTTGCTTATTTGACCAAGTTCAATAACATTTATATCCAAGTCAGTATATTACAGTAACATAAGATATTTCATCCTGGAAACTATAGTATGTCACAAAATGTAGCATATTACAAATAAAGTGCATACATATACTTGGCATTTCCCCAACTTCAGTCCTCTGGGCATTGAAAATAGCAAAGAGACAAATGAAGAAAGTTGGTGTACGCCTAAGTATTCAAATCTCAGAATTTGAGAAAAAGCCCAAATTCTTCTTTGTGTAAGACCAGAATGTCTTTTATGACATTAATGAATCATTTCTTCCATCCTTGGATTATTTCAAACCTTTCTCTATGAACCTAATTGTATCAGAAATAGCTTGATTATCATGACATTCTCCTGAAGTAGCTGCCATTATTCCCACCTTACAGGTAAGAAAACAGGTAAAAAAAGGATTATGTGACTTAGCCATTACATTTCTGAGGCAGGAATACTTGGCTACATGACTAATAGTAAGTGCTTATACAAATGTTTGTCCCCATCTCCCTTTTCCTAGACCACCTGGAGGGGGAAATAGAAGAAGGCATATGAAATCTGAGGGTCTCCCTGATTTCTTCCATTGTCAGGTGACATCGAACTCAAACAACAGAATTATAAAGGACCCTATATGTGGAAAGTTAGGTATTGGAGGAATTAAGAAGGTGAAAAATGACATTATCCAATCTTTATGTAGCTTACAATGTAATAAGGGGGATGAGACCTACACTATAAATGTAATGAGGTCAGGAATATACTTATTGTTTCAAAGTTTCTTTCTTTGATTGTTCCAGCTCAAACTAGAAAACAACCAAGAATCAAGTGTTTCTTGACATATACATTTATTTCTATTCTAAGTAGAAAGATTTGAAATTAAAGAATTTTCTGAGTAGGAGTTTGCAAATTTCATCATCATCTGAAAGCCCAAGCCCATTTCCAGACAAAGAGAGTGGGTGACTGGGTCAAACAGATAATGCGAAAAATAAAAGACAGGGCTGCAAGGAAATAGTGATTTGACTATGGCCAAAGTCCTTCAGGTTTTCTTGAAATAAAACGAGTTTACTCACTTCTTCAGATTTGTGGCAACAGAGAGGGTGTTAGCTTCATTGTAAGGAAAAATGAGTTTAAGGATAGATTATGTAGCCAGAAAGTGTGGTATCTATACTTGATCAGATTTTAAAATTGTAAGACTCTAGAAACAACAGTGGAAAATAATTGTATGGATATAGATGAATAAGTAAAGAAATGAATGGCTTAGGGAGGTGATCTTTCTTATATGGGTTAAATAATTCATGTCTAAACATTCACGTAGTTCTGTTTTGTTTTTCCTTATGATATGAGCAACTATGATTCCAAATTTGCCCCCTACACCTCTCCTTCCATTTCTTTGTTTTTGACCCAAGAATCACAGTCATGTTCAGATGCCAATCTTATCCTCTTTCCTTAATCATGTCTAATGGACAAAGTGAAATAAAAAATTTAAAAATGCTATTCCAGGAAAGCTTGTAACTTTTTTTTTTAATTTCCACATTAGTCATGTTGTGAAAGAGAAATCAGAACAAAAGGGAACAACCATGAGAAAGGAAAACTAAAAAAAAAATAAAAAAGAGAAAATAGTATGATTTGTTCTGCATTCAGACACCATAGTTCTTTCTCTGGGTGTAGATAGCATTTTCCATCATGAGTCTTTTGGAGTTGTCTTAGATCATTGTATTGTTCAGAAGAGCTAAGTCTAACAAAGTTGATCATCTCACAATGTTGCTGTTACTGTGAACCGTGTTCCCCTGGTTCTGCTCACTTCACTGTGCATCGGTCCATGCAAGTCTTTCCATGTTTTTCTGAAATTTACTTGCTCACCATTTCTTATGGAAAAATAGTATTCCATTACATTGATATACCACAACTTTTTCAGCCACTCCTCAATTGATGGACATTCCCTCAATTTCTAATTCTTTGCCCCCACAAAAAGAGGTGCTATCAATAACTTTGTGTACATGAGTCCTTTTCCCTATTTTTATGATCTCTTTGGGTCTAGTAGTGCTATTGCTAGATCAAAGGGTATGCACAGTTTGATTGACCTTTGGGCACTGTAACAAATTGCTCTCCAGAATGGTTGGATTAGCTCAGAACTCCACCATCAGTGTTCCAATTTTCCCACATCTCCAACATTTATCATTTTTCTATTTTCTAATATTATCCAGTCTGATAGGTGTGAGGTGGTACCTCAGAGTTGGTTTAATTTAATTTGCATTTCTCTAATAAACAGTGATTTAGAGCATTTTTTCATATGACTATAGATAGCTTTAATTTTTTCATCTGAAAACTGCCTGTTCATATCCTTTGACCATTTATCAATTGGGGAATGACTTGTGTTCTTATAGATTTGACTCAGTTCTGTATTTATTTTTGGAATGAGGCTTTTATCAAAGACACTGGCTGTAAAAATTATTTCTCAGCTTTCTGTTTCACTTCTAATCTTGGTTGCATTGGCTTTGTCTATGTAAAAAACATAATTTAATGTAATCAAAATAATCCATTTTGCATTTCATAATGTTCTCTATCTCTTGTTTGGTCATAAATTCTTCCCTTCTCCATAGATCTGACAGGTAAACTATTCCTTGCTCACCTAATTTGCTTATAGTTTCACCCTTTATGGCTAAATTGTGTACCCATTTTAACCTTATCTTGGTATATGATGTAGGATATTGGTCTGTGCCTAGTTTCTTCCATACTGTTTTAGTTTTCCAGTTGTCAAATTGTGAGTTCTTAGCCCAGAAGCTGAAGTCTTCGGGTTTATTAAGCAGTAGATTACTATAGTCATTGACTATTGTGTCTTATGTACCTAACCTATTCTACTGATTCACCTCTCTATTTCTTAGCTAGTATCAAGTAGTTTGATGATTGCTGCTTTATGATACCATTATAGATTTGGTATGACTAGGCCACTTCCCCTTGCATTTCTTTTCATTAATTCCCTTGATACACTGGATCTTTTGTTCTTCCAGATGAATTTTGTTATTTTTTTCTAGATATATAAAATAATTTTTGGTAGTTTGTTGGTATGGCACTAAATAAGTAAATTAAGTTAGGTAGAGTTATCACTTTTATTATATTAGCTCAGCCTACCCATGAGCAATTGATATTTTTCTAATTATTTAGATCTGACTTTATTTGTGTAAACAGTGTTTTGTAATTTTGTTCATATAGTTTCTGGGTTTGTCTTGGCATGTAGACTAGTAAATATTTTATATTGTCTACAGTTATTTTAAATGGAATTTTTCTTTCTATTTCTTGCCTTATTGGTCATATAAAGATAAGGTGATGATTTATGTGGGTTTGTTTTGTAATCTGCAACTTTGCTAAAGTTGTTAATTATGTCAAGTAGTAGCTTAGTTGATTCTCTAGGATTCTCTAAGTATACCATCATATCATCTTCTAGGAGTGATAGCTTTGTTTCCTCATTGCCTATACTAATTCCTTTGATTTTTTCTTCTCTTACTGCTACAGCTAACATTTCTAGTACAATATTGAATAACAGTGCAGATAATGGACATCCTTGTTTCATCCCTGATCTTATCGGGAATGCTTCTAGCTTATCCCTGTCACATATAATGCTTGCTGATGGTTTTAGTAGATACTACTTATCATTTTATGGAAAACATCATTTAATTCTGCATCTATTGAGATAATCATATGATTTCTGTTAGTTTCTTATTGACAGGGTCAATTATGCTGACAGTTTTCCTAATATTGAACCAGCTCTGCATTCCTGGTATAAATTCCACCTGGTCGTAGTGTATTATCATTGAGACAAATTACTTTAATCTCTTTGCTAATATTATATTTAAAAATTTCACATCTATATTCATTAGGGAAATTGGTCTATAATTTTCTTTCTCTATTTTGACTCTTCCTGGTTTAGGTGTCAGCACCACATTTGTATCATAAAAAGAATTTGATAGGACCCCTCCTTTGCCTATTTTCCCAAATGGTTTATATAGTATTGGAATTAATTATTCTTTAAATGTTTGGTGGAATTCACTTGTAGATCCATCTGGCCCTGGAGATTTTTTCTTATGGAGTTTATTGATGGCCTGTCAATTTCTTTTTTCTGAAATGGGATTATTTAAGTATTTTATTTCCTCTTCTGTTAATCTGGACAATTTATATTTTTTGTAAATATTCATTCATTTCATTAAGATTGTCAGATTTATTGGCATATAGTTGGGCAAAATAGCTCCTAATTATTGTTTTAACTTTCTCTTCATTGGTGGTGATTTCACTATTTTCATTTTTGATACTGGTAATTTGGTTTCTTTCTTTTTTTAATCAAATTAACCAAAGTTTCATATGTTTTATTTTTTTATAAAACCACCATAGTTTTATTTATTAGTTCAATAGTTTTATTTATTTCAATTTTATTAATCTCTCCTTTAATTTTCAGAATTTCTAATTTGGTGTTTAATTGGGGATTTTAAATTTGTTCTTTTTCTAGCTTTTTTAGTTGCATGCCCAATTTATTTATCTCCTCTTTCTCTATTTTATTCATGTAATCATTGAGATATAAAATTTCCCGTAAGAACTGCTTTTGTTACATCCCATAAGTTTTGATATATTGTCTCATTATTATCATTCTCTTTGATGAAGTCATTGATTATTTCTATGATTTGTTGTTTGACCCACTCATTCTTTAGGATTAGATTATTTAGTTTCCAATTAATTTTTAGTCTGTTCTTCTATAGTCCTTTATTACATATTATTTTTATTTCATCATGATCTGAAAAGGATATGTTTAATATTTCTGCCTTTCTACATTGGATTGTGAGGTTTTTATGCCCTAGTGCATGGTCAATTTTTGTGTAGTTGCCATATACTTCTAAGAAAAAGGCACACTGATTTCTATCCCAATTCAATTTTCTCCAGAGGTCTACCATATCTAACTTTTCTAAAATTCTATTCACTTCCTCCTTTCTTATTTATTTTGTGATTAGATTAATCTAGTTATGAGAGGAGAAGTTTGAGGTCCCTCAACAGTATAGTTTTGCTGTCTATTTTTTCCTGTAACTCACTTAACTTCTCCTCTAAGAATCTGAATGCTACACCACTTGGTGCATATATATTTAGTATTAATATTCCTTATCCATGGTACCTTTTAGCAGAATGTAGTTTACTTACTTGACTTTGTGCCAATTTACACACAAATCAAAAGACATCAACCAATCAGAGCCAGTTTCCTTCCTTATCTCTTTTAATTAGATTCATTTTTGCTTTTGCATTGTCTGAGATCAGGATGGCTACCCCTGAAGCATAATATATTCTGCTCTAGCCTTTTATCTTTACTCTGTGTGTATCTCTCTACTTCAGATGTGTTACTTTTAAACAATACAATGTAGGCTTATGGTTTTTAATCCACTCTGCTCTCTGCTTCCATTTTATGGGAGAATTCATACCATTCACATTGACAGTTATGGTTACTAATTGTGTCTTTCTCTCCATCCTATTTCTCCTCCCCCCTGTTTATGCTTTTCTGTCTCCTTTCTCCCTTTCCTTTCTCATCAGTATTTTGCTTCTGACCATTGCCTCCCTCAATCTCCCCTCCATTCTATCAGCCCCCCCTCCCTTTTCTTTCCCCTTTCCCCTCTTACTTCTTATAGGGTAAGATACATTTCAATACCCAATTGAGTGTGTTTGTTATTCACTCTTTCAGCCAAATCTGATGAGGGTAAGGTTCAAACAATTCTCTCCTCCCTTCTTTACCTCTACTATAATAGGTCTTTTGTACCTCTTCATGTGATACAATTTACCCTTTTCAGCCTCTGTCTTTCTTCTTCTCTCAGTACAATCTTTTTTTTTCACCCATTAATTATTTGTTTGTCATCACATCAAAGTTATCTTATACCCATACCCACTGTCTCTGTAATATCCTTCTAAATGTCATAATAAACATACGGTTCTCAAGAGTTATAAGTATCATCTTCCTACATTGGTGACTATTTTGCACTATGGTTCTAGGATATCAGGGCAATTTTCCTTGATAATTTTTTGAAAGATGCTGTCCAGGCTCTTTTTTTCAATCATTGCCTTCAGGTAGTCCAATAATTCTTAAATTATCTCTCCTGGGTCTATTTTCCAGGTCAATTGTTTTTCTCAATGAGGTATTTTACATTTTTTCTATTTTTTTCATTCTTTTGATTTTGTTTGACTGATTCTTGATGTCTTATAGAGTCATTAGCTTCCACTTGCCCAATTCTAATTTTTAAGAAATTATTTTCTTCAGTTAGCTTTTGTAACTCCTTTTCCATTTGGCCAATTTTACTTTTTTAAGGAATTGTTTTCTTCAGTCAATTTTTGTCCTTTTTTCCCAAGTTATTGACTCTCTCTTGCATACCTGTCATCTCTCTTTCATACCTGTCATTTCTTTTCCCAATTTTTCTTCCACATCTCTCATTTGACTTTTAAAATCCTTCTTGAGCTTTTTCAAGAAGACTTTTTGGGCTTTAAACCAATTCATATTCCCCTTTAGGTTTCAGATGGTGGTATATTGACAGTGTTGTCCTCTTCTGAGTTTGTATTTTGATCTTCCCTGTCACCATAAAAGCTCTCTATGGTCAAGGTCCTTTTTTGCTTCTTGTTCATTTTGTTTGCCAATTTCCTGGTTTTTAAAGTTAAACGCTCCTGTTGGAGCACAGGGGGTGCTGTCCCAAGCTTCTTGTGCTGAGGGCCAGTGGCCTGATCACTAGCTTTTTGCCCTGGGGCCTCAGGTGCTGGCTGTTGGAAGCTTGTAGGGGTCTGGCAGTTTACCTGGTGCTGAGCTGGGGTCCTAGTGGTGGTGTCTGGCCTTTGTTGAGACCAGTGGCTTTTTTTTCATTTCCCTGGGCTACACCGAAACACATGGAGGTCAGGGTGCACTAAAGCATGGGAGGTGCTTGCCCACCTGAGGCTAGAAGCACAGAGAAGACTGGATGCTTGAAGAAGTCTGCCCAGGACTGTGCCAAAGCACAGGGAGGTTCAGCAGCTGGGACATGCCTGCCTGCCCAGGGCTGCACTGGCACATATGGTAGTTTTCCAAGCTGTATTATGCTAGTTCCTGTCTCTGTGCTAAAGCATGCGGGGGTCCTGGTGCTGTTCTTTGCTTGCTTCACCACTCTGGGGCTCAGTATCTTTCACTGGTTTGCTGAGGTGGAGTCTGCCTTGGGCTTCCTAGGATGCCTCCTGTTCAGGACTGCATTCCACTTTCACCTGAGTGAGATGGACCTTTTTTGCCTATCCTCTAAGTGTCCTACATCAAATGACTACTCTACCAAGAAACTAGGTTTGGGTGAATATAGGGAAATTATTAACATAACATAACATACTACATATATAGTAATAAATATATATATATATATATATTACATGTATAATGATGAATATGTAAACGGATGCAGAAAAAGCTTTGACCAATACAATCTTCACTTTGTTAGAAATTTTTAAAAGATTAGTAATAAATGTCATATGCTGCATGGTATCTTTAATGTGATATGCAGTATCTCTCTTGAAACCAAGAGCTAGTATCATTTGTGATGACAAAACACTGGAAGCCTTTCAAATATGATCAAGGATAAAGCAAAAATTCCTATTATCACAATTATAATTTGACACTATTTTGAAATGCCACCTATAGTAATAAGATAAAAAAAACTTGAAAAGATAACACGGCCAAAGAGGAAACCTTTTAACCTAGCAATGCCATTTCTAGGCATAAACATATCAAAAATACAAAAGAAAGAAAGAAAAGATCTATCTATCCATATATACATATATATGGATATATATGCATATATATAGTGAAAACACACACACATATACAGATATATTTGCATGACTGCTTTGTATCAAATAACTAGAGTGTTCATCAATTGGTAACTGGCTGAACAAATTGTGGAATATAATTGAGTATTATTGTTCAATAAGAAATAGTGAAACGGATAGTTACAGAAATTTTATAGGACTTCTATAAAATGATACAGAGCTAAATAAGCAAAATCAGGAGAGGAATTTATAAAATAATTGCAACATGGTAAAAGAAGACATCTCTGAAAGACCAAAGAATTCTGGTACAAGGATAGTCAGGATTCCAGAAGACTGATATGGCAAATCTTGAAAGAGATATTAAGGAGTAGACTTGCAGAATGGGACATATGTTTTCAGACATAGCTAATACATAGATTTGTTTTGCTTTATTATGTTTATGTATCACAAGGGAGGGCTTCTATTATTTGGGGTGAGGGAGAGTTTGATGGTTGGTGGATGAAAAATAATGATATAAAAAAGAAACAACAAAAAGTAAAAATAAAGAACAGCAAACATTAGAAAAATGTACCAAAGAGAGTAGGGAAGAGATTAGAGAAAGATAGAGACAGTTTTGGAACTAGTGTATTTAATTTGTTAGATTCTTGAACAGAAAAGGAATACATGATAGATTCACAGTTTCATATGCAATCCACATGCAACCAGTATGCTTTTTTATATGTGGACATATTTGTGGGTGTTTGTCAAGTTCCTAGTAATTAAAATGTTTAAAGATGAAAAAGGTGAGTACAATGGACACTGAGGAGATAATTGACACAATTTGGCATGTAATTGATTATGGGTTTCAGGGACAGAAAAGAGTCTAAAATGAATCTTTATGAACTTGAAAGTTCACAGAATCTGGTGACTGTTAATATGATTGTACTATGAAGAGACAGAGAAGCAAGACTTGCTTTTGAAAAAAATTTAGATTTACTGAATTCCTGAACAAAATTTTACCAAAAGAAAATACTAAAAAGTCTGGCACAATGCATCCTAAACCACCACGGTTGCCCTGTCCCCTTACATACGTATCACAAATGGAGCCAAATGCAACCAACATGAGGATAACCTCAGGAGCCTTTGTCTCCTGTCTATGTATTGACAAATACTGGAAGGAAAAAGAATGGCACTAGAGGCTGAAGAAATCACTTACCCAAGAGGAATTATTCCCATCACACATGCAGGAAAAATATGGGCTAAAGCCCCAACAAACTGGCAAAAGTACGAACTTATCTAGACATGAATGAAACATTTTGGCTAAAATTTTCCTATTAGTAAAATATAATACAATATATTTTATTAGAATCCATGTATTCCATCATTAAGACACAATGCCACAGAAAGTGGCATTAGTACAAACAGGCTGGGCTCCAAATCAGGATATCTGAGTGAAAATCATGGCTCCAATAGTTCCCAGATGTGTGGCAGTGGATAAGTCATACAATCTCTCTTAGTCTTAGCCTCCTCATTTAAAAACAATGGGAATAAAGTAATTTCAATAACTATCTTATAGAGTTTTTGAAAGGAAAGTGTTATGAGAGCTTTAATGAACTACATCAATGTTATTATTTGTTGGGTCTTAATGTTTTCTTCTCATGTATATACATACAAAATGTGAATTTTGATAGCTTTGGTAGGGACTCATTTCTAGACATCAGATGTTTGTAGCACCCAATCACTGAGAAAAGGAAATTAGCTGACTATCTAAGCCTTAGTTTCAGAGTACTTCAGAATTAGACAGACTTATTTTAGTCTGGCATACTAAAACCTGGACTACAGGTAATAAGAGAAAGTCTGGGCTAGATGGTGGAACATCTCACAGACTTTGGTAGCATGTAGTAGACAAAGGTCTAAATAGGTAGCTGTCTGCATCAGAAAGGTTAAATTGTATATAGTATGGGGGGCTTGTCCTGGCAGACAGAAACAGGGATTCTAAAATTTGGTGGCATTTAACAGGCAGAGGAGTCTGTACTGATTGTTGGTATCCGGGCAATCTGTCAGGTACTAAGGACCCTTCCATAGTTTTTTTTTTAATTCTTTATAACCTGGCCCCAGTTTCTCTTTCTGCCTTGGTTGGATATCACCCTGCTTCCCACCCCCCTACACATACAACACACATACACACATACAAATACACACACACTGTGATCTAGTCAAATTGCCTTTCTTCCTTCCTTTCTTTTTCTTCCTTCCTTCCTTCCTTCCTTTCCTTCACTTACATCATTGCCTTTGCACTGGCCATCCTCCCATACTTAGAATTCATGCATTTCTCCTTCATCTTTGGTTCATGGAGTCCTTTTCCCACTGTAAGATGAGTCTGAAACATCTTCTACATGAAGCCTTTACTGATGTCCTCAACTGCCAGTGCCTTCCCTTCCAAAGTACCTTTTATTTAGCTATGTGTGAACATATAAAATATGTATTTCTTTACCTTATATTTATATTGTATATATTTTTATATGTGTCTCTAATTAGAATATAAATTCATTCCTAGTAGAGACTGTTTCATTCTTTGTACTTGGTATTTGAATTCCCAGAATTTAGCAATGTACCTGGCACATAGTAGATGCTTAATAAATACTTGTGATAAATTTATTTATTCCATGAAGCTTGATGTCTCTAGGATGCTGGTTCAGATTCACAGGGCAGAGTAAAAAGAGCTAAGCCAATGCATGTTACAGAGCGGAGTTCCATAATACAGTACATCCCACCACAAGTTCTTTTGCACTTTATCCATCAAAGACACAGTTTTTCAAATAATCCTTCAGCAGACCAGATAGCTGCCAAATATTTATAACCAGCATAGGAATATACTTTGAGGTGAGTTTTAGGGCCATCTCCACTTTGGCATAGTTGTATCCTATAGTCACCTAAGTTCCATAGCTGCTCTTGGACTATGAGTCTGGTTGTATGGGGACTAGTACTCAATGTAACAACACTAACACCCTGCCACAGGACATGCTAATTTAATGTGGAGTTGCCTGAGCTACAGAACCATCAGTCTTTATATTTCCCTTGCTTAGGAGTCAGATTGTTCCCAGAATCTAGGGTGGGGCTAAATTTGCAGGTGAAGGTTAATTGGGCCCAGATGTGGGGGCCAGAAGCATTTGGGGGCAGGGATCCAGGATGAGTCACACTTTAGGGCTAAAGGAATTTACTTACTGATTAAAGTTTGTGGTACAGACAAGGTGATGAGTTATATGAGAATGTTCATTATCCGGGCACTGTACTTAGTTAAACAAACAGACTAGTTTCAGGAAACGTGATAAGAAGGGTGGCAAATTTACAGGCCAATTCATTTGAACAGAGTTATTGATGGGTTAATGAATGCTTTTAATTTTTTATAAGGTTATATCCTCCTTCAAATGTGTAGGCAATTTCTTTTACACTTCAAGGAAGGCAAGGGAATGGAGAAAATATGCTGATGGCTGCTCTTTGGATGTACGTGTTACTGAATATTAATAAAAATGGTTTGATCTGGAGGTCAAATATATTCTTTCAAAAGCTTTCTAGAGACTGTCTGCATTTTTCACTTGGAAAAGAAACTGTATATGGAAAATATTTAGCTGTTTGAGAAAAACAATTGCCACATAATGCATCAGTTATAGCACAACTGTCATACAATATACTGTGCTGGTTACTAAAAGGCATGGTTTAGTTTTATTTGTTTGCCTTTTTTTTACATACATATTTTCCACATGAATAATGTTAAAAAGCTTTGTGATTCAGACCACAACCCACAGATTCAGGTTTTTCATCCTAAGCATTTTTTTTTTAATGTGAGTTTCACTGCATAATTCTTTCTGGAGCAATGTAATGATGAAAAGAACAAAACCTATTAAATCATTTGTTAAGATGCACAGTCATCAACAAACATCAGCATCTGGATTGACATGTCTACACTCTTCTGTACTGAAAAACATCACTGGGGATTGCTTCCAAATATCCTGGAATGGGCCAGTGAAACCTGAATATGGTGATATGATTACTGAGTTTGGGAAAGTTACAGAGCATTGTGGGTGACTTAAAGCAAGAAGTTCAATTAAAAAAGCATCTGTAAGTGCTTAGGATAACATTTCCCATGAAAGCTCAGGAGTGGCATTAACATGTTGTCCTTCAAAGTTTCAAAGATGAGCAATCCACCATCACTGAGACATGTGCTTTGTATTGTTTTCCTTGTCTTGTTGATGGATTTATAAAGATTCATTCACAATCACTTGTTTGATTCCTCTTGTGATCAATAGTATGCATTTCTGAGAAGATGGGCCAGGGTTTGTGAGACAGCTGTGATTATGATACAGAGCAAAACTGATTGGACTTTGTCTCATTAAGACTATGCTCTAACAAAATTACATCAATCATTATGACTAGAAATGAAGTTTTCTAAGGACTCTGGAGATAAGCAAGCACAGGACTTTCTTCGTTATTATATTTTTTTTGGCATCAACTTTGAAATAAAAGGTTTTTGTCCTTCCTTAGTCAAGAAAGAATAGAAATTGGAACTTGTAGGTCACAGGGAGAGGTTCTCAGTCCAGTGTCCCTGATACACTATTTAGTATATATTTGGGAACTATCATGATGGAATAATAGGATCAAAGAATTAGTGCTGGAAAGGACACCAGAGAATACTGAATGAAATCCAATCATTAGACAATTTAGGAAACTAAGTGATTTGCCCAGGGTTATGAAGCTAGTAAATATACGAGTTGGGATTTGAACTCAGGTCTTTCTGATTATAAATTCAGTACCGTCCCTACTACATTATGCTTCTTCTCCATGCTACCCCACCCAATGGCTGCAATAATACTGGGGAAAAAGATTTTTTTCCAGTGTTTCATTTTTTATTTAATATAATTTCCTATTCCTCTATCAAGATAATTTTGTTTAATTGAAATACATTATGTACTTATGTATGTATACATGTATGTACATGCACATGCATAGACAGATACCTGAGTATGAATTTGTGTATGTATATACATATATATCCCCTAAATCTTCATGCATATGACAAAAATACAAAAAGGACCAAAAGATCATTTCTTATTAAAATCTGCCTGCTGGTATGTTTAAGTATATAACTTATCAACTTTTATAAATTTATAATATTTAAAATGAAAAATGTAAATAGTGTATGCTCCTCTCTCTTCCTGGGGGAGTTTTGTGAATAAATTTCCATTCATCTAGTGACAAATGCACCCTCAAGTCATATAATTCATGTCCTTTCTGGTTGAGTTTAATAAGAAATAATCTGCTATTTTTCATTTTCTTTCT
The DNA here is from genome assembly GCF_900497805.2 of Vombatus ursinus. NCBI lineage: Eukaryota > Metazoa > Chordata > Mammalia > Diprotodontia > Vombatidae > Vombatus > Vombatus ursinus. The sequence continues at coordinate 4,144,802 of NW_020954583.1, forward strand.
TTCCTCTGCTCCAATTGCACTTCCATAGAAGTCTTAAATGTTTATATATGTATCCAGTTGTGCATATTGTAAACATCTGTCAACTCAGTAAAACCCATTATACTGCATGCTGTCTTTTCTCTGAAGGAAAAACTGAGCTCATGGCTATGAAACTAAATTTACAATCTGCTTCATTCCAGAACAAAAGAAAAATTGAAACAGAAATTTGATCCTTATTTCATTAGTTTGACCAGGTCTTAGTTTGTGAACAAGAATATATATCCTTTTTTTTTCCAGTTATAAATGTCATTTAGATCTTGTGCACATCCATTTCCCAGGGGAAGGAGGGAGATACTTGCACAAGCGATTCTTTTAAAAGACAAAACATTTTCTTAAAAAAAGAACAAAAAAAAAAAAAACCAAGGCATTCCAAAATACTGCTTCCAGGAAAAGCCTGAATATACATAACTTTCTTACCTGTGAACAAAGTGTATTTTCTCTAAGTAGGTACATCCTCTTGCTACATCAATACAAATGGCAATTAAGTCACCAATACCAAGGAGAGGGTCCTAGAACAGAAAGAAAACAGTTATTTAAAGTGTGTTTGACTGTGGAAACAACACTTTAAAACATAGTATAGAGGGGAATACAAAGACTTCTTGGAACTTATATCTATGTTGAAACCTTAGAATATTTTGGAAGTGGCAGAGTAGTGTGTAAGCTCCTTAAGGGCAGGGACTATTTCATAAAAATGCTTTGATTTTCAGCACAATGACTCAGTCATTGTAGAGATTTAATAAATGTTGATTAAATATATGGAATTGGATGTATTCCCTGTCCTGGATTACACAGTTCCTCTCACTTGAAATGCCCTCCTCCTCTTTTCCCTCATTCTCCCCCATGAAATCTCTGTGACCCCTCCAACTCTGTTAAAAGTAATATCCTAAGTCCTTATCCTACAAAAGTTAGGTTAATTGTTTTCCTTAAAAGGTATTGAGACCATCCTTAAGGCTTGTTTGGCTCAGGAGACTAATGGCTCATGGTGTTGACATCTTTCCCTGGTCAACTGAATTTAAAACAGACAAGAAGAGTTCCAGGCATCATTACTGATGCTTAGTAAAACCATAATGAAAGACTCTGGCAAGGAAGTTTTGCCTAGCTAAATCAATTTGAGGCATCCTCAATGCTTAACATTTTTTAATAACCTTCTCCTACTATGGCTAAGTAAATTTCCTTTTCACTGTTGAATGGCCTATGAATCTTTCATATTGTTCCAATATTGTCTGAGGCAAGCCCAGACCATAACACCTGTTCAAAATGACCTTTTCCTTCTGAACACAAAAGGCCTCATTTGTCACCATTCTATATTATTTTCTGCTCCTCAGATTTTCAGATGCATGTGTTGTGTCTCCCCTACAACATAAGAAGGACATAACCATCTTTGTTTCATGTTTTTGTGTATATTCCCATAGTGTTATGCACATAGGAAGTCTTCTATAAGATAATATAATCTCAGGATTTAGGTCCATAGAAACAAAAGAATCTGACCAACATAACACAAGTAGAAAATTCAATCTAGACCCAAGATTCCAACAGTACTTTTTCCAAAATAAATTAACTCATGTGAATGTACATATGTGTGTATACACACACACACACATACATATACATATATATATACATACACATACAAAAACAGAATTAATTATCCCCACTGAAAAGATTTTACCTACCTTAAGGCATCCACATCAAATTTGTTATTTAAAAAATTTCCCTGGTACAAGATACCACAGGATATCATAAGGCCATACTATAGATTATGCATGGGAGGGGACTTCAGAGTCCATCAAATACAATCTCTTCACTGAAAAATAAATTGGGAAATAAGGTGCCCTATTAGAATCAGACTTCAATCCAGGGCAAATAGCAATAATCAATATTTGGCTCTGGTTTAAAAAAAAAGAAAATTTGATCAATGTTAAAAGATTATTTATGAAAGATTTAAAACCAAACAAATATAGTAGCATGGTGGTATTCAGTAAACTCAATGATCTCAACTTCTGGGGTAAAGGCTTATTTAACAAAGATTCAAAGGAATGTTGGAAAATGATCCGATAGAAATTAAATTTGCACTAATTCCTTCAATACCTTTGACCATTAGTGAAAATGAGGTCTAGCGAGATTAAAAGCCTGCTCAGGATCATAGCTAGTAAGTGCCTCAGGTAGGATTCATATCCAGCTCTTCTAGATTCCAAGTCAGGTGCTTTTTTCTATTACACATTGTTGATTCTTATGATCCCATTCAGAGTAGGATCTAGAATAAATTTATAGGCATTATGAGCCCTTTAAGTGAATTTTTAAATGACCTGATGACCGAATAAACTAGATATTAATCTTTAAGAGATCCACTCTACTGTACTCCAAAACTTTCTAGCTCAGGAATAGTAGTGCCACCGATTGTCAAGTTTTTAGAATGTTATTCATTCCCCTAGCAAAATGTTTTATTTTGTTGTTGTCACTAAGTTAGGTGTCAAAAACAGAGTTTTATTTTAAAAAAAATTGTGATCAGTGGTCCTGCATAGACATGGCTTTGAGTAAATTTTCTTAAGTGATGACTTGGCACATTGCATATCTAATTCAAAGAACCTCCTATTCAAGTACTAGAATGACTTAGTAATAGCCAACTTGCTGTCTTAGTCATGCAGCATTTTAGATCTTGAACATCTAGTGTTCTTACTCCTTACTTTATAAAAATGTTTGGTATTACCTCAGGCTTGAATCAATTAAACAGCCTGGGCACTCTCATGATGAAAATACCTACTTGTGCTATTTGTGAAGAAAGGACTTCAAGGAATAATAAATACTTGTTGACTACTCTGTGAATATTGTCCAAAGGAAATTCAGAGGAATGTAAATAAAGACAAAATGGCAAAGAATAATAGACTTTAAGAGCTACAATAGACCTTAGAAGATATCTAATTCACCAGTATTTGAATAATGATGTATTCTATATTTTAGCACATGTGTGTATGTATATGTATATATGTATATACATATGTGTGTATATACACACATATGTACATACATATGTGTTCATTTATTTTGGAAAAAGTACTTTGCTTTGGGACTCATCATTTAAAACTTCTAAATTCATCTAAGTGTACTATCATATAGCCTGTATATTTCCATCCTAACCAGAAGCATAGTTTGAGAGAATTTGGCAGGTGCTTTATTGAGATCAAAGTATGCTATGTCTTTATCATTCTTCTGATTTACCATGTCAAGAAAAGAAAATGAGGTTAGTTTGGCACAACCTGTTATTGATGAAGCCATACTGGTTTGTAGGGTTCAGTACTTCCACTTTAAAATGTTCATAAATCAGGGCTTATTATTTTGTCTTTGAATTTTGCCAAAGGTAAAAGGCCAGCAACATGGCTAATATGGAAATATGCTTCACATGTTTTCACATTTATACTTGATGCCATATTTCTTGCCTTCTCAATGGGTGAGAGAGAGTCTATACAGAAGGAGAAAATTTGAGACTCCGATAAAAAAAATATGTTAAAAACAAATAAGTAATAATTTTTAAAAAGATAGAAGGCAAGCTCATTGTTCTACAGTTTGTATACTCAACTCTCTTTCCTTTAAAACAAAATCTTAATATGTAGCCTTCTCCAAGCCTTCATAATCTCTCCCATCTTCCAGTATCTTTCATTCTCAAAGATCTCTGAAATATTCAACAACCAGACCTGACAATTCTTGCAGTAATTTCTGCTATAGCTTATCCAAGCTTTGTGACAAACTCAATCAAGACAATTAGATGCTTCCCAATGAAACTTTGTTCAGCTTTCTTCCTCTCTATCATGAACTCTATGATGGGGTGGTCACTTGACTCCAAGGTTTAGGTTGTTCTCTTTGTTGTTCAGAATCAAGGCCTTAATAGCAACATCAGCATTTTTAGGATGAAATTGTCATTAAGGCAACTCACACATTTTCCAATAATGTGATTTTAGCTTAAAGAGAAATCAAGCAGCAGTTTGGATAGTTGAAATTCTTTAATGTTACCATAACATTCTTCTGTGTTTGGGTTAATCCCTCCTCCTGTTTAGGTGGTCTATATTAACTCCTAACAAGGACACAGATTTCTGTCTTTACTCTTACCTAAATCATTTCTACCACATTTCTTTCCTCAGGTTCCTGGTATTTCTTGCATATGATAGATAGATAATGTGTGTGTACACATATTTGCATATGTATATAAATGCACACATACATGTTCATATATGTACTTTTCAATAACAGTTTGTTCTTTTTTTAATATATATTAAAAAACTATTCAGAACCTATTTACTCAAAAGTTTTGTGCTGCATAAAAGAAATAAATGTTTTATTTTGAAAATTGACTAAATTAATACATATAAATTTATAGAACAATTTAAGGTTTATTAAGAGCTTCCTTCAAAGTAAATTTGTGAAATCAATAATGCAAGTGTTATCATTCCAATTTTTACAGATGAGGAGTTTGAAGGGCAAAAAGGTTAAATGATTAGCCTAAGGACACATCGTTACTAAGTATTGAATGGATGTTGAGCTGATTTGAACTCAAGTCCTTTGACTTCAAGCCTGGGGCTTTTTTCACTGTATCATATAAAACAACAAACAGAGCAAATATGGAAACTGTATAAATATCCCCATAATTTAAAAACTTCCAATTTCATTTAAAATTAATGTAATCAAATAATCATATTGATTTTTATTACGGATACAATAAAGGGTTCAAGTATATAAACAATATTTGAAAGAATTTCTTCTCTTTTAACAGAATTTTCAAAAATACCCTTAGGCTATTTAAGTTCATTGACTTAGTCCTAAGAAATACTATGCATTAATTCAATGTTTTGATCCATTTATCTACAAACAAGAAATTGAAAACAGAGGAAATTATTTGATATTGAGCTCAGGCCTAGATGATCCTCTCTATTTTCTCTCTTATTCTGGGAATGGGAAATACATCAGCTTCATAATATCCTGCTTTTATTTGATATTGATATAGAAGTTGAAGGGAAGATCAAAAGTTACACACACTTCTATTACCCTGACACAAATATATCATGGTTAGAATAATTTTGGAAGTAGCTGATAACTCTTCAGAAAATTATTATAATTAAAGTTAAAGCACAATAGAAAGAGTGCTGAAATTAGTCACAAGAACTAGGTTTGATCCTGGCTCTGATACTTGTTTCATGTGTTATGGTGGGCAAGTACCTTAACCTTCCAGGGTCTCAACCATAAAATTAAAAGCCTAAACTAGAGTACCCTGAAAGTCTGTAACATCTTTAATTCTGTGGTCTTATAACAGTGAATGTGATTCAACAATTCTTTTGTAGAAATACTATTTGGTGCCATAGACAAAAACTTATGAACAAAAAAAAACCTGAGTTTGCATTCTACCCCAGATACTTCCAAGCTGTATGACCCTGATCAAATCCCTCAATCTCTTTCATCTTCAGCTTTTGTATCTGTACCATGGGGATAATAATATCACCTAGCCTCCAAGGTTGTTGTAAGAATCAAATGAGATAATATATGTAAAGCTCTTTGTTAGACATTTACGTAGTATGTAAATCATCATAATAATGATTACTAGATTTTCATCTCATAATTTCAAGATAACATTTTAAAATATGGTACTTTGTCTATGAATCTTAGAATACCATAATCACAATAAATCAAAATTACACATAACTTAGAAAGCAATGGAAATATTCAAAATCACAAAAGTAGGCTGCAGAATATTGTCATCTATTATTTACACAGAAGACATAGAACAAAATACATAAAAGAAGAATATAGTTAGATAAGGATTACAGGCAGTCATGTAGCTAAGTCAAGGAACTTCCAGAAAGACAGCCTAAGTGTTACCCTGATACCCAGCTAATGTTCATGCTGGTTCTATTCTGTCTCAGATATACATAGATAGGCAAGGTCTATAGGGTGTCCATTCAAATGTATTTTGAAATCTTGACTAATTTAAAAAGATTTAGAGGAAGATCATTTGGTTGTTGGGTAGATCCTTTAGGAGTGTAGGAGGGAAGACTCTAACCTCTAGTTCTGAGCCCTTTTCATGTCTGTTTTCCACCTTTAATGTCCACCTGATTCATACAACTATGGCTCCAAAAAAGTGGCAGCATGTACAATAGCCCTACTCCAGTAAACCATTTAGGCAGATGGGCTAAACCAGACTGAGGGTAACCAAGGGGACTCAAACCCCTCGATGAGTTACAGAGGTGCCTACCAAAGCATGTGAAGACTTCCCCCACTGGAATAGGCAGATGAGAACAATTTGTTCCAACAAGTTGTTGGCCATGAAGGTGGCTGAAACTGGCACTGTGGAGTGCTTAGAGCTTGGTTAGACATCAAAGATACCAAGGTCATCCACTGCATCTTGAGCCATTACGAGTTGTCTTGTCTTTGCCTTGCCACTGGACTCCAATGACTCTGGAAGACAGTAAGGCCAACAACTTCACACCACTCTGCCTGGCTTAAGTCAAATATATGCATGAGTCAAAAGACATCACCCATACCATTTTATTATTTTTACCTACCTCAAAGACCTGTGGTAACAGGCAAGTGACAAAGCAGCACGTATGGATACACTGGGAACTGTAGTCACAACCTTGTGCATAGGTGACTCAGCCCATAAAATCATCTTCTCACCGGACTGAAACAGAGGTGGGATTCAGCAGCCTGGTTTCTGAATCTTTTTTTAAGGACATCACTGCTTACCTCCTGATGTGATGAAGGGTCTAGAAAAGGTGCCTTAAAAATTGTCTGCTTCACCCAACCTTGACCTGCTTAACTGTGAAAGGCAGGGATCCCACACCGTAGTTAAAACACACACAAAAATGTACAAAAACTTTTGTGAAAATGATTTCACTAATCAGCAGTATATGTAATGCATGCACACTTATGGACAAAACAAAATCCAGTAGAACTAAAAGACAAATAGCTCTTGTTGCAGGAGAATTCAGTAGGTATCACATCCAAATAGCAGCCCTGAGTGAAATAAGGCTGACTAATGAAGGCCAGCTTACCAAAGTTGGAGCTAGATACATGTTTTCCTTGGAGTGGCTGCGTGAAAGGAAGTGCAGTGAAGCTGGTATAGGTTTGCAATAAAAAAAAATCTAGTCAACAATCTTGTATGCCTACCAAAAGGAGTGAATGACGAGTTCATGACAGTGCAAATTCCACTTGTAGAAGAGTGCCATTCTATTTGCAAACCCTGATGAGGTCAAAGAAAAATTTTATTAATACCTGGATATCCCCATCACCAATTTGCTAAAAGAGGACAAGGTTATAATTCTGGGTGACCTTAATGCCAGAGTAGGCATAGACTCTCATAAACGACAGACAGTCCTTGGGAGGAATGAAGTCAGAAACAGCAACAGCAATGGCCACTTACTACTGAAGACCTGTGCATCTCATGACCTTCTCATTACCAAGACTATCTTCTGTTTATCTAAATGTAATAAAATTTCTTTGATGCACCCTTTTAGGTAACATTGACATTTAATAGACTGTCATGGGAAGGAGAAAAGACAGACAGGATGTGAGAGTGACAAAGGCCACATGTGGTGCAGAGCACTGGACCAATAATAGACATTCTCTCTAAGCTAAACATTTGCATTCAACAAAAGTGCCCCAAGGCAAGATGACTATGAGAAATTGGGCATAGACCAATATCTTACAAAATTTACCAAGATAAGGCCAAAATGGGTACATGACCTAGACACAGAGAGATATTACAAGAAAATCTGAAGAACATGGAACATACTACTTATCAGACTTATGGATGGGTGAACAATTTATATATAAAATGCATAATTTCTATTACATTAAATTAAAAAAATGTTTTTGTATAAATAGAACAAATGTAGCCAAGATCAGAAGGAAAGCAGAAAATTAGGAAAACATTTTTATGGACAGTTTCTCAGATAAAGTTCTTATATCTCAAATATATAAAGAATTTTGTAAAATCTATAAGAAAGTGAATCATTCTCCAACTGATAGTCAAATGACATGAGCAGGAAGTTTTTTGATGAAGAAATCAAAACAATTTATAGTCATAAGAAAAATGCTCTAAATCACCATTGATTGGAGAGATACAAATTAAAATACCTTGAGATATTTTATACCAATCAGATTGGCTAAAACGATTGAAGGGGAAAGTGACGAGTGTTGGAGATGTAGAAAAAACAGGGAACTAATTCATTGCTGGTGGATTTGGGAGTTGATCCAACAATTTTGGAGAGCAATCTGTAATTACACCCAAAGAGTCATTAAACTACCTATACCCTTTGATCCAGCAATACCACTACTAGGTCTACTTATAAAGATTATTAAGGAAAAAGGAAAGAACCTATGTGTTCTAAAAATATTATAGCAGTTCTCTTTTTGGTGCCAAAAAAACTGGAAATTATGGGGGTGCCCATCAATCAGGGAATGACTGAACAAGTTGTGGTATATGATTTTGATGGAATGCTATTGTGTTATAAGAAATGATAAGCTTAGTTCAAAACTGGTCTCAGACACGTAACACTTACTAGCTGTGTGACCCTGGGCAAGTCACTTAACCCCATTGCCTAACCCCCCAAAAATGATGAGCTTGATGATCTTAGAAAAACATGGATAGACATGCAAGAAATAATGAAAAGTGAACTGAGCAGAACCATGAAAACATTGTATGCAGCTAGCCCAAATTAATTACAAAGGGCATATGAAAGAAGACACTATCTGCATCTAGAGAAAGAGCTGATAAGGAGAAGTATATATAGGATGATTATATCTATCTACTTATGTAGATAAAAACATGTATACATATCTGTGTCTAACAGTCTCTATTTCTACAGTGAGAGCTAGGAGGAAAGAAAAAAGAAAAAAAGAAATTTATATAACTTTATTACATATTTAAAAGGAATAGTAAGTTGTATATAATAGATTTGTAGTTCCATGTATAATCACTTTTTTTATTATACTGTGTTATGGAAATGCTTATTTTATTCCATAAACTAAAAATAAAATCAATTTTAAGGTACCAGATGACTTAATGTCAACAGATTAGAGTGCTTCTTTGAGCATGAGCAGTTCATTTCTAAATTGGAGGGAAAGCTGTGCCAACACACATTTGGCAAAAATAGAGCAGAAAAGGAATGGGCAGCTTTCAGAGATTTGGTGTACAGTATTGCATTTACTCATCTGGGCCAGAATACTCATAAACATCAAGATTGGTTTGATGAAAATGATGGAGAAATTCAGAAGCTGCTAAATGAAAAACAAGAACTCCGCAGGTTTTACCAGAAGGAGAGTTCATCCATCTCTACAAAGGCAGTTTTTAACTCTATTAAAAGTAAAGTTCAAGTGAAGCTTAGAGAGATTCAGGATTCTTCACTCAGTAAGAAGGCATATGAAATTCAGTTTTACATTGATAGTAATAATCCAAAGCACTTATGGGTCAAAGACTACTCAATGTTGATGTGATGGAGCCACATTGATTAGCAATAAGTATGTGATCCTGGAGAGATAGGCTGAACATTTCCATATTGTTCTCAATAGACCGTCATTAGTCAATGCTGAAGACATTGACCATTTACCTCAGGGTGAAGTCAATCTCTATCTAGCCAAACTTCCAACTGAAGAAGAGACTTTGAATGCCATTAGGCTCTTCTTATGTGTCAAAGCACCTGGTGCTGATTCTGTTCCAGCTGAGGAACAAGGAAGGGAGTCCACTGCTCATACAAAAACTGTCAGAAATTTTCTGGGTTATATGACAAGAGGAGGTTATCCAGGAGTTCAAGTTTTTCTGAAATCATCAACTCCATTGTCCATCTCTATAAAGGAAAAGGAAATAGTTTGTCCTGTTACAATCACAGAGGCTCTCTTTCTTAGCCATTGCTGGCAAGATTCTTGACAGAGTTCTCCTTTGATCCTTCCCCAGGAAGATGATCATCTACCCAAGAGCCAGTGCCCAGAAATAGTCAATATGGTGTTTGCTGCTTGATAACTCCAGGAGAAATGTCAGGAGATGAACAGAGGTCTGTATACGATATTTATCATTCTAACCAGTCTTTGATATCATCAGTCATGAGGTCTCATGGAAAATATGGTAAAATTTGGTTGCTCAGAGAAGTTCATCAGTATTGTATATCAGTTTTATAACAGCATGCTTGCATGGGTTCTGGATAATAGATAATGCTCTTCCACTTTTCTGGTTACCAATAGAGTGGAGCAGGACTATCTGTTTCCTCTCATGCTTTTTAGCATATCTTCAGTGATATTGTTGGATGCTTTTAATGAGGATGAAAATGACATCAAGGTCAGCTACTATACTGTAAGTAAATTATTTAATTTGAAAAGGCTTGACTTCTAGTCAAGACTAAAATAGAGGGAGAGTTGGTGCCTGACTTTTTGTTTGCAGATGATTGTGCACTCAATGCAACCCCTGAGGCTGAGATATGAGAGTATGGATCAATTTTCTGCTGTTTGTGCTAATTTCAGCCTAACAATTAACACCAAGAAAACACAGGTTATCCACCAGTCAGCATTACATCTTCCATACATGGAACCATTGTTACAGCAAGTGGAGAAATTTTGAATGCTGTGGATAAGTTCACTTACCTTGGCAGTATGTACACATAGATGATGTACACATAGATGATGAAGTTAATGCCCACATTGCCAGAGAGGCTCCAAAGGAAAGTGTAGGAGAGAAGAGATATTAGACTATCTACCAAATTGAAGGTCTATAGATTTGTTGTGCTGATCTTATTGTTGTATGCCTGTGAAACCTGGACAGTATATCAGTGTCAGGACAGGAACTGAATTGCTTCCATTTGAATTTTCTTAGGAAGATTCTGAAGATCTCCTGGCAAACAAAAGTACTGGCCCTTGAGGCCCCTTCCCCAGCTAAACTGCTAAACATTCAAACTCTACAGCAGAGAGCCAACTTTGATAGGCTGGTCACATTGTTTAAATGCCAAAAGACCATTTGCCTAAAAGACTGTTTTACAGAGAATTCACACAAGGCAAGCACTCACAAGGAGGTCAGAAAAGGTGATACAAGGACACTTTAAAGGTCTCAGTTGTGAGGCATGGGAAATGCTGGCATAGGACTTCTCAGCATGGTACGTCCACATCAAAGAAGGCACTGCACTCTATGAATAAAGCAGAACTGCAGTAGCTGAAAGGAAATGTGAAGTGTGTAAATTTAGAGACATATCCACTCCAAATGTTCACATGGACTTTTTGTGCCTGACCTATGACAGAGTCTTCCAAGCTCTTACTGGATCAGTCACAGTCAGATACACTGTACCTTGACTCCAACATAGTGGTATCATTTTGGTCCTCTTCAAGAATAAAGAACAACAACCAGATCTTTTATGAGGGACTTTTGGGGAGATGTAGACTAGATTATCCCAGGAAAATGATGTGTGTCTGAATTATAATCTTCATTGTTGGAAGGTGAACCCAAATTGATGTGAGCTATTAAAATAATGGAAGTTCTTTGAAGAAACAAACTTAACTGAGCTATTGTACTGGAGAAGCTGTGATTCAGTGGAAAATGGTATGAAATAAATTTAGAAATTAATGATATATTAATATATAATTAAATTACATAGATTTGTAATTTAAAGTTGTGACAAAATTGTTATAAATTAAATTAATATATAATTAAATTTGTAATTAAATATAATTAAATTTTAATTAAAAACAAGCTTGTAATTAAAACTTTAGGGTTCCTTTAGAGATTAAGAGCCATGATAAGTATAATCAGTAACATTCAAAGTAGAAAATATGAATAATTCATTTCTCAAAATATTAGAGGCTTCATATCTTTACTTATATATGTTCTTAAGTAAAATTTTCAAATGAAGAAATAGCAATATTTTGGAATACTTAGTTCAAGCTTCTACTTAACAATATTTGCTATGATCCTACCAAGAGAAAATCAAACACTAATATGTATTTATGACCTCACTGATTTGAGAGGTACTTCTAGGTTGACTGAAGAAATTGTGGCATCTGAATGCAATTTAATATTCTTGTTTCGAAATAAATTTTGAAAAGGATGGTTTCAGAGAAACCTTGGAAGACTGGTAATAACTGAAATAAAGTAGTTTCCAGAAACAGGAGAACAATTTTTGCAGTTAATTGCATTGTGAAGAAAAACATCTTATTAATACAATAACCTTAGACTCAGAGGTCTGATGAGAAGCATGCTATATACCACCTGACAGAGAGATGTGATGAATTTATTGTGAAGAATTAGATATACAGTTTTGTCCAAGACAAATAGCTGGTCTTGTTTTGCTTGAGTATGCCTATTGGTCACAAAGTTTTTGTTTCTGTTTGTATTCAGAAGAAGATTAATGGGGCATAAGAAGTAGAAGCAGGAGGAGGAGGAGAGGAGGAAGAGGAAGAAGAGAAGGAAGAAGAGGAAGAGGAGGAAGAAGTAGAGGAGGAGGAAAATGAAGAGCTAGAGGAGGAGGAGGAGAAAGAGGTGGAGCAGGAAGAGGGGGAAGATGAAGAAGGGTAAGAAGGAGGGAGAAAAGGAAGAGGGAGGGGGAGAAGAAGAGATGAGGAGGATGGGGAATTACTCTAGAGCTCAAGATAACAAGATTAAATACGGGAATGATTCAAGTATGAGAGTGAGGTGTGACCTACAAGTCCAGTTGGAAAAGCCTCAAATACTCTGCTAAACAAGGTATGTCTAATAATCTTTAATAATGTTGATGTTAGGATAGGAAGGAAAAGTGAAATTATTTTGAAAATGTGGTGATATTCCCCAACTGACATGTAGTCAAAGGATATGAACAAGCAGTTTTCAGATGAAGACATTAAAGCTAACTAGAGTTATATGAAAAAACATTCTAAATCACTATTGATTAGAGAAGTGCAAATTAAAACAACTCTGAGTTTCCATCTCACATGTATTAGATTAGCTAATATGACAAAAAAGGAAAATGATAAATGTTGGAGAAGATGTGGAGAAATTGGAACACTAACGCATTGTTGATGGAGTTGTGAACTGATCCAGTGAAATTCTGGAGGGTGTTTTAGTATTACTACGAAACTAGTTTTGACCTAGCAGGCAACTCATAAGAGTCAAAGAACCCCTTGGGGTCTGCTAAACACACTTTGAGAAATTTTGAACTGGGATAATCTCTGAAATCTCTTTAGTTCTCTAAAAGTTTTCTGCCTCTTTCTTCTTAGTTCTTCTATGTTTTAAACGTGGTAATGTTTGTCCAGATAAACTAATAGATAAATATAGAGCTATCTAATCAGATCATGGCTTAGCCCCCTTGTTACTTCATCAAAATCTCCCCACCTTGTCCCATGCCTGTCACATTTCAATCAATTTCTTTATGAAGGCCTAACTTTATACAGATTTTAAATTATGGTATTGGAAGGTAATGAAACACGTACAATAATGTAACCAATATGGATATCTCCACTCTATCCACATGATTCTATCCTCCTTAACCCAAAACAAACTGCACTTTTTTTTTGGCTAGGCAATGGGGTGAAGTGACTTGCCTAGTGTCACACAGCTAGTAAGTGTCAAGTGTCTGAGGCTGGATTTGAACTCAAGTCCTCCTAACTCCAGGGCCGGTGCTCTATCTACTGTGCCACATAGCTGCCCCCTGAACTGCACTTTCAATAAGCAATTAAAAAACAGAGAAGCTCAGTTCTTCTTCCCAGCCACTCTTTTGTTGAGTCATTTATGGAAAACAAAAACAAATAAAACAAAACAGAAAACTTCCAATTGGGTGAATGTTAAGCTGTAGACGTTATTGAGGAACACAGAAATTTTCTGTCCAGTCTCCTTCTCTACCAAGGGGGGTAGTCTGGAACTGATTCTTTCTTCTTGAGGACTTCCTTCTCATTATTCCTCCATTATCCATTCAGTTATTAAGCACTCGTTTAATTGCATCTCTGCCCCTTTCAAAAATGGCAAGTGTTTATAGAGCACAAATGGCTTAGGACTTTTGCTTTAAGTTGCAAGAGGGGAGAATAGATTTCACTTGGTCAGGGGTTTATAGTGATCTACACTTTTAACTTTTTCTCTTTTTTGGAGGTGAAAACCATGAGTCTATTCCCCTCTCAGGGGAGCAATAGAAAGGAAGACAAAGGCTTATAAAATGAAAATAATACTCAGAATCTACTACTATAGTAACTAGTCCTAGAATTGAGCCATGACTTTGCTACCATATCACATGAAAACATTAAACAAGTCATTTACCACTATGAGATCATAGATTAAAAGTTGAAAGGAACCCTAGAGGTCATCTACTATAAATATGTTTATATCTAGATGGGCTAGGAAAATTTAAACCTTCTAACTTTTGTCACATCTGACTTTACTGAAGTAGGTTCTATGAGAGATTAATCAGAGATTACCAAAATTTGGAAGCTCCTTCCAACCTACCCAATTATATTCCCACAAGTTGTTCTAAATTAAGATGGAAATCAGAGAATCCGGTAAATATTTGCCTCCTCCAAAATCCTGTAAAATTGTATATGGAAGCTTAGCTGTGTGACCTTGGGCAAGTCATAAGCTTACTTAGGTTTCATTTTCCTTTTCTGTCAAATGAATTTCTTACACTAGATAGCCTCGAGGTCCTTTGTAGATCAAGATCTATGATTATGGTTCATGATCTTTTTTATATAGACAAAGGTTCAGGCATCAAGGTGGCATGGTAGATAGAAGACTTGGCCTAGAGTTAGGAAAGCTGAGTTCAAGTCCATCCTTGGACATTTATTAGCTACTTGACAGTGGGAAGAGAGGTGTTAACCTCTGTCTGCCTTAGTTTCCTCACTTGTAAAATAAGGATAATAATAGAACCTACTTTCCAGGGTTGTGAGAATCAAATGAAATAATATTTGTGAAGCTCTTAGCATAATACCTGGCACATAGTAGGTGCTTAATAAATGCTTGTTCTCTTCTACTTTGCTTATATTGATAGATTTAACTCTGGCATATGATAGATTGACAAAACCAACATAAAATGCTTATCAAAAAAACCCAGCACATTTATACAACGATTCAGTGAATTAAAATAAGAATTTTTTTCTTTCACACTCATGGATTTTATTAAAAAAATAATTTTTGAAGAAATATGTATTTTATTCCTAGAAGAGCTAAAATTTCTGCTAATATTTAGCCTAGGCAGTGAATTTCAGTGACTGTTTCTGATAGAACACGTATTTATAAGAAGAAGGTATGGATTTACACAAAATCAATGAGTTTCAGAATAAGGTTCTATTGAATCTATATTTCTTTATAGACACAATAATAAACCATGATTGTATAAATCCCAGAAGAGTTCTGCAGATGTAGTGGTACTTAGTACAAGTTAGCAATAAAGGACTTGGAAGAGATTTAGTTTATATATAATTGAGTATATTTGTCTATGCCATCTGAAAGCCTTTTACAATCCATTAATTAGTCAGATTATTACTATGTTTTCATTCAATGAACTGTCAGATTCAAAGTCTAGTATTGTTTGTGATTGGAGGGGTATTTGTGTGTGTGTGTGTGTGTGTGTGTTATCAACTTACTGAATATCATTTATCCATAGCTTCTTTTTAATTTAAAAAAGATGGATTAGAATTCAGCAACTTTGTTATTTCAAAATCTGTTGCTTCACTAGTAATTTCCTGTGCTACCTTGAAAGAGCCAATATGATTAAATATTTATTATGGACCTAACTGAATGTGGTACTGTAAAATACTATAAAAATAAATTACCTAAATAGAGTAGTCTACTTCTAGTCACAGTAAGATTATATAAGGGGGGGGGGATCTAATACTGGGGGCAGGAGCAACAGAGCCTAAGATGAGCTTCAACTTCTTATTTTATTACCTAAAGGCTCTGCAGAAATTTATACACATATGTATGTACTAACCTGCACTCTGCCCCATGTTGTCTATGTTACATTACAAAATCAATCAATTAATAAGCACTTTTAAGTGCCTACTCTGTGTCAGCTGTTATGCCAGGCATTGGGGATAGGAAGGCAAATATGAAACATTTTCTGTGCTCATTGAATTGACATTTTATCAGAGCAAACATCATGCATATGAATTATTACACACTAAACATGTACAAAAATAAATATAATATATATTTTGGGATTTGTACAGAGGGTACCATTAGCTAGAGAGATCCTGAAAGGCTTTATGTGGGTGTCCCTTGACCAAGATTTTGAAGGAAACAAGAATTTTAAGATGCAGAGATGAGCTGAACTGCATTCTAGGCATTCAGACTATCTAATACAAAGACTTGGAGATGAGAAATGGGAAGGAATAGCATGAACATCAATTGGTTGGATTGTAGAGTATGGGATGGGGAATATTGTTTAATAAATTTGGGCAATTATTTTAAGCTAGGTCTAGGTTGTGAAGGTTTAAAAGAACTAAACACAGGAGCTTATAACCTAGAGACAACAGGCAACCATTTGATTTTATTGAGTAGTAGAATGACTTGCATTTTAGGAAAATCACTTTTTCAGTTATATGGAGGATAGAATAAAGAAGATGAAAACTTGAAAAAGAGAGAAAGTTAGGATGTAACTAGAGCACTGGACTGCAGTTTAGAATACCTAGGTTCAATCCAGCCTCAGACACTTAGTAGCTCTGTAATTTGGGGCAAGTCACTTAACCTATGGTTGCCTCAGTTTCCTCATCTGTAAAATGGGGATAATAATAGTACCAATTTCACAAGTGAGAATAAAATGAGATAATGCTTTGCTAACTAAAAGCACTATACTAATTCTAGCTATTGTAAATATAAGGAAGATGTGATAGAGCCTGAACTACAGTAGTGGGCATGGAAGCATTTACATGGGGACTGATGAAAGAGTTGTGGAAATAGTAGCAACCAGATCTGGTAAATAACTAGCTATGAGCTAAGGGAGAGGAAGGAATTAAGGATAAAATAAAAGTTGTACATGTGGGTGACTAGAAGAATGGTTTATAAAAATAGTGAAGTCAGGAAGAGATGTGGTTTTTGGAGAAAAGACAATAAATTCAGTTCTGAACATGTTGAATTTGAAATATCTACAGAACATACATTATGAAATTCCAGCAAACTATTGGATACAAATGATCAGAGCTCAGGAGAGAGACTGGGATTGGATATAGAAATGTGGGAGCCATTTTTATGAAAATGTTCTTTTAACCCAAGAGAGCTGATGAGATCACCAAGTAGCAGAATGGAGATAAGAAGTCTCTAGGCACATGTTTGGGATATACTCCAAGTTAGAGAGTGAGATATGGAAGACAAATTACCAAAGGATGCTGAGAAATGATTAGCTACATAGTAGGGGAATCAAGAGAGAGAAACACTGAAAAAACCCAGAGAGGAGAAAGTACCATGAGGAGAAGATAATTACAACTGTCAATTGATGAAGAAATGTTGAGAAAGAGAGATTGAGAAGTCATGAAAATGGTCAACTAAGAGATCTTCTATTACTTTGGAAAAGAGTAGTTTTAGTTGAGTGATATGAGGGTAAAACAGAGTACACAGAGTTAAGTGAAAGAAAAGGAGGGGAAGGAATGAATGTATATAGTATATATACATAAGTTTCTAGGAGTTGGAAAGGAAGGTGAGAACGATAGCTTGGACAATAGCTTGAGAGGATGAGAAGATCTAATAATGTTTTTTTTTTCTGAATGGAGAAAACTTGGGCATGTTTGCTGATGAGACTGAGAGAAATTAAAGATTAGAGAGAAAGGAAATGGCTGTAGGGTGAAGTTTGTTGAAGAAGAAGGTAGGGGATGTTCAGTGATTATAGCAGAAAGCAAAAAATCAGCATCAATCTTGCCCATAGGGCACATCACACAGGTACCAGATATGTTTTGGACATACAGAAGGAAGATGAAAACATCTAATTAATGAGTGAATTTACAGGCATATGGTCATATGGTCATAGAGGGAGGCCCAGATTAAAAGCATAATTGGAGATGGAAAATGAGGACAACTACTATAGGAGTTCAATTTTCAGACAAAATAAAGCAAAAATAAAGGCGTCATATTGTTTCAGATCCAGTAGAGATAAACTTGTTATTGAATAAGTATAGTATATTGTTATGTATTAGTAGAGTTATACACATATACATATAAATAGGTATATATACATACATAAATACATATGTATATATGTGTGTGTGTGTATATATATATACATATATACATGTGTGTGTGTATATATATATATCCCAGGAAACCAGAAATCCTCATCATTAGGGAACTTCGTCATCCTGTGAGTCTGCATCAGATTTGGTAAACAAACATCATTAGCACCCTCTGCCCTTCTGACTAAAGGACTGGAGGGAGGGTGGAGCAAATAATCCCTCCCAAATTTCAATTTAAAGAGGCCAATAATCTCTGCATGTAAGCCCTTGGCCATGAGCCATAAGACTCCATTGCCTATGGGGATGAGGAATCTCCCTCTCCTATTGTTATTCTCTCTAGGAGATACTATCTTCTCAACTAGGGATTTGTAAACTCAGTCTTCCCAGACGGCAAAGCCACTGTTTTTGAGCTGATGATCTTTTAAAGTATAGATATGACCATTAAAATCTTTCTGGGCTTTATGGCCCTGACAAATTTAAAATTCAACCACTCAAAGTCTCTAAGACTTGTAATATGATCAAGTGGATTAGAGGACTCTATCATACAAGGGTCTCTGGATCAATTACCTTCTCAGCCCTCTCACACCCACTCCCAATTAATTTCCATCTATTCAATTCTATGATTCTAGTCTTTATATGATAGACTCATAGTCATTTTATCTTGGTGGGATCTGTTAAAGCTTACCTATGCTGTTCTGAAATAATCTTTGAGTTATAAAAACCCCAGACTCAATTCAGAATTCAGCCTGAGACTGGGCTTGGTGAATTCCCAGAACAAGAGTCAGTTGGGTCATAAAGAAATCACAGTTGTGGAGTGAGAGAAGAGATATCTTTATTAACAATTCTCCTGAGAATTGGGTGTGTTCCAAGGTAAGTAATTGCATAAGATCACTTGGCTTTAACCCCCAACTTGTCCCAACATTCCTGCACATCCCATTTAACTCTTTGTTTGCAATGCAATATCTATTGTTTCTATAGAGTCTGTGAAAACCAATCTCCCCCTCATCTTGTTTACATATTTGTGTAAACCAATAAACCAATCTCCCCCTGCCCTATTTACATATCTGTGTAAACCAATAAACCAAGAAATCAATTAATCATTAACCTAATCTCCCACTGTCTTGTTTTCTTATCAATTCTGTGGGAACCAAACTGTTAGCATTTCTCACAAGAATAACTACATTCACAATGTAATGAGGTATAAGAATTGATCTTATTGGAAATTTCTGCATTACTATACTTTAAAAATAATTAGTGATGATTTTTGGTTTGTTGATCCCACTTGGTGAAGTAAAGAGAATATTGGATGTGGAGTCAGGTAGGGTTAGGTTCCAGTTCTGCCTCTGACACTAGATTTAGATGAGGACTAGTATGTGTGTGTGTTATTTTGTTTAAAGATTTTTTCTGCAAATTCCTGTTTATATATAATATAGGTTCCATATCATGAGTATTTAAGTTCCCTTCCTGCTCAAAGTCTATGACCCTAAGTACTTGATCTACTTTTTTTCCAGGTGTTGTGATGGGTGATGAAGAACTATCTGCTTGATATGACAGGCAGAACATTTAGGAAATATTTGAAATTATAAAGGCTATTAGAAATGGGGTTGGTGTAAAGCAAGCTCAGAACTTATCAGGGTATGGGTGGGGGAGTATTTAGTGAAGGCCAACTATGTGATCAGTATTGACTTATGATTATCAAAGGCAAACCATCCTTATTGAGATTGTTAGTATGGGGATATAACTAAGGCTTGAGGGCCAAATCCCACTTTATAGTAGATCCATGAGCCAAAATAAAATGGTTTATACATTTTAAAACATAATAAAATTATTTTTAAAAACGTAAAAACCAGTCTTAGTTCACTTTGTCCAGTGGATCTATAGTTTGCTACACCCTGGTATAGTATATAAGAGAATGTGAGAGTGGATGGTGATAGCTTTGTAGTGCTTGTAGTAGGACAACTTCAGTGGCCTGGAACCTTTTCTTGTTCTTTGAGATTTTTCTGTGGCCCTGGATGTTGGCTCTTCTGTCAAGACAACTAGGATCTACCTGCCCCTATCCTCTAGGGTATCTTTCTTTGAATAAAATCTTGGGCTTCTCTAGGACTCAAAGGCAGAGTACATTGAATAGGTGATCAGAGTGATTATGAACACTACAGATCTGGCCTAGAACCATGTATCTGGCCCTTTGGAAATGAGTTCAATCTACTTTCCACTAGAAAGAATGTTAAACAGCTGGCATCAAGATGTATCAAACAGTCTGTTACTATGGAACAGTTTTGGATGAGCAAAATCTATTTGGGAAGGAAACCCAGAAACTTTGTGGTGTGTTCTAAAATAAAAGTACAGCCACCAATGCTTTATTAGAGTTGTCCAAAAATGTAGCAATCTATGTGAAGTAGTGAGTTCCTCATTATTGGGAGGGTTTAGACAAGAAGTATATGACTACTTGTCAAAGATATTGTAGAAAATTGAAGTCCAGTATATGAAAATTCAGATTTACAAAAAAAAAAACAAACAAAAAAAATGGAGAAAGGAAGCACTGAGGATTGCTTTTCACATTCATTACCATCATTTAAATGCCAAATGCCCCTATTGCATTTAAAACATGAACCAATTTATTAAAATATGAATTATATACTATTCAAACTTCAAGACTGAAGATATTTTATCTGGAGAAGAAAACTCTTAGGAGGGAATATGATCATTAGATTTAATTATTTCAAGAGTTGTTAAAGAAAGAAGGAAGCAGAAACTGCTCTATTCAAGTCGACAAGCCAAGTCAACAAGCATTTACTAAGAGCTTCCTATGTGCCAGGCACTGTACTAAGTACTGGGGATAGAAAGAAAGGTTAAAAAAAGAAGCAATTCAAAGTCAACAATTATCACTTAATTGTTAAATTAAATCATTCTTATTCCTCTTCCTTGACTTCTACATCAATTGACACTATTGACTACTTCCTCCTTTGTAATATTCTCTGTGAGTTTTACAGTACTGCTCTCTCTCTCTTTCTGTCTCTCTCTTTCTCTATCTCTATCTCTTTCTCTCTCTCCTTCTGTCAATCTGACTACTCCTTCTTAGCTTACATTGAGTACTTCTCCACATATATATATCTATGTATATATGTATACACACACACACACACACACACACACACACACACACATATATATACACATACATCTTAGGGCTCTATCCTGGGCACTCTTTTCTTTTCTTCCTTTATGTTCCCTTACTTTGTGACCTCATAGCTCCTAACATTTTTATACAGTTGACTCTCAACTCTACTTATCCAGTACTCATTTCCATTCTGAGCTCTAGTTCCCTAACACCAGACATATCAAACTCAATGTGCCTATATTAGTACTCATCTTTCCCCTTAAATCCATCACTCCTTCCAACCTCTCTATTTCTGTCAGAAATTCAACAATTCTTCCATTCACTCAGGTTTATAATCTTAGAGCCATTGGAGTCTTCACTCTTTTTTATCCTTCATATTCAATTAGCTGAAATATCTTATCAATTTTCCCTCCACAACATCTCTTGCATTTATCCCTTTCTTTTTATTTATGTAGCCACACCTTAGTTAGACATCATGCCTAGACTATAATAGGCTCTTAATTGGTCTCCTTAGTTCTAGACCTTTTCTACTGCAATCCATCCTCTATACAGCTGCCAAATTAATATTCCTAAGGCCCAGTTATGGCTATGGCACTTCTTTCTTCAAGAAGCTCTTACATTCCTATAAGGATAAGAACTCCCTTGTTTGGCAGTTAAACCCTTCACAAAGTGGCTCCAACTGATTTTTACTGAATGATTTCACATTTAATCTCCTTCATGTATTCTATTTCCATGCCAAATTGGCTTACTTGATATTCCTTGTATGTTGTTTTTGTGTCATTTCAGTCACATCAATGCTTTGTGACCCCATTTGGGGATTTCTTGGCAAACACACTAAAGTGAATTGCCATTTCCTTCTCCAGCTCATTTTACAGATAAAGAACTTTGCAAACAGAGTGAAATGTCTTGCCCAGGGTCACATAGCTAGTAAGTGCCTGAGGTCAGATTTGAACTTAGGTCTTCTTGACTCTTGGCCTGGTGCTCCATCCACTGTACCACCTAACTGTCCTAACATGAATTTGAACTGTGTTTAATGTGTTGTTGTTGTTGTTGTTCAGTCTTTTCATTCATATCTGACCCAATTTGTGGGTCAGACCCAATTTGGGCTTTTCTTGGCAAAGTGAAAGTGGTTTGCCATTTCCTTCTCCAGCTTATTTTACAGATGAGGAAATGGAAGCAAAGAGATTTAAGTAACTTGCGCAGGGTCACACATCTATTAATTGTCTGAGGTCAGATTTGAACTCAAGAAGACTCATCTTCCTGACTTTAGGCAGGCACTCTATCCACTGTGACTAGCTTGACGATTCCTTGTTTATACAATATTTCATTGGCTGCCTCCTTACTTTTCTAGTCTGTTACACTTGTCTTTTGGAAATCCTAGGTCCATTCAGGACCTAGCTCAAATGGTACATTTTACAAGAGTAGTTTTCTAGTTCTGCTAGTTGTTCATTCCCTTTCTATTTCCAGAAATTACTTTACATTATTTTATTTTTCACATCTTTTGTCTCTTTTTGTATCCTTAACACTCAGCAGAGTGTCTGACACTGAGTAAGTATGTGCTAAATAATGGTTTAATGACTGATTGATTTATTTGTGTACATATTGTTACCCTCAATTGGAGGTAAGGTTACCTTGCAGGTATTTTGCTTTTGTCTTAACCCTAGCAATGACTGACCCATAGTGAAGGGGGGGTTTTGGGGTGCTCTTAGATGCACAGAGACACCCAAAGATTATGGGAAAAAGCCCAAATCGTGGCACGGATCTGCCTGAATGAATTCAACTCAGATCTTCTTCCAGCCAGAGAAAAAGTTTATTAAAGATAAGCATATAGGCCAGACTCCAAAGGAAACCAAACATCAGTGATCTAAATAGGGTTCAAGGTGATCAGGTGATGCTAGCAAGGACGAGCAGTGTGAGGCAGTCTAGAAAACTCAGCATCTAAGTGGGGGTTGCGGTGGATAGGCCACCTGAGCTGTTAGGATGGGCAGGCATGAGGCATCTCAGCTTCTAGGCTTGAGAACAGCTCAGCATCAGAATGGGTGAGCCTTAAGTACAGACTGATTGGAGGGGAGGGATCTTAGGAGTGGCCAAGCAGTTTGGAGTGACTGATGGGAGGAGGGGTCCAAGGAGTGGCCAAGCATTTTGGGGTGAGGGAAGGAGGGGTCTGAAGAGATCTGGATGGGGGTGGCCAGCAAGCTGGGGCAAATGGAACACTGGGGCCTAGCTGGGATTAAGGGTGGGAATGGCCAGGAAGGCAAAACAATGGGAAAGCCAGTTGATGGGGGAGGTGGACCGTTTGGAAAAGGGTCCAGGTGAGAATTTCCATTTGAAATGTCTGAGTGATTTGAACAGACAATGAGAAAAGATAACGAAGGGAGCTGGAAGGGGACGTTTGCTTTCAAAGGGCTTTTTAAAGGGAAATAAGGCAGTTTCTAAAACTTTAAGGGTTTCCTGGGACCATAAACAAAACTGAAGCCAGGTTCTTTTTGGGGGCTGGCAGGGGAAGATGTCAAAGAGAGATAAGTGAGTAAAAGTTTTAAGGTTTTTCTGGGAATTGTAGGTAAACCTCTTCAATAGTAGATGAGTAATTGTTGAGCTGGTTAAATTAATGTAATTGAACTGCATTGAATTAATGATTTGACAGGATTGATACTTCAGCTATGAGTTGGGCCAGAAGACCTCTGAACTTATTTCTAGTTCTAAGATTCTGTCAGTTTAGGAATAGACTTATAAAATGAGGTAAACTTGTATTTGTGATTTTTAAAAACTGCTTCAGTGGTAAATTTTGTTTTATTTTTTTGACTTAGATTTATAATAGGTCCTACTAGAATTCAAAGTGGGGTAAGTTGTTCTTTCCTAGGATTTTATGTCTAGGGGATTGCCAGTTACAAGTATAATCTAAAGAACTTAGGCAAAAGCTAAAACTTCAAGGGCTTAAAGCTGAGGAAAATGTTTAAGGAAAGGAATGTTTTTCTATTTATAGGCCTTACAGGTTTTCAAGGTGAAAGTGCCTTTGAGAAAAGTAGCACTGTGGGAACTAAAGTACTGAAGAGATCTAGACATTATAGCATTGATGTTTCTAATTTTACTTCCGTATAGATAACACTTCTATTTGCAAATAGGACTTAGTTTAACTATCAGGACCACATTTGTCCAGATTCTTCAAATGAGTAAGTCGATAAGCTAGAAGTAAAAACTGAGTAATCTGACATTTAGCCCACTTAATTATCCACTACTTCAGGTCTTGGAAACAATATGCCACTAGACTAAAAAGCAAATCCCAGGGGATTCTATTTTTGGTCCTAGCTATTGTCATTCAGTTTTTGGAAAGGTTCATTGTAAATTTTTTTCTTTGAACTTCTCTACCTCAATCTGACTTTTATACTCTTTAAAATGTTTGCAAAGATTCCCATGATATTATTGAATAGAAGAAATTGAAAAGACAATCCTTTATTTAATAGGGTGAGAAGAAAGGCCATAAGAATTATAAAAGGGTAAAGAATAAAAGATGGAAAATTAAGTTGAAATTTTAACTTATTTGGTTCATGGTTCACTTTCATTTTGAGTATTCTTTCCTAACACTCACTATAGATTTATTCTTTATATGTCTCATATATCCTTTACATTGAAGAACTGTCACATTCTAATAAAAATAATTAGATTTCTGATAATCCAAGTCCTTAAGTAGGTAGAAGGCAGTCTATAGCCCAGCTTCTGAAAGCATACCTAAGCACTGGCAAAATTTGAGAGATAAATGTTTGTTTTTTAACATTAGTTACTAAAAAATCAGATCAGGAATACTGCATTTACAAATTAGTATCTAATGACATGTAAGAGGCATGTGAGGGAAAAGGATAAATGAATATATATATATATACATATACACATATATATGTGTGTGTATATATATATATATATATACATACATATAGTAAGTAATATAAGATGAAAATGTTTGAAAAAAGATTGTAGACTATGATAAACTTTACAATTCTTTGCTTTTAGAAGTAAAAATATATTTATTAAAATAGACAAAATCCTCCTCTTTTTTCCTAGTTTTAAACAGTTTCAAGGGAAGAAATATCTTTAACATATTTTGTAACCATAGGATTATGATAATGCTATAGACAAGAGTTTGCTTGGATAACCAGTTCTTAAAGTGTGTGTGTGTGTGTGTGTGTGTGTGTGTGTGTGTGTGTGTGTGCATGTGTGTGTGTCATGGACACCTTTTTGCAGTCTGGTGTAGCTTGTGGACCCCTTCTCAGAATAATGTTGTTGTGTTTTTCCCCCTGCCTTCATAATTAAAAGAATTTCAATTAGAGGTGAATGAAAAAAATTATATTATTTTTCAATCCAAAGCAAAGATCCCCTGAAACTTATATATGAACCATCTATGAACCTAAGGTTAAGCACTCTTGTTTTAGATGCAAGGAATTGAACTTGACCTAACTTTATGGATGTATTTCTCAAGGAAATGACTGAGGAATCTTTCACATAATGCTGGTGGGTTAGACTTATTTGTTTTGGTCTAAATATCCAGGATAATTGATAAGTTCTATAGTTTTCACTTGAGTAAATATTAGCTAGGAGCAATTTACAGATAGCAGGTGGGAATATTTCTTGCTAATTAAAATCAACATTCTTTTCTTCATTCCAGAGTTACAAAAATTATACTAATTTCATAGTTCTGGCTCTTACTTTTGTCTCCAGAGTAGTGTTATAAGAGACTTTCCAATAATAACATACAGAAACTGAAAGGTCAAATCAGGCAAGCATGGTTCTCATAATATTTTCTGTTCAAAGACATAGGCAGTGTTAAGCCTGACCCTATATTGGGGGGGCATTATTTTTCTCAAATTTTGAAAATGTTTAATTATTTACTATGTGCCAAGCACTATACTGAAAGGGGGAAATATAAAGAAAGGCAAAAATTCTCCTTGCCTTCACAGAGCTTATATTCTAATGGGAGAGAAAAATGAATGAATAAATAGGTAATATAAGATACATACAGACTGGATAGAAGGTAACTTTAGCAGGAAAGGATCTAGGAGCTGAGTGGATGAAGAAAATCTAAGGTCTTCCTATAGAAGGTAGCATTGGAGCTAAGCCTTAAAGGAAGACAGGTATTTCAGGAAATGAAAATGAAAGAAAGAGGAAACTCCAGGTGTAGAAGACAACTAGTGCAAAAGCATGAAGATGGGAGAAACAGTGTTGTGCTCAAAAGACAGCAAGAAGGACAGCATGGTTGTATTGGAGAGTATATAGAAGGTAATTTAGAAGAAGGTTCAAAACACAAGAAGGAGCCAAGATGTGAACAGTTTAAAATGTCAAAGGAATTTGTATTTGATCTTAGAGGTAATAGCCACACTATACTCTCTACCTTCTAGATTAATTAAAACATTTTTGGTAAATATTTTAACTGTCTAATTTCGTGCCTGTCTAAATATTTTGCCTCTAGTGCTCAGTATGAATATACCTATTCATTACTTTTCAGGTTACCCACCTAATTCTCCAAGGCTTTCTTTATAATTGTCCCAGGACCTTTTCACTCTGGAAGCTTACTCCACCCCTGGACTTCACACATTGGAAGTACAATCTGCCCTGTTAAATCTCCCTCTGATTGGCTGCTTTCCAAACCTCCATGTTAAGGAGAGTATTGAGGCCAGTAATGTCTTCACTCCTCTTCAGGCTGCATTCAAAAGTTTACATAGCTTAAAAATCTTTTTTTTAATCTGGTGAGATAAAACATTCAAACATAAATCATATAGCTAGTAATTAGAAAAGCCATGATTCAAACAAGATATGGCATTGCTACACCATATTATCTCTCATCAAATTGCTATGCTAAACTATTATGGTTGCAAATCAAGCTTTAGTGTAATGACTAGCACATAATAGACACTTAATAAAAGCCATGTTGACCTCTCATGACTAAAGAACTTCAATTATTTGAGAAATCAAAAGCTTTATGAATAGTTTTTATTATTGTGACTAGTGTCTCTATTAATATCCAAAAATGCACTCAAAGGAGGACCATCTTTATGAGTGGAAATTGGTAATTACCTACTTGATATGACAATAGAAAGAAAAGGAAAGGTATCTCATTACCTAAAACATTTTCCTACTCCAAAACTCTTCAATATCTTTTGTTATATTGCTAAATTTCTATCAATTAGAAACTCACTTGGATAAACAGAGTCTACTTCAAGGTGCAAATATTTTTGAAAAGGTAAGGATTTTGAGTCTTTTTTTTCACTTAGTATGAATCAGTTCAGTCAGAATCTTATTCCTTTGATTTTCAGCTAACAACATCCACAATGAAAGGTTGGATACAGTGGGGTAGAAAGGTAGAGAGAAGAAAGAAGGAGTTTTTGAATACTAAACAATTAAATTTAATTCAGCACTGGGGATAGAAAGATAAAACACAGTCCCCATTCTTAAGGATTTTATTATTCAAAAAGGGTGATGAGGCATGTATAAAAAAAGGGATAATGGGGATTTATGGCAAAATAGACTAGAAAGTCATAGTATGTTTGTAACTGCTTTCTTGCTATACATTCTTAATAAATACCTTTGTCAAAATGATAATTACATCTGGTGAATTGTTAGTAGAAAGCATACCAGTGGGGTTTCATAAGCAACTGTAGAAACTATTACTACTACTATTACTGTAGAAAACATGAGAATAGTAGTCATCCACCCTCTAGGGAGCCATTCCATTAATAAAAATAGAAGTTAGGAGAAGTAGCCTCAGAAAAATTGCTACATTAAAAAAATCTTGAAAAAAGTTGAGCTGTTTACAAAATGGCATCAGCTTTGACACAATAAAAGAGAGCTCATGTCAGAGATAGAAAGACCAGGGTCCAAGTCCCAGCTCAGATACATACTGGCTATGTGACTGTGGAGGAGGTACTATATCTCTTAATACTCTAGGAAATTCCAAAACTATAAGTTCCAGAGAACGTGGTGACCTTCATTGGTAGAGAGAGTTTTTATATCAAGGAGATTACTATATCAGTGAAATCAAAGGAGTAATCCAGGTTTCATGACTTACAAAATATAGGAACTGACCTTCAAGATGATATGAGAATCAGCGGCGTTCCAAAAGAACCTGATATAAAAGCCTGAACATCACATTTCAGAAAATCATATAAAGATTGTTTGGAAGAATAAGAATTAGTAAGGTCAAACCAAAGGTTAATTTTGAAGCCAAATAGTCTGAATTCAAATCTCTGTTCTGTCAAGTTAATCAACAAACATCT
Source organism: Vombatus ursinus (assembly GCF_900497805.2). Classification (NCBI taxonomy): domain Eukaryota; kingdom Metazoa; phylum Chordata; class Mammalia; order Diprotodontia; family Vombatidae; genus Vombatus; species Vombatus ursinus. The sequence continues at coordinate 4,173,356 of NW_020954583.1, forward strand.
ATTAAATGTCTAACAAGTGCCAACCATTGTGGTGACTATAATGAAACAAATCTCTAGGAGCTTACTTTCTTCTATTTTTTTTATGTAAAGAATATTTTATTTTTTGTAAAGATATTTTTCAACATTCATTTTTTATAAGATTTTGAGTTCCAAATTTTTCTTCCTCCCGCCCTCCATCCTCCCCAAGATAACAAGCAATCTAATACAGTATATACATGTGCAAACATATTAAACATATTTCCATATTAGTCATGCTGTGAACGAAGAAATAGAACAAAAGAAAAAAATTACACACAAATAAACAAAGAAAGAGAAAATAGTATGCTTCAATCTGCATTCAGACTCCATCAGTTCTTTCTCTGGATGTGGATCAAACTTTCATTCCCCAATTTATGGGCAACCCCTCAATTTTCAATTATTTGCCACCACTAAAAGAGCAGCTATAAATATTTTTGTACCTATAGGTCCTTTTTATTTTTTTTTATGATCTCTTTGGGATATAGACCTAGCTGTAGTAATACTGGATCAAAGGGTTTCCACAGAATAGTTGGATCAGTTCACAACTCTACCCCCAGTGCATTACTGTCCCAATTTTCCCACATCTTCTCCTGTCACATTAGCCAATCTGATGGGTGTGATGTGGTACCTCAGAGTTGTTTTAATTAGTGATTTAGAACATTTTTTCATGCAACTATATATAGCTTTGGTTTCTTCTTCTGAAAACTGTCTATTCATATCCTTTGACCATTTATCAATTGAGGAATGGCTTGTATTCTTATAAATTTGACTTGATTTTCTATATATTTGAGAAATGAGGCCTTTATTGGAAACACTCACTATTATTTCTCAGCTTTCTGAGGAGCTTACTTTCTAATGTGCAGAAGACAAGTACACATAAAGTATAAAGAAAATAAATAAATAAAAGGAATTGCACTAAGAGTTTGTGAGGTGTCAGAAAGGTTTCACTTAAAAGGTGGTGCTGGAGCTGTATACAAAAGGAAAAGAAAGATTTTATGAGGCAGAGGTGAGGAGGAAGTACATTCTGGACATGGGGAATTATTATTGCTAAGGCACAGAACTAGATGATGGCATACTGTATGTAAAGAAGAGAGAATAGGACAGTGTGGCTGGATTGTAGAGTAAGCAAGAAAAAATAATTCATGTTGAGATTGGAATGGAATGTTGGGGACAGGTTGTGAAGGGCTTTAAAAGTGAAACATAGGAGTTTCTACTTCATACTAGAGGCAATAGGGACAGCTATTGAAGTTTACTGAGTAGGGACATGGCATGGTTGGATGTAGGCTTAAGGAAAATCACTTTAGGAGCAGTGTGTATGAACTGAAATTAGGAAAAACTTTAGATGGACAAATTAGGAGGCTGTTGCAATAATTTAGGGAAGAAGTGATGAGGATCTGTCTTAAAATGACAGCCTTGTCATTACAGGACAGGGTCAGGTATAAGAGAGGTAGAAACAGCAAAAAGTCGGAGGTAGAAGCAGCAAGATTTACTAAATGCTTAAATACATGGTTTGAGGGAGAATAAGAAGTCAAAGATATGTCAAGATAGTAAACCAGGGAAAGTGGAAGAGTGAGTGGTACCTTTGACAAAAAATAGGGATGTTTAGAGGAAGGGAAGGATTTGGAAAGGAAGAAAAATTCAGTTTTGGAAATGTTGAGTTTGAGAAATTTCTGGGACATCCAGTTTGACATATCCAATAGAAAGTTTATAATGCAGATATGCAGCTCAAGGGAGAGACTAAGGCTTGTTTAGATCTGCAAGGGTGAGGTGGGGAGAGACAAGAAAAAAAGATAAAAAAGGAAAGGAAAAAGAAATTTACATAAAAACCTGATTATATATTTAAAAGGAATAGCAAGATGTAGCAGTTTCATGTGCAATCATCTTTTCTATTATACTTTGTTATGGAAATGCTTATTTTATTCCATAAATTAAAAATAAAAAATACATGAAAATTAAACCCTAAAGTGTTGATGAAGTCACCAAAAAAGTGTGGAGGTAGAAGAAACTAGGGTCAGGGACAAAACCTTGGAAAACACTCATGGTTAGGGAACCTGGTATGGTTCATGAGCCTAGGACTAGGAAGAGTGTGGGTAGGAGGAGAACTGAGAGAGTGGTAGTGAGATGGAGTATACAGAAATACAACACATAGGTTGAGAGGGACCAGGACTGAGAAAAGACCCTCTGCACTGGCCATTAAGAGATGGTAATTTTGGAGAAAATAGTTTCAACTGAATGAGGAAGCCAGAAGCAAAGGGAAGAAGGATGCTAGAGAGGAGAGAAAGTGAAAGAAATGAGCATGGGCAGATTTATTTCTCTTGTAATTTGGCTTAAAAGAGGAAGAGATATAGGAGGATAGCTTGAAGGAATGGTATGGACTAAAGAAGGTTTTTTGAAGATATAGGAGTATTAATCATGTTTGATAGCAGCAGTGAATGACCTACTGATAGAGATTGAAGATTTGAGAAAAAGAAAGGATAATTGATAGGAAAATATTATGGAGAGGACAAGAAGAGATGGGATCAAGAGCATATGTAGAAGGTTGATCATAGCAAGGAGAATGGTCACCGTTTTTTTTTTAAATCAAAGACTGAGGGAAAGGCAGAGAGAGTGGGAGATGATGTCAAAGGCTTTTGCAATGAAGAGAAGAGGTAAAAGGGAATTTACGCTGAATGGCCTAAATTTTCTCAGTAAAGTAGGAGGGGAGACAGAGTATGGGAACAATTCAGGGATGCATTTTGTCAGGGGTAGAGTGCTGATAGAACAAGTAATGGAGGAATATGGGATCTAGTGGCATCATGGACTTAAAATGGTTAATGATAGGTTCAAGATTGGGAAGGAAGGGAAATCAGAAAAGAGATAATTGCCTGGGAAAATACTGAGAGGTTGAAAAATGTGATATCTCAAAATTAAAGAATGGGTTTAGGAGTCATGAAGCACAAGAAGAGATTAAATGATAGGAGATTATGGTCAAATAGAGGAATATCAGAGTTTTTGATTAGATAATTGGAATGCTTGTATTTACATACAAGTGAACATGGTGACATGTTTTCAGGCAAAGTGGATTGAAGATATACATTATGTAATGTAATAAAATTAAGTAATTGAAAGTTGAGCTTGAATAAGCATCAGTATGCATGGTGACATTCCCCACAAATAAGGGCAGTATTTAAAAAGGAAGACGCGAGCCTCAAGAAAAGAAGGAGAATTTTGGGTAAAAGACAACACTCACCATAATTTTAATGGGATGAACAAATTTTATACCATGAACTCCAAAGGAGTAGAGATAGCTGAATGAAATGCAAAGAAGAGTATTTGAAGTGAAAGTAAAGATAAAGAAATATTCCAACTCCTCCTCCAGGATTAGTGTATCAAGGAGTATGAGTGAAGGTACAGCTTGTGCTGGAGAGCATGGCCAAGGATGTAGCAATATCTGGGGGAAACCATGTCTCACTGAAGTTGAGGCATTTTGCACTTTGAAAGGATTTAGCCCTTACTAGGCATTCTTGTGTCATACAAATGATATATATTGTCAAGAGAAAAGACTTAGGACCTGTCTATTGAGCTGTTATGATGGAGTGCACTGGAACCTGGATTCATTCCAGGGTAGAGTAGCAAACTGAATTATCAACAGAAGTTGGGAAACAATCAACAGTCACTGGGGCTAGGATCTTGGGGGATTAGGATCAGCTGGCCATTCATCAGTTGATACAGCAAATATAAAATTATGTCAGGAGCATGAGATCAGAACAAAGTTTCCAAGCATAAATCAGGCACACAGAGGTGGAAGTCAGGAGGTTTGGGGAAAGTATCCTGGGTCACATTCACAGCCTAGAGCAGGTAGGCCACTTAGCAGATTAGAGAGATTTGAATATATGGATTCAAATGGTGGTTTCTCCTCTACTCCATACAAGTTTCACAAGTTAAACTCTAACTATTCTTTCGTAACATGAATGTGAATGTGCAGAGTGCCTCAGCTGTCATCTCTTCATGTGGAAGAGTCCAGGGAGCATACTTCCAAGATTGTTGCTATAGAGTAAAATGGAAAGATTGTGGAGTGTGTGTGTATGTTCTGTAACTAGTTTTGATTGGCTAACAATATGTTAAATAGAAGGCTCTTTGATTGGCTATGGAGATATTAAAAAACAGTCTGCTGTTAATTCCCTGCCTTATTTGGTGACTCCTATGCTCAAGTTGTCCAGTAAGAGACAATTCTGTAAGGGGAGAAATTGTGGTGTTTTCTTGCTTCTGAGGCCATATGTGAAAGGTCCTCATTACTTAGTTTCCACAGTTGTTCTTTTTCCTTTTAGGTGAAGGAGTTTCTAGTGTCTGACTTTGTGAGTTTGTGAGGCCCGGAGAGTAGTCTAGAGTTCCAGCATTCTAGAGTCTGGGTTCCAGAGCCTGTGTAGCACCAATGCCCCAAGGTTAAAAATGTGAATTTTGAGAATAATGTTTTAGACTCCATCCTCTAGTTGGTGAGACCAGGAATCATCTGGCAGAGTGCTGGTGTTTGCTGCTTTTGGATGTGGACCATGATTATTGCTATTTAGGAACTGAGCTAAGTTGAGCTTACTCCCATCTATAAATCAGGGTGGTATAGGGGAGAGTATGCCCCCCAAGAAGCTGAGCAGAAATGTTTGTAAGCTAAACCTTTGAAGCAAACACCCCTTTGTAAAAATTTAATTAATGTTAAATGGAACTTGGCACTACTCAGTGAGAAGGGGAGGAAATATAGTCAATAGAGTCTCATGCCAATGGAAATATAAAAGAGATCACTTCCATACCCTCAGGAAACCATAGAACCCTGAAGGGGCAAATGTATTCAGTTTTGCTCTAAGAGAATGCGCCAAGAGCATAACATGACATATGCTTCCTCCAACTGAGGGAAGTCTGGACAAAATTTTAAGTGTTCAAATTTCATGAGTTTGCAGCCAGTGCAGCTGAAGCAAAAAAGGCCTAAAGGGTCTATGCTTTCAGATACTTTCAAATACTTCTATAGTCAATCAAAGAGCCTCTGCTTTACCACATGGTTAACTGACTCAAGCTAGCTACATATATCCTTGTTTGCTCTATAGTCATCACTCCAATGCACTTTCAATACTGTCATCATGACTCTCCTGGAAATAAATTCCCTAGCCATAGAGAGATACCTTCTGACACTGTGCATGGCTTATATCCCCACTGAACCTGAATGCATGAAGACAAATTATGCTTAGTCTTATAGCCCCAAGACTAACTGTATTTAACCTGCTTTTGATTGATTTGATTTTGATTGAAAGAGCTCTCCATTAAGTGATAAAAAAAAACACCAACCTGATATACATATTTTAAAGGCATAAAGAATTTTTATTGACACTTTTTGATTTTACACCATCTTCCTTTCATGAAACCGATCCTGTCCCTTAAAAAAAAAGTTAAGTAAAAATAACTAATATAGGCACTATCACTGGCAGTACACCCTTTATTCTACCCTCATAATCCCCTGCTTCTTGGCTGATAGGAGGAGGTATGCCTAATTACCTACAGGACCATTAATGGCTTTTCAGGTGAAGTTTTTCTCCCTTTTAGTAGTCTTTTAATTTACATAATAGTACTCTTTATTGTTATCTTCTTTGGATCTCCTTTTTTCTCTCCTTCAGTTCATACAGATGTTCTTTGGAATTACTCATCTTTGTTATTTCTTATTAAACAATAATATTTTATCACAATCCATCATAATTAGATTTCCAGCCATTTCCCAACCACTGGGACACCCACTTTATTTCTAGTTCTTTGCTCTCTCAAAAAGTGTTACTATGAATATTTTAGTATATATTCAAATATGGTTTCTGTCTTTGAATAAACAAGCCAAGGTTAAAGTTAGAAGTGACAACAGGAAAAAAAAAGTGAGGGTTAAAATTTATACTTTTCTGTTTATTGTTGGATACTAACCTTCCTACGCACATCTTTATTTTCTTTAAGCACTACAAATGAACAATAAGACTAAACTCAGCATTGAATGGAAAGAAGAGAAAGTTCTATATGGCATTCATGAAACTGAATGGCACTTTCATGGAATCACAGAATTTCAGAGTTGGAAGGAACCTCAGAAGCTGTCTGTTTCACCCTGTACCTAAGAAATAATCTTTCTAGCAAGTAGCCATCCTTTGTTGGAGCACTCTGGTGAGAAGGAACCCACTTCACCCTGAAGCAGCCAATCCACTTTTAGATAACTTCAATTAGTAGCAAATTTTCCTTGGTGTTGTTGAGCCATTTTTTCAGTCATGTTTGACTCTTCACGACCCTATTTGGAATTTTCTTGGCAGAGACACTGATGTGGTTTGCCATTTCCTTTTCCAGCTGATATTACAGTTGAGGAACTGAGGCAGACAGGGTTAAGTGATTTTTCTCAGGGTCACACAGTTAGTAACTGAATGGGGCTGGATTGAACTCACAAAGCTGAGTCTTCCTGACTCCAGGCCCAGAACTCTATCCATTGAGCCATCTAGCTGCCCTTACATACAACCTTACAACTGTTCTGAAAAAATACACAATAGAGAACATGTGATAGATTGTAGCATCAAGGATTTGGAGCTTAAAGGATTCTTAGAGATTATCTAGTACAAATCCCTTATTTTACAGATGAGTAAACTGAGGCTAAAAGACTTTAAATGATTTGCCAAAATTACACAGATAAGTCAAGATTAGAATTCAGGTCTTTTGAGTTCTAACCCAGGATCCTTTCTACTAGATCCATCCTATTCTAATTTTTAGTAAAACTTTTTAGCTTGACATTCAAGGTTCTCAGTAGTAGAATTCTATCTAACCTTTCTTACTTTAATAACAATCTTCCTCTTCATAAGTCCTCCATTTTAGCGAAGGTGGTTTAGTCAGTCAGTCAGCAAGTATTTTTTTTTTGGTTAGGCAATGGGGTTAAGTGACCTGCCCAGGGTCACACAGCTAGTAAGTGTTATGCATCTGAGGCCAGATTTGAACTCAGGTTCTCCTGAATCCAACGTCGGTGCTCTATCCACTGCGTCACCTAGCTGCCCCTGTCAGCAAGTATTTATTAAGTGCTTACTATACCCTAAGCAATCAATTAAGTGGCTTAGAGTGGATAGAGTAAAAGACTTGGAGTTAGGAAGACTTCTCTTCCTGAGTTTAAATCCAGCCTCAGACACTTACTAGCTGTGTGACCATGGGGAAGTCACTTAACCCTGTTTGTCTCAGTTCCACATCAGTAAAATGAGCTGAAGAAGGAAAAGGCAAACCACTTCAGTATCTTTGACAAGAAAACCTTTAATGAGGTCATGAAGAATCAGACATGACTGAAAAACTACTCAACAATATGTATTAAATACTGTTATACTCTAGGAATACAAAGAAATGCAAAAATAGTCTTTGCCTTCAAGGAGCTCACATTCTAATGGGGGAGACAACATGTTAATCACTAGATATAAACAAGAAATATAAGATTCAGATGGGTGGAAATCTTAGAAGGAAGGTACCAATTGCTAGGGTTCCAGAAAAAAAAAAGCATCCTGCCAAAATGATGATGATGATGATGATGATGGCGATGATGATGACTAACATTTTCATATAGCACATATAATTGCCAGTACTATGCTAAGTACTTTACAAATATTATCTCATTTGATCATCACAACAACCCTGGAAGGTAGATGGTATTATCACTCCTATTTTATAGTTAAGAAAACTGGGTCAACAGAGGTTAAGTGACCTGCCCAAGGTTATATAGTAGTAAGTGTCTGAGGATAGATTTGAAATCAAGGTCTTCCTGACTTAAGGTCCTTACAGTCTATACACTTTACCACCTAACTGAAGGTAGCACTGGAGTTAATTCTTAAAGGAAGCCAAGAAATTTAGAAGTAGAAGTGAGAAGGAAAAGCATTCTAGACATGAAGGACAGGTAGTAAAAAGGCATGAGTGTAAGGAACAGGAAGGACAGAGAAGCTACATAGTTGTAGCAGTATTGTATTAGAAAGGTAAGGAAGGCAGAAAGGGAGAGGATGTAAAGAATTTTAAATGTCAAGCAAGGTTGTTTATATTTGAGCCTGGAGGTAATAGGGATATACTGGAATTTATTGAGTAGTGGGGTGATGTGATCAATCCTATAGTTTTAAGACAATTACTTTGACTTAAGAATTCTAATCAATGCAATCACCAAAAAAGAGGACTAAGGAAGTTAAAGACTCATCTCCTGAAAAGGGGTAATGGGTTCAAGTTGAAGAATTACATACATATTTGCAAAATGAGAGAAAATCACTTTAGCAGCATAATGGAAAATGGGGTAGAGTGGAAAAAAAATTTTGAGACAAGGAAGCCAAATAAAAGGCCATTGCAATAGTCCTGGCAAGAGAAATGCTCACATAAGAAAAATGCTAGGAAGGTAGAAATTAAAACATGTGACAAAAGACTGGATATATGGGATCAGTAAGAGTGAAGAATTGAGGATGATATTCAGGTTGCAAACATAAGTGACTGGAAGAATGATGAAGTTTTTGATTCTAAACATATTTTCTTGCTGTCCCCCATGTCTGGAACACTCTCCCTCTTCTGACCTGACTACTGACCTCCTTGACTTCCTTTAAGTTCCAACTAAAATCCCACATTCTATAGGAAGCCTTCCCCTGCCCCTCTTAATTTCAGGGCCTTGCTTCTTTAATATTTTCTATTTATTTTGTATATAGCATACTTTGTAAATATTTGTTTGCTTTTCATCCTCTCAATTAGACTGTAAGCTCCTTTAGGGCATGGACTGTCTTTTATATCTTTTTAATATCCCAAGTGCTTAATACAGTATCTGGTACATAGTAGGTGCTTAATAAATGTTTGTTGATTAAAATTCAGAAGAGAGGAGGATTTGCGGGGAAAGATAATGCATTCCGCTTTGGTCATGTTGAGTCTGAGGTTTACTTCTTGTGTTTTGAACTTGCTGTGTTCACTTAGTCACCTAGCTTTCATTTATTCATTCTATGAGTATTGATTCAATTACCATTATGTGATGCATATAATTTGTTGTTTTTGTTCAGTCATTTTTCAGTCATGTCCAACGCTTTATGACCATTTGGGGTTTTCTTCTCAAACCCATTTTACAGATGAGGAAACAGAGGCAAACAGGATTAGTGACTTGTTCTGGGTTACACATCTAGTAAGTGTCTGAGGCCAAATTTGAATTAAAAAAGATGAGTTTACTGATTTCAGGCCTGCCATTCTTTTCACTGTGCACCTAGCTCTTCTGATACATACTGTGCCAGGATTTTTTTTTTTTTTGGTGGGGGTAAGATTCTAGACCTGTGATTTCATTAATATATGCAACTCCCAGTAGGGAATACCAATCCCAGTAGGAAAATTCCCTCTACTCACACAGACTGCAACTATTCTGCAGTTTAAATCTTAGAGGATTGCTTGGGAGTACTATGAGTTTAAGTGATTTACTCAGTCACACGTCCAGAGGCTATATTTGAAACCACATTGCCTGGGTATTAAAAAAAAAAAGATCATATTTGATATCAACAAGCTTTCATTTCATTGGGAGAAAACAACCTGTGGATATACTATATAAAATACCTGCAAGTTAATTTTAGGTGGAAGGGCACTAGTCACTGGTAAAATAAAAGATGTCTTCTAAGGCATGATACTTTAAAAAAAAATAATATTTTCCCCCAATTACATGAAAACAATCTTTAACATTCTTTTCTTAAATTTTGAATTAAAAATTCTCTCTCTCCCCCCCCCCCTTCCTCCCCTTCTCTTGTCATTGGGAGGACAGGCAATTTGAGACAGATTATACATGTTCAGTCATGCAAAACATTTCCATGTTAGTCATGTTGTTAAAAAAACGGATAAGAAAAGAAAAATAAAGAAAGTAAAGAAAAAGCATGCTTTGATTTGCATTCAGACTCCATTAGTTCATTCTCTGGAGATGTATAGCATTTTTCATCATAAGTCTTCAGAATTGTCTAATATCTTAGTATCGCTGAGAATAGCTAAGTCTTTCACAGATGAGCATCATATTATATATAATATTCTCCTGGTTTTACTCATTTTGCTTTGTATCATTTCATGTAAGTCTTTCTAGGTTTTTCTGAGAGCATAGGACATGATACCTGAACTAAGTCTTGAAGGAAATTTGGTTTTCTAAAGGCAGAGGTGAGAAAAAAAGTTCATTGTACTCATAGGGTAAAGGCATGAAGAGAGGCATTGGGATATATTGTTTAATGAAGAATAATTAGACCAGTTTGGCTAGAACAGAGAGTGAATGAAGAAAAGGGATATATAATTATCACAGAAAGATAGATTGGAGCCAGATTGTGAGAAGCCTTAAATGCCAAATAGAGTTTGCATTTTATCCTAGAGCCAAGAGGTATTGAAATTTCTGAGCAAGAGACTGATATGGTCAGACTTGTACTTCAGGAATATTTCCATTTGGCATCTGTATGGAGGATGGATTGCAGAAGAGAATAACTTGAAGATGGGATACCAGAAAGTGGGTTTTTGACTTATTTTAAGTAATGAGGGCTCTACTACCTATTCAGTGATCATCCTTCTAGTCACAACTGAATTCCCACTTCTTATATGCAACTTTTCTGACCATTCTAGACCATATTCTAGACCATTCTTCCTCCTCTAAAATCCCATAACCTTTGCTGTCACTGCTGTTTATGTGATATATAATAACATACAGTCTTGTAACAGTTCATGTAATAATGAGGACCTTGTGATGCTCTTGTCCTCTGGTGACACTATGCTAATTATCCTGAGCTACAGATAGTCTTTTCAAGGAGGTCCACAACGGGAACACATGTTACCCATACTATGATGCAGTAGTAGAGGAAGCCCATCAAGGTCATCCATCATTATATGTCTCTCAGATAGACGAATTATACATAAACAACATGAGGGGGTTAGAATTGAGGACAAGAGTAGGGTAGAATTCATTTGAGAAATCATGCAATGTTGCTTCCTGCTTCCAATGTCCATCTTTTTACACTGATATTTGCCAAATGATATTATATGGTTGGGAATACTACGATCTCTGAAGAATCAAAATTTTTGGAGACCCAAAGGGCAATGATACATGGTAAGTATGAAGCAGACCATAGCATATTATTAACAATGTTACACACAAAAAAAAATTGTTACAAAAGATACTACCAATAAGATATTTCTCTGAATTTGCTCAGGGAAGCCTTTGATATTACCAATATTCTATGATTAAATATTTATGATTAAATATAAAATTCAATATCTATACAACTAACAGAATAGAATGTTGTTTAACAGAATGACTTTAGCAACCTTATCTTTTCATTTTTAAACATTGAAATTACATTGGTAAAATTCCAATCTTACCCATCAAATGAAAAACTTCTGCAGGTAATACACTGTGGCTTACACATTTACAAATGACATATATTTAATAAATACATAAAAAATAAATACATGTCACCTGTAAATGTGTGAGCCACAAAGGATCACCTGCAGAAATTTTTAGTCTAATGTGTATATGTGGAAGTTTATTAGTGTAATTTCAGTGTGTGTGTGTGTGTGTGTGTGTGTGTGTGTGTGCGTGCGCAAGCGGTGCAGGAGTATTGACCAAGTGCAAAAGTACTTGTCCCTTTTGCATTGAATTGAACTGAGAAAATGAGAACACTCTTGTTAATATTTCCTGAATTTCTTGTTCACCAAAGGGATTCAGAGCAATGAACCTGGAAATTGAATCAAAAGGGTGAAGAGGGCTCTTGATGATTGAAAGAATCTAGTGTTGGTTCTAATGTTACTAGACATTGCCTTGGAGGATTCTGGATTTTAACTTTGTCTCTGTGTGCTTGGGAAAATAGATCATTTAGATCTTTTTTTCGTAACTCCACAAAAACTAGTTAAAAAGTTTAAAATATCAATCAGACAAACACAGGCTTTGCCTAAGTAATGCCACACAGTGAGTTTAATTCTTTTTAATCGATTTAACTAATTAGGTTTCATGTAGACACAGCTTCAATCAAAAAGGAAGCATTAAAAGAAAGAGTTGGAAGACACCACATTTACATTCATTAACACAGCAGAGGGAACAGGATGGACACAAACATGCAGACGTAAAACCACCAGATAAAAACACACATACAATGAAAATACCCTAAAAAATATGTCAATATAAACCCCTTAAAATTAAAGACTATTTCATTTTTGCCTTTGTATCCCAAGAGCCCAGTACATGGTAGATGCTTAAAAAAAATTATTGAGTGATAGATTGAAAAACACAAAAGCCTTTCTGTGTCTCCCTCTCTCTCTCTGTCTCTGTGTCTGTTTCTGTCTCTCTCTATCTCTCTGTCTCTCATCTCTCAGTCTCTTTCTCTCTCCAGTCTCTGTCTCTCTTCCCAGCGCAGAAATTTACTCAATATAGCAGCATAATAGATAGAGTATGAACCTGGAGTCAGGTAGACCTGAGTTCAAATCTGGCCTCAGATACTTACTAGCTGTATGTGACCCTGAACAAGTCACTTAACTGTTTGTCTCAGTTTCCTTGCCTGTAAAAAGGGGAGGATAATTGCACCTGACTCCCAAGGTTGTTGTGAGGATAAAATGAGATAATATTTATAAAGCACTTTGCAAAACTTAAAGTTCTATATAAATGCTAGCTATTATTATTAATCAATATAAAATATATACATGATATATTAATTATTATATTTGAAATATCAATGATATGTGTATATGCATACCTAGTGGCAGCTAGGTGGCACAGTGGTTAGACTGACAGGCCTGGAGTCAGGAAAACCTGAGTTTAAATCTGGCCTCAGACATTTACTAGCTGTGTGACCTTAGGCAAGTGGCTTAACCCTGTTCTAAGTTTCCTTATGTGTAAAATGAGCTGGAGAAGGAAATGGCAAACAACTCCAGTATCTTTGCCAAGAAAACATGAAACGGGATCACGAAGTGTTGAACACGATTGAAATGACTGGACAATAACAAAATGCATACTTAAAAGCTTATTGCATTGAAGTAAAATGTCACTGATATAGGGAACTCTCAGGAAATTCCCTCTCCCCATATAGATTGACAACTCTTCCTTGATTTATGTTCTTAGAGAACTGCTTGGGGCAATGAGAACTAAGATGATGTGCCTAGGGTTACACAGCCAGTTTGTATCAGAGGTAGGATTGAAAACTAGCTCTTTTTGATCTAAGACCAACATTCTTCCTACACTCTCAATATACTATTTTGCTCCTGGTGCATATAGGTAGTTGAAATCTATTTATCTCTCTAACATATATACATATTTGTGTACATGTGTATGCATATATAACATATAATATATAACACGTATGGGTATGTGTGTGTATATAATATTCAAAGTAACCAGTGGGAATCAGAAAGATAAAGGAAATAGAGTTACATACAGGAACACTTTAATAAAATTTCTTTGGCTTAAATTAATATCCCTTATAAATCTATTTTCAATAATTACTTAGAAGAATAATACTTTTAGAAGAATATTCCCTATAAGACACTTCTCAAAGTAGGCACATTTTAATCTGAAAAAGTCAAAAAACAATCTTTCATTTTCACTATGGATTTCAAATATGAGTATTATTTAAAAGTAAAATGGGGGAAATACCAGAATTCTTAAATCTCCATTGATGCCTTCTTTCCAAAGTGAATTTTATGAGCAAATAAATAACTTATGACTTTGTATGGAATAATTTATACTTCAGACGATAGGCAGAAGACTTTACAATAGTTATCTTTCTAGTTACATCTACTCAGCAAGTCTCTCACCCATTCCAACAAAAAGGTGACATTTTGGGCTGTAATTCTGTCATCTAATCACATGGAAACCTGCCAATTCCTATTAACATCTTGACATTTTATTGCTGTAAACTTATCATAAGTCCTTCTACTGCTAGATGGATTTAAATTCATGTAGCTGAGCCTTTTGTTGTATATCCACTAAATGATTGATCCCTTGCTCCTTGCACCAGCAAACTTTCAGTCAAGTAAATAGGCTGTTGGCCTGCATACGGATTACAGACCAGGCCCTGAAAGGTTAACAGTTTCTTGCTTGGGATACAATTGAAAAGACTGAGAAAACAAAGAATAAATTTGAGTTAAAATGCTTGATAATAACTTCTGAATCAGGTGCCTGATGTGTCACTGCTCCTTACATGGAAGATATTACCCTGTAGAGGTGCAGTAGATTTTTATTACCACAATATAGCTCTTCTGTTGTTTTACAAAAGGCATTAACCTTTCAATAGCTTCAAAATTAAAGGTTGAGTCAAGAAACCTAGATCCAGCCAAAAAGAATACCATTATCTGAGGCTGTAACACAACTCATCAAAAGGCTGAAGACACTCTGGGGATAATCTACAAACATATCATGTTATACTAGTAAGGAAAATGCCAACAAGGTACTTTGTCTGTATTGTCAATGATTAGAAATATATGAAACTACCCTTAACCAAGTAAGTAATTCATATATTTAATGCACATAAATGAATAACAGTGTAACAAGATGGTGCTTTATTTTTGTTAAGGCATATTTGAAAATCTTCTCTAGAAAGAAATAACAAATCATTCCTTACCCATATGTGCTAGTCATGGCTTGTAAAATCCCCAAAAATTTATAACTCAATAAATAATGTGACAGATTTATGTCACCCATCTTGTTTTGCTTATTAAATGAATTTTTAGCCCAGAATGCACACCAACTGATTGGGAGTTGGAAGTGGCCAGCCTCAAACTACTCTAGGTAATAGAGGAAAGTTAGCCTGGGATTAAACATCAGCTATGGAAAAAATGCAAAACTTATAACCCATGTGAAGATTGTCAAAACTTTACGACTATTTTTAAATGACTAAAAAAAAATGTTTAAATCTTTATCTATTTTTTTATTTCCCTAACATTGGTTTTATCATGGATATTTGTAAAGTTGCAAGAGATTATTTTGCAATCAACAAGACAAATGGAATATAAATAATCTGTTACCTTATAATTATTTATTGTACATCTTAGTTCAATTTCATTGATTATAAACTTATAGAAATAGTCAGGTTGTGCCAACATGCGAAAATCCCTCATATCTGGATCCAATAATTATATTTCCTATAAGTAGTACTATCAAGATCCAAACTACTTCATTTTTATTTTTATCTTCTTGACAACAAGGTTTGAGGCCTAAATCATTCAAATAATAAATCCCCTTAATATTCTACTTCATATTGCCAAAATAGACTCAGACAAAACTTAAACAAACTGATCATCGCTTATTGGAGTTCCCCAGGCTCCGCAAAGAAAGCTGAGTAAATCTTTCCTTTCCATTAATTCCAACAAAAGGAACTGTAGCTCATTCTGCAGGCAGACTCCCCAAAGCTTTATAATGTGAGGGTGATCAAAATGGCTTAATAAAAAGTGAAAGAAAATTTCATGGTACCCACAGGCAGAACATAAATCATATACACTTACAAACACCTATCTCATAAAGCATCAGTTCTAAATAAAAATGATGAAAATCAACAAGATAATACTTTTCCATATTATAAACTGAAATAAGTCTGAAAATGATTTTTAAAAGTTAAATTTGTAACTAATCATTTCTTCATAAAGATGGCTATTTCTGCCAACTGAAATTCCAATACTATAGCAAAGAAATCAAACAGCACATAAAACAAGAGAAGAAAAGGTCTTATTAATCAATAACCACAGTCCTGAACAATAAATGTCCTCTCTCCCAGGAATATGTAATTATGTGAAATAGTTGCGGATTTTTGTTTTTTTGCTTTTTTTAAGGACATAGATTATGTCTGGTCTTGTAAGTATACAGTATTTTTCTACCACCTACTATAGACTAATGCACCCATGGCATGCTGTGTATGAGTAAGTTTGAATCACCAATTATTAAGTCAGAAAGGATCGATCATGTCAAAATATCTAGTAAAAATTGGTTTCAATCCAGATGTTTAGCATACATGACACCAAGCATCTGGATGTTTCTCATGCAACTTGTTTTCAGCTCCATTGTGTACTTGCCACCCAGTCCTTCCTGAGAATCTTTACCCATACTGTTCTCCATGTGTGGAACAGATTTCCTGCCCCCATCTGTCATACTACAGTTTCTCAAAGCATAGCTTAGAGACTATCTACTATAAAAAGATTTGATGTCTATGCAAACCAAAAACATCAGATGGAAAGTGAAAAATTCATTCAGTCATCCAGATAGTTTGTTTACCCAGCACCAAACATCCAGATGTTCCTTATCCAAATATGTCTATGTAGCTGAAACAATACCTCAATTATGTGTTAACTTACCAAGCTGAAATGAGTGTCTCCTCAAGAAGTTTCTTCAAAAGCTATGCTAATAGTGATAATTTTAGGTCAGGGACAAGCTGATTTAGGGGATGTATTTTTTTTTCAGTAGATTGCAAAATATTATCCTTTCTTCTCAAGGTAGAACACTTATACTCATTTTAAGTTTCCATAGAAGAAACTGGGTCTATGCACACACACACACACACACACACATGCACACACACACACATGCACACATACATATATGCTTGCATGCCTGCATGCACTCACATATTATGTATTAATATATATTTACCATTTGGTGGTTAAGTGTGATAGATGTCAGCACTTAAATGTGCTAGAAGAAGTCAGAAATATAGTCAATTGCTAGACTGCTAATTAAAGCCTTTTTTGTTTGGTATGGCCTAACAGGGCTCATAGTCCTTTTATTTATATTTTGAGAACCTTAAGTCCCCTACATGCCAGGAAAAGATATCAATATTATCACAAGAATCATTTAGTTTCATTCCATTTTTTATAAAATAAAAAGTTATACTTAGAAGAATACTTTCCTCATTAAACAAGCTTCCTTAAGAAAGTCTGATTTCTCTAAATTAGTTGCTCCTTTTCTCAGGGTCTAGAACAATAAGATTAGAATTATGATACTATGTTAGTAATTCAATCTTGTATTAATTATGCATCAATGATCAAATTTATATAGTGCTTTAAGGTTTGCAAAGTGATTTGCATACATTATTTCATTTGATCTTCACAATAATTCTTCTAGGAAGATGTATTTATTATACCACTTTTATACATCCTATCACATCTCAGTCACATTTGAAGGGTCATGGATGTTCCAATATACTAAACAAATAATAGATAATATTTTACAAAGTGCCTCAAATTCTTATATTTTTTAATTTAAATCTCACAACAATCCTGTGAAGTAGGTAGGGTAAGCTTTCTTATTCTGATTTTCTAGAAACTAAATTGTTTAGAAAAATTAAATGATTTCCCTGATTCATGTAGCTAATAAGTGTTAAAGGCAGGATTCAAAACTGTATAATCCTGAATCAAAGAAATCCTTCTAATATAGTTAATGATTAGTGCCTATTAAAAGCAAGTCACCATCCTATATGATTCAGAAGAATATAATGAAAACTGAGGAAAGCTTCCTTAACAAGAGATACCTGAGTAAAGAGTTTACTTACAATAAAAGACAATATGAATGTTACAAAAAGAATTAAAGGGATTCAGAAATGGGTCTCTCATAGAAGCATAAATAGTAGTGGGATGATAATCACTCTGGGAATGGGTGGATCAGGGGAGGTTTTGTTAAGACTGTTGGACCTGAGTGGAAGCAGAGCTAAGATGGTAGAGTATAGGCAAGAACTCACCTGGATTCTCCCAAATGCATCACCAAACAACTTTAAAATAATACCTCAAATTGAATTCTGAAGAGGCAGAGAGAACAAAAGGTTGAGGTGAAATACTTTTCTAGTCCAAGACAACTTAGGAGGTCAGCAAGAAAGATCTGTTGAAATAGAGTGGTGGTCAGACATGGAATATAGCAGTGGAAATGCCAGGAGTAGGCCTTGGATGCACCTGAGAGGAGCTTTCAGCCCATCGATAGTAATGGGGTGAGACAACTGTCCAGAAAGTGGTTATAGAGGACTCTTTGCTAGTGCTGGGTTCAGGAACCTGTTGCATTGCCCATATGCAGTTCTAGGTAGCCTTTCCAGGGAGCACAAGTACAGTAGTGTTTGCACTTACGTGGAACCAGGGCCTTGGTCACAGTTCAAGGGCAGTAGTCACTCACATAGGGATTACCTGTAGGGGACTAGGTCTCAGTTCCAAAGTAGAAAGGAGCACCAGTCCCTGAAGCTGCAGGAGGGCAGAAGACCTGGTCACAGTTCCAGGGCCAAAAGGATCACTAGCACTTGCAGCTATAGGGCAACAAAATCCTATCATGGACAAAGACCAGAACACAGGTCAGGAAAGCAGTGATCGCACCTTTCATTAGATCAGACCACCTCAGAAGCATGGAAAACTTATAGAGCCCCAGAACTTGTTCTGAAAAAAGGAACATGAAAAACCCATTTTGGACAGTTCCACCCTGGGAACAGAGCCTAACTTTGACATAAAGTTAAAAGTCAAGAAGTAGGCTGGAAAAATGAGCAAACAACAAAAGAGGAACCTGACCATATAAAGGTATTATGTTGACAGGGAAGATCAAGACACACACTCAGAATAAGACAATGACCTCAAAACAGCTACAAACAAAGCCTGTTTTTTTTTATTTAAATCTCACATCAGTCCTGTGAAGTAGGTAGTGCAAACTTTCTTTTTCTGATTTTCTAGATGCTAAACTATTTATAAAACTTAAATGATTTCCCTGAGTCATGTAGCTAATAAGTGTTAGAGGCAAGATTCAAAACTATAGCATCTTGAATCAAAATTCAACAAGAATCTCTGGAAGAACTCAAAAAGGATTTTAAAAATAAAATGAGAGGGAAAAGAAAAATTGGGAAAAGATATCAGAGGAATGCAAGAAAATTGTGAAAAGAGAATAAACAATTTGACAAAAGATGTACAAAAATACTTTAGAAAATAACACCTTAAAAAGAGAATTAGTGAAATGGTAAAAGAAGCACAAAAATTAACTGAAGAGAAGAACTCCTTAAAAAGCAAAATCAACCAAATACAAGAATTCACTGAAGAAAATAACTCCTTAAAATGCAGAATTGGCTATATGGGGAAAAAAAAAAGAGGTACAAAAGCTCACTGAAGAAAATACTTCCTTAAAAATTAGAATGGAGCAATTGGAAGCTAGTGATTTTATGAGAAATCAAGACATTGTAAAACAAAACCAAAAGAATGAAAAAATAGAAGACAATGTGAAATAACTCATTGGAAAAACAACTGACCTGGAAAATAGATCACAGAGAGATAATTTAAAAATTATTGGACTCTCTGAAAGCTATGACTAAAAAAAAGAGTCTAGACATAATATTTACAGAAATTATAAAGGAAAACTGCCCTAATATCTTAGAACCAGAAGGCAAAATAGAAATCAGAAAGAATTCACCAATCAATATGTTGTTTAAAAGAAACACAATTGAAGCAGAGGCACACACAGAGATAAAATAAGGGTCTGGAGCAGAACACATTATGCTTCACCTGAGATAAATACAAACAAACAAACAAACTAAAAACAACAACAGCAATGTAGCAATCATGATGTTAGATAAAACAAAAGCAAAAATAGACCTAATTAAAAGAAATAAGCAGGCAAACTAAATTTTGATAAAAATTACCATAGAAACTGAAGTAGCATCAATATTAAACATGTATACACCAAATGGCTTAATATTCAGATTCTTAAAGGAAAAGTTAAATGAGTTACAGGAGGAAATAAACAGTAAAAATGTACTAATGGGGAGATTCAACTTTCCCCTCTCAGAACTAGAAAAATCTAACCATAAAATAAACAAGAAAGAAGTTAAAGAGATGAATAGAATTTTAGAGAAGTTAGATACAATAGATCTCTGGAAAAAACTGAATGGAAATAGAAAGGAGTATCATTTTTTCACAGCTATACATGGCACTTACACAAAAAGTGGTCATGTATTATGGTATAAAAACCTCACAGTCAAATGCAGATGAGCAGAAATACCAAATACATCCTTTTCATGCCAGAAGGCAGTACAAATTACATTCAATAAAATGCCACAGAAACATAGATTAAAAAGTAATTGGAAACTAAATAATCTATACATTTTCCCATAAGTACTGCTTTGTCTGCATCCCATAAGTTTTGGCATGTTGTTTCATTGTTATTGTTCTCTTTGAAAAATAATTGATTGTTTCTCTGATTTGTACTTTGACCCACTCATTCTTTAGGATTAGATTATTTAGTTCCCAATTAAACTATATGAACACATTGATAAAATATTTTTATGCAAATAAAGTCAAAAAAGTATTGGAGAAATATTAATTGCTATAGCTAAGACAAGCCAATATAATAAAAATGACAATGAATTTATTTATTCAGTTCCATAACAACCAAACTACCAAAATTTTTTATAGAACTAGAAAAAAATAACAATTCATCTGGAAGAACAAAAAGTCAAGAAAATCAAAGGAATAAAATAAAAAAATTGTGGAGAGGTGGCTTAGAAGTACCAGATCTCAAACTGTGTTACAAAGCAAAGTAATCATCAAAATAATTTATTGCCTAATAGAGTGGTGGATCAAATTAAGTACATAATACACAGATTAGGTACACAATATACAATACACAGTAGTAAACAACCCTAGTAATCTAGTGTTTGATAAATTCAAAGATCCAAGCTTTGGAAAAGAACTCACTATTTGACAACAATTAATGGGAAATCTAGAAAGCAGTTTGTCAGAAACTAGGCATAGACCAACAGCTTATGCTGTATACCAAGATAAGGTCAAAATGGTTACATGATTTGTAAACATAAAGGATGACATCACAAGCAAATAGAGCATGAAAAATTTTATTTGTTGGATCTATGGATAAAGGATGAAGTTTTTCACATGAGATAGAAAGCATTATGGGATGTAAAATAGATAATTTTAATTGCTTCAAATTTAAAAAAAATTGCACAGAAGAAACAAATGTAGCTGAGATTAGAAGGAAAGCAAGAAACTAGGGGGAAATTTACAGCAAGTTTCTCTGATAAAGGCTTAATTTCTCAAATACAGAGAGAACTGAGTCAAAATTTATAAGACTACAAGTCACTGTCCAATTGTTAAATGATGAAAGGATATGAACAGGCAGTTTTCTGAAGAAGAAATCCTTTGATTAATATAGTCTATCTGTAGTCTTATTAAATTAAAAAAAAAACTTTAAATAACTATAGATTAGAGAAATGCAAATTAAGACAACTCTGAGGCATTATTTCATACCTATCAGATTGGCTAATGAGACAGTAAAGGAAAATGACAAATGTTGGAGAAAATGTGGGAAAATTGGAATATTAATGGAGTTGTGAACTGATCCATCCATTTTCAAGGGCAATTTGGAACTATGCCTAAAGGACCATCAATCTGTGCATATCCTTTGACAAAGTAATACCAATTCCTAGGTCTGTATCCCAAAGATAGCAAAAGGAAAGGAAAACACAAAAATATTTATAGCACCTTTTTTAGTGGTTGCAAGGAATTGGAAACTGAAGGGATGACCATCAATTAGAGAATGGCTGAACAGGCTGTTCAGTATATGACTGTAATGGAATACTATTGTGCTATAAAAAATGACAAGCAAGAGGGTTTCAGAAAACCCTTGGAAGAGTTATATGAATTGATACAATGTGACTTGAGTAGAATCAAAACATTATATACAGTAATAGCAATATTGTACGATGATCAACTGTAACTTAATGATTCCGAAGCATGATCCAAGACAATTCTGAGGGACTTATAATGAAAAATGTTATCCACTTCCAGTGAAAAAAAAACTGATGGAATCTGAAACATACTTTTTTTTTACCTTCTTTTTTTTCTTTTTCTGTTTTCTTTTTCAATATGACTTATATGGAAGTGTGTTTTGCATGACTTTTCATGTATAATCTATATCAAATTGTTTTCCTTCTCAAGGTGGGGAGTGGAGGTAAGGAGAGAATTAGAAACTAAACATTTTTAAAATGAATGTTACTTTTTTACATATAATTGAGAAAAAGGAAAGAAAAATATTTTTAAAATAGTTTTAAAATTTTTTAAATATTTTAAAAATATTTTCTTGATAAATGTTTGTGAACTATGCAATGGAAGAAAGATAATGAGGAGTCAAATGCAATATACCTGGCATACTTTTTAAAGGGTCAATGAGATGAATAGCAGAGCAGGAGCAATGAGATTTAGAAGGGAAATAATGAAAGTGAGGTGGGAAATTTAGTTTGAGGCTAAATTATGTATAGATTTGAATGATAAAGAACTTTGATTCCATCTTCTTGGGGATGTGTAGTCAAAGTGGATTTTTAAGCAGTGGAATCCCATGATAAAAATACTCACTTTAAAGGATAAGATTAGTGGCAATATGCAGGATTTTTTTTGGAGGGGAAAGGACTAGAGCCAATAGAACCTATTAGGATGTTATAGTAGTAATCTAAGCATTAGATGAGCTTGTGCAACAGCGAATAGAGAGGAATAAACCAAGGCATGAGAAATTATGAAGAAAAATCCATGACAGTGACTGATTGAATATAAGAAGACAAAGAGAATAAAGATGCAAATGCAAAGATGGAAAAAGCAAAACCTTCATCTTGCAAATATAGTAATGTTTTTTAAAACCATGTTTGTCTAGCAAAATAAAACAAAGAACTAGACTCATCTAGTTAATGACATAATTAGATAGCCAATAGGAAAATATTTTTTCTTTGATTTTGTTGTCATCCAGTCATTTCAATCATACCTGACCTCTATTGACCCCGTTTGAGGTTTTCTTAGCAAAGATAACTAGAGTGGTTTACCATTTCCTTTTCCAGCTCATTTTACAGATGAGGAATTGAGGCAAACAGAGTTAAGTGACTTGCCCAGGTTCACATAGTTAGTAAGTGTCTGAGGCCAGATTTGAGCAGCAAGATGAGTCTTTCTGACTTTAGGTCAGGTATTCTATCCACTGAGCCAACTAGCTTGCCCTTTTGTCTTTGGTAGATAATATTAAAGCAGAACGAGAATAAACATTTAGATGGCACCTAATAAATGTCAACAATTGTGCTAAGTACTTTATAAATATTTTCTCATTTGATGGTCTTAACAACCCTGCAAGGTAGGTATGGTTATTATCCTCATTTTAAAGTTAAGGAAACTGAGACAAATAGAGATTAAGTGACTAGATCAGCGTCAAACAACTATTAAATATTTGGGGTGAGATGTGAATTTAGGTCTTCCTGACTCCACTTGAAGTGCCCTATCTATTGTACCATCTACTCTCCTAAATTCAGTGGAGCACAAAATTTACAATGGGAACATGGCTTAAACTTATCTCTACATAAAAAAAAAAATGATACTACAGGAGATTTTTAAAAATCTTCAATATTAAGGTCTCAGCCTATAACAAAAATTATCTAGAAAATCAACTCAATCTTCTATTTTATCTGTAGTCCATAGACTCAGTTTAAGAACCTGTCACAACATACTGACAACTATTTACAGAACACTAACAGGGATGTAATTCTAAATACAGAGTGGAATAAAATATTGTCTTAAGTTATCTCATTTCTCCTAGTCTCTTCAATTAAACAAGTTTGAATCATAGAACTTGGAGCTGGAAAGACCTGAGAGATATAACTGACCTAATCTCTTCATTTATACAAATGAAGAAAATGAGAATCAGACAATTCAATTGACTTGTCTAATGTCACACAGGCAGTATGTAAGAAATCTGGAATATAACTATATTTTTCTTTCTCTTTTCTTTCTTTTTTTTTTTTTAGCAATTGGTCTCAAGTGATTTGCCTAGGGTCACACAGCTACTGTCAAGTGTTTGAGGCTGAATTTGAACTCAGGTACTCTTGATTCACCAGTGCTCTATCCACTGTGCTACCTAGTTGTCCCATAGATTTTATCTTTGTATGTATCCGTCATACTGTTGAATTCAGATTTTTAATCTGTTATCTGTTTCCATTTTTATGAGTAAATTCATTCCATTCACATTCTTTGGGGGTGTGTGGGAGGCAATCAGGATTAAGTGACTTGCCCAAGGTAACATAGCTAGTAAGTGTCAAGTATCTAAGGCTAGATTTGAACTCAGGTGCTTCTGACTCCAAAGCTGGTGCTCTAGCCACTGTGCCACCTAGCTGCCCATAAAGCTGGAATATAAACCCAGGATCTGTGCCTCCAAATTTAAATGTTTTTCTATTCTATATCATCTGTATCCCATCCATTTTATGTGACTAACACTATGCTAGCATATGGATAACTGAACTGGAAAGAACATCTGTAGTCCAGAAAAGTTAAGGGACTAGTCCAAGCCACAGAGCTAGTAAGTGTCTGTCTTAGGACTAGAAACCAGACTCCTAACTTACAAGCCAGTGCTATATTCACCATGTGCTTTAGCTTGTGTACCTGATCCTAATCCTCAAGGTATAATTTAGTTAGAGAAGAGTTATACATATAAAAATCAAAAGAAAAATTCAAACTACTATGCAAATAGTTAAATTCCACAGAAGCAATTCTCATGATGTATGAAACAATGGGTACTATTACAGATCAGGAAAAAAAAGAGAGCACTGACACTTGTTAAAGTTACAGTGAAGAGTCTAGCCTGGTCAAAGGAAAAAGTTTGCATCAGGGAAAACTGGGAAGTAAAATTAGAGTTTTTAAGTGGGGTTAATGTTATAGATGTTTTTAAGTACCAAGATGATAAATTTGCACTCTATCCAATAACGTATGGAAATTATCATAAATTCTTTATTGTTAGGTTAACAGAGAAATGTTGAAGGAAGAATAATAAGAATTTGCAAATAAATTGATACAGCCAAAAGAAAAAGTTAGAAAGAAAAATTCCATTTAAAATTTCTAGAGAATATATAAAATACTCAGAATTCCATTCAAAATAATAACAGAAGGCATAAAATATGAGAACTATATGAATGCAATTATGAAATTTTATTTTCTAGAAATAAAAAGATATAAATAACTAAAAATATACTATATATACATATAACATATATTATATATAAATGTATAAATATATTTAATATAAATAATATAAATAAATATAAAAATATATAAATATATAAAATATATAAAAATGACAATGCTACCTAAATTGATTTAATTATTGGTGCCATAGCAATCAAAACACCAAAAGATTTCTTTATAGAATTAGAAAAAATAATAGTAAAATTCATCTGGTAGAATAAATGGTCAAGAATCTGCAATAGCTAGATTCTTTGGGTTTATCAAAGACTAGTATACTATACATTATTTTCTGTATATTGTATGTCTGATCTATTCCACTGATTTACTATTTCTTAATCAGAACCAAGTCATTGTGACACTTATTGCATTGTGGTACTACTTTGAGATATGGTACTGTAAGGCACCCTCCCTGCCCCACCTCTCACCTTTGTTTTCATTATTTTCCTTGAGATTCTGATCATTTATCTGAAACTGCTTTTTCCCAAGTTACCAATGATCCCTCAATTGCCAGATCTTGTAATTTCTTAATCTGTTTCAATCTATTTGCTTTATTTGACAATATTGACCACTCTGTCCTCTCAGACACACTCTCTTCTCTAAGTTTTTGTGACACTTCTGATCTTTTTCCTGTTTGACCACTTCTAATAGCCTCCTTTACTGGTTCATTACCCATGTGACATACACCAACTCCTAAACGTGGGTGTTCTCCATGGTTCTCTTTTAGGCCCTCTATAAACTCTTGGTGAGCTCTTCATCTCTCATGAATTTAATTATCATTTATATATATATGACTCACAGATATATATATATATATACACACATGTAAATATATAAATATACACACACATATATACACATATACATACATATCACACACATATATACACACACATACACATACATATATACATACACACACACACATATATAAAATCAGCTTCAGTCTCTTTTCTGAAGTATAGTCCTTTTTTTTTTTTTAAGAATCATTGATTTATTTATTTTTAGTTTTCAGTATTCACTTCCACAAGATTTGGAGTTCCAAATTTTTTCTCCATCTCATCCCTCTCCCAACCTAAAGACAGTGTGCATTCTGAATACCCTTTCCCCTAATCTGCCCTCCCTTCTATCTCTAACCCCCCTTCTCTTATCCTCTTCCTCTTCTATTTTCCTGTAGGGCAGCATAGATTTCTATACCCCATTGCCTGTATATCTTATTTCCTAGTTGCATGTGAAAACAATTTTTTAACATTTGTTTTTAAAACTTTGGGTTTTCAATTTTCTCCCTTCCTCCCTCCCCATCAACCCTCATTAAGAAGATAAGCAACTCAATACAGGTTATACTTGTGTACTTAGGCACTTTTGTGTACTTACGCAAAACACTGTAGTCATGCTGTGGAAAACTAACTATATTTCCCTTCATCCTATCTCACTCTCTGTTTATTCTATTCTCTCTTTTGACCCTGTCCCTCAACAGAAGTGTTTCCTTCTGATTATCTCCTCCCCCAATCTACCCTCCCCTCTCTCATCCCCCTAATCTCTTATCCCCTTATCCCCCTATTTTCCTGTAGGGTAAGATAGCTTTCCATACTCAATTAAGTGTGTATGCTATTCTCTTCTTAAGCCAAATCTGATGAAAATAAGATCCACTCATTCCTTCTAACATTCCCCTACTTTCTCTCCACTGTAAAAGTCTTTTCTGTTTTATGTAAGATAATTTATCCCATTCTACCTCTCTCTTTCTCTTTCTCCCAGTATAATCCTCTCTCACCCCTTAATTTTATTCTCCAGGTATCACCCATTCATCTTCAACTCATCCTGTGCCCTCTATCTATCACTCTATCTATACATATAATTTCCCCCCCAACTACTCTAATACTGACAAAGGTCTCATGAGTTACAAATAATATCTTTCGATGTAGGAATGTAAACAGTTCAACCTTAATAAGTCCCTTACGGTTTCTCTTTCCTGTTTACCTCTTTGTGCTTGTCTTGAGTCTTGCATTTGAAAGTCAAATTTTCTATTCAGCTCTACTCTTTTCATCAAGAATGCTTGAAAGTCCTCTATTTCACTGAATGTCAATTTTATCCCCTGATGGATTATACTCAGTTTTGCTTGGTAGGTGATTCTTGGCTGTAATCCTATCTCCTTTGCTCTCCAGAATAATGTATTCCAATTACTGTGGTCCCTTAATGTAAAAGTTGCTAAATCTTGTGTTATCTTTATTGTGTTCCCACAATACTTGAATTGTTTCTTTCTGGCTGTTTGCAACATTTTGATCTTCTTTGTCACTAAAGAAAGGTTCTATGGTCTGGCTTTTTTTTTTTCCACAGTTTTCTCATAATCTCAGCCAATTACTTGAGTTTTAAACTGTTTGTTATGGTAGGGGTCTGCTTCCAGTGTGGAGAATGTACCATCTTAAGTTTTGGGGGTTTTGTGCAGCTGTTTTCAGAGATACTTCTAGGGACCTGTAAGTTTTCAGTTCTTCCAAGGTGGTATCATCAAGGGCGAGGTGTTTACTCCTTTCCTGGCCTGTGCTCTGGTCTATGAGTGACCACAAGCACTCTTTTCTGCCTTGGAACTGTGAGGAGAATTAAGGCCTTCTCCACTGCCACTACAAGCTCCACCACTTCAGTGTTCCTCCTTGCCCCAGGATCACCCCCCAGGACTATGACCCAGATCCAAACACAGACAAAGCAAAAGAATACTGCCTAAGCACCAGCAAAGAGATCCCTGCAATCCCCCTCTGATCAGCCACTTGATTCCCCCTCAGTCTGTGGTCCAGAAGCTCAGGAAGCAGCCACTGCCCCAGGGTTGTGCTGGGACTGTGGCTGGGACCAAGCTTCTCTCTCACCATGCTCACAGACTTTTCCTACTGACCTTTGAAGTTGTCTTTGGTGTTTGTCTTTGAGAAGTCTGGAAACTGCCACAGCTGCCTGTGATTCAGTCCCCTGAGGCCTACTCCAGGTTCATTGTGGCCTGGTCTTTGACTGTGTGTGCATCCACACTGAACTGCATTTCTGTCCCAGCCCAGCATGATAGACCTTTCTAATCAAACATCCAGGCTCTCTTGGGCTAGAGATTTGTTTCACTCTGTCTTTTTGTGGGTTCTGCTGCTCTAGAATTTATTTAGAGCCATTTTTTACAAGTATTTGAAGGGGTTTGGGGGAGAACTCAAGCAAGCCACTGCTTTTACTTCACTATCTCGGCTCTGTAGTCTTACATTACTATTTGTCTATTAGACATTTTAAACTTGGTGTTGTGGAGGTATGTAAAACTCAGACTGTCCAAAATTGAACTCATCTCCTCCCTCAAAAAAAAATAAAGCCCCTGCTCTTCAAAACTCCATAATTTCTGTAAAAGGTACCCTCTTAGTTTCTTTCTCCCAGATTTGTAATCTGGGCATTATCTGGAATTCTTAACTTTCCCTCTTTCCACATATCCACCCAATTGCCAAGTCTCTCTGTTTTTACCTTCACAATATTTCTCCTATTTTTATTTTTATTATTTTATTCATATATATATTTATATTTATTTTGTTATGTTTATTTATTTTTATTTCCCTTCCTCTCCACTTTCAGAGGCTACCACTTAGGAACATATCTTCACCACTCATCATCTAGATTATTGTAATAGCCTCCCAACTGGTCTCATTCCAGTTAATACTATACTATAGTATGAACTTTTGCAAAGTCATTTTTCATAACTGCAGACATGATCAAATGATGATCCCACTCAATCATTTCCAATGCCTTCATATTTCCTCTAGGATCAAATATAATTTCCTCTCTTTAGCTTTTAAAGCCCTATACAACCTGATCACAGCTTATCTTTCCAGGCTGTTTAATTAATTAATAATTAATAATGTTTAATTAAACATTATTCTCCCATTTGTATTCTATGACCCAGTTAAGCTTGTCTTTGTTCTGTTCTTCTCAAGTAATATTTCATCTCTTGACTTCCCTCATGCATGGCATGTACTTTCTCTTGACTTGGTATCTCATACAGTCCCACTTTTCTTCTAAGATTCAGTTCAATCACCATCATCTGCATGAAGCCTTTCCCAATGACCCCAACTTCTAATGTTCTTCCTCTCTTCCTATCTAGTTTGAATTATCTTTGTAGTTATTTTTATATTATATTTATATTTATTTTTTATTTGTATTTATATATTGTATTTATTCAATTATTTATATATGTCCTTTTTGAATTACCCAGTAGAATCTTTGTTACCTGACAGAAGGGCCTGTCTTATTCTCTGTAATATTCTGCTGCTTAACATGGTACCTGGTACATAGTAGGCATTAATATAAACTTGATGATTGACAGGCTTTAATATCACAGTCCTAGACAAGCTTGTATAGGAAGTAGAAGAAGTAGCAAAAAATGGAGGAAAAGTAACTGAATAGACCAAGTATACATAAAGGAGATCCATACTATACATAGAGTTGAGGACATGAAATGGTGAATTCACAAAATATCTTCAAATGGGGAAGATACTAAAACAGGCATTAGTGGTAAAACAAGACCATTTTTTTAAAGTAAAGAACTTCTAAAAATACATGACTATTTCCTATATGTATAAATTTTATGAGAATCATCTACACACACATCAAGGACATTCTTCATGAGGGAACAAGCAATGCTTTGTAAGCAATATTTGAAATAATTCATTACAGCAAAATGCACTTTAAGTCTCTCTCTCTTTCTCTCTTTCTCTCTCTGTTTCTCTCTCTGTATCTTCCATGCACATATGAGAATTAATTGTATTTCCTTGAACAGTTTAAAAATAGAAGTAACAGTGTTCAAATTCAGTGATCATGAGCATAAGGTAAGGCTTAAAGCAAGGAGATGGTATGCTTGCCAAAGGTGTACACCATTATTAAGAGGAAATCCAGTGAAGAATCCAAGTAGAGGAGGGATTTCCTCTGTCTCACAAAGTACTGTAGATGCTTTTGTTGATGATGAGATTACACTGATTACATTGAGTCTCTGAATTTGGCAGAGCCTCCTGGAAGACTTCTGTGATTACTCAAAAGTGTTTGACTTAAAAAATGCTCCACAAGGGGGAAACTGAAGGAAAGAATACTTATTGTGCAAATTATTTACAATAAACAGTTCTCTGCACATATGAGAAAATTTCCCTTGCTTTCCCTCTCCTCATAAATTTTGAATGGTTTTCTTTTCCTTTTTTTTTTTCTGGCTAGGCAATCAGGGTTAAGTGACTTGCCCAAGGTCATACAACTAGTAAGTGTCAAGTGTCTGAGGTCATATTTGAACTCAGGTCCTCCTGACTCCAAGGCCAGAGCTCTATCCACTGCACCACCTAGCTGCTCCTTGATTTTCTTTTCTTACATATGTCTTTCTATGTCTTATTTTCTTGCTTTATGATGTTCAATTTTTTTTATTACTTTTCTTCTGAGATAGTGATAATCATTTTGTTGTTTTTATGCATCCTGTCTTAGAAAGCAACATGTTTTGCTTGAAAAGAAAGCATATTTTCTTTTAATGTTAATTGATTTTTTGCTTCTCTTCTAAATTGTCTTTCACTTCTGTATTTCCTTTCCCAATTAATTGTTTTCTCTTTTGTTTCTTTTTTGAGATTTGTCATCACAGATTCTAATTTTTCTATTATGCCAATTGATTTTGCTATGATTTTAATAAATTCTACTCTCACATTTCTCATTTCTCTTAAAAATCTCTTGAACAGTATGTTGTGGTTCTACATTCTCCTCAAAATCCACAACGCCCTCTGTCTCTTCAAGTATTGAATTACTTTTCTCTATTTTATAGCATTTATTTATAGATGCCTGAACTCATTTACTGGAGCTGGAGTCCATATTTTCTTCTGCTATTACTACTTTCTCTGTTGATTTATCTATTTATGTTCAAGGACTTTGAGTTTTATTCCTCCTGAGACTTTTGGTACTTCAATCTTCCCCTGCCCCCCCCCCCCCCCTTTTGCTTTCTTTTATTGCTTACTTTCTGACTGTCTCCCATCTGATGTTTTCCTCAGGGTTGGATCCCAAGGCATCTTGGGATGTCTCTTCCCATGCTGAGCAATCCACCCTTCAATAACCTAGGTCTCTGTCACAAGTTACTTTTGCAGGGACAGTGCTGACTCCAGCTGCATGGATTCTTTCCCTCAGGCTTAGTGGATTGTCATACAACCCCTCACCTTCCCCACATAGTATCTTATCTCACTCCCTCTGTTCCTAAGTTCCCTGAGCCAGTCTTACAGAGTGCTGCCACACTGGTGGTATTGAAGTTTGGTCTAATTTCTGTCTTTGGATTTTACATCTTCCAACATTGTAGGGTGGGAGTAATGGGAAATTGAGCTCTATTTCAAACTCAAACATGTATCCTTCTCCTCTTATTCTGTTTCTTCATTTTCCTGCCGAGATCTTTGAAGCACAGAATGGTGTCAAAAGCTGACTATTGAGGTCTCAGCAAATTCCTGCAGTTTAGAGCTTGACATTGGAAGGGAGGGAGGGGGAGCAGAGTATAAAGCTGAATATTATTGCAAGCCTGTGGTTCTGATGGCTGATGCAATCTTACTCCCAGTGAAATCTTACTCACATGCAGTCATTGGGAGGGAGAGGAATGCTTAGTGAGCTCAAGTTAAGCATTATTTCTTAGGGTTTTTAATATTCTTTTGAGTTCATGGTTTCCTAGACCATTGAGACAGATGGAGTTACTTTACTTTGGCACATAATTTCTGTGTTAGAGAAGTCTGTGAGGTCATGAGGATCAGAGAAAATGTCTATCATCCATTTGTTGGTCATGTGACCCAGAAGTAAAACAACAGGCAATCAAGAAATTAACAAGCAAAATTTATCAAGCACCTACTATGTACCAGTCATTTTGCTAGGTTCTGGGTATATAAAGAATAAAATGGAACAATTCCTGCTTCTAAGGAGGTTACCTTCTATTGAAGGAGATAATATGTACATTTATAGTGATATATAGAATAAATTCAAAATAAATACAAGGCAGTTAAGGAAGTGCACTGGTAGTTGGGGAGATCATGAAAGGCTTCATTTAGAAAAATAGTTCTTACCCCAGATCTTGAAAAAAGTAAAATTCTCCAAGGCAAAGGTGATGAGGATGAGTGTATTCAAAGCATGGAGGGCAAACAAATGCAAAATAATGGAGTTAGAAAATAAAGTAACAAGGATGAGGTCAATTTGATTACACTCTAAAGTGCTAGAACAAGAGTGATGGATAATGAGGCTGAAAAATATAGGTTGAGATTAGTTTGTGAGTGGCTTTAAAAGTTCAACAGAGGATTTTATTCGAGAGGTAATATTTTGGACCCCAAACTAAAAAGGAGGAGGGGGGAGTAGGTTGGATTGCCTTTAGTGACTTGACAATCTCCTTTTAAAATCTCAAACTTTCTGCAGAAACAAAGGCCCATTAATGCCAATACTCTATATCGGTGTTGTTTTAGACTGTAAGTCATGAACACTACATCCTCTCAAGAATGAAAATTCAGTAACAATGAAGAAATTTACAGTGAGTATAAAGGAGCTACAACATATAACAAACTAGGAATTTCAAAAGCAAAGGATGTTATTAGGAAAATATGTGAGCCACAAAGTGGATAGATTGGTCATGTAGTAAGAAGCAGGGATAGCAGCTGAACTGTGCTCCACTGCTGTCCTCAGTATTTCAGGAGAAAGTGAGGAAAGTCTGAGAATATTGGGCTAATCTCTTGGTGAACTTATTATGGATAAGAGCCACACAGGATAGGCAGGTATGGATGGGTTATGATCTGCATCATTGAATTATGAAGGTATTTATGTCTAAGGGAAAAAATTAATTCAGTTACAGATGAAGTATGTTTGACATAATGGTAGACCATTTAAGCAAAAATGTCCTCAAGCTATATTAAGAGATATAAGACTAGGTTAATAGTTGAGAATAAATAGATACTCAATAAATAACTCAATAAATAAATTGTTCATCCATTTCTTTGAGGTTAGAGAAATTAAGGTTAATGTTTGAATGTCATTGGAATTGAAAGGATCAACAATTCAGATAGAAAGCTCATAATGGAAGAGAGAAAAGACATGGGAAGGAATGAAGGTAAGACTTGGCAAATGCCTTAAAATAAAGTTAGAAAAGGAGAAGAAAAAAGGAGACACAAAAGGAATTGTTGATGAATTAAAAGAAGAAAAAGTATAATGCAGAGGTAGGGAATTTGTCAAAAATGTTTCAAGACAGATGGGGTTGTCATTTTACAAGTTTTCATTGATGTTTGATTTAGAAACAGAATATGAGTTTTCATTCTAGTTCTTCCATTTGCTAGTTATGTGACCATTGGAAAGTCACTTCACCTCCGGTCCGCAGATCCTCCCTCTGTGAAATTAGGTATTGGACTAGATGTCCTTTAAGTTCCACTCCAGCTATAAATCTATGCTTTTCTATATGATCAACAGGTTTCTTTTATATAGAGAGATTATAACCAATTAATATGGAATGGGATAAATAAGAAGTATGGAGTTGGGAATAGGAGATGATATGGGGGGGCAATTGTACCCTTTTTTCCCCTCACGTTTTGAAGTTGACCTCAAAATTGGATATACAACATCTTCACTATGCTGAAAAAGTTAATATAGGAAAAAAAACTGAAACAAGTATAGTGAGATTATGGAAAACAAAGAGAAAGTAAAAATGCAATAAAGAATGACTAGATAATTCTAAAAATCATAATTTTAGTGAGACTTTTGGCACAGGATGATGTCATCAATTTAATCAGGTAAAATATCTTTTTAAGGCATTACTACTTCCAGAGAGACATTTTCCAAATTTTCTCTCTGTGAATGGTTTACCTTTCTTAATTTTAAAGTCTTATGTTATGCTTTACCTTAAAATCTGATCACATTATTTCTACTCACTTTAGGACTTAGTATATCCATGGTCAAGAGGTAAATTCAGAGACAGGTGACAGTGTAGTGGACACAGTGCTTTACTGGAACCAGGAAGACCTTAGTTCAAATATTGCCTTAGAGTACTATCTGTGTGACCTTGTGCAAGTCACTTAACCTCTATCTGTATCAGTATCCTTACCTGTAAAATAAGGATAATCATAGCACCTACCTCCTGGCTTTTGTGAGGATAAAATGTAGTAATTAATATTTGTGAAGCATATTGCAAACCTTAAAGCTCTAAAAGTGCTATCATCATCATCATCATCATCAATGGTTGTGCTATTGTTTGCTGCATTATCACACAGTCTTTCCTCACCCTGCTTCTCTCTCCCAATCTCTCACACACAAAGTAGAATATGAAAACATATCAAAATAGCAACAACATAAAACCAAACATACAAAAAAGCAAAATCTTGATCCTAGATCTTGATACGCTTACTGTACTTTTCTTCCTTTTAAAGATGATAAATAATGTTTTGCAACTTTATTTAAAATATTTGTACAGTCTGGGATAGCATTATCAATATTATGCAAGTGGATTTCTAGTATGTAAGAATCTTGTTTTCATTTTTATTGTTTTGTTTAAAGATTAGCAAAAAAAAATCTATTAAAATGGATTGCATGACCACTTTGATCCCCAAACTTCAAACTCTCCCTTTTTTTCCCCATGCTGACAGCCAAAATTGGAACCCTGTTACAGTTTCTTTTAGAGGATAAAAGGGATGAAAAGAGATAAAAGCAGATTCCCAATTCATAAACATACAAATCAGTGACAGAGTAGGAATTAACTACTTCTTCAGAGGTGGTAGCACAGCTATGTTCAGTGGTATGGTGAACAGATCTTCTAGTTTAGTAGTTTGAAAATGGATTCCATTCATTTCTGTGGGAAACCTAGAGGATTCATCTTTGATAGCAAGAAACTAAACCACAGATCAAAGCATTTTTAAGGTAAAAAAAAAATTAAAGTAAAAAAAAAGAAAAACAGACTTTCATACTTTTTTCCTTGTCAACTAATGGAATTAACCATAACAACAAGATGATCTGGAAATAATTGTCAGAGACTGCATTTAATTTTATTTTGGCCATTGTATGCATGTTGGCCACAATCAGGGGCAACCATTCCCTTTTCCCTTTCCCACTAGCCACTGCCTCCTCTCTCCAACATACTTTTAACAACAGAATAAAAGAATATACATAACAGCACAGAATAAAGATATCCAGAGTCTATGTCTAGGAATTTCATGTTATTCAATTCCCTAATTCATTTTGTGATATTGGGATGGGGTCATATGCAAAAGCACCAATAAAACACTGAAATGGGTCATAACTTGTATGCACATGATCAGAGAATTCTTCTCATGACACTCAAGGAAAAAAAAGGAGTAATAGAGAAAAGAAGTTCTATTTCCTTATTAAACAGATTTGATTCTTACTAAGGTGGTTTTGGTTATGTGGATGAGCTTTTATATTCACAGTTATTAGGGAAAACAGAATTTGATGATGATATATAAAAATACACATTTACTTCTGCTGAATTAATAAAACTATAAATTGAGCAAATAATACAGTGAAAAAGTTTTTCAGTGAATGAGAGAAATTATTTCAATATATATTCATCACTTACTTTCACATCCACCTTTAGATTTCCTGTGCCTGGAGCCATGATATCTTTTGCCACACCTTCAAAAACTTCCCCAAAAGCTCCACTCCCAAGGAAGCTCATCAAGGTAAGTTGATCCCTGGGAAAAATGGGAAGAGACTCCAACTCTAGCTGTGTGGGCAGGTAGCTGTGAATATTTAAAAATTTATTCATCACTATCAGTATTTGACAAATTGAAAAGATTCAATTTAATTCAACAAGTGTTAATAAATATTCTGTGGTAGACACTAGCACTGTGCTAAGTGGTAGTTATACAAAGATCTCAAGGAGATTGCATTCAATTGACAAGTTGACAATTCAATTGACAGAAAAATACATACAATATATTTTGAGGAGGGAGAAGGCATGATAATCAAGGCAATCAAGAAAAGTTTCCCATAGGAGGTGACAGTTAAGTTGGGACTGAGAATTATAAGAGGTAGAGGTGAGGAGGGAATACTTTCTAGTCATGGAGATAACCTGTGCAAAAGTAAAGAAATGGGAGATACAATGCAGAATTCAAGGAACAGCATGGTTCAAAGATCTTTTTAAAGGTAACTAATAAATTATATGTGAGGATCATAGGTGAGATACAGAGAAGGAACATAAATATTCAAATGATCATGACTCAAGCAGTTTATAAGCTTACAAGCATATGACTCCCCATCCCTACATGGATGCAGAAATGGTGGAATAGGCATTCTGTGGAATGTGTTCCCCAATCAAGAGCTGAGATCTTCTAGGTCTGTGCCCTTATCTGATTGTTGTTGCTGGGCAACAGCAGTCTTTGTTGTTCAAAGGGATTGACTGTCATTATGATCAGCAAAGTTTGCTAACTTTGCAGACTGGATTAGATGAAGTTTGTTAAACTAATTACAAATCAAGAAAGCTTTGCATTCTTTATCTAAATGAAGTTGACTGAACGAATATTGCATATATAGGAACTTCCCAGAAAATAGGTATATTAATCAGTGGTCAAATGTGGTGTCACTTTTGTCCATTAGAATCTATTCATAGGCCATTCTCACAATGTAACTTTATTTTCATATTTTACATTATTGACAATATTATGCTGCAATCACCTCCAACATTCTTGCAAGTCATAATTCCTCAAATATTTAATTTGACACGTTTCCCCTCTTTCCTTCCAACCAATGTGAACTCTTGTTAAAATGCTGGGGGAGGTGGGACTTATTAAAAATAAATTTTATTTTTATAATATATTTTAAATATCATAAAAACCCTGAGATAAACAGGGTAGTGGCATAATGCATTTCTGCACCCAGGGACATTACAGATATAGGAACTAAAAGGAGAGGTGAGCCATGGTAAAGAGTGAGATTAGGAATCAGATTTAGACATGCGATACAAGTGAAAGAAGCTTTACTGTTCCTAGTAACTCAAAATAAAGAACTGGACATATATCACATTTAAATGGAAATATGAACTTATGTTAATTATTTAATGAGGCAATATACTCCATTTTCATGTCAAGTATTTATACATATTTATCTCCAAGAAAAAGTGCATGTCTCCATCTCATGTAACCCACAGAAATACAGGCGAGAATTTGGCTAGAATTTGTGTTGTTTCCCAGGCTATTGTCTGAGAAATATGGTATTTTGATACTTTGCTATTAAGGTAACTAAGTTTAGGAGTGGTTTAGAATAAAGGAGTTGTATAGATATAAGCTAGCTTTAAAATCATTAGCTAGCTTTGTTTGTTTGTTCCCTGGACATACACAAAGATCATAGATTTCAGATTCCAGGATTATAATTTCATATTGGAATTGTACTTTTCATTCATAAATTCATTCAGGTGTATTTTCAGATTATACTTACAAAACTAAGACCACTATGACAAGACATAAAAGAAATGCAATGGATATAAAAACTAAAATAAAAGATTCACTATATTAAGAGAAATGGAAGAGACAAACTCAAACATATTTCTTAGAGGCTTTCCTTTTATACAAGAAAATTAAAAACATTTACCTGGATGAATACCAGACATCAGTTTGGATAACAGCAGTGTGCATTCCTCAAATATGTGCCAGTTCTAAATCTGTATTGTAATTCACAGGAAAAGTGGTTGTATTGCACCTCTTTTTTATTCTTATTAAATCTGCATCCTTTAGAAGAAGGAATACAGGATTAATGTGACCTCCTTTTCATTTTGTTTTTTTTCTGGATTTTTTATTTGCAAATAAAAATCTTAAGAAAGACCAAGAGCAAAACATTTTTAAAAATATTCCAAGCTACAGGGAACCACACATTAGTGGGCATGGATGGGTTATGAAATGTCAACACTGTCAGCATTAAAGCTCTAATTTCCTTTTTTCCTCTGGAATAATGATTTCAATTTTAATTTTGTGTGCATTAGGAATATAGGGACTCTTTTGGAAAATCTCAGATTCCTGAAAGTAAAAGTGACAATATGTATATATGTGTGCATGTATGTATGTATGTAAGCATATGTGTATATGTATATATGCACATATATATGTTTATTTATATGTATATATGTATAAGTGAAGTGAAATAGTTAACATTAAATTCCTTATATACATTTATTAATCATTAATATAAAATAAGTATTTGTGATTGTTGCTGAAGTTGGGTAGTACTGTAGGTGGTGCAGTAATAAACCACAGTGTAGTGTAAATATACATTAATTTAATAGTAGTTTGCTAGATATTAAAATGAACATGAAGAAGTGGAAAGTTAAGCTAAGAATCATTTAAGTGACTATTCTGTGCTAATCACTGGGAATAAAATCAATGAAAGGAAAAAGAAAAAAACAATCCCTCTTCTCTAGGAGCTCACAGTCTGAGGAAAAAGAAAACATGCAAAACAATTATATTTAAATAAGACATATACAAGATGACTGACTATGCCTATTTTTTTTAAAAAGAGAAACTACATAATCCTTGAAAATACAGATGTCTATAAAAATTTAGATTATTCACTTTGGGAAATACAGGAAGAAATCAATTTAACACCTTGAAAATTAAAGCATCCCAATCAGTATTCTTCAGTACTTTGTAAAGAACAAGTCCTACCTGGTTAACATAATTGCTTTCTATGATAGGATGAGAAAAATGAGTAGATATAACTTCTCGTGATGTTAGCAAAGTCTTTGATTCTACTTTTTTTGTGGCATAAGTTAGTAAAGTGAGAAGGGGAGAAAGGTGGTCTAGACCAAGGGTGGGGAACCTGTGGCCCTAGGTACTCAAGTGCAGCCCTTTGACTGAATACAAATTTCACAGAACAAATTCCCTAGGTTATGCAACTATTAGATATGCAAATATAAGTGTGCAAAAGCCATGTTTATCTAATTCCAAAATCTGGATTTAAAATACAAAAACTCAGTCAGTTGTCCAGATGTTTTCCACAGATTATGCCAAACACCTCAATATCTGGAAGCATCACTAACTAAAATTTCCATTTTCATTTGGATATTCGGCAAAGTGAAGGCACTTCTATACAGTGCTTATTATTTGCTGTGTGGGATGGTAGGGAAAGGGAAGAAAGAAGGCCCAAGTATCATAGGACTGAGGCCTAGTGGGTAAACAATGAGAGTATCAAAGTATTGACCTCTGTGTCAGCAGAGAGGTTACTGATCTATCAGCAATCTTGTAGTGGGACAAAAAAGGGATGAGCACCGAGTATGCATTAACTGTAGACTTGAAAATGAATAGTAGGAAGTGAAAATCGAGCTCTCTACTGCTACATGAAGGAGAGTATATGTCAGTAGTGACCTCAATCCAACAAGAACAACAAAAAAAGCCATTGTTGGCATGAGAAAGAGTAGCATGGTGATACTAATTAAATGCTATGTCAAAGGCATAAATATTCTTTGGCAGGAATTGCTAGAGGCTGCCAACCCTGATGTGTTGTGACAGACACACAGCCACAGACACAGACACAGATACATAAATATACTCCAAAATTTTTTTAAATTTATAACTAATTTTAATTGTGTAATTAGGAGTGAAAAGCGACATAATATAATGGATAGAAATAGCTGGCCTTAGAGTAAAGAAGGTCTGGGTTCAAGTGGGTTGAAAGACCCACTATGGGCAAATTGCTTAATCTCTCAGTGTAACAAGGGTTTCACTTAGACTATGAATTATAAATGAATTACCAATTTGTATCAGTGGAGGGAATTTCAATTACTGGAGCTATTTATGTTGGCAAAATTTATAGCTCTGCTTTTTTTCTGCCCCCTCAGAAAAAAAAAGTTGAACTATAAAATATAATTGGTATGAGATAAACCCACTCAACTCCACATTACATTTATCATAGGCTGGAACTTTATTAGAAATATTCCCAATTTTAACCTTTAAAAATTAAGAGAGAGAGAGACAGAGACAAAAAGAGGGACAGAGACAAGAGAGAGAGGGAAGGATGGCAGTTGGAGCAATGAATAGACAACTAGGAAACTGGCATAAAGATAAGAAAAGAAAATAAGACATTGGAAGATGTTAAGGAAAAAAGGATTACTATTTGGTCTGGAAAGAGAA
This sequence comes from Vombatus ursinus, assembly GCF_900497805.2. Lineage (NCBI taxonomy): Eukaryota > Metazoa > Chordata > Mammalia > Diprotodontia > Vombatidae > Vombatus > Vombatus ursinus. The sequence goes on from NW_020954583.1 coordinate 4,213,432, forward strand.
AGCAAAGAGGAAATTTTAAAATAGCCTTAAATTTTATAAATGGCTTTTCCAGAAAATGGTAATGAATTTTTTTTCATTCTCCACTCAGGACCAAATGAGAAGAGAGATTAAGCTACAATATAAGGAATTCACACAAAATATAAAGAAGAACTTCCTGAAACTGAAGATAATACATATTAAAACAAAATAAGAATGTAATTATAGAATTCACTTCTTTAGCAATCTTCTAAAAAAATCAGACTTCACCTTTCTGATATGGTTTATGAGTGCGAGTGCCTGAAGAAAAAAAAATAGTGTAGGTGATTTTTCAAAATATACTCAAACTAAAGAGTATGATAAACTAAAAAAAAAAAAGATGTTCATTTCAAAGGTTTACAAATGTGTTTATATTCTTTTGTAATAATGGTAATCCACCAGAGCTATATAATAAAATGAGATATTATATACACACATGTGTATATATAATATCTCTTTTTATTGTGTGTATATCTATATATCTCACAACATTTACATTTCATTTTAAAAGCCCCTTGACATAACTTTAATGAGTACAGCAAGGGATTTTCATGATGAGTAATTGGAAGAGTTCACCTACTTAAGGGCTATGAGTTTATACACCAGTTGCATAAAATATGACTTTATATTTAAATTTTAATAGCAGGTATATTAGCAAAATTAAGTTTCAGTCATTTAAAATGCAATTATGAAGTAATAGATTGGCTTCTGCATCTATAATGCAGAAACATAATTAAAACATGTTAAAACATATTAAGATTGTAGATTTATAAATATCTATAAATTATACCCACCATATATTACTAATGAGATGCAAAGTACAAAAGAGAGAATCACAGCAGAAATAGGACCAAGCATAAGTAGAACAAAGTTTTCTTGAGGATCTGTTGGATATAAAGAAAAATTCCTTTAATAAATTCTATTTTTTTCAATTATAAATGAACAAGAGATGGATCTAAAAATTTATGTTAAAGTGCATGCCCCGACCTAGTTTATACCTCTATGACATGTTTGTCCATTTTCCATGGGATGATTATGGGGCACTGACTAAAGTTCCTTTAAAATTTCTTACTTTTACCCTTATTAAGTTAAAGTTATGATGTGGATAGTTCATTTCTAATAGCTGTTAGCACTTTGTAGTACTCTATTTCCATTAAGAGCATATCTACAATTCATGATCAAGCACTTTAGAATTTTAACACACTATATTCCTATTAACATACACTTTGGACAATTCTAAGAATGGTTATAACAGGCCTGTTTCTCTTTCATATAAATATTTCAAAAGCTTTTTCCTACTCTTTGCTCTACCTTCTACTTTTAGCATATGTGAATACAGCTGATTTAATAGATTTCACATTTTTCATCTCATTCTGTAGGGTCTGAGTTGGGGTCATGTAACTTAGGGAAATTGCTCTATATAAGTGGGCCATTAATAAAAAAGATGAACCATATTTTACTAATGTAATATATTAATTCAAATCTCCTACTGTTATGGACCAAGACAAAGTCTTTACTGATGTCACTGAAATTGCCTGCCCCAAGGCTATTTACTGCAGCAACTCTGAAGTGGAATATTCCCTGGAGACCTCCATAATGCCAAGAGCAGACACTGGTGTTGCATGGAGCTTGGTGTACAGTTACCCAAATATTTGAGTTATTGGTCTTTAACAATGTATCATTCTGTAAGGATCTAAGGAGGAAAAATGATTTTGGAAAGATGCTGTGAATATGTCTTATGATAACATATTGATCTTGATGCAATATTTTGATGTATATATATGTACATACATGTGTGTAACATACATATAAACACATGTCTGTGTGTATGTATGTATATATGCACATATCAGGGCACTGGAGATACAAAGACCAAAATAATATAGTGTCTATCTGCCAGGTATTTATGTTTTAGAATACAAATAAAATAACATTTTAAGTTAAAATAATGTTGCTAATTCAATGGCAATTATTAATTGTTTAAAACACAAATTAAAGAAATAAGCAGCCAAAAAAAATCAACTTCTCCCTGAAACCTTAGAAAATTGGTATTATAGGAAAAAAAGGAAAAAAGGAAAAAAGGAAAAAAAGGAAAAAAGGAAAAAAAATCCACTGTTAAATGTAACAAGAATTTCAATGTATACATTTTCAAGTTCATTTTTAAAAATTATTAATGGTTAAATGATAAGGATTTCTGACTTTTTGTTAATAAAATACATCAATTAAGCCTTATCCTAGCTAAGTGAAGATAGGAAAACTCTCAACTATCATAAGAATCAGAGATTTTTCCATCACTGAACCTCAGAGATTCCTTTTTCCTCCAATGAGAAAACTGAGACTCAGAAAGATGAAGTAACTTTCTAAAGACCACACAGTAACAGAGCCTGAATTCAAACCCAGGACCTCTTACTCCAAAGCCATTGTTCTTTCTACTATGTTACACTATTTCTTTTTTTCTATGTTAATGACTCCCAAGCTGTAGAAGTATGAGGTCTCTGAGTTATCTCCTTCTTATCTGTATATCTTCATGTAAAAGATCAACTTCTCAAGCACAATAATACAGAAACTCTTCTCACACTTAGCTGGTTGACTAAGCTGTATAGGGCATTTTCTCTTTTACTTTTGATGCCTGAAATCACATCAGTAGCCATATGTTTCAATATTTGACCTTTCTGCCCCCTAAGCTTCTGTATATAGTAAAAAAAGAGCAAAAATTAAGCTATATAGACAATAAGAAAAAAAATAAACTTTTATGTTTCTCCCTTCCAAGTTTCTTTCCTTCCCACTTCTTGTCTATTTTCAATTAGTCTTGATCTGGCCATTTCACATTTTTTTTAATGCATCTGATACTAAGAACTGAATAGTTCATATGAAATCAAGTTTGATGGCATATTTTAATTTTTCTTGTACTAGTAGAGCAAAAAACTGCAAAAGCTATACTTAAAAAGCCAGACTTTCTCTGTGTGCCACTTCTTCAGAATAATACAGGCAAAAGGATGTAAAAGTAAACACTCACTTTACTTGTTTCCCAAGTGGTCAGAAAGAATTAATGCCATTCTAAAAAAAAATGCCAAGTCTATTTTCAGTAATTAGTTCATATCCTAGGATAATCTGGATCAAAAAAAGTTCTTTTTTTGCATTTATTTTTAATATATCAATTTGACTTTCTTTTTTTCCCCAATTACACACAAGAATAATTTTTAACATTCATTTTAATAGAAATCCAAATTCTCTTCTTCACTTCCATCCTCCCCATCCCTTTCATTAAGAAGGCAAACAATTGGATATCAGTTATACATATACAGTCATACAAGACATATTTCCATGTAAGTCATATTGTGAAATAAAACACAGACCTCCTTCCACTCACACACACACACACACACACACACACACAAAAACAAGAAAAATAAAGTTTAAAAAAGTATGCTTCTATCTACATTCAGTTCTTTCTCTGGAGATGAACAATATTTTTCATCATAAATCCTTAGGAATTGTCTTGGTTATATTGCTGAGAGAGCTAAGTCATTCACTGTTGATCATTGTACAATATTGTAGTTACTGTGTACAATGTTTTCCAGGCTCTGCTCATTTCACTTTGCATCAGTTCATAGAAGTCTTTCCAGGCTTTTCTGAGAGCATCCTGCTGTTCATTTCTTATATCATGATAGTATTCCATCACAATAATATACAACAACTTGTTTAGCCATTCCCCAATTGATGAGTATTCCCTCAATTTCTAATTCTTTACCACCACTAAAAGAGCTGCTATAAATATTTGTGTGCATATAGGTCCTTTTCCTTTTTGTTTTTTTATCTCTTTGTGACACAGACTTAGTAGTGGTATTTCTGGGTTAAATGGTATACATGGTTTTATAGGTCTTTTGGAATAGTTTCAAATTGCTCTCCAGAATGATTGAATCAGTTCACAATTTCACAGTGATGTATTAGTGTCTCATTTTTCACATCTTTTGTGGCATTCTGACATTCATCATTTTCCTATTTTATCATGTTAGCTGATCTAAAAAGTGTGGGGTGATACTACAGAGTTGTTTTCATTTGAATTTTCCCAATAAATAATGATTTAGAGCATATTTTTCATATGACTATAGATAACTTTGATTACTTCATTTGAAAAATGCCTGTTCATATCCTTTGACCATTTTTCATTTGGGGAATGGCTCTTATTTTTACAGATTTGACTCAATTCTCTATGTATTTGAGAAACAAGGCCTTTATCAAAGAAATTCACTGTAATTTTTTTTCACAGTTATGATCACTGTGTATTTCTTTCTGTACTATTTTCCTATTTATCCTACTCTTTCTTCTTTCACCTTATCTATCCTCAAAAGTGTTTTGCTTCTGATGATTGCCTCCCCCAATCCTCCCTCTCTTCTACTAGTCCCTACCTTCTCTTACCCCCTTCCCCTCCTACTTTCCTGTAGGATAAGATAGATTTCTATGCCCAAGTGAGTATATATGCTATTCCCTCTTTGAGCCAATTCTGATGAGAATAGGATTCAAGTGCTCCCCCATATTATCCTCTATTGAAAAAGTTCATTCATGCCTCTTTTATGTGAGATAATTGACCTCATTCTACATTTCTCTTCCTCCTTCTTCCAGTGCACTCCTCTTTCTCATCCCTTTAAAAAATTTTTTAAGATATCATCCCACCATATTTAGCTCAATTCCACATCCTCTGTCTATGCATACTCCTTCTAATTGCCCTAATAATGAGAAAGATTTTAGGAGTTACAAATATCATCTTCCCTTGTAGGAATGTAAACAGTTTAACCTTATTTAATCTTTTATGATTTCTCTTTCCTGTTTACCTTTTTATGCTTTTTTGAGTCTTGTATTTGAAAGTAAAATTTTCTATTGAGCTCTGATCATTTTATCAGGAATACTTGAAAATCCTCTATTTCATTTAATATCCACTTTTTCCACAGAAGTATTATACTTAGTTTTGCTAAGTAGGTAATTCTTGGTTGTAATCCTAGTTCCACTGCCCTCCAGAATATCATATTCCAAGATCTATATTCCTCAGTTCCTTTAATGCAGAAGCTGCTAAATCTTGTGTTATCATTTTTTTTTTTTTTGGCTAGGCAATGGGGTTAAATGACTTGCCCAGGGTCACACAGCTAGTAAGTGTTATGTGTCTGAGACCAGATTTGAACTCCAATCCTCCTGACTCCAGGGCCGGTGGTTTATCCACTGTGCCACCTAGCTGCCCCCTAAATCTTGTGTTATTTTGACTGTGAATCCACAATATTTGATTTTTTTCTGGCCACTTGCAGTATTTTCTTTTTGACCTGGGACCTCTGGAAGTTGGCTATAATAGCTCTGGGAGCTTTCATTTGGATATGTCTTTCAGGAGGTGGTTGGTGGATTCTTTTAATTTCTATGTTACCTTTTGGTTGTAGGATATTAAGAAAGTTTTCCTTGATAATTTCTTTTCTTTTCTTTTCTTTTCTTTTCTTTTTTTTTTTTTTAGGTAATTCAGATTAAGTGACTTACCCAGAGTCACACAGCTAGTAAGTCAAGTGTTTGGTCTGAGGAAGGATTTGAACTCAGGTCCTCCTAACTTCAGGGCTGATGCTCTATCCACTGCACCACCTAGCTGCCCTGATAATTTCTTGAAAGATGATGGTTAGGCTCTTTTTTTTATCATGATTTTCAGGTAGTCCAATAATTCTTAAGTTGTCTCTCCTTGATCTATTTTCCAAGTCAGTTTTTTTCCCAATGAGATATTTTACATTTTCTTCTGTTTTTCATTCTTTTGATTTTGTTTCATTGCTTTTGATGTTTCATGAAGTCATTTACTTCCACTTGCCCAATTCTAATTTTTAAGGAATTATTTTCTTCAGTGAACTTTTGTACCTCCTTTTCCATTTGGCCAATTCTACTTTTAAATGAGTTCTTTTCCGTGAATTTTTGTACCTCTTTTTCCAATTGGGAAATTATGCTTTTTAAGGAGTTCTTCTCTTCAGTGTATATTTTTTTTGCCTCTTTTACCACTTGGTCTATTCTGTTTTTTTAAGGTGTAATTTTCTTCAGTAATTTTTTTTTGCATCCTTTACCAAGTGCTGAGTCTTGTTTTCATGATTTTCTTGCATCATTCTCATTTCTTTTATCAATCTTTCCTCTACCTGTCATTTGATTTTTAAAAATTCTTTTTGAGCTCTTCTGGTAGTTCTTTTTGGGAGTCTGAGAACAATTCACATTTTTCTTTGAGGCTGTGAAAGTAGCAGTTTTGACTTTGTTGTATCTTTATGAGTTCTTTGAGGCTTTGGATGTAGCAGTTTTGACTGTTGTATTTTTCTGAGTTTGTGTTTTGAACTTCTCTCTCACCATAATAATTTTCTAGGGTCAGATTCTTGTTTGTTGTTGTTTGCTCATTTCCCAACCTATTTCTTGACTTTAAACTCTATGTTAGAGCAGGGATATGCAACCATGATGGAGGGGGAAATGTCCTACACTTCAGGTCTTTCTTGTAGCTGCTCTTAAAGCTAGTTCTTGGGGTTCATAAGTTTTCAGTTCTTCTCAGGTGGTCTGATCTAAGGAGAAGTGTGGTCATTGCTCTTTTGGCCTGTGCTCTGGTTTATGAGTGAACATAAGTATTCTTTTCTGCCCTGGAACTGAGCCCAGGGTCCCCACTCCCTTGCAGCTGCAAACTCTGTTGGACTGCATCCCAGATTCATGTATAGGCAAAACAATAGAGCTCTGCACTTAATGACAGCAAAGGGACCCCTTTAATTTCTTTCTGACCAGTTGTCTGACTCCCTTACAATCTGTGGGCTCTGTAAGCTGCTACTTTCTCTGCTCATTTTGTTGTGTGCCAGCACACAGCCTCCATTGTCACACCACACTCTCACCCTGGGGTAATGTATCTTTCCTGCCAACCTTCTAAGTTGTCTTGGGCTGGAAAATTGTACTTTTGTGGGTTCTGGTGTTCCAGAATTTATTTTGAGGTGTTATTTAAAGTTGTTTGGATGGGAATTTGGGAGAGCTCAGGTGAGTCCTTGCTTTTTTCCGACCATCTTGGCTTCACCCCCTTCAAAAATGTTCTTTTAAATTTTAGTATCATTAGAGGAAGAATAATTATATGAAAAGCAAAGATAAGTTTTTCTTTCTCTTTCTACATTTGCCATTCCTTTTTCCAAGAGATGCTTGAGGAATAATGCTGTGTCAATCTTTGTGCACTTTCTTATAGCAAAATTGTTGACTTCAAAATCTTCAGTTTCTGATATATATGTGTGTATATATATATATATATATATATGTATATATATATATATATATAACAAACTTGATATTTTGGCTTAAAGAAAATATCTTAGAGTAAGTAAAGCTAAAATTTGACTCTGCTTTGTCTTTATCACTTAATTAATGATGCACAGATTAACCAAACCATGATGGTACAGACAGTATATAGCACTTCTTTTAGGGAAAAAAGAAAACAAAGCTACTTACATAAGGTAGGGTTGGGGGAAAGTGAAAAAAAAAACTCTAGATAAAGAAAATTAACTTCTTTTTAAATAGTATTTTATTTTTTCCTCCAATTTCACGTCAAGACAATTTTTAGCATTCATTTTTGTAAGATTTTGAGTTCCAAATTTTTCTTCCTTCCTCCATCCCTCCCTTTTTATCTTCTGAAAATGGTAGGCAATTTGATATAGGTTATGCATATTCTATCATGTAAAACATATCACCATATTAGTCAAATTTGTGAAAGAAGAAACAGATCAAAAGGGGGAAAACTCATGAAAAACAATAAAGTGAAAAAAATATACTTTGATCTGAATTCAGAGTCCATTAGTTCTTTATCTGGATGTGGATAGCATTTTCTTTTATGAGTCCTTTGTACTTGTCTTGGATCATTGTATTGTTGAGAAAGCTGACTCATTCATAATTGGCCATCACACAATGTTGTTGATACTGTGAATAATGTTTTATTGGTTCTGCTCACTTCACTTTGCATCAGTTTGTACAAGTCTTTCCAAATTTTCTGAAATTTGCCTGTTCATTATTTCTTATTGCATGATAGTATTCCATTACATTCATATGCCAGAGCTCATTCAGACACTCACTAATTGATAGACATCCCCTCAATTTCCAATATTTTGCTACCACAAAAAAGGCTACTATAAATATTTTTGCATATGTAGGTCCTTTCCCCTTTTTTTGTGATCTATTTGGGATGCAGATCTAGTAATGGTATTGCTAGATCAAAGGGTATGCACAGTTTGATTGCTCTTTATAGTTCCAAATTGCTCTCCAGAATGTAGGATCAATTCACAACTCCACCCACAGTGCATTAGTGTCCCAGTTTTCCCACATCCTCTCCAACATTTATCATTTTCCTTTTTTTGTCATATTAGTCAATCTAATAGGTGTAAGGTGGTACCTCCGGGCTCTTTTAATTTCTATTTGTCTGATCAGAAGTGATTTAGAGCACTTCTTTATATGCCTAGAGATAGCTTTGATTTCTTCACCTGAAAACTGCCTGTTCATCTCCTTGACCATTTATCAATTGGGGAATGGCTTGTATTCTTATAAGTTTGACTCGGTTTTCTATTGAGAAATGAAGGCTTTATTGGAGACAATTGCTGTAAATATTGTTTCCTAGCTTTCTGCTTTCCTTCTAATCTTGGCTGATTTTGTTTGTACAAGAGCTTTTTATTTTAATATAATCAAAATTACCTATTTTACATTTTGTAAGGCTCTCTATCTCTTGGTTGGTGATGAATTTTTCTCATTCTTAATTATCTGACAGGTAAACCATTCCTTGCTCTTCTAATTGGCTTATGGTGTCATCCTTTATGTTTAAATCATGCACCCATTTTAATCATATCTTCATATACAGTTGTTAGATGCTGGTCTATCCAGGGGTGAGGCATCTGCAGCCTTAAGGCCACATGTGGCCCTCTAGGTCCTCAACTGTGGCCCTTTGACTGAATTCAAACTTCACAGAATAAATTCTTTTATTAAGAGGATACTTTTATTAAGGGGTTTTGTTATTAAGAGTTTTCTCATTCACATTCACAGTGATGATTACTGTGTATTTTTCTCCATCCTATTTTTCCTCCTATTTGTCTTCTCTCTCCTTTCAACCTTTTCCTCCTCACCAGTGTTTTGTCTACCATCTCACCTGATTTGCCCTCCCTTCTAACCGTCCTCCCCCCTTTACTTAATCACCTCCTCTCCTACTTTCCAGTAAGGTAAGATAGATTTGCTTCTATTTTCAACTGATTGTGTATATTATTCCCTCTGAGCCAATACTAATGAAAGTAAGGTTCAAGTGTTGCCCATAATCCACATTCTCATCTTCTCCTTCACTGTAATATGTCTGTGATGTCTCTTCATGTGTAACAGTTTACCCTGTTCTTCTTCTCCCTTCCTTCTGCTTCTAATGTATTCCTCTTTCTCATCCTTTAATTAATTTCTATGACATTCCCTCAAATTAATGTTATAATCATACCCTTGTCTATGTATATTCCTTCTAGTTGTACTATTAGTGGTACAATTTTCAAGAATTACAAATATTATCTTCCCATTTAGGGATGTAAACAGTGAATTCCTTGTATTTTCTTTTCCCTTTTTACCTCTTTATACTTCTCTTGAGTCCTGATATTGGAGATCACATTTTTGGTTTAATTCTGGTCTTCTTATGGAAGCTTGAAACTTTCTATTTCATTGAATATCCATTTTTCACTTGATGTATTATGCTTATTTTTGCTGGATAGGTGATTCTTGGTTTTAGTCCTTGCTCCTTTGCCTTTTCAAATATCATGTTCCATGACCTCCAATCTTTTAATGTTGCCCTACTAAATCCTGTGTGACCCTGATTGTGGCTCCCTGATAGATGAATTGTTTCTTTCTGACCACTTACAATATTCTTTCCTTGACCTCATAGTTCTGAAATTTGTCTATAATATTCCTTGGAGTTTTTATTTTGAGCTCTCTTTCCTGTGGTGAATGGTGGATTCTTTCAATACCTATTTTGCCATCAAGTTCCAGGATATTAGGGCAGTTTTCCTTAATAATTTCTTGAAAGGTGCTATCCAGGTCTTCCTGGCATTCAGATGGTTTGATGATTCTGATACTGTCCTTCGGGATCAATTTTCCAGGTCAGTTGTTTTTCTCATGAGGTACTTTAAATTTTCTTCTAATTTTTCACTCTTTTGAATTTGATTGATTCTTGATGCCTCATAAAGTCATTAGATTCCATTTTCCCAATTCTAACTTTTAAGGAGTTATTTTCCTCAATTAGTTTTTGTGTTGTTTTATTTTTTTTTTCTACTCAGTCAATTGTGCTTTTTAAGTTGTTTCTTGTTTTTGTTTTTGTTTTTCCCAGTGGATTTTTGTATCTCCTTTTCCATTTGGCCAATTCTACTTTTTATGTGATTGTTTTCTTTTTTTAAGTTGTTGACTCTTTTTTCATAATTCTCTTTCATCACTCTCATTTCTTTTCCCAATTTTTCTCCTACCTCTTATTTGATTTTTAAGCTCCATTTTGAGCTTTTCCATGAGTTCTTTCTGGGCTTGAGAACTCTTCCCATTTTTCTTTGGTGTTTTGCCTGTAGATGTTTTGAAATTGTTTTCCTCTTCTGAGTTTGTATCTTGATCTTCTCTGTCACCATAATAACTTTCTATGCTCAGATTCTTTTTTGTTGTGTTTTGCTCATTTTTTTTGGCCTTTTTCCTTTCTTTTAAATGTGTGCTCTGCTCCCAGGGTGGAAGTGGCACTGTCTCAGGCTTCTTGTGCTGGGGACTGCAGGCCCTGGCTGTTTACCTGGTACTGTACTGATGTTGCCTTGAGGCCCATGGGTGACCCTCATGTTTGATTCTGTGTGAGGAGGTGGCTGGTGCTGCTGGAGGCCTTAGGGGTCTGGCAGCTTACCTGGTGCTAAGTAGGTATCTAATGATGGTGTTTAGCATGTGCTGAGGCCAGTGGGATATTTCTGTGTTAACTGAGGGACACTGAAGTAAAAGGCAGTCTGGTTTCTGGAGGTTTCCTCTTTGTCCCAGGGTTACACTGAAGCACTTGGTGGTTCTCAAAGCTGGAGTCTGCCAGTTCCCTTGGTTATACTGAGGCATGTGGGGGATCCTGATATTGGCATCTACCTATTCCACTGCACTGCTTTCAGGATTTACACTGGTTTTCTGAGGTGGGGCTTGCTGCTGGTTTGATGGGATTCTTCCTGTCCTGGATTTTATTCCTCTTTCACCCAAGTGAGATAGACCTTTCCTGCTAATCTTTCAAGTTTCATCCTGTCTTTCTCTGGTTCTGCAGTTCCAGGATTTGTTTTGGGGAGCCATTTTATGGTTGTTTGGGGGTGAATATGGGAGAGTTATGGCGATTTACTGCTTATTCCACTGTCCTGGCTCCCAGAAGTACCCCAAGAATTAACTTCTTATGCTAATTCTTCTAATACTTCAATGCCAAATTAACATGTGGTACTTTCAAAGTAATGGATTCCTAAAAATAGGGCATATAACCACCTAAGTAACTGGAAAGTGATGAGTGTTCACTTAGGATTTCAGGTTTACCTAAATGGGACAAATCATCCCAATACCACAGTCTGGTTACAGTTTTAAATTGCCTTCCTGTGAAGATAAATATATCTTCTGAATTTATGTAGAAATGGATTGGTAAATGTTAACAATTGGGTCTCCAAAAAGAAGTCACACTTTTAAGTTTAATCTTCATTATTAACATTTTGTCTATCACTTTCTTAAGTCCAGACAATCAACAAAACAATAAATCAAGCCCTAATTTGTAGTGGTTTCCAATTTTCACTGTGTAATGCTCACACTGATCATTTAATAATAGCTCTCTGGACTTCAAGCCATCTGACTCTAGCACTCCTCTGGATCTATGTCTAGATGACAATACAACAACCAGTCAAAAACTTAATATTTCAGTCAACAAACTGGATTATTTTTTCATGCAATGCAAAACAACCTGTGAGACAGATTTTTCCCCCCACTAACTATTCCATTTGGAATTCCATAGGCACAGTTTGAATTCAGCAGACATTTATTGAACGCCTACTGAGTGAAAAGCACTTTCTTAAGCTCTGAGGACAATATAAAGTTTCTGTAGGAGCCATTATTCACAATTCATATGATTTTCATTGACCACTCCAGTTTTTAATAATTATTCTCAATATACTTCATGAAAAAAAAAAAAAGCTTTTAAATTCTTAGAACATTTTTTGCATCCTCAGCACATCTCTATGTTAAGTTTCTTCATTGGTACCAGAGTGAAATAAATGTTAACAGGCCATAAAATTTAAAAGAGCTTGACTCTATTCTGAGGAAAATGAAGCAATATCTAATTAACTCTCCCTAACACTTAAGGATTTCATTTTGTTCTGTAAACAGGGTATGATAGGTGGGGCTGCCAGGAGGAAAAATTCTGCTTTGAGTGGCATCTAGTGGACATCTGTAGTATGGCACTTTTCAAGATTTCAATACACTATACTAATTAATGAAAGTGATTCTATCTTTAATTGTCACACAACTAATTGTATTTACCTGTGTTTGTGGTGAGATATGAATATTTAGAAATATGTGCATTGTATCTGACCCATGAAGATGATGCTCTAAGGCATAAATTGTTTTTTAAATACTTCATTATTTCAAGGATACATGATTTCATCTGTGTGAATTTCTTAACCCAATGCAGATTGTAGATTGCATACCTTAATAAATGGTCTTTATGGATTACTGGGAGCCCTTTCCTTTCTGAAGAAAAAAAAAGCCTCCACATGTTCTCCCTTTTATTGAGGAGGCTCTCTGAATTTAGGTTGGCTTGTTGTATAAAAAGCACACTATTAGTTACTGAGAAAGTACTTGATGCCTTCTCACATTGATATGACCTGAAAGAGGTTACCATATTGGCATAGTCATCAAGAATGAGGGGTCACCTCCATATCACTATGAGGCATCCAAGTATTACCAGAGTGGATGCTTTCAATTTTTTATTTTATTTATTTTATACTGAACCTAAGAAAGAAAACAACCATTTCCATAATATAGTAGAATAGGAGAAAAAAAATGATTGTACACAAAATGGCAAATCTGTTGTGTACAACTTGCTATTCATTTTAAATATATAAGAATGTTATCATGTAAATTTCTTTTTTTTTCCTTTCCCCCATACCCTAGAGATGGGTAGCATTACACAGATACACATACACAGATAGATAGAGATATAGAAATATAGATACATACACATATACATATATATATACACATATATGTAAAACCATTCTATATATGTTTCCCTTTATCAGTTCTTTTCCTAGATGTAAATAGCATCTTCCTTCATATGTCTTTTGTTGCTAATTTGAGTATTTGAGTATTTATAATAGTAAAAATAACTATTAAAACAATATTGTCACTGTATAGAACATTCCCTTGGCTCTGCTCATTTCACTCTTCACTATTTTGTGCAAGTCTATCCATGTTTTTCTAAGATCATTAAGATCATCATTTCTTATAGCACAGTAGTATTATATCGAAATTATATGCCACAACTTGTTTAGCCATTACCCAATTGATGGACATCCTTACAATTTCCAGTTCTTTGCCACCACAAAGAGGGTTGCTAAAAATACATTAGAACATATAAGTTCTTTTTCTTTTTCCCTAATCAACTTGGGAAACAAACCTACAAGTAGTATTGATGGGTCAAAGGGTATATAGGCAGTTTAATAACTATTTGGGCATAATTCCAGATTGTTCTCCAAAATGGTTGGATCACTTCACAGTTCCACCAACAATGAATTAGTGTCACAATTTTTCCACATCTCCTCCAACATGTCATTTTCCCCTTTAATCATTTTAGCCAATCTGATACATGTAAAATGACATCTCAAGTTTGTTTCAATTTGCATTTCTCTAATCAATAATGATTTAGAGCATTTTTATGTGACAATAAATTGTTTTGATTACTTCATTGGAAAATGCCTGTTCATATCTTTTGACCATTTATCAATAAGGGAATGCCTTGTAGACTTGTAGATTTGACACAGTTCTTTATATACTTGATATATGAGACCTTTATCTGAGAATCTGTCTATAAAATTTTTCTCCCAACTTTCTGTTTTCCTTCTGATCTTGGCTACATTTGTTTTATTTATACAATACCTTTTACTTTAATGCAATTGAAATTATCCATTTTATACCTTAACACTGCTGTCTATCTCTGGTTTATTCATAAATTGTTCACCTATCCATAAGTCTGATAGACAATATATTTCATGTTCTTCAAATTGTCTTGTAAAATCTCTCTTTAACTCTAGGTTATATATCCATTTTGATCTTATCTTGATAAATGGTGTAAGATATTGGTCTATGCCCAGTTTCTACCACACTGCTTTCTAGTTTTCCCAATTTTTTTTTTTACCAAATAATGAATTCTTATTTCCAAACTTTAAGCTTTTACACTCATCAAATACAAAATTACTGTATTTATTTGCTGCTTTATATTGTATGTCTACTCTGTTCCACTGATCAACCTTTTTATTTCTTAGCCAGTAGCAGAGACTTTTGATAATTACTGCCTTATAATACAGTTTAAGATTTAGTATTGCTAAACCTTCATTCTTTACAGTTTTTATTTGTTCCTTTGATATTATTTAATTTTTGTTCTTCCAAATGAATTTTGTTATTTTTTCCTAATTCAGTATAATAATTTTTTGGTAATTTAATTGGGATGACATTGAATACACATACATCTATCTATATCAATATGTAGATGTATACACACGTATGTATGTATGTGATAAAAGTATCATTTTTATTTTATTGGCACTGCTTACACATGAACAATTAATATTTTTCCAATTATTTTAATCTGATTTTATTTGTATAAAAAGTTTTTTTTTTGTAATTTTGTTCATATAGTTCCTGGGTTTGTTTTAGCAGATGCACTCACAGGTATTTTATACTATCTAAAGGTATTTTAAATGGGATATCTCTTACCATCTCTTCTTGTAGGGTTTTATTTGTGACATATAGGAATGCTGATGATTTATGTGGATTTACTTTATATCCTACTACTTTGCTAAAATTAATAATTATTTCAACTAACTTTTTAGTTGAGTCTTTGGGATTTTCCAAGCATATCATTATATCATCTACAAAAGCAGATAGTTTTATTACTTCATACCCTATTCTGATTTCTTCTATTTATTTTTCTTCTCTTACTGCTATTGCAAAGATTTCAAATGTAATATTGAATAATATTGGTGATAGTGGGCATCTTTGTTTCACATCTGATCTTACTAGGAAGGCTTCTATTTTATCCCCATTACAAATAAAGCTTGCTGATAGTTTTAAGTAAATATTTTTTATCACTTTAAGGAAAAATCCATTTATACCTAAACTTTTATGTATTTTAATATAAATTTAATAAAAATTTTGTACTTTATCAAAAGATTTTTCTGCATCTATTGATATAATCATATATATGCATATATTTACTTTTATTATTGATATAATCAATTATGTTAATAGTTTTTCTTATGTTAAACCATCCTTGCATTCCTGGTAAAGACCTTCAACTCATGTCAATTCAGCAAACATCTTTACGCATCGTACTCATATAAGTTGTTGTGTAAATGCTTCGCATAGTCAAATATTGATACTTTAATATGTCAAGATAATCAATTTAATTGATATGAAATTCCTTCTATCTGCAGGAGTAGCAACTCTTTATGATTTTGTTTTTGGTCTGTAACAATTACTATGATCACAAGATTTCCCATTATGGTTAATCTCGTGATAAGAGTCTTGAATTTAGCTAAGTTATTCTTCATGAAACAGACATACATTTAGTAGTCATGGCAACATTTCAAATATATCCTATTAAATAAATGCAAGCAATAAAAGGCACAGAATAATTTCAAAAATTGGAATGAAAGATATCCTTTTACATAAGGTTTTTACATTGAATATTCATGTTGATGATTTTTTTTGAAATCAAAAAGTTTTTGTAATTTTAAAGGTCATCAATAATTGATATATTTTTTCTGTATCTCTTAAATAAAATTCTATTAGATAAAATTTTATTTCTATGAAATCTGAAGGTCTTTTCCAAAGGTCAAATAAATGTATAACAATTATTCATTATATTTTTAAGTTAATCTGCTTATTTCAGGGTCACTTTGACTCTAAACATACTTTATTATGTTTCCTAACTCTCTAGAAATTATTTTAGCCACCAATCCCTCATTTCTCACTGTCAATAGCATCCTAGGAAAACTTCAAATGACTTCCCATTATCTTTTAGTTGTCTCCATGAATGATTACGTGCAAAACATTTAAGGGTTTTAAACTTTAAAAACAATCTGGTCTCAAATTGTCCATTTTTGTCTTTCAAGGATACATTGATGTTCTTTTTTTTTCCCTCTAATCTCTCTGAATCTCACTGTGTCTGTGAGCAAAGCTTTATTTGGTGTCAATTCTTCCCATTTTTCTTTCTCTTTATCTCTTTGTGTATGCTTCTCTCATTTCTTTAATTTTCCATATTTTTTTTTTCCTTCACCTTGCTCATCCCATCAGGATTTTTCCATAGGTGTCATCTGTTTCAAGTGCTGATTGCTTTCTCTTTCCTAAATTACCTTTCATTATTCTTTTTTTTGCTAATGTGATCTTTGTTGTTTCAGTATAGGTAACTAATCCCACACATTCCAACAAGAGACTAGTGTTTCATATCCTTTAATTATCTCTTTTTTTTAACATTACCTTTGTCTTCATCTTTAAAGAGAATTTAACATGATATCCTCATCCACCTACCTGCCTTTTCCAAGTTTATCATTGAGCAGTAGTACTGAAACATGAAGTAGTGTCTCACTCTAGACTTCAAGTCAGGAAGCCCTGTGTTTAAATCCCCCTTTGTAGTCCACTCGTCCAACACTTATTGGCTATGTGATCCTGAGCAAGTCAGTTGACATATTTGTTCCTCAATTTCCTCACTTATAAAAAGAGGTTATTGTCCTTAGTTCAGTAACTGAAGTTCCTGGGAGCTCTAAATATGTGGTCCTTTGGTCCAAAAATTAATTGTTGAAACACACTAATCTGAGGCACACCCTAGAATAGGAATATGAGTTTCAGTGGGAGGTGGTGCTTGAATGATCTTAGAAGAAAGTTAGGAATTATAAGTGGCAGAGGTGAGCAGGGAAAGCAGTACAAACATAGGGGACAAGCTTTGCAAAGAAAGACAAAGAGGTGGGAGGTGAAATTTTGAGAAGAAAATCATTATGGCAAGCTCAAGAAATAAGTACTTTTTGATTGATTAATTCATAATAAGGGCAAAGAAAAGTGTTGGTGTAACAAGTCAACACCATGAAGGGGGGTCCATGTTTATGGATATCCTTCCAGGAGGGTTATTTTGTTCCATGCAGTTAATCATTGCACCTGGTGCCATTACCTCCCTCTTCTATACTACTGAGATGCCAGTGCCTAAGTACTTACATGCTATTGACAGTGATAGCTGAAACCATGATTGTCTTTTGTTTCACTGTAAGAAAATATTTACAGAGAAAGAAGAGCAAAAAAAAACCAAAACAGAACAAACAGTAAGTAATGACCACAGTTAAAGGGTAAAAGAAATAAGAATAGAATAGCCAATGAAAGAAGAAGCAGATTACTTTTGAAAGAAAGTTATGAGTGAAGCTTTTAATACTGGCATGTTTACATAAGAAATTTTCATTCCTGACTTCTCATGTAGCATGCCTATATTGAGTTCTTATTATATAAATTATGAGACAAGGCACTTAGGGAAGTACTCAAAATATACAAAATGTGGTCTTTTCTCTCAAAGAGCTGAAATCTCTTTGGTGAGATTAGATCTATAAAAAGCAGAATATTCTAACTCCCAAAGAGTTCAAAGAAAGGAGAGATCATTGTGAGTTAATGTGGTCAGGAAAGGCCTCATGGAGAAGACTCATTCTTTGTAACTTGGGTTGAAAGTGGATAATTTGCATAAAACTCCGTCATTACTGGAGAAGATGCTCTCTCAATAACATATATAAAGGATAGAGTTGATGAAAGAGTTTGGTGAAAAAGAAATTCTTCTTGTCTCCTGATTTAAGAGAGGACACACATTGGTTCCACACACTGTGGAGAAATGCAGAATGGGAGAAATAAAAACCTGGGAAGTGGTAGATGTGTAAAGGAATTGGCACCTCTAACTTCCCTGATTTCTGTTGGCTAGCTTCTTGGATAAATATGCATGATTGCTACCATTTGTTATGGTCTTTCTTCTAAATGGCATTTGGTAACAAGGAGGCATCTGGTGTTGTGAAGGATATAGTTCTGGGCCTGGAATCTGAGAGAACTGAGTTCAAGTTTAGCCTCATTACCTATTAGTTATGTGACCCTAAGCAAGCTACTTAGTCTTTGTTTGCCTTAATTTCCTCAACTGCAAAATGAGGATAATAATAGCACTAACTTGTAACATTAATGTGAGGATCAAATGAGATTTTATTTGTAAAAAAGTTCTTAGCACATATCTGGCAATAGTAGATGGTATATAAATCCTTATTCTGTTCTCTTCCCTTTGGATATATGCTATTCTCCCTTCTTTTTAGGGGACCGAGAAAGCAGTTGAACCTAGAAAATGTTTCCTCTGGACTAACAATATTTAAAGGGGAGAAAAGAAACAAGTGGATATAATTCTAATCTAATGCGCACTCTCTTGAAGAGAGCAGAGCGGCCTATCAAGAGGTCCCAATTTCTTTCTCCACTCTAGGCAGAAATTAAAGTCTGCCTTAAAGAGGGTTGGGAAAGATTACAGAGTTATGTATTCATGTTTCCTTGGGAGCAGCATTTAAACAATTCATATGGACATAACTGACATGGAAAGCATGTTTTTGAAGAATGGATTGGTTTTGAATCACTTCATAGTATCATATGATTTAAAACTGGAATCTTAGAGATCATTTAATGGTTAGAGAGTTATTAACCCGACCCTCTTTTTTACATTTGAAGAAACTGAGTCTCATCTCAGAGACTTTGTAGCTATGAACTATATTCCTGTTTCCTGTGACATCTGTCTCTATGTCTCTGTCTCTTTTTCTCTGTCTGTCTGTCTGTCTGTCTGCCTCTCTCTCTCTCTTTCTCTCTCTCTCCCCACCCCCTCTCTCTTTCTGTGGTACTGAATAGGCCCAATATCTTGATATGTTATCTAAATTGATCTCCTCAAAACTTCATTCTCTAAGATCTTAGTCATTCCCTCCTCCTCTCACTCTTAGAAAATTTAGATAACACCTTAGAAAAGTTCTGTGTGATGCTTCTGGGATTTCTTGGATTGCCAGTCTATGTATAACTAGAGTCTTGGTGAGGACCAGATGTAACCTGATAACCACATAGTTCTCAGGGTCATTGATTTCTTAGAGGTAGCCTTAATTCAAAAGGATGAAATTTTAAAGGCCATCAAATTCTAGTAATATTTTAGACCAGATTTATATTAACCTAGTTCCAGAGAAGTCATAGCTAGAACTGCTTTAGCATTGAACATTATTCATTAACACTATGCAATGAGTTGTCTGCATCTGTCATTTAATTTAGACAAAGAATCATGACAAATAAGTTGGAAAAAGTATTCATTTCAAAAGTTGATGAATCAAATTCAAACATATCTTGCCTTGCCTAAAAATCCAAAAACTTTTGTCCTCTTCTTGATTTCTATTGCTTAAAATTTCAGAGAAAAGCTCTGGTGGTGTTTGACAAATTCAATTTCTTTCCATCTAACTAGAAAGGATAAAATTCAATTTTCTATTGTGTTGTTGCATCTTATAGACAACTTCTGTAGAGGAGATGATTTTAGTAGCATGATACTACCACAAATGAGAGATGTGATAACTGGTATCTTGATTTTTTTTTTACAGCAAATATCATTTACCAATTCACAACTCAAACTGTTCAAACAATTTTAATGGAACTTAGGCAAGTACAGTATTTATTTTCATGTTTCAATGTCAATATCAAAATATCACTTCAATTTATGATATGCCCATGACAAAAGGGAACTTTAGGGTAGTGAATTTTGTTTTGACCATTATTTTCATTGCACATGTTTAATGGTGGTGATGTGTGTTTATTGCTTTCTCTGAAGGTATAACACATTCAGCAGCAGTGTTCAAGATAAAAATGAGAATAAATTAAAAGAGTGAAAGTCACAAGGGCTGTTCATATTTCTTAGTAATAGGTTTTAAAAATTAATTATCAGCAGTGTGGGGTAATGGATTAAAAGTTAGTAGGCCTCTGTTTTAGCCCAATCTCTGCCACTAACAAGTAAGATGATCTTCAGAAGTCACTTGGTCTTTCTGAGCCTCATTTCCTCATCTATAAAATGAGGATAAAAATAATTGGTCTCCCTACCTTATAGGTTTGTCATGGGGATAAAATATTATCATATATGTGCAAGGGCTTTGAAAACTTTTAAATCTTATGCTGATATAAGATATACCATTATTCTTTTTTTGTTGTTATGGTTAATTGCTTTAGTAGCAAGACACTTAGTCTTTCTTTGGAAAAAAAAAGAAGATAACCAAAGTTATTAATTTATTAGTGCTAATGCTAGTAGTTGAACTCAAATTCTGTTACTCAATAGCCAATGTTTCTAAGCAGTCTAGAGAAGGGAAAAAAGCAGACTAAGATATAGGAATTTGCCAGATGTATTAAAGGGAGGGGATGAATAGACTTGCCTAGAGGAGATAAATGGTTTATATGGGGTATAAGTGAGAAAAATTTGCAAAGAAAAAAATGGACATAGATTGTGGATTGTATTTCAATATAATATTTTGGCATCTCCTTACAATATAGTATCTAATACATATAAAAAACCTTAAAATACTTGTTGACATTGAATGCTGCATAATGATCAAATTTGGACCTGGATAAAATTAACAAAATATATATCCATACCTTCATCAAAGGATACGTAAGAACACAGTCATCGTTGATCAGTTGGTTGGTTTTATTAACTGTTTTTTTTTCCTTTAAAATAATCTCTTAGAAGTTAGAGCCATGGGGGCAGCTAGGTTGCATAGTGGACACCGGCCCTGGATTCAGGTGGACCTGAGTTCAAATCCAGCCTCAGACACATAACACTTACTAGCTGTGTGATCCTGTGCAACTCACTTAACCCTATTGCCTAACCCCCCCCCAAAAAAAGAAGTTAGAGCCGATATAGCAAAGTAGAGGAAGCACATAACTGAGTTTTCCCAACACCTCCTTTCCCTTCCAAACAGCTTTAAAATAACACCTCAAATTGAATTCTGGAGTGGCAAAGCCAACAGAAGGTCAGTATGAGATATTCTTCCAGCCCAAGACAATTTAAGAGGTTGAAAGGAGAGATCTGTGATGTGGGAGTAGAAGCTGACCTAGAGCCCACATGGATTCAAAGTCAGTGATGGTACTAGTGGATGGCAATAGAAGCAGTAGGAGCTTTAGGAGATCTTAAGTCAGAGACAGTAAGGGTACCTAGAACCTGGTCAGAAAGAAATTACAAGCAATGCCTGTGCTAGCACTGGACCCAGGACTGTATACTGTTTGGCAAGTCCATTGCTTCAATATACTTCTAGGTCACAATTCAAAGGTCAAAAGGAGCACTTTCAGTCACAAAGGAACAAGGGACTTGAGAAGCATTATCATTTACGGTTCAAAGGGATCAGGGGAACTTCTTAGGTAAAGGACCAGGGCGCAGAACAGGAGAACAGTGACTACACTTTTCCCCAGATTGCATTACCTTAGAAGCACCAAAAACTTCCAAACCTCTGGAACTAGCTATGAAAAGAGCAGTGAAGAAAAAGTCTGAAGCCTAGAACAGTGCCCCTGTCTTGTTCTCATGCCAGGAATAAAGCGCAATTTGAACACAAAGTTCAAAAACAAAGAATATGCTGGAAAAATGAACAAACAACAACAAAAAAGGAACATGATCATAAAAAGCTTCTATGGAGGGGCAGAGCCAAGTTGGAAAGTAAAAGAAAGAACTGGCCTGAGCTCTTTTTCAATTATTCTTCAAACAACATTAAAATAAAGCTTCAAAAATAATTCTGATGTGACAGAACCAACAAAAAAACAGAGTGAAACAATTAGCCCTGGAAAACCTAGAAGGTTGGCAGGGAAGGTCTGACTCACTGGGGTGAGAGTGGAGGATAGCTCAGCACTGGCTGCATCTGGGCAAGCCAGCACCAGGTGAGGGGGTATGGAAGGTGACTGAATCAGAGGCAGCATCTTCCAAAATTCTTAACCTACAGATGTGTAAGTGGGTTGGGCAACTAGTCAGAAGGAGGTTACAAAGGACTGTTTTTTGGCAATGGGTGCAGAACTCAATTGCATTCAATATATGTGTTCTAGGTCATAGTAAAAGTCCCAGAGTGAGGGTGAGCACTAGCAGGAGCAGTGTCACTAGTAATGGTTTCAGAGTAAAAAGAGTACTTGTGATCATTCGCAGAGCAGAAGCTAGAAAAAGAGTGACCACACCTCTCCTTAGATCATACCATCTTGGAAGAACTGAAAAATTACAGACACCTAGACCTAGTTCTGAGAGCATTATGAAAAACCTGACAGTGTCACCTCCATACCGGGAGCAGAGTAAAACTGTAACATAAAGTTAAAAGTCAAGAAAGAGGACAGGAAAATGAGCAAACAATAAAAAAAGAAAGAAAGAAAGAAAGAAAAAAGAAAGAAAGAAAGAAAGAAAGAAAGAAAGAAAGAAAGAAAGAAAGAAAGAAAGAAAGAAAGAAAGAAAGAAAGAAAGAAAGAAAAAGGAAAATTGGTCTCAGCCCAAAAAGAACCCCTGGAGAGCTCAAAAAAAATTAAAGACCAAATAAGTGAGGTAGAGGAAAAATTTGAGGGGGGGGGGAATGAAAATAATGCAAGAAAATCATGAGGAAAAAAAGAGTAAACAGCTTGGGAGAGGAGACACAAAAAATACTGAAGAACATAACACCTTAAGAAACAAAATAGGCAAAAAGACCAAAAATCCACTGAAAAGAAATCCTTAAAAAGTATAATTGATTGAAAGAAAAAAGAGGCACAAAATTCACTAAAGAAAAGAACTTTTTAAGAAGCAGAACTGGCTGAATGAAAAGGAGATACAAAAGCTCACTGAAGAAAACAATTCCTTAAAAATTAGAATTGGGCAAATGGAAGCGAATAACTTTATGAGACATCATGAAACAGTAAAATGAAATAAATAATTAAAAAAATAGAACAAATGTGAAATTTTTCATAAAAAACTGATTCAGAAAATAGATTAAGGAGAAATAATCTAAGAATTATTGGACTACCTGAAAGCCATGATCAAAAAAAAAAGAGCCCAGACTTCATTTTTCAAGAAATTATCAAGGACAACTGCCCTAATATCCCAGAACCAAAGGGTAACATAGAAATTGAAAGAATCCATCAAACACCTCTTGAAAGAGACCCCAAAATGAAAATCTCCAGTAACATATAGCCAAATTCCAGAGCTCCCAGATCAAGAATAAAATATTTCAAGCAGCCAGAAAGAAACAAATTAAAGTATCACGGAGCCACGGTTAGGAGCACATGCGATTTAGCAGCTTCTGCATTAAAGGATGGGAAAGCTTGGAATATGATATTATGAAGGGCAAAGGAGCTATGATTATAACCATGCTCAGCAAAACAAAAAAAAAAACTCAACAAAAAAAAAACTTCAAGGAAAAATTGATATTTAATGAAATATAGTACTTTCCAATATTTCTGGTTAAAAGACCAGAGATGAATAGAAAATTTGACTTTCAAATACAAGACTCAAGAGAAGCATAAAAAGGTAAACAATAAAGAGAAATCATAAGGGAATCAATAAGGTTAAACAGTTTACATTCCTAGATGAGAAGATGATATTTGTAACTCTTAAGAACTTTATGATTCTTAAGGCAGTTAGGAAGAGTATACTAAGGGCGTAAATGTTAGTTGACTATGATGGGATAATAAAATTAAGGAGTGAGAAAGAGGCATGCACTGGAAGAAGGGGGAAGGGAGAGGTAGAATGGGATAAATCATCTCACATAAAAAAGGTGCAAAAGAGCTTTTACAGTGGTTCAGGAAGATGGGGGTGGTGGTAGGCAACACATGGACCTTACACTCATCAGAATTGGCTCAAACATGGAATAATGTACATATTCAAGCCTAGTATAGAAATCTATTTTACCTTAAAAAAAAGTAGGAGGGGATGAGGAAAAGAAATAAGAGGTTGATAGAAGAAAGGTATATTAAAACAGGTAGTGGTCAAAAGCAAAACAATTTTGAGAAGAGACAGGGGGAAAGAAAAAAGAGAGAGAGAAGAATAAACAAGGGGAAAATAGGATTGAGGGAAATACATGCTTATTAATCATAACTGTGAATGTGAATGGGATGAACTTACCTATAAAACAGAAGTGGATAGGAAAATGCATTAAAAGCCAAAACTCCAACAATACTTTATTTCAAAGAAACACACTTGAATCAGGATCACACACAGAGACTAAATGCAAGGGGCTGGAGCAGAATCCTTTGTGCTTCAGCTGAAATAACAAAATAAACAAACAAACAAAACAAAACAAAACAAAAAAGCCAGGGGTAGAAATCATTATCTCAGACAAAACAAAAACAAAAATAGACCTAACTAAAAAGGTAAAAATAGAGAGATTTGGCAATTGGGTGGATATGTGGAATGATGGAAAGTTAAAAATTCCAGATAATGCCCAGATTACAAATCTGGGAGAAAGAAACTAAGGGGATACCTTTTATAGAAATTATGGAGTTTTTATGAGCCGGGGCTTTATTTTCTTTTGGGGAGGAGGACATAATGAGTTCAACTTTAGACATTCTGAGTTTCACATACCTCCACAACAACAACTTTAAAATGTCCAATAGACAAATAGCAATGTAAGACTACAGCTCAGGGGGTGAGAGCCAAGATGGTGGAGTAAAAGCAGTGACTTGCTTGAACTATCCCCCAAACCCCTTTAAATACCTGTAAAATATGCTCTAAATAAATTCTAGAGCAGCAGAACTCACAAAAAGATAGAGTGCAACAAATCTCTAGCCCAAGAGAACCTGGATGGTTGATTAAAAAGGTCTATCACACTGGGCTGAAATGCAGTTCAGTGTGGGAGCTCACACAGTCAAAGACCAGGCATCAGTGAACTTGGAGCAGGCCACAGGGTACTGAATCACAGGCAGCTGTGGTGGTTTTCAGACTTCTCAATTCACAAATTCCAAAGACAACTTAGAAGGTCAGTAGGAAAAGTCTGTGGCCATGGTGAGAGAGAAGCTTGGTCCCATCTCCAGCCCTGGCTACAGCCCTTGGGCGGCAGCTGCTTCCTGAACTTCCAGGCCACAAACTGAGGGGGAATCAAGTGGCTGATCAAAGGGGGGTTGCAGGGATCTCTTTGCTAGTGCTGAGGCAGAATTCTCTTGCTTTGCCTATGCTTGCATCTGGGTCACAGTTCGGGGTGGTGGTCCTGGGGCAAGAAGGAGTGCTGGTGTGTTGCAGCTTGTAGTGGCAGTGGAGAGGGAATCCTCCTCACAGTTCCAAGGCAGAAAAGAGTGCTTGTGGTCACTCATAGATCAGAGTAAAGGCCAGGAAAGGAGTAAACACTTTGGCCTTGATCATACCACCTTGGAAGAACTGAAAATTTACAGGTCCCTAGAAGTATCTCTGAAAACAGCTGCACAAAACCAACAAAGCTTGGGACAGTACATTCTCTGTACTGGAAACAGACTCCTACCTTAACAAACAGTTCAAAACTCAAGTAATTGGCTAGGATCATGAGCAAACTGAGCAAAAGAAGTCAGACCATAGAATCTTTCTTTGGTGACAAAGAAGATCAAAACATACAATCAGAAGAAGACAACAAAGTCAAAGCTCCTACATCCAAAGCCTCCAAGAAAAATATGAATCAGTCCCAGGCCAAGGAAGAGTTCAAAAAGGATTTTGAGAAGCAAGTAAGAGAAGTAGAGGAAAAACTGGGAAGAGAAATGAGAGTGATACAAAAAGATCATGAAAAACTAGTCAACAGTTTGCTAAATAAGACCCCCCCAAAAAAAATACTGAAGAAAACAATGCCTTAAAAAATAGGCTAGGGGCAGCTAGGTGGTGCAGCAGATAGAGCACTGGCCCTGAAGTCAGGAGGACCTGAGTTCCAATTCAGTCTCAGACCAAATGCTTGACACTTACTAGTTGTGTGATCCTGGGCAAGTCACTTAACCCCAATTGCCTAAAAAAAAAAATAGGCTAAGCCAAATGGCAAAAGAGGTCCAAAAAGCCAATGAGGAGAAGAATGCCTTCAGAAGCAGAATTGGTCAAATGGAAAAGGAAGTCCAAAAGCTTACTGAAGAAATACTTCCTTAAAAATTAGAATGGAGCATTTGGAAGCTAGTGACTTTATAAGAAATCAAGACATTTTAAAAGAAAAATAAAAGAATGAAAAAAAGAAGATAATGTGAAATATCTCTTTAGAAAAACAACTGACTTAGAAAATAGATCCAGGAGAGAAAATTTAAAAATTATTGGACTATCTGAAAGCCATGATCAAAAAAAAGAGCCTAGACATCATCTTTCAAGAAATTATCCAGGAAAACTGCCCTGATATTCTAGAACCAGAGGGTAAAATAGAAATGGAAAGAACCCACCTATCACCAAAGGAAAACTCCTAGGAATATTGTAGCCAAATTCCAGAGCTCCCAGGTCAAGGAGAAAATGTTGCAAACAGCCAGAAAGAAACAATTCAAGTATTGTGGGAACACAATAAGGATAACAAAAGATTTAGCAGCTTCTACATTAAGGGACCACAGGACTTGGAATATGTTATTCTGGAGGGCAAAGTAGATAGGATTACAGCCAAGAATCACTTACCCAGTAAAACTGAGTATAATTCTTCAGGGGGGAAAATGGACATTAAGTGAAATAGAGGCCTTTCAAGCATTCTTGATGAAAAGACCAGAGCTGAATAGAAAATTTGACTTTCAAATGCAAGACTCAAGACAAGCACAAAGAGGTAAATAGGAAAGAGATATCATAAGGGACTTATTCAGGTTGAACTGTTTACATTCCTACATGGAAAGATGATATTTATAAGTCATGAGACCTTGGTCAGTATTAAAGTAGTTGGAAGGAAAAAAAAATATATGTATAGATAGATTGATAGATAGAGGGCACAGGATGAGTTGAAGATGAATGGGTGATATCTGGAGAATAAAATTAAGGAGTGAGAGAGGATTATACTGAGAGAAGGAGAAAGGGAGAGGTAGGATGGGGTAAATTATCTCACATGAAACAGAAAAGAAAAAGAAGGGATGTGGGGGAAGGTGAGAAGGAATGAGTGAATCTTATTCTCACAGAATTTAACTTAAGGAGGAAATAACATACACACTTAATTGGGTATGGAAAGCTATTTTACCCTACAGGAAGCTAATGACTCCATGAGACATCAAGGACCAATAAAATAAAGTCAAATGAATGGAAAAAAAATACAAGAACATATGAAATATCTCTTTGGGGGAAAAAAATGACCTGGAAAACAGATTAAAGAGAGATAATTTTATAATTGTTGGACTGCCTGAAAGCCATGATCAAAGAAAGGCCCTAGACATAATACCTCAAGAAAGTATGAAAGAAAACTGCCCCAATATCCTGTAACAAGAGGATAAAACCAAAATGGAAAGAATCCCCTGATCACCACATGAAAGATATTCAAAAATGAAAACTCCCAGGACTATTATAGTCAAATTCCAGAGCTCCCAGGTCAAGGAGGAAAATACTGCAAATTTGCCAGAAAGAAAAAAAACATCAAATACTATGGAGCCACATTCAACAGCACACAAGAGTTACCACATTAAAGGGTGAGGGGCTTTGGCATATGACATTCTAGCAGGCAAAAGTGCTAGCATTACAACCAAGAATCATCTGCCCAGCAAAACTGGGTATATTGCTTTGAGGGGAAAATGTATATTTAATGAAATAGAGGACTTTTAAGCATTCCTCATGAAAAGACTTGACCTGAATAGAAGATTTGACTTTCACATTAAAGACTCAATAGAAACATTAAAAGGTAAACACGAATGAAAAATCATAAGGGATTCAATAAAGTTAAACTGTTCACATTCCTATGTGGGAAGATGATACATGTAACTTCTAAGAATTTTATAATTACTAAGGCAGTTAAAAGAATTCTGCATAGAAGAGGGAACAGGTATGAGTCAATTATTTTGGGATGATGTTAAAAAAAATGTAGAAAGCTACCTAAAGAAGGAACTGGAAAGGAAATTAACAGGTTGGCACAAAAGGTATAAAACCTTGTTTAAGAAAAAAACTCCCTGAAAATTATCATGGACCAAAAATAAGTCAATGTCTCCATGAGATGACACAAAATATTAAAACAAAGTAAAAAAAGACAGAAAAAAGGTATCTTATAACAAAATCAACTGACCTAGAAAACAGATAAAGAAAATTTATGAACTACCTAAATTGTCTAAATATCATATTTGAAGAAATCTTAAAAGAAATCTATTCAGATCTCTTAGAACCAAAAGACAAAGAGGAAACAGAAGAAATCCACAGGTCATCTTCAGAAAGAAATCCCAACCCAAAAACTCTAAGGAACATTATGGCTAAAATCCATAGCTTCAAGGTAAAAGAGAAGAAAAAATACTGTTATGCAGTCAGAAAGAAAGAATGCAAGTACTGAGGGACCATAGTCTGGATCCCATATAATTTAGCAGCCATCACTCTAAAAGATAAGAAAGCTTGGAATATAAAATTCCAGAAGCAAAGGACAAAAGGTTTCTATCAAGAATGACTTACCCAGTGAAACTGAGTATAATGCTATATGGTAAAAAACACCCTTTCCAGGACTTTCAAGAATTCCAGATGAAAAGACCAGAACTGCAAAGAAGCTTTGCATTTCAAGCACAGTAGTTAAGAGAAGCATAAAAAAAAATATGAAAGAATAAACATAAGATACTAAAAAGAAAATTCTAATATGAGAAAATGACACATTTCCTCAATGAAAATGCACATCAAGAAATCCTGGAATTCATTCTGTTATGCCTCATGATCTTAAAAGAAGAATGTAAATTCAGAAGAGGAATGAATAATGACTAAATATTTTTCCATAGGACTAATGATGAAGCATGCTCCCTCTTCCTGGTAAAGAGGCAAAAAACTCAGAGTGCAGAAAGAGAAATTTTGGACATGGATAATGTGAAAACATGTTTTGCTTGGCTATACATATTTATAACAAGAGTTTAATTTTTCTTTTGTTCTCAATTGGGGCAGAGGAAAGACAGAAGGAAGATTTTTGTTGATTGAAAAAAATAGGCATCTGACTTTAGGAACAATGAGATGATCCATTTCATAATAGTATTATTAAAATAACATATCCCTTGCATGTGGTGCCTATAAGAGCTAGTGCTTTTATATATGGTTTATAAAATTCTCTGCTTATATTACTTTTTTATCCTCACAAAAACATGCAAGGAAGGTGTTAGTATTATCTCTATTTTCTAAATGAGGAAACTGAAGCTGAGAAAGGTTTAAGTGACTTCCTTGATATTACACATCTAAATAATTGTATGAGGTAAGATTTGATCTCAGCTCTTCCTGACTTCAAGTGTAACATTATATTTTGATTAGCTTTAGGAAAGTTCTCCAGTGAAATAAATTCTGGTTTTTATGGAATGGTTTAGACTTGTGATGCCTTAATGTGGAGGAATTAACTAAATGGCCTCTCACAACAGTGTTTTCAAAATGCTTGATTCTTTGACCCAAGCTTTCCACAGTACTAGAGTCTTTATTTTTGTGGGTATACTGTTTTATAACCTTTTAACAGACCACAGGTATAAAAATGTCTAACATTATTAATAAGTTACTAACTTTTCCTAACTAGCTTTAAGGTACTTATCTTCTACTGAATGTACTGCATCTGAAGATGTCTAGTTGGAAAGTTTCCATTTAATCAGAATACACACACACACACACACACACACATACACACACATGTATCTCAGTGTGCCTATGTATATACACATATGTACGTATATGTGTTTATGTGTGTATATGTACACAGACATATATACATATAGATATAGATGCAGATACATTCTAAATTAGAGGGTTGAATTATTTGATTTTTTACCCTTATCGTTCCATCTAAGATTCAGGCTGAGTTCAAAACCTGATTAAAATTCTGAACCTATCACCTTAACTGCAGTTATTTATTGACTTATCTGTGTAGATGAATGAAAAAAAATTGTTATAGAACAGTTTTGGTGCCATTAATTAGCAACAAAATCCAGACAAATAGTCAGTAATGACAATTTAGGACTAGAAAAGAAGAAGCATAGCTTACTTTATTGACTCATATATTCTTTTGACATATGGAACAGCAAATCAGAAGCAGAATAAACCATAACAATGATTAAAAAAAAGACAATTAGTACTCTTTCAGGACTGAAGTTTCTTTTATTTATTTTTCCTTCCTGATTCAGTTCACTAGATATTATTTGACGTAGAATTATAGAAACTTAGAGTTGGAAGGGACTTCATTGACTGTCTCATCCAGCCCTGAACTGAACAAGAACCACTCAGCTATTAAACATTTACCATCCTGGACACTGGAGATACAAAAAAGAGCAAAAAATATTCCTTGCTTTCAAGAAGTTCATAGTCTAATGATGGAGGTAAAGTGCAGTCAACTATGTGAAAGCAGGCTATATAAACAGTATACATCAAGATAATCAACAGAAGGAATCCTATCTATATCATACCCAATAAGACCTTTTCATGAAGACCTCAACTGAGAGGGAACCCACTACTCTCTGATGTGCTCATTCCCTTTTGGAAAGCTCTACTTGTTAAGAAGCATTCCTAACATCAAACTTCAATTTGCCTTTTTGCAAATTCTACCCATTACTCCTATTTTTGTTGTTCTGGGCATAGTAAAACTGCCCTCTGCAGCAAAATTGACAATGATAGCCCAGCTAACTTCTGTGTGAGTTTGTGGCTGGGGGTGGAAAGGAGTGGGAAAGTGAGATGGGGTGGGGTGGAGAGGTTCTATTCTTGTTTTCTGTATTGCCCATCCCTCATGCCAGATTCATCATAGTCTTTAATTCATGAAGCAATATCCAGCATGAATTTCTTAGGAAATATTCTATACTCAAATTTTCCAACAGTATGACTGGAAACATGGTGAGGACAAGGACGATCTACTTGTTTGCTACAACTAGTGAAGTGCCTTGAAAACAGTGGGTTCATAATATTTTTAAGTGAGTTTTAATGTGCAAACCATTCTCTGAGAGAAAAAATGAGGTTATGGAGAGGAGCTGAGAAAGGGAGGAGGTTGCGGGGGGAATGTTGAGTTTAATAAGCAACTCTCCCACCCAAGGCTTCCCTGGATCTTCAAAGTTACTTTAGACTATATAACCTGAAGAACTTCCTACCTGGAGTTGATCCCCCAGGCCAGGGCCAGTTGAGCCAGGTAGCAAACTCCATAAAGAATGTGTTAAATGTATACTTTCTGTTTACAAAGGGAAGTTCTGTTTATACATATTTAAGATGCAACATAAAGAATGAAAACACCTTAAGTCTCATCACTTCAAACTTATCATGGAATGATTTCACCTTGGTTTGAAACTGAGTATTCCTGAACTTAGTCCTTAATGGTAAGTAGCAAGAAATGTTTTCCTCAATCTAAGGGAAATGATTAGTTTTTTGTGTTTTTTTTCTTCCCTCAGACAATTGCTATAGTTATTTTTCCATTAAGATGTTTTAAAGAAATGTTTTCAAGATTTTTAATGTTAACTTTAAATGATCATCCTTACATTAAAATATATACATAAACTATGTAATTAGAAAGAAAAAAAATCTTCATATTTCTCCCAAATGTTGTTGTCTCAGACTGACTCCAATATTATCTGTGGCACTAGGTTCACAAGAAATATTATGTAGTCACTGAAAGATGCCTTATACTCCATCCCAATTTAAGCCTTATTAGAACAAACTTCTCTGTTTTCTTACTTACACATGCAGTGTGGGCATGGCCAGACACTCCTTCCATTTCTGGCTCTCTCTCTCTCTCTCTCTCTCTCTCTCTCTCTCTGTCTCTCTCTCTGTCTCTCTCTCTCTCTCCCTGTCTCTCTCTCTCTCTCTCACACACACACACACACACATACACACAAACAGTGGCAAAGTTCTTTGGAACCCATATCTCCCTAATATTTAGCAGTTCCTTACTACAATAAAAGACTATTGCTATAAGCAAGGGCCTATAATATATATTTATGAGAAAGATAAACATGGAAGGAAATTATTTAGGAAAAATTTAGAAATGATCACAGGCATTTGAGCATCTTTGGTCTAGTTAGGTTTCTTACCCTGGGGACCAGGAATATTTTTAAAAAGTTATTTTGATAACTTTATTTTAAAAAATATTTTGATAAGCATATTGATAATAAATATAATTGATTTCTTTTATAACATTTTATTTCATGTATTTTAAAAACATTATTCTGAGAAGGAGGTGATTAGACTTCACCAATTGGTAAAATTGGTACATCACATAAAATAGGTTAAGAACCCATGGAGAAGGACATGGATGATTATGCATTATTAGAAAACAAAAAGTGAAAGTGGAGTGATGGAGAGGAAGGGAATAATGTTGTAAAACTACTTAGACAAATTAGGAAAATAGAGCTAATGTGGAAAGGGTGAGAATAGCTGGTGGAAAATAGCCAAGTATTCTTTTAATTTAAACATTTGGGGAGCATAAGGCATATTCTACTTTAAGAAGCCTTTTTTAGTATATACTTTAGTTCATGCTTCAAAGCAGGTGAAAAAGAGTATGTGTGGGGGAGATTAAGTGGAGAAAAAAGATTCTTCTTGTTTTCCTTTTAAGATTGGAGGAAAGATGGCAGCAAGGAAGAAAAATATGCAAATAAAATTTAGATTAAATATCACATTGCACTTAGCTACCTAACTGAGTACCTAACACCTACTAATCTATCCAGTAAGCTAATTACTATTATTCTGTATAGGAAGCACAGTCAGCTAGGTTAGGACTTAGTGAATCATTTAAGAAACAATGGAAACACAACAAACTATAAGCTATGTCTTGATCTAATTATTGTTCTAATTTTAGATATTATTCTAACTTTCCTGCAGATATTTTCCAAACTGGTCTAAAATAGGAATGCAGCAATCAATAATCTAATTCTTTAAGCAACAAAGCTTTTAATGTCCTCCACCTGCAAGAATCCTATGAAATATTTGTGGATTGAATAAACCATACAATGAGAATTAAAAGTTCCAACAATACTCATTAGAGTATTCTATGACACATTGATTTATATGGAATCAATCCCACCTCCCCCAACCCCTGACATCTTAGCTAGACTCTTGAGCGTTGATTGGTATGGGCTAATACAATGCAATAAAAATATAATCAGTTATCTTTTTGAACATAGAATTATAGCATTATATGTATTTGCCCCTATCATTTTAGTTCAGCTATATGTATAAGAGCTATTTCTCCTACACTCTTTTTCTTCTCACCCAACAAAACAAAAGGGGGTGGAGTTGATACATTAATTAGTAATAATTACTAATTAATTACTAATTAATGGGTTAAACGGTCCCAACT
The DNA here is from genome assembly GCF_900497805.2 of Vombatus ursinus. Taxonomy (NCBI): domain Eukaryota; kingdom Metazoa; phylum Chordata; class Mammalia; order Diprotodontia; family Vombatidae; genus Vombatus; species Vombatus ursinus. The sequence goes on from NW_020954583.1 coordinate 4,247,115, forward strand.
GCTGAAAGTTGTATACTCCAGGAATCCTGACTGCATTTTCTCTGTCACTAATATCACATGTGACACAAAGGGCATCATTGAACTGTGCTCTATTTCCATTACACTTGGTTTAATTCAATAAAAAAAATTACTGAAGACTTATCCATGTTCCTTTGGAACTTTAGTTCATGAACCTGATATTAATACTTCAACTTTTCTGTTAATTGTAGAAGTATATAGGTTTTGAGGAATCTGGCTTCAGTACTCTCAAATTAATAGGAAAACAAATCTAGATTTTTTTTAACAACTTCCTCTCCATCTTTAGGTAAGTTCCATTCCTTTAATTTACCTAAATGCATACAGCAATCTTCCCCTCATCTCTCCCAACTGGAAATTGCCAGGTAAAATAGACCTAACTAGCATTTTTCTATCCTGGAGCAAACTTCATAAAGTGTAGTTAAGTGAAAGTTAAAAAACATACTTTGGGCAAATACCTAGAAGACCACTCTCAACTCTACTTTAAGGTTTACTCAATTGTGGGCTATGGAGACACTAGCCCCAGGATAGATTTTGCCCATTTTGATTTGCGACAGGAAGAGGAGAAACTTCACCTAAGTTGTCACAGCCTTGGGGGAGAAGGATGATCTTCTGGGTGGCTCAGTAGATAGAGCAGCATGCCTGGAATCAGGAAGATCTGAGTTCAAATCTGGCTTCAGACACATACTAGTTGTGTGACCCTGGGCAAGTCACTTGGCCCTGTTTGCTTCTGTTTCCTCAACTGTAAAATGAGCTAGAGAAGGAAGTGGCCAACCATTCCAGTATCTTTGCCAAGAAAACTCCAAAAGGGATCACAAAGAGTCAGACAAGACTGAAACGACTGAACAACAACAGTTGGGTGCTAAACTCAGTTAGTTGGGGCTGCAAGAGAGTAAGTGTTGCTGTCAATATCCTCTAAATTTCGGTGCCCTAGGCTTAATCAGGGGTGGGGAACCTGTGGCCTCAAGGTCACTTGTGGCCTTCTAGGTCTTTGGGTGCAGCCTTTTGACTGAGTCCAAGTTTTACAGAACAAATCCTTTTATTAAGGGGATTTGTTCTGTGAAGTTTGGATTCAATCAAAGGGCTACACTTGAGAATCTAGAGAGCCACATGTGGCCTTGAGACTCCCCACCCTTGAAGCCCTAGTCAGGTTGACTCAGTTGCAGCTCCCATTGACAACTCAATGATCTCTCTCCCTGTTTTCCTCCAATATCTCATCATTTTGAGGACTTTGGATTAGGAGAACATTACGACATAAGAAAGGATGATAACTTTCTTTGAACCAAATCATCCATCCTTAATTTTCCTCAAGAAGTACTTGGCCAGTTCTAATGTCTTCAAATCCTTCAGGATTGATTAATTTATGAGAGTATTAATGCTGCTATTTTGTGTACAATTGTAATGGACTGATACCCTAGATCTCTTTAGAATGCTAGGATAATTAATAAAGTCCTCTCATCCTGGAACCAGCTTTCAATGACTCAGTTTAGTTGGGGGAAATAATCTATTAGGTACCCCAGTAAAGGTCAGCAAAAAAAAAAAATCCCAACATTCTTATCTCTTCAGATGTTCATCTTTCAGTGTATCTAGGGAATTGGCAATGAAGTTCACATGATTTTTTTTGGTGGGTGCAAAAGGAACTAGTAGAATTTCTCCATCCAGGAGAAATGGTATGTAGTTTGCAATGTTGTTCAGTCTTTTCAGTTATGTCTGACTTTTCATGACCTCAATTGGGGTTTTCTTGGTAAAGATACTAGAATAGTTTGCCATTTCCTTCTCCAGTTCATTTTGCAGATGAGGAACTAAGGCAAAGAGGGTTAAAGTGATCTGCCCAGGGTCACACAGCTAGTAGGAATGTAAGTCTTCCTTGACTCTAGGCCCAACACTCTATCCACTGCATTACCTAGCTAAACAACAATAAAGGCCATTCCTCCCCGGATATTTAGATTGAACTGAATCCTGCACCAAGATCATACCTGGCTGGATCTCCATAGGGTATTATGTAGTACCCTCAGAGGAAACTCTACTAACAGGTATCCTATTTCTTGTATTTGTTATCATAAGTCTTGAGGGTTCTTCAAAAGCAGGCCCAGGCTAAACACTGTTTCAACTGACACACCCTGTTCCCTCTCACAAAGAAAACAAAACAAAATAAAACAGAACAGAAAACTAACAGCCATTTTCACTTTTTTTAATAGGGAGTATTGAAATATTAAATAATACATTATATAATAAGACTTCGGTTTAGGGACACACTGCTCCACTCCTTTCACACTGCCATACTACTAATCTCCTGAGTTATGGGAGGATATGTCCAAGAGTAACACAGGATGGAGAAGGCATGGATAGTTTATAATTTGCATAATTGGAGGGAATTTCTCAGATTGATGAAATCATGAAATTATACAGCAATGGAAAGAGCACTGGTTCCCTTAAGTCTGAGCACCTGAATCCAGATTTCACTTCTACTACTTATATAACATTAAAGAAGTCAATTGCTCTTGTTCTCATTTGTCAAATTAAGAGGCTAAACTGGCTCCTAATGTCTATTCCAACTCTCAGTCAATATTCCTTTGATTCATTAAACCAATTAAATACTCTGATTAGCTTATGATAAAATCTCAAAAGACATTAGCACAAAAACTATATATACTCTAAAATTCATATTATCTCATTATTTTTTTTAATGATCACCTTATTTGCAGAATGTAGTAAGTTATATAGCTTCCATGATTTTCTGCTGCAGTCCACATGACATAATCTTGCTGAATTTGAGGCATACCAGGTGTTCCTGGAATTCCTGCTGCAAAAACCAATTAAGAAGTATGGCCAAAAAACAAATTTTATTTTCATCATATTCTTTAAAAATTATTTGATTAAGAAGTATACATAATCATATTTATGAAACCAGGAATTTATATTTTTATTTATCAAAAAAACAAAATTATCTATAATTAGTTGACTATTTAGAAGGACGTACTTTGAGGATGATATTTGTGCTATTGTTCTTACTGCTAAGACAATGGTGATGATTGTTGCTGTATTAAATTACAATCCATATAATAATGACAATGATAATTAATAGTTTTCTGCCAATATGATTGGGGATTTTAAAGCCCAGAAAAAGAGCCTTAGACTCATTTTATCCAAATACAGGATCTATCAATGCAAAATGATCCAGTGGAAAAATATATTGAGGATATATGATCCTGATCATCTCACCACTGCCCATCTTAGTATTAATTCTGGTACTAGGAAAGGAATAAGTATGGGTGATGGTCCTAGGCAAACAATTTTGTTCAGAACTTTGCAGACTTATCCTGAGTGGCCTCAAAATATTAGGGATTGTAATGTTAAACTCAAGAGTAGAAAGGAAGCAGTAGTGTTTTATAAATATCATTCCAAGGAAAGAAGATCCTAGACACCTTTAAATATAAAATAACCAGATAAAGACTAAATATAAATATATACAGAAATTTTTTAGTGTTAAAGGTCTCACGTTTTGGATTAATCATCCTATCTACAAAGCCTTCCATCATCTAGAAACATAAGATTCAATCTAATCAGCCTGTAAGAAAAATTAGTTGCAGACACAAAGTACTGACTTAAAAAAGAAGAGGATAAAATAAATACAAAAGATAATATGGAGAAAGCTTATCAACCATAACTTTCAATGTAAATAGATTAAACAGTCCAATAAAGTAAAAGAGAATGGATAAAAAACCAATAATATGTCATATATGATATTTGTCTAAAAATTAATGACACAATGAAAATGAAAGGCTGAAGCAAAAAATCAGCTAATGAAAGGAATATCCTAATTTTAGGAATCCTGGAGATTCATGGAATAGAGCGTAACTAAGAGAACATTGATGTTGGGAAGATTGGTGATCTTTTTCCTTGGTTCAATGGACAAGGGAAATGCTTTCCATTTACTATATTCAGAAAAGAAGAAAACAGACAAATCTATTTAAAATTTAGACATCTGTTCTAAAATCTATTTCATTAAAACTTAATGTTCAAATAAGTTGACAACCCATATATACATATATCTATATCTATACACACATACATATATGTATATAAATACATACATATAGGTGTATTTTACTTTCATATGCTGTTTTGTTTGGTATAAACCACCTATCTTCTGCAGTCATTTACTGGGAGCTAAATTTGTCCTCTTGGGTAGACCCAGACTTGAGATTTTATTGGATTTAGGTCTTCTCTACTAGAGATCACTCTGATTAAAGGCTTTGAGGGCCTGCCTGGGTGGGGCTTTAGGCCATTTATCTCCCTGTACAGGTATCTACTAGAAGCTGGCATTTTTGCCTGCTTTGGCCTCAACAAGCCCATGTAGATATCAGAGTTCAAAATACTTTCAGACCTGTAGGTCCTGGAAACATGTTTGGCATCTCATCTCTTCTGACTTCTTTTCCAGTCACCCATCAAGTAATAGCTTTGTCTAATGAGATAGGCATAGACCTGAATTTGAGCTGATTTTAGGTCCCCTCTAGTAGAAATCAAGCTGGTTCCCAGCCTTCTGGAGTGTCTCATGGCATCTCAAGCACCTTAGACCCATAGTCTCTTAGTGTAGTCTCACTGCCACCATGCCATCATCATGCCACTAAATCAAGAAGGATCTAGTATATATTTAAGGAGAATTTCTGGGATCAGGTCCCTAACATGCTACTGACAAGAATGCCTATGGAATTCCAAATGTATTCTTACATAGGCTTTTAATGGATCAAGAATTTTTACTGGGCTTTCACTTTGGTTTTTATATAATATTTGCTTCATTGGACATTTATTGTCAACTTTTTAGGGATGTTTCTCAGAGGACATGGACTTTGATGGAACCTTTATCATCTTTGTAAGAAGACAGTTTTTTGTTTATTTTTTTAGGATTTATCCAGTGCTGAGAGAGAAACATTAATGCTTTCTTTGTAAATTATATGCTATGGCACTTGGTATGCATGTATTTTGAACTGATATTGGTTCATTATTTCCGATTCTTTAATATAATTTACTTTTTATTATCACTATTGACATAGTGAATTTCTATTTTTTGTTTTATCTGATAGAATAAGTGCAGTGCTTGCTTCTTTAAATGTATCTAATGTATAATAATTTTTGTTCCAGAATCTCATTTTTATTTGTTATGTGCATTTACATTTTAGATGCTCTTGTACATCACAGAATGCTGTTTTATCCATACCATTTCTTTCTTTTGTTTTATTGCATTGGTTATTCACATTTAAAGTTATGATCATTATACTTGTGGGTTTCTTTTTTAAAAGTACTTTAAAAATCTCATTCCTCTTTTAAGTTACAATTTTGCCCCTATAATTAGTTTGACAAACTACTTTAATCCTCCAACTCCTATTGGCCTATCCTTCCCCTAGTTCTTAGATTTAATTCAAACTAATAATTTCTTTTTCTTTCATTTGTTTTCCTTCACTTTTGAACCTTGCATTACCCGACTCACTTAAATTATTGTTCAAAATTCTTCCTCCCCCTTCCTTTCCATATTCTTATTTCCATTAATTATCTTTTATTCTATGTCTTTCCTTCCCATCTATTCTTAATTTTATTTTCTGGTATGTGCACAAATGGTACTCTAATTTGTTCTGTCTTTATCCTCTTTGTTTCTCTTGTGGAGTAAAATCTGATATACTGCACTAAGTTTGATCTTTTACTTCTAGTAAATATTTATGTTAGTGCCTTTAAAGATAGTGCCCCATCTTCCCTGTTTCTGCTGTGTATCACTCTTATAATTATCAGTTTGTGAGGTAAGTAATGTCAAGTAGAAAAAGTGCCTTAATTATTCTATGTACTAAATTGTACAGCTCAGTCTTACTTACTGTCCTTATAATGATCAATCTCCTTCCCAAAGGCTGTGCCATCTCATCTCTTGCTCTCTTTTCCTCCCCACCATGCTGGGTGCTAGATGCCATTAGGAATTCAACTATTCCTTCTCCTGGGCCATGATACTTCTTGTGGAAGTATAATACTTTCTCAAAAAAGGTGATCTCTCTAACCATCCTTATAATGTACCCATTGCATCTCTGCTTTCAGACACACATACTTTCACCCCAAAGGAATATAGTGTTGTTGTTGTTGTTGTTGTTTTGTTTTGTTTTGTTTTGTTTGTTTTATTTTGTTGTGTTTTTAAGCAGGACCAGCTCAGCTCCTGGGGTGATAACTTTACTTTAAATCCTTTGGAATCAATAACTGCCCTCTGTTTCCACTCCTGTTTTCCTGTAGACTTTCTTCTCCTTGAGAAATTATGGGAATCATGATTCTTTTATTGCTGATTACTAGATTTGACAGGGGTATACTATTCTTCCCACCACCACCTTTGTCTTCCACCTCTCCTCTCCCTACTCATGCAGCAACCTACTCAACAACTCTGTCCCTAACCCCCCTCCCCCCAAAAGATTCACCTGTAGGGAATTCAGAGGATTTTTAATGCATGATGATTCAATACAGATCTTCCACTTTCACGTTTGATTTTTTTAAGCTTTATTTAAATGTTTATCCTTTTGTGTCCTTTTATTTACTCCTAATTGGTTATTCTTTTTTTGTTCCATTTGTCAATCTTTTTTTTTATACAATAACCACTATACATGAGATAATTTATTTTGTTACTTATTCTTTGCTTAACATGTTTACCTTTCTTATGTTTCTTTTTTTCAGGACATCAATTAAATATTCTGCTTATCTCTCTCTTTTGGGGAGTGAGATAGGTAAGAGAGAGAAGAAATGATTTAAATGTCTTCATTTTTTAAAAACGTCCAACTCTTTTAATTGAGCTCAAGTTTCCAGAGTAGCAGCTTGAGTTTCTTTTCTTTTTGGAACATATTTTTCTATTTCCTCCTATAATTCTTCATGTCTGTGGAATAATCTTATGCTAGTCTAATTACTATTCCTTCACATTTGAAGGTCTTTCCCCAGGCTATTTACAAAATTGGTTGTCACCTAAAATTTTACATTTAAAAATCTGTTGACTATATTTAGAAGTTCTAGGCAGTCTTTTGCATCATTTCTTGCATTATGGTATTCAAAGGTTTTTTTAAAAAATTATTTGTCATGTTCTTTCAGAAGCCTTATGATCTTTATGTTATCTCCATACACTCTATCTTCAGAAATAATCATTTTGGTTTGTACAAATATAATCAGTTTTTTGAATGTTATTGTCTTTGCTTCTCTTCTGCAAATGTTTTCTCTGCTTCAAAATTTTTGTTTTCCAATTTTGTTAATCTCTCATTTTGTTACAGAGATTCTACATTATCAATCTACATTTTCCTGTCATGTAATTTTTAAAAATCTGCATTACAAGGTTCAATTCTTGATATAAATTTATTTCAATTTCTTCTTTTATGAATTTAATTTCTTTTTGAACAATCCTAGAGTTGTTAATACATTATAACATGTTATTCTGTGGTGTCTAGAGAGTACAAAGGATTCTATCTTTCATCAAAAAATTTTCTTTCTTTCCTCCTATGTGAATCAGATCAAGTATTTGTTAAGAGTTGATTATTTTTGAAGTTTTATTCATTCTTCCTTTTGGTCTTAGGATTCTCTCTGGTAACTTGTCTGCTTGTACTTTTATTGATTTTTTTGTGATTGTCTTTTATGTTTCATCCCTTTAGTGTATTCTCCCATCGCTCACTTTCTGACCTCTCCCCCTTTTCTAGGCTGTAAAGCTACCTTAACTTCCTCAATTTGAGTTATCTAGAGTTTACTGGCTTGAGTTTTGTCCTTGAATGACAATATCTGAGTAACATCTAGCTGGAGAGTACTGGCCTCATCTAGGTCTTAATCCCCTTTCCTTCAGGTTGAACACAACTTTCATGCTGATAACATTTTGGAGTCCTCTTTCTGCTCTCCTCCTTTCCTTCATGTTCCTGAGATAAGTCCATGTCTACCACTTATTATGGGAAGGAGAAAGCAGGGATATTTGAGTAGAGTTACTGTATCTGCAAAACATCATTAACAGCAATTCTAGTACTTCAGATGATTTCTTTCTTTTCTTTTTCAGAAAGGGAAAAAAATAAAGGAAAACTTGGGCACCTACCTGCCAAAGCTCAATCCAATAATTTTTCATGTTCTCAGTTTTGGGAAGTTGCCAGGAAATATTTGCAGTTTTATTACTCACAAAGAGAACAACAGGAGGTATTGGGCTTGAGAATGTAGTTGCTGAAACTTTCAGACTGCCACTGAAACTACCACCAGCTGGTGGAAAACTGAGTACCTAGAAGAAAACAAATAAATAAATATTTAATGTTGAGTTTCATATCAACATAACAAAATATTAAAATTCTTCTACAAGATGTTCAATTGTTAGAATTATTCTTGCACTTTAGAATTTTTTTTTTAAATCAAGTTTGGAAGCTGATGTTGAATACTGGTCTCTGGGCACTACCCCAGGGTTTTTATTTAAACACTTTCATTTGCATAACTGGTTGAGACATTCAAGTACTATATGCTCCTGTATTCTTTGCAGTATCCCTCCCAGGCACTCAATGCCAGGGAAAGCTGCCTCAGTGAAGAGTAGAAGAAATTTATCACTACTTCAAAATGATTATAATCTTTTTCCCTGGGAAATGATATCTTCAAAAAAAATGAGAGTCAGGCAGACTGTTATGGATTTGGAGATAATGTCCCTTCCCAACTCTCCAGCATCCTCTGGCCACTTTCACTTTCCTTGCATGAGAAGGGAAAAACTCATCTGCTTTCACATCAGCATTGTAATCCTGCCTAGCAGCCACTCTTGCTAAGGGAAAGAATTGTATTCTTTCATTCATCCAATAATTACTTGTTAAACACTTAGTATGTGCATTAAACAGTGAGGGAGATATGAAGAAACAAGAAACTCAGTCCTCATGAAATTCATAATCTACTAGATGTAATATAGCATGCCACCATGAGATCATACATTTAGGTCTGGCAAGAGCCCTTAGATATCATCTAGGTATTTTGCAGATGAGAAACTGAAGTTCAGAGAGCTATGCCTTGCTTAATCAAGTGTCTTTTATCGTAGGTAGTTAGTGGCAGAGAGTAGTTGAACTCACTCCCTCTGACTCCAAATCCAGCACTTTTCCCACTTTATCATGATACAATATATTACTTTAATGATAATTCTATAATACTTTGCATAATACCACAAAAGTTATATAGTGGTATCATAATATGCAATATGATATAAAGACAGCATATATGTGTGTGTATTTATGTATAGACTATATATATATAATATCTAGCATGAAAAATATAAAAGGCAGGATTGTGTAGAGGAATGAGAACTGGCCTAGGTATCAGAGAGAACTGGGCATATTAGGACTTCTCTTACTTCTGAGACATATTGGGTTTTGTAACTATGGGCAAGACACTTGACCTCTAAATGTCCTCAGGCAACTGTCTGTGATTATGGATTTTTTTAATCAATCAATTGTATTTGATTTTCCACTTCTCTTCATAACCATTAACTGTGAAAGAAAAAAATAAAGAAAAGTATTAGAAATATGTGTAGACAAGTAAAATAAATTCCCACATTGGAAATACCGAAGAAATTTATTCTTCAATTTACACTAAGTACTATAAATAAAAAATAAAAGTTACCATTTGCTTTGATCTAACAACTTTCCTCATCAGAAGCTCTCTGAGTCAAATAAATCAAAGTATGTGTGTAGGCATATATATGTATATATATAATATGTATATACACACACATATGTGTACATGTGCATACACATGTATGTACACAGACACCTGTGTACATGAATATATATAATTTACATATATAAAACTATGAAAAGGCTATTAAGTCCTATGTGAGGTGTAAGTAGGGAAATAAAATTAAAAAGATAAATAATAGTTGCATCAAAATTCAATACAGCAATAATTTATCTGGATTTTGCCCTAGCATCTTCTTTAAGGTAGGAGCTACTTCAAAGTCTGAGGGAGGGCATAGAAAAGTGAACCATTACTCTTCTGGTTTGTCTCAAATGCTGAATGTGTGGAATCATACATCCCAGTATATAAAATAATGTAAGTACTTACTTTAATTCTGTTGGAGAAATTTTATTTTAAGAGTTGAAGTTTGTAATCTATTTCTCAACATTGTGATTTCAGGAAAAGATTAGTGAGCATATTTTTGGAAGCCATGCTTTAAAATTTATATATATTTTGAAAGTAAATAAATTGTCTGTGTCTATTTAACTATCCTGAGGTATTTAGAACTCTCTCATTTAGTCTTGCTCTCAGCAGAGTAATGTTTTAGCTAAAATAATCATTTTCTTAGGAGATAGCCTTAAAACTCAAACCTTACTCCTAAATGTAGGAAAAGATAATAAATCTTCCAATCTCCCAACATGAATTTTCTTCTAGTGTGGGGTACTATCACTTACAATTTCTTCCATTAATTCTGGCACATTCAGAAAAAAATGTCATCTTCAGCAGTATAAGACAGAAAACATTTTTGAAGTATAGGATTTACATGATGATAGTCACCACACCCAGATTCTTATACCTTGAAATTTGAAATAGTTTAGGCTAAAAATTTGTGTTAATGTTTCACTTTAAACAGAGAAGAGAAATCAATGGAGGGAATTTAATTTAGGGAATTTTCTATAAAGTCACAAAAGATGTAGAGAGATAAGTCCTTTTCCTAAGAGAAGAGTGCTTTGTTAGTCATTATAGATAAAAGCATAAGAAATCAAACACTTTATCACAGAAAACACCTGGACTAGATAGGATTCTGTTCTTAAAAAAAAAAAGTAAAAAGCTCAGCCCTCAAAAGTTAAAATGAAATTACTTTAAAAGAGTTTTTACCCTGGGAATAATAAAATTGTTTTTTAATTGACTCATAGAAAAAAATAGTATTTTAATAGATTGATATTACAATTTGAAAGAGACTAAGACATCTATTTAGCAAGAAAATTTAAATTAAATTTACTCTGAGATTAATTTTGTTTTATATTATAATTTATTGGAGGCAGCTAGGTGACTCAGTGGATATGGTGCTGGGCCTGGAGTCAGGAAGATCTGAGTTCAAACGTGACATCAGATGTTTTCTAGCTCTGTGACCTTGGGAAAGTCACTTAACCTGTTTACCTCAGTTTCCTCATCTGTAAAATGAACTGGAAAAGGAAATGGCAAACCTCTCCAGTATTGTTGACCAAAAAAAAAAAAAAAAAAACCGAAAGCAAAACAAAACAAAAAAACCCGAATGGGGTCATGAAAAGTCAGATACAACTGAAAAAAGACTGAACAACAATAATAGAAGTGCCAGGCCTTTTGCACTGGAAAAGGAAATGGCAAACCATGCCAGTTTCTTCACAAAGAAAGCCCCATGGATAGCATTGGCATGCTCTGTAAGGTCCCTGGGGTCATGAAGAGTTGGGAATGGCTGAAAAACAACTTAATAATAATATTATCATTAATAACAAGTCCATTTGTAAAAGACCTAATATAGGGTATTGCAAAAATCTCAGTGTAATTTTCAGCTATTAAAAAATTTAGATAGTAAAGCTGAAAACTGCATTTAGACTTTTGGGATATCTTGTATTCAGTGAATAGAATAATAAGTTTAAAAAATGAAACAAAATAACCACAAAAACCCATGGACAAATACTGATGTTTGCTGATCCAAGGAACATACAGATAAGATTTTTTTAAGTTCATCCAATACAATAGAAGAAAATTTTTCATTTTTTACAGACTTTAGGCCAATGACCCAGGTGAAAAGAAAGAAATGAAATGAAGTTTTCCTAATGGAAGAATAAGGGCTTTCTCATCGTTCCTTGGTAAGCTTTGAGCCAAAGTGATTTATCTTCTGGGAAAAGAAAGCCTCCAAATCACCCAGTGGAGAAAATAAGATTGGGATACTAGAAATTTCAGGTAGAAAATCATCCAGATATGTAAAATTATGAATGTTCACAGTACATATGTAGCTTAGGGAAAGAGTCGGGAGCTAGGCAATTCTAGTTTCTCACAGGCCTCGATGCAAATCATGGAGAATAGTAATGATAATTTCCCTAATTGGCCAGGTACACGTCTAGTGAAATAAACTTCTAAAATTATCTCAGGTCAAGATATTCTGTTGCTTGGAAAGATAGTGATCAGTACACAGTGATCAGTATGATAATTATCATACACATAGAATGAGTGGTCAGACATGTCCCAGGAGGAATCAGATTATCTCCTCTTTCTTCTATCTTTTGACAAGGTTTGAATTCCCTGGACAACATAAGATGTTTTTTCTTGTATTTGGTCCTCATTGCATCGTTGTTTCAAATTCATAGATAAATTTACACGTCGGAGCTATTAACTTGGGTTTGAGCTTTCAAAAGGAGATAAGACTCAGAGAGGAGAGTCTGAAAGAAGGAAAAAATGAGGGTAAGGTCAGACACAATCTGGATATGATTCCTCACGCATCCATACAGCAGGTTGGGGAATATACATGTACATCAAGTAACAGATCCAGGTGGAAACCTAGAATGAGGAGGAGTCAGAAAAACAGTGATGTAGAGAAACAGTTCAATGGAGATTCAGAGAAAGAAACACACAACTGAACTTGGAGAGAGGACTGCACACTCTATGCTCTACCCAATCCTCAAGAGGAGAAAGGAGGTTCATCAGGAAATAGGGAAGAGACTTATCAAGGAAAATAAGGCAAATGGCCCTAGCCTGGAAATGCAAACCTGAACCATGGCCTTCATCTGGGCCCCATAAATGGCAGTGTAATTACTTTCCAGAGTGCTAGGGAAAGTTGACCCACCAAAAAGAAAGATATCTTCCTTCCACTGTAAACAGCTCATATCTCTTGTTCTTTTTTGCTGAGGAAAGGGCACACAATATAACATTTTTTATCTCCAGGATTATATAATTCTCTGGCAGAGAAAGGATTTGGCCAGACAGCTGACATTTCAGGACTACTTAGTTCAATTAACAAATAGACTATAGTAGTCTTTTGGCTCTGACACTAAAGGATCAGATTCACTTTAGGGTTATTTCTCAAAATTTCTGGTTTATATCTCCAAACAAGATCCCCTGGAATTCAGCACTTAGCACACAGTTTGTGCTTAAAAATATTTGTTGGGGGGACAGCTAGGTGGCACAGTGGATAGAGCACTGGATCTGTATTCAGGAGGACCTGAGTTCAAATCCTGCCTCAGACACATAACACTTACTAGCTGTGTGACCCTGGGCAAGTCACTTAACCCCATTGCCTCGCCAAAAAAAAAAAATACTTGTTGGGAACATCAGAATGCGGACCATGCCATTCCCTAAAAGGGTCCTCAACTTTCATACCAGGGCAAAGCATTAAACATAGGAAAGACTTAATTTGAGCTCACAGAGATTGCAAAGGACTTCCACTAAATTTGGCCAGGGAAACTCCATTTTTTCTTTATGTAGAGCTTCTAACTTTTCAGAATCTTACAGAAATACAGAAACTTAATTTGGGTTAAGTTCTTACTTGGCCTTAATAAGCAACTTGAGCCCATCCAACCTCCATGTATAGCCCTGTATTTGGAGGGCCTCCATGTAATCTTTGTGATTTATAGTACTCCCCTGGGTGAGTCCTTTATAAGAATAAATAAATTGGTGTTCAATAGGAAATCCAAAGATGGTCCTCCATTGGGTCAGTCAATGCTGTTAAGGGATGTGCAACTGAAAAATAGTACTTCATTCCTGTCCTATACCAGGTCTGTCTTTGCTGGAGGTGGAGGAGGGGGCCAGGAACTGGATGTATATACTTCAATTTAATTAAAGATTCCTGTGTGTATGCATCTCTGTGATTCCCTGTCAGTCTGTATTTCCCATTTCCTATCAGTTTGTTTCCATGAGGCATTGTTTCCTTGATGTGTTATGAGAGTAACAATTCTTAGATGGCATAAATTATGTTATTTTTCATTGTTGTACACAAAAGACCTAGGACAATGGATTACACAGAACAAGAACCCCCAAAATGTTATTTTTTTTTGTGAATTGTGTTGCTATTGTCATATTTAAATTAAGATCATGACCTATGAAAAGAATGTTACTCTATATAAGATGTTAATTAAAATTTAAAAAATGTTTTTGTCTATTAATTTCTCATCTTTATGGAGTGACTTACGGACCTAAGTCAGGTCACTTCTAAAGATTTTTATTTAAAAAGTATAAATAGACATATATAATTTAACATGTAACTTCTATTTATAACATATGTTTTATAGACATAATAATGCATACATGTGTTTTATGTATGTATAAGTCTATACATATATACACACATATATCATACCTACTCATCACAGGATTATTCTGAGGGTCAAATAAGACAACATACTTTGTACATTTAACGTGCTATAAATGTTAGATATTATTGATTAATATGTATATATAATATAAACAGATCAGTACATTTTTGAAGCATTAGGTAAACTTATTAAAAAATAACCATTTCAAAACATTATGATTACAAATATTATATTATGAAATATCATATACTCTCCTGAATGAAAAACAAAAATGGAAAACTCTAGGTTGGAATTCTCCATTTTTATATATTTTATATAAATTACTCCCATAGACACTGATGCCAAGAGTAGGGAGCCATTAAAATTATGAATGCATGAAGAAGCAAAATCAATTAAATTGTATGGAAATTTTAAAAATCTCTTGATATTTAATAATTTAGTAAAAACATTGTTTTACTCATCTGTGGATCAAACACATTAAAGGCATTCAGTTTTCTTCTGATTTTAGTGGTCACATGAAACTGCTTTCAAATTACACTTGGAATATGTAACTGTGCCCAAAGTAAAATCTAGAAATGGAATAATATTTAAATGTTTATTTCTTCGTTGTGTTAGTATTTGTTTTTTCTGTTTTATATGGTAATTTTATTTGTCAAAAGATAATTTAAAATCACTTTATACGGTACTAAAATGCTCAGTGAATTATAATGGCATTATTTAATTGCCTTTACCCTCATTTTACTCTTCACCTACTTTCTCCTCTTTCCCTACTTTTTCTCTTCATTTTGTCATCATAATTTCAAGGCTAGGCTGTAAAACATTTACCTATAAATGTGCTTGGCATTAACCTTTCTCTAATGCATTCAAATTAAAGATGAGAAATAAATCTATTGGTGACAAACAAATTCTTGTGATGGCTCAATGCACTTCCTTCTTTTTTTTTTCTTTTAAATATAGTGTCCACCTATTTTAGCATTTCTCACCAGAGGGCAGTGGAAAGAGCACAGTAGCAGGAATCTCCACGGCATTTTGCTTTGAGTCCTGACTCTAGCATTTCCTAAGTGACCTTGGAAAATTCAGTGAGTCAATCAGTCAATAAACATTTACTAAGCACCTTACACTGGGGAAACAAAGGTAATGGTGTGACAGTCCCTGCCTTTAAGGAACTCAAAATTTAATGGAGGAGACAATATGCAAACAACTATGTGCAAAAAGCTATATTCAAGATAAATTGGAAGTCAGCCTTAATGAGCTTCCCTCTACATACCTATAATATGAGGATAATGATTCAATTCAATAAATATTTATTCAAGTGCTTTTATGCCAGGCACTCTACTAGGTATGGGGATAGAAACACAAAGCCACAATGAAACATTCACTTCCCTTCAGGAGTTAATATTTTACTAGAATATTTCTATCCTGCCTATGTCACAGGACTATGTGAAAACCATGTGAAAAGTGTAAAATGCAATAAAAATGCAAGTTATCAATCAATTGATGAGCATTTAAGTAGCTATTATGTGCCTGGTAATATGAATGAATGAATGAATGAATGAATGAATGAATGAAAACTTAACATATTTGTTATTATAGGATCCTAGATTTAAAGATATTATGAACCAGAGGAGACCAGCTAGTCCAATCTGCTCATTTTATAAGTAAAAGAGAAGCAAAGAGGTTGTGACTTTCCCAAGGTCACAGAGCTAGTGTCAGACCTGAGAACTTAGCTCCTCTGATGTCAAATCTAGCACACTTTCCACTCCTAAACTCTAGGTGTACAAATAGAAAAGTATGACAATGCCTACTTTCAAGGAATTCACAATTTTATTGGAGGGAACAAAAAATATAGGTGAGTATAAAGCTTTATTTGTTCTTAGGGTATTATGCCAGGCTAATGGAAGGAACCAGGGATTCTTTGAATATATTTCCAGAGCAGATGGCAATGCCTCTTATTAAGGAGGGCATAGTCACAGGGTAAATAATAAGGGCTGAGAGTTCTTCAAATTCCCTGTAAGATCTAGTCTAGGTCCTTTTGCATTCATTCATTCATTCGTTTAATGACAAAAATTGAATAACCCCTACTCAGGTAGCCTAAGTAGGCTATGTAGGAGAAGACGACATGTACAAATATGTATGACATATGTTTATATAAATATATCAATCAATCAACAAACTTTTATTAAGAACTTACTATGTGACCGGCATGTTGCTATGGTCTGAGAATAAAAAGAATGGCAAAAATAGTCACTATACGCAAGGGGTCACATTTTAAAGGGAGGGTGGGGGTTATGCAAACTAGGTACAAACAAGGCAGATATGGAAAAAATTGGAGATAATCTGAGGGGAAAGACACTAGAATTAAAAGGGGATTAGGAAAGGCTTTAGAAGGTGGGATATTAGCTGGACTTGAAGGAAGCATGCAGGAAGAACAGATAAGAAGGGAAAGCATTCCAAGCATGAGGGAAATTCAGTGAAAATGGCTTCTTAAGAGATAGAGTACCTTCTGGTTAGCAAGAAGGCTAATGTCACTCTATTATGGATTATAAGGAAAGAGTAAAGTGACAGAAGACTAGAAAGATGATGGGGAAAAAGTTTTGAAGGGTTTTAAAATCATACAGGGGATTTCATATTTGATATTGAATGTAATAGATAGACACTAGAGTTTATTGAATAAATCCCTCCATGCTCAGATCATTTTGAGAATATCATTTTGATAGCTTAGTAGAGGAAGAATTTGAGTAGAAAGAGACTTGACTCAGGTAGACCAACCAGAAGGCTATTGCAATACTCACAGTTTGAGGAGATGAGAATCTGAACTAATGTAGTGGAGTATTAGAGGAGAGAAGGAAGCATATGGAAGTAGCATAAAAAAGACTTAGAAAAAGATTAATTTGAAGGTGGGGTGACAAAGAATGAGGAGTCAAGAATGAAACTTCAATTGTGAGTATCAGTGACTGGGAAGATGTTGTTGCCCTCAGCAACAATATGGAAGTTAAGAAGAGGGAGAGGGTTTGGGGTGAAAGATAATTAGTTTTGAACATGTTAGTTTAAGATATCCATGTGACATCTAGTTGAAGACATCCCATAGGCAATTAGACATATGAGATTAGAGGTCAGGAGAGAAATAAGGGCTGGACAAATAGATTTAAATATCATCTACACAAATATGATAATTGAATTCATGGGAACTGATGAGATCATCAAGTGAAATAAAAGAGGGAGAACAGAAGAAGACCCAGGACAGAGCCTTGGTACAAACACACAATGTAGCAAAATATATAGAATAAATAGGAAGTTGTTTAAAGAAGAGAATTAGTAGTTGGGGAGAATCAGGAAAGTCTTCATATATACTTCTCATGATTGACATGAAGTTTGAAAAAAGAAGAGTTGGGGGCAGGGAAGGGGAGGAGAGTGCTTGCCAAGCATTGGTCATGGTTACTGCAAAGACATGGAGACAGAAGATAGAGTGCCATATATGAAGTACAGCAATAAGACCAGTTGACTGGACCATAGATTGTATAAATGGGAGTGACCTATAATGAAACTGGAAAGGTGGATAGGAGCCCCACTACTGACAAGCCAATCAGAGGTGTTTCTATTTTATCTGAGAAGCAATAAAGAGGTATGTGATAAAAATGGTGTTCCAAAACAAATCCCAAATACTGAAATAGTTTTTAAGGTAGCAGTGAATGATTTAGTGGTTCTATGACTCATATCAAAATAAATAAAACAGATACAAAAGGGGATAAGAGAGAAAAAACAGACTTGTTGTGAGAAAACATTTTGCCCTTTCCCAACTGTTTTTACATGTTTGTTTCAGTATATCTGCCTTGGTGAGATGAGTTTATCAGACAAAGCCTTATTACCTGTCAGCAAATTCCATAAAGTCAGGTCTCCAGACTTCTTGGCTTGTTAAAGGGTTTGAGGAATAGGCTTGAATTAATGGAGGGTAAGTGGGGACTCCCAGTTAAGATGGTGATGTGAAAGGTCATAAAGAAGCCCAGCTCTCTGACATAAATTATATTACTTTATCTGAAATGGGTTCCAGAAAGATCAATGATAAAGAATCTGAAAAATACAGAAATAAATTATTCTACCCAGTCTATAACTGTACAAAATAATGACCAGAAATCATTACAGGGTGGTAGAAAGGAAAAATAACTGAAGAGATGGGAACAGGGGTTGTACCAGGAAATCCAACATGAACTCTGGTAAATTAGTCATAACTAATAGAGGAGAGGAGAAGAGCCCGTGCCAGGAAAGTAAGCATGTGTTCCCCAAAATGGATTTAAAGCCAATCAGGATTCTCACTGGTTGTCAGTATGTGATACACTTTGGAGAGGAGGGTAGTCTGAGTTCTGAATCCTGAAGCTTGATCCTAAACCTGGCTTATAAGAACAGAAGTTGTGGGTGGAATAGATCACTGAATGAGTGAATGAATGAATGAATGAACTAAAATGCATTTATTAAGTGCTTACTATGTTGTCAAGCATTGTGATAAGCAGAAGAGAAAGAAATACTGAATCAAAGCAGTCATGGACCTCAGTCAACTTACATTCTTAAAAAAAAAAAACTGCCCTAAGGAAAGAAGTTGATAGGGAAGGGAATTATGGCCCATTAAGTTACATGCATGCTTATTAGGGACAAAAAGGAGTAGATTGATACAAATCTTGCTGGAGCAATGGCAAATATGAATTGTTCAGGGAGAGCAGTTGTGGGAGGAAGAAAGAGTATATGACTACTAGTAAGTCAGAGGACAAGAAAATTGATGAGGACTAAGAAGTGAAGCAAGACTATTTCCTGCCTTAAACACTGGTATTTACCAGTAAGGCATTTACCAATATGACTGAGATTATCAGAGCCATACTGGAAAACAAAATGGAGAAATATCAAGGTCTTAAGAGAATCTGGGGGGAAAAATGAAAAGAGAATAATAACAAAATAAATACAAACAAAGCCTCAGAGAGGGAAAAATGGGTAGATCAAAAGGACAATAACAGTAGCTAAAAAAAGGAAAAGGTAAAAAATGAAATTCAAAATTAAATTAGAATTTAAAAAACATATTTGGAAAGAGTATAGCTTAGAAAGACATTTGAAAAACTTTTACTAATTAGTAGACCAAACAGAAGTAAATAACTGGTAGCAATAACAAAGATTAGAAGAAAAGAAAAAAGATTTAAAAAATAGAAGAAAAATGAACTGTCCCTCAACCCCAGAAGGAGAGCCCAACTTTAACATAAAGTTAAAAGTCAAGAAACAGCCTGAAAAAATTAAAAACAAATAAAAAAGAATCTGACCATAGATAGCTACTATGGTGGCAGAGAAGATCAAAACACAAACTCAGAAAAAAAAAATAGTCAAAATTGCAACATCCAAGGACTCAAAGAAAAATATGAAATGGTGTGATGCCCAAAAAGAATTCCTAGAAGAGCTCAAAAAGGATTTAAAAAATCAAATAACACAGGTACAGAAAAAATTGGGAAAAGAAATGAGAATGATGCAAAAAAATCATTAAAGAAAGAGTCATCAGCTTGGTAAAGGAGGTACAAAAATGCTACATAAAGTAACACCTTAAAAAAAAGAATAAGCCAAATGATAAGAGAGACAAAAAAAAATACATTGAAGGGAAAAAACTCTTTACAAAGTAGAATGGGCCAAATGAGAGAAAAAAAAAGATACACAAAAATCAAAAATTCACTGAAGGGAAGAGCTCTTTAAACACTAGAATTGGCCAAATGGGGGAAAAAAGGTACAAATGCTTAATTTTAAAAATGGCTTAAAATTAGAATTGGGCAATTGGGCAAAATTAGAATTGGGCAAGCTAATGATTCCATAATATATCAGGAAACAATAAAACAAAATCAAAAGAATGAAAAAATAGGGGGAAAGAGGAGAAATATCTAATTGGAAAAACAACTGACCTGGAAAATAGATTAGGAGGCAATAGTTTAAGAATTATTGATAAAACTTGATAAAACTGAAGAACCTAAACATCATCTTTCAAGAAATTATCAAGGAAAACTGCCCTGATCCTGAAAGGATCCACTGATCACCTTCTGAAAGAGATACCAAAATGAAAACTCTCAGGAATATTATAACCAATTCCAGAGTTCCCAGGTCAAGGAGAAAATGGCCAGGAAAAAAAAAAACCCTGAAATACTGTGAATTCACAGTAAGAAAATCATAAGATTTAGCAGCTTCTACCTTAAAGGATGGAAGGGCTTGGGATACAATATTCCAGAGCTAAGATTACAATCAAGAATCACCTACCCAGCAAAACTAAGTATAATCATTGCAGAGGGGGGGAGGAAATGGATATTCAGGGAAATAGTAGACTTTCAAGCATTCCTGGTGAAAAAACTGAAACTAAATAGAAAATTTGACTTTCAATTACAAGACTCAAGAGAAGCATAAAAAGGTAACTAGGGAAGAAAAATCATAAGGGATTCACTAAGGTTAAACTTTTTTACATTCTTAAATAGGAAGATGATACTTGCAACTCCTAAAAATGTTCTCATTATTAGGGCAGTTAGATGAATAAGATAGGATGATTAGCTATAATAATGATGATGATGATGATGATGATGATAATGAGTGAAAAAACAGTAATGTGCTAAAAGAAGAGGAAAGGCAGAGGTAGAAATGGGATAAATTATCTGACATAAAAAAGGCATGAAAGAGCTTTTACAATGGAGGCAAAGACAGGGGAGGTGGGGCAGAGAGCATGTTAACCTTGCTTTCATTGGAATTGGCTCAAAGAGAGAATAACATACATACTCAGTAAAATGTAGAAATCTATCTTACCCAACAAAAAAGTAGGAGGGGAAAGGGATAAGAGAAGGGGGGGGACTAATAGAAGGGAGGGTGAATTGGGGGGAAGGTGATAGAAGTAAAACACTTTTAAGGATGCACAGGGTTCAGAGAGAGAGACAGAGTGAGAGACAGAAGAGAGACAGAGAGAGAAAAAGAAGGACAAACAGGAGAAAATAGGATGGAGGGAAATGTACAGTAATCATAACTGTGAAAAAAATTTATAGAGTTCATCTAAAGATCTCATTTCTCAAATACAAAAGAACTGAGTCAAATTATAAGAACACAAGTCATTCCCCAATTGGTAAATGGTAAAAAGATATGAATAGGCAGTTTTCATATAAAAAAAAAAAGCTCTAAATCACTGTTGATTAGAAAAATGCAAATTAAAACAACCTTTTCTTTTATTCTCTTTGTGTTTATATTTATTGATGTTTGTTAAATTTATAATAAAAAAGTAAAAATAAGGTTAAAGAGAAAATAATTGAAAAGTAATCAAACAAATAAATGGGTGGTATCTTGACTTGACTGTGAATTGGATTTAAGTGAGGCAGAGCTGCACAAAGTCCTCAGCCTCACTCTCTCCTCCAGAGTCATCAGAGTCCAGTGGCAAGACAAAAGACAAGATGATGGGGGACGGTCTGGGATGCAGTGTGTGACCTCAACCTTTCTAAATTAAAGTCTTTACAGGGAGAGGATGTTAGGAAGATGGTGCAAGAGGTCAGAAAACTATAGGCTCTCTAAATTTCCTCCACAAAAAGAGAAAGAACTTTGTGTCAAAGTGAACTTAGAGCAGCAGAAATAAACAAAAGTTGGGGTAAAGCGGTTGTCCTCCTAAGACTACTTGAGACGACTCCAGGAAAGATGAGACCTCCTGGGATAGAGGTTTGGCTCAGTGAAGAGCAAACACCTGCAAGCTAACTCTGCAGAATCAACAAACAACAAGGCCTGGAGATGGCTGGGTTTGGAGGCAGCCTCAGTCTGAAGAACTTTCATCTCACAGACAGTATGGGGGTTGGACAGCTGAGCAGATGGAAGGATCTTCCACCATTGACACCAATGCAACTATGCTGACCAGACATGGTCCTGAGCTGCAGCCACAGGCAAGAATCTAGCACACACCTGGTAAGTGTGGTAGCAGAGGGAAGAAGACCCTGCTGACTGTGGGCACTTACAAGACAGCAGAATCCCTGGTTTTAATTCAGGGCAGAGAAGACAGTTGAAGTTTGCAGACACCAGAGGGACAAGAGGGAGTAAGAGTATTTGGAGGACAACATGACTTGGGGCCCTAGCCATGGGTGGAGTGCCCAAGATTGAGCCCCTGGACAGAGCTCAGAAAATAACAGTAAGAAGGACCTGAGGGGTACCTAGGTGGCACAGTAGATAGAGCTCCAGTCTTGGAGTCAAGAGGACCTGATGACACTTAGTAGCTGTGTGACCCTGGGCAAGTCACTTAACCCTGAATGCCTCACCAAAAAAAAAAAAAAGGACCTGAGACTTGTGGCATCATTCTTCACATCCTAGGACTAGAATTTGATTATAATAATAAGCTGCTAAAAACAAAATAAACAAAATAAAAATGAATAAGCAAAGTAAAAAGAACCCAACTATAGATAGCTACTATGTGAAGAGAGAAGATCTGGGTTCATATTCAGAGGAAGATAGTGGAGCTAAAAAATCCACTCTTTTTTCAATAAGATATATCAAATGATTACAAGCCCAAAAAGAATTCTTGGAAGAACTTAAAAAGGACAGGAGAGAGGCAGGAAACTGACAAACAGAAGTATAGTATTACTTATATGTTATGTGTGTATATGTATATATGTACATATATGTATATACTCATATATGTGTGTTTGTTTATAGATATTATCAGGATCCAAGAACACCTCTTTCTTTTTACTATTAGGAGACATCCTTTTCCCCAGAACTAAGGCCCAGCAAGCAAGTTGCACTTTGAGCTTGGCAAAACAACAATCCTTTGTGCTCATCCTCTGGATGACTATTGCTGCAACTAAATCACAGAACTAACCGTCCCTGAGCTCAGGCAAGCAACAACAGGCCCAAACATGAAGCCCTGCTATGAATATTTTTGTTTTTGTTTTTGTCACTAAGGAACCTTGTCTCACTGTTGCTGTTACGCCTTATCACTATTGCTATATTCCACTATTTGATTCTTTGGCTAGCCAGAAATACATAAATCAAGGTTTAGCCCCATGGCCTTGGGTCTCCTACTAGAGGAGGTTCTGACACATGTCTAATTTCTCTCCTCCAGTGGAATAAGGAAAGGTTTTTGCTTTTAACATGTATGAGCTCTTAGGTATTTTTTGGAATTAACAGTGGTGGCAAAACCTCTATGACTCTTTGGTCATTTGTTGCCTGAACTGACATATGTATGTATATGTATATACACATATGTGTGTGTGTGTTTGTGTGTATATATATATACATATGTATATATATACATATGTATATACACACACACACACATATATATACATACACATATATATATTCATGTTTAATTGTAGCCTTCTTTAAGGTGGGGAAGGGAGGGAGAAAAAAATAAAATAAAAAGTACACATCAGAGAACAAAAGAAAACCTAGAAGGAAGCACAGAAAAGCTGGGTTGCTTTAAAAACAATGTATAGGATTCATTACATTGATTTCATGAAATGGAAATTTATTGTTTTATATTGAATCTTCTTTTATGTTCTGTTGTGTACACAGAAATGTTCTTTTTTTTCTTTTCTTGTTTTGTATTTAAATTAAAATGAATAAAATATTTAAAACTAGAGCTAGATTTTAAAAATATTTTTAAAAAAATACGGTCTTTTTCTGGTCTCCATTTACCTGAGGCAAGATCCATTCAATGACTGAAGGCTAGATAAGAAGTGAGATGAAAAGTGGCCTAATTTACCATCACAAAATATCATTCTGGGAAGAGAAGACAGATCCTCAAAAGTTCTGGCCAGAACAGGTAACAATTGCTATTTACATTCTAAGCCATCAAAATCTAAACAATGAGCCACAGAAGCCTGGGCTGGGGGTTGCTATTGGCCATTTAATGGAAGCCAAAGTAATTTGAGTTTAAAAGTTAGTCAAGTTGGTTGGTTGTTATCCTTCATTCTTGAAGAGGACACTATGCTAGAGTCAAGTTATAGTGAGTCTGACTGTGGCTGATCAGACCAATATGAGCTCAAAATGTTCTACCACAGGTTGGGCAGAAATAGCCCATGTAAACATTTGGGGTGGATTCTCTAAATTTGCACATCTTGTGTTTCTTTTGAGATACTTCAGTTCTGCTTTGCTCACAGAGCACACACCTTCTCTGATGTGGACACACCATGCTGAGCAGTCCTGTGCCTGTGTCTCCCATGTCACACAATCAAGACCTTGAGAGTGTCTTTGTATCGCTTCTTCTGACCACCATATGAATGCTTGCACTGTGTGAGTTCTCCATAAAATAGTCTTTTTGGCAATTGTACCCCCATTTGAAACTCAATGGGCTTGGTCTTTGATAGTTATAGTAGTTGCCCAATGCTATTTTCATTCTTATACTTCCCCTTCCCCTTTCCCTTCCTATTGTCTTTCTCCTCCTCCTCCTCCTCTTCCTCTTTCTTCTTTTTATCCTTACTACTTACTACTTTTTATCCTTACTTACTATCCCTCTCTTCACTTAGGATGTCATATTTTTACATGTGGGTGTTCTGTCCATCGCATAAAATATTTTGTAAGTTTTTTTGGGGGGGGATTGGGAGCTAGATTTAGAAAAAAACTCAATGATTTATTTTTATTACCATTTTATACTTTTTTTCCCCAAAGAGCTGGGACAATTTACTTTTTGGCCTCTGCAGTTTTCAATTAAGACTTCTTGAAATATAGCTCAGAAAAATCAAGATTTTAAAAAACCATTGTGTCTCAAATGGAGCTACTTGACTATGGGGGAAAATGAATCATAGCGGAAAAGAGGAAAGAAAACAATCTGAAGTAGTGATATTATTGCTCCAATTCTCTAGTACCTCATATCTGTTTATTTTTTATGAGTAGTAGCAGATAGTTATTATTTCCTATCCATATCTACCTATTTTATGCTATTTATGACATGTTATTTATGACATTTATATACTTTATGTTAAAATATAATATAAAATATTTATATATAGTTTATATATAATAGAATATATATAATATACTATATAATATTTATATATTTCATGTTGTTTATGACATTTATATATAAACCAATGGAGAATATGGGTAATCTATCCTCTTATCCCTTACTTTTGCTCCTTGATAAAGCCAATTTTTCTTTCCATTTGTTCCTTGATAATCTCTATTATACCTTGTTTTTGACATAATTCATTGTCAAGTGTTATAACCTATTCATACCCACCAAGCTTTCTTAATTGCCCTTTAGGTAATTTTTAGTTTCAATTCTTTAGAGTGAGTAGGTCCATGGCTTGAAGTCACACAACATCCCCAGAAGAATTTTTGTTAAGATGAGCTCTTGTTTCAGGGAGAAGTTTGAGGAAATTAATTGAACCTTGCAATACCCTACAATCAATCCAACTCACGTTCCTTCTCATGTTTAATTCTAAATCTAATAATATTAGTACCCCTTAAATTACTTAACACATATCATAAAAAAAGTTCAGAGTAGAACATATTTTCTCACTCAGTTTAACCAGTGCCTTGTGATCAAATAATGAGGTAATAACTACACCCATATTATTCCTGTTAAAAGTCAAGTAAGCAATTAAGAGATATGGTAAGGTTTCACAACTGGTTACTGAAAGGGGTATACTTAATGAGTCACGGTACAACTGAACAAGAACATCCTGTTTTAAAACAAATAATCAAGAAATTGATGTTTTATTTCCTCTTCTTAACAACCTAACCTGTTACTCCCATGGGATAGAGGATTCTAACTGATTTCTTTCCATATCATATAAACTATGAATATTCATATTTAAATGCAAACTATTAAAACAAGGCATGAATAATTCACTGCTGCCCCAGAGCTGCATTAACTTCATGGAATATTACTAATTTACAAAGGCTTTCAATGCCTACCTGAGGTCAGTTTAGCATTCATAATGCATGAATCTAAAAATACACCAAGAAAAGGTACAATTTTTACTTGGAAAAAAGTCAGTGAGAAACTAGATTGTAATGAACACTAAGATGGTATCCAGGTCAGAACATTTCTTCCTACCTCCTTCCAGGGCAGGGACAAGGTTCAGATGGAGAGAGCATGGCAGTGAATATAGCACTTACAGAACAGGGATATAGTCTTTTTTTTTTTTTAATATCATCCTCACTGCTGTCTAGATGCAATAAAAACACAAAGAAATATAGGGAGCGCCCTTCAATACTGAGACCTCTATAAGCAAAGCTGGCACACAATGTCATTGGTGAGAAAAGCAGATACAGTCTGTCTGGAGAGTTGTATAGAATGGTAGATGCTGATTAACCTTCTTTCCTTTTGATTATCCTCAAAGAACACAGAGGAAAGAAAGGAGAAGCATTCTGATTGGCTCTTTAACCAAGTTTTCATGGTAAAAATAAATGTAAGGATGGGGTGTAAACCACAACAGACCAAATCATTCTGATATATTAACTAGGTGAGACAATATCTCAATCAATCAATATATTAAAAATGACAAAAAAATTGGATTAAGTGGAGATAGGCCTTTGAACTAGAATATTACTATAAGAAATAATCATTTGGCTAAGTTAAGGAGACTACTACAGATCAGGGATTATCTATGAATTATCAACTGAATTGATGAAAGAGAAATTATAGAAGTCGGAATAAGTGTGAAATACTAGCTTAACCCTCTAAAAAAAGAATCTCTGATCCGAACTCAGACACACAACACTCACTAGCTGTGTGACCCTGGGCAAGTCACTTAACCCCATTGCCTAGCCAAAAAAAAAAAAGAATCTCTGAGGTCTCAATGGTGGGCCAGAGAGAGAGGAGGGAGACTTCAGTTCATCTTAATCAGGATCTTCTCCTTCCTCCTTGACAAGTGAAAGACAATATCAGATTTGAAGGATCCTAAGGATGCTGGACCTCCTCTTCTTCCCATTTGAGTCCTAATAGGGATAATAACAGGGCCTATATTCCCATCAATGTGCTAAGTTACATTCTGAATCCTCTGGCCACAGTGTCTTCATTATCAGGAGCTAAGGACAAATTGGACTCTGGATTCTGCAACGAGCTCAGTAAAGAGACAATACCTTACTGAAGGGAGAACTTGTGAAGCATAGAATGCAAACATGTATTGAGTGCTTTAGCGCTTAGAAAACACTTTACAAATATTATTTAATGAAATCTTACAACTCTATAGGTTTGTTCTATTATTATCCTCATTTTATAGATGACAGAATGATTGTAGGTAGAAGTTAAATGACTTGTCCAGGATCACACAGCTGATAAGTGTCTGAGGCAAAATTGATCTTCCTTCTTTTCCTTTCTTTATATCACCATCACTATCTTTGCCAATCTCCTCCTCTCTTACCTCAAAAAAAAAAAAGCTCTCTCTTTTCCAACTTCTGATCCATCTCCCTATTTACCATACCATCTAGGAAAAAAAGAATTTCTGACAACCAGAAATTGTGAGATACCCCTTGGTCACATGTGCTCATTGAGTTTGAGCCCACATTTGACTAGACTAAGTATGCATTTGTGGGATAGTGTGGCACAAGCAAATTGTAAGAGAAAGATACACTATACAACCAAGAAGAGGAAATGTAGCCAGTCAAACTCAAGGAACATTACTTGTTTCTTAAAGTAGGAGTTGAGGGCAGGATGACTCAGAGCATATAAGAGCTACATACATAAGTATATAGCATTCTCTTACGGAGGTCATTGTATTTAGCTGAGATGGATACCTATAGAATACCAAACAGGAATCCTCAACACATTACGGTTCAAGAACAGAACAACTTCCTTCTTCATACTAGTCATTTCGAAGAACATCTTGAAGCTTCTTTTTTCCTTTGTGTACACTTGTATAGGTTTCCAAAGTGGGTGATACTGCCCCCTGGGGGGGAAGGGGGGACTGGAACAACCCAGGGGGGCTGTAGTAGTTTGAAATGATTCAAATTAAAAAAAAAAAAGTTGAACGGTTAAAGACAGCAGATTTCCAGGGAAGCACTGAGCAATTTTTTTTTTTTGAAAAGTGGGTTGTAGGCCAAATAAGTTTGGGAATCTCTGTATAATAACAACAACAACAACAAGAGTTCCATATGCAGATCACCAGATCTACATTTTGGATAGAGGAAATAAATCCAAGTGAAGCAATGGATTTACCAGTTTGTAGCTGTCATTATCATAATAAGCAGATATATGCTATGAAAATATCAACCCATAAGAAGTAAAGTCAAACAACAGTAGAAACCAAATATCACCCTTAAAGTGTAGTCTTTTCCACCCTGAAGATTGTCAAGTTGAAAATTCTTTTGTTCATTTTTGGAGTATATTTTGACTGGAATTCCTGGTCTGAAAATATTCCCATTTATCTCCACCTGGTATTGAAGCTTTTCTAAAGGCCCATTAGGTTCCAAAGGATCTGACCAAAGCACAGTGACTGTTGTATCTGATAAAACAAATACAGTAACTTGCTCAGGTGCTGAGGGCACTAGAGAGGAGGAAGAAAGCAGAAAAAAAAAAGTTATTAAGTTACAGAACAGAATATGACATATCATTTTCTGGATAGATGGGCGTAGTAATGCATGTGCTGATCTCAGCTCTGCAGGAATAAAACACTTTTGCTGCAATCTGTTTTTCACTGCCTCCTCAAACAAGTCTTCATAAAGGCATTGTCATTAAAAGTAAAAATCTGTTTTCTCTGGCCTTAAGCTCAGCATTTGTAATCTGCAGACTCTAAACATTTAGATACTTCAAAATTAGTGAGTGGAATACTTTTTCTAGGTCTAATTTTCTGTCTATTAAACTTTAAAGTATGCATTTGACTTTCACCCACTAATTTCTAGGACAAAAGAAAACATACTTGTGAGTAAAAAGAATGTTGACACACATGCAATGATATGGGAATTATTTTGGTTTTGTCTTTATAATCAGAGTGCATAAGACAATGCCTTGCACAC
Source organism: Vombatus ursinus (assembly GCF_900497805.2). Taxonomy (NCBI): domain Eukaryota; kingdom Metazoa; phylum Chordata; class Mammalia; order Diprotodontia; family Vombatidae; genus Vombatus; species Vombatus ursinus. Next base: position 4,276,307 of record NW_020954583.1, read on the forward strand.
AGTAGCAACTTAATAAATGTTTGAATTGAAATGAAGTAATAAAAAATCAATAGTGTGAGCATCAATTTTTTTTCTCAGTTTTCTTCTGCAGACAAAAAGTATAACTAGTATGTAGTCTGGGTAGTGTTAAAATTGTTGTTATCCAGAATTCTAAAGGGAAAGGGACAGGAAGATTTGAGCTCAAGCTGTACCAAGATATTTTACTGCTAGAGGCAGTTAGAGAGTTCGTGGGAGAGTAAGGAATATAGAAAGAATCATCTTTTAACTCTGACTCAGATTTGTTCTCCTGTCTTGTACCCCTAACTGTATTTTGAAGGATGAATCAGGACTTCAATTCAATTTTACATTTGATTTCATCTCAAAACAGATCTATTACAGTGATTTTCCCTTTAACTGTCAATGTGTCAGCTGATCCCAGTTCCCTAATCTTCTACACATAGTGGAAGGAACTTGTGTAAAATCAAGGAGAAAAACCCTCTGTATCTTTAGATAGGAGAAACAACATACAATATGACCTGCAGGGTACAGCATTATTCTCTATGTTAATCCTTTGTTTCCATATTTCATAAGGCAGGATAGAGAATGTGCACACCTTGGGAACTCAATCACAGGAAGAACAGCATCTCTATAGTAATTAAGTACTCATGTGAAGGCATTCCTGTGGCACAGTCAGAAGTACAGTAATGGGCACTGTGTACAAACCATTGAATGGTGTGGCGATTCATTCCCGGCTCTGAATCTAAGCTCAGTAGACCGAAGGATATGAGATTAAAGTGCTAAAAAAAAAAGGTTTTCACCTCTCTGTCAATAGAAACTCTGTATTCCCTTATGTAGACAGAAATAGGCAGAATATTTCTGATTATGAAACTTCTTCTATATTTCCCACTTATATATCAATTTGCATATACAAAGTATAGCTCAAAGAACCCAATCAAAAAGCTTAGTTTAACAATATGCAACTCATTATATGATCATGTTCATCTCTCCTCCCTATAAGGCAAATGAATATTTATCAAATTAAATTCCAAGATATCTCTTATCTTTTCTGCATTTTGAATAATTGCATGGAAGGGCAATTGTTATGATGGGTGGAAGAAGAGATTAAAAGATTTGAATGCACCTTTTTAAAATTCAAACTAATCAAATTGTTCTATCATTAATGGAGTAAAATTCAGTCTCTTCCTTTAGCTAAAAAATAGGTTAGAACATTAAAGTATAAGGATCAAAGTATAGCTGTAATATGTAAAGACGGTCATATTAAAATTAAGATTTTGGATTTTAAGGCCTAGATTATCAAACACTACACAAGAGATCTAACATATTCTAAATACTGTCTAATATTATTTCACTTTAGTACAGTAATTATTTTTTAAAGTGATTTCATTAAAGAACTATAAAACTTAGCTATTTTTTAAAGCTCCAAATCACTGGTTAATTGGAATCCACACTTGCTTTTTTAAAAATTGAAGGTCATGGGGCAGCTAGGTGGCACAGTGGATAGAGCTCCGGCCTTGGAGTCAGGAAGACTTGAGTTCAGATATGGCTTCAGACACATGACACTTACTAACTGTGTGACCCTGGGCAAGTCACTTAACCTGGACTGCCTCACCAAAAGTCAAAAAAAAAAAATCAAAGGTCACAATATTAAATTAGAAAAGAATAACCCAGACAGGAGAAAATAGGAGTAGGGACTTGGTATGTATGGTTGCATCAGGTCTGAAGGAAAAATAATAGTAATCTAGTTAGGGCTAGTTCTGACCTCCCTAAAAAGCTACTTGAGGCAGTCACCAAGGTTAGTGAAAAGTAAATTCTCTAGCATGGAAGGAGGTTGAAACACTATGTAGCCTAGTTCTCCATTTATCAGCTAGGTGGTACAATGGGGCAACACACTGGACCTGGTGTCAGGAAGAACTGAGATTAAATTTAGCCTCAGAGCATTACTATTATGTGGTCCTGGGAAAGTGATTTAACTTCTATCTGCCTCAGTTTCTTACACTGTAAAATGGGAATCATAAAAAATATTTACATCACAGGGTTGCTGTGAGGATTAAATGAGATATCTATACAGAGCTTATCACAGTGCCTGGCACATAGCAGTCACTTAAATATTTATTCCTTCCCTATTAAAAATAAGGTGGTCAGAAAGTGAGTGGCACAGGAATACAAAGAGAAAAATAAATGCCAAAGACTTCAAAAAGAAGAAAATTCAGTTAACCTAGAACAATTCATAGATGCTCCAATAATGCATTAGGGAATCCATTTTCTATAACAATTTCAACATTGATTATTTCCATGTTTTGCTACTTTTGACACACTTCTGGGTTAAAATAGAAACCTCAGATTTTTTTCTGATTTGAATTTATCTTAATAGTAACACATTGAGCATTTATTAACATAATTATTAATAATTTCTTTTCAGCATTGATTGCTTGTATCCTTTGTTCTCTTATCTCGGGGGGAATAATTTTTGGTCTAATATATTTCTGTTAGTTGTCTATGTAACTCATAGATTTGACTGTTAAGAGATATATTTGATACAAAGATTTTTTTCATGGGACAGACAACATGACTAACAAAATGGTAGACTAGACATTTTTCTCCAGTTCACACTAACTAAAAACAAAAAACAAAAAAACAAAAAAAAAACTTTGAAAGAAGAATTACGCATCAGTAGAATCATTACAGCTATTAAATACCAAGGAATCCAGAAGCTCATCATGGAAATAGCCTCATATATTAACAGCAGAGAAGCAGAGAAAGCTTATCCCTTGTACTTGCTCAACACCCTTCTCTTACCAGCCTCTGAAACTCAGAAAGCTGTAGGACTTTACCCACAAGATTATGCTCTGGGACTGAACCAGCAATTTACTTATTGTTACAGTCTCTGAAAACACATATCACCTCTACTCTTACTTTAGCATTCCATTCAAAAAATGTAGTGGACCTCAACTCCTGAAAGAGGGTATGGTATAAGATTATGCTCTGACTGGGACAACCATACTCAGCCTGTGGTGGCTTCTTGGTCAGAGAACCCAAAGATGGTAGAAACTTTGGCCAGAACATCCTCTTCAATCTCCAAAAACTGCAGATACTGACTCAGCAGAGCCAGAGTATATAAAAATGAATAGAACTGAGACAAGGACTTGATTGAGTGGCTGCATCTGGCTAAAGGAAAGGGTATTGACATCGAGCTGTGTCCAGGTTTGCCTCTACTGCCTACACCCAGGAAATAAGACCATTGAAAAGTGAATTGCCCAAAATTCTAGGTGACCAAGACAGCTTTGAGCTCCAGCCCCATGATAAACTCAGGGGATTAAGTCAGAGAATAAATAACAGGAAAATAAAGAGGAAAAAAGACTAAAACAAACAAAGATCTCAGGAGGAAGAAAACTGTTAAAAATATAGAGCAAAAAAAAAGTTAAATAAAGAAGAAAGATACTGAAATCTAAAGGGAAGATGACTACCAGTTCATCCAACAGATTAAAAATGTCTCTAAATTAATATTGCAAAACAAATAAATTTGAACCAATATCCAACAAAAACGCAGATCCCTGAAGATTCTCAAGAGAGCATGGGACTGTGGCACATTGTCATAGATTGGTTAAAGAGACAAATCAGAAAGTTGAGAGAGGAATTTGATGAGAATAAATAGAATTTATGGCTTGCATAGCAGGATTATTTGATTTTTTTTAAAAAATTGAATACATATCTTTGAGTTTCTCCAAAGAAGTAGAAGAGAACAAAGGATGAGAACAAAAATATACCAAAGTGAAGAACAATCTGGATGAAGAAAACAAAAGGCAATAATATTAAAAAACAAACAAACAAACATATGATCTCTATACAAACAAAACATATTTATCTTGAACCACAGATACAATTTAAGGATCATTTGCTTTCCAGACAAGAATGACAAATCAAAAAACCTCAACACTATAAAAAAGAAAAAAAACATATATACATACACACACACACACACACACACACACACATATAAAATTGTATCCAAAAGTTCTACAGAACTTGTATGTATATGAGTATATATACATATATGTATATATGTATGTGTGTATATACACACACAGATAGCAACAAGCTATGTAGAACTTTTGAATACAGAAACAAAGCACCAATAAAAAGCATCCACAGACTGCCTAGGGTGGGGTAGAGGACTATGCTTCAAACTCTAAGATATAAAGTGCTTAAATTTGTTAACCAATTAATTCTATAAGCAAGCTGAAGAAATACCTTCAAATATGAAGAAAAGGAAATTTAAATATATTAAAACTGGTCTATACCCACTAGAAAATGCAGGAGGAATTAGAATAATATATTCTCAAAAGTAAAGATGCTTAGGATGAAACCTAAAATGACATCCTAAAGACCTAAACCTAATCCCATTATTTTTAATAGTGTTCAATAAAATTATCTAAAGTATTCCTACTCAAAACAGACAAACAAAAAAAATGGAGAGCAGGTTATTCCTCTTGCAAATATCTCAAACAATAAAAAATGTAAATAAATATGATAAACTAGGAAAGCACAAATAATGATATTAATTTTCCCACCATTAAAAGTTGAGAAAGATCCATGTCAGGTTGAAAAATTAAAAAAAAAAAGAGAGACCAGTAAAAGACTGCTTTTTAAAAATATGCAAGGGCTGGAGAAGAATTTGGAACTATGCCAAATTGTGCATACCTTTGATCCAGCAATACTACTGTTAGGTCTATATCCCAAAGACATCAAAAAAAGGGAAAGGGTATTATTTGTACAAAATATTTATAGCAGCACTTTTTTTGTGGTGGCTAAGAATTGGAAATCAAAGGGATGACCATAAATTGGGGAATGACTAAACAAGCTATGATATATGATTGTGATGGTATATTATTGAGTTATAAGAAATGACAAGCAGGATGATTTCAGAAAAAAATCTTGAAAGACTTATATGAACTGATGCAAAGGGATGTGAGCAGAACCAGGAGAATGTTGTATAGAGTAACAGCAATATTTATGATGAATTGTGAATGACTTAGCTATTCTCAGCAATATAAGAAAATCCCGGGAGTCCGCTTCTGGGAGCCAAGATGGTGGAGTGAAAAGGTAGTCGCTCTCACCCTCCCCTATCAACCTCTGAAAACCCAGAAAATATCACCCCAGAAAAAACCCTGGAACAGCTGAACCAGAAGAAAGACAGGGTGCAGCAGCGTAATAGCCCTGGTAGCTAGAGGGATTAATGGGAAAGGCCCCTCTTACCCTCAGGGAAGGAGAGCAGTGTGGAACCGGGAGTCGCCCAGCCAGCTAGCGGAAAGACCCACTTTAGCACACTAGGAGTAGATTCTAGTGTCTCAGCATTCTACAGTAAATGGGTCTCCTAGTGCCTCAGCAAAAATAAGGGAAGCAGCACTACAAAGGGCCCCAGGCAGTTAAGCACCCTGCAGCATTCCTCTGAAAGGAGCTGAAGAAAGCAACCTAGAGTTGCCCAAAAGTTCCAGCCTTGTTAATTCCAACCCAATACCAGGTAAGCTGTCAGAACCCTACAGCCTCCAACTGCCAACCAGGAGGAGATCCCGAAGCCCAGGTGGTGGAGCAGGCAAACACCAACAACTGGACCTCCAAGTGCCTCAGTGAGGGCAGGGAACCAGTGGAAACCAGCTCAGAAAACCACCAGGTGACTTGGCATTCTAGAGCAAAGGAGTTTCCCAGTGCCTAAACAGAACTAAGGGAGGCAGCACTGCAAGGGACCCCAGACAGATAAATACCGGGCAGCACCCTTCTGAACAAAGCTAAAGGAAAAGAAAAGCAGCCCAACATCAGGTAAGCTGCCAGAACCCTACAGCCTCCAATTGATAACATAAGAAGCCTCAGCATACAAAGTCAGTGACCAAGATCTAGGCTCCCAACACAAGAAGCTTGGGTCAGTGCTCTCTGCTCCCCAGCAGGAGAGCATAATCTCTTTAAATGCCAGGGAATAAAGAAGCACCATGAGTAAAAAGAAACAAACAATAGGTTCCTGATATGAGAAGAGTGAAGATCAAGACAGAAATTCTGAAGAGGACAACATTGTCATCAAACCCACATCTGCAACATCAAAAGGGAATATGAACTGGTCTGAAACCCAAAAAGCCTTCTTAGAAGAGCTCAAGAAGGATTTTAAAAGTCAAATGAGAGAGGTGGAGGAGTCCTTAAAAAGCACAATTGGCCAACTGGAAAAAAAGTACACTGAAGAAAACAAATCCATTAAAAATACAATTGACCAATTGAACAAGAAAGTGCAAAATGTTAAAAATTTGAATTAAACAAATGGAAACTAATGACTCTATGAGAGAACAAGAATCAGTCAAACAGAAACAAAAAAATGAAAAAATAGATGAAAATGTAAAATACCTCCTGGGTAAAACAAGTGACCTGGAAAATTGATCCAGGAGAGACAATTTAAAAATCATAGGCCTACCTAAAAATCATGATGAAAAAAAGAGCTTGGACAATATCCTTTGGGAAATCATAAAGGAAAACTGCCCTGAAGTCCCAGAACCTGAAGGTAAAATAACTATAGAAAGAATCCACCACTCCCCACCTGAAAGAGATCCCAAATTGAAAACACCAAGGAATATAATAGCTAAATTCCAAAATTACCAGATTAAAGAGAAATTACTGCAAGCAGCCAGAAAGAAACAATTTAAACATGGAACCACAGTCAGGATTACACAGGACCCTGCAGCCTCTACATTAAAAGACCATAGGGCATGGAACATGATATTCCGTAAAAAAAAAGGAGCTTGGAATGCAGCCAAAGGTTAATTACCCAGAGAAACTGAGCATGATTTTTCAGGGAAGGAGATGGATATTCAATGAAATAGGGGACTTCCAAACCTTCCTGATAAAAAGACCAGAACTCAACACAAAATTTGATCTTCAAGTACAAGATTCAAGAGAGACATAAAAAGGTAAATGGGACAGAAAGATGCAATATGTTGTTAATAAGGGCAAAATATTTACATCCTTACAAGGGAAAATGACACTTGCGACTCTTGAGAACTGTATTGTTATTGTACCATGTTAAAGGAGTATACATAAAGGGGGTGGATATAAGTTGACTTTGATGTGATGCTAAAAAAAAAATTTAATCAAGTGGGTTAAATGGATCCAAGTAAGTGGATTAATCTGAGCTAAGAAAATGTACTGAGAAAGGAGGAGGCAGACAAGGGTAAATTACATTACAGGAAAAGACACAAAAACCTATTAGAGCAGGGGTAAAGAAGGGAGGGGGATGAGCATTGTTTGAACCTTACTCTCATCAGATTTGGCTCAAGAAGGGAATAACATAATCAGTTAGGTATAGAAATCTAACTTGCACTATAGGCAGTAGGAGGGAAAAGGGGAAAGAAAAAGGAGAGGGGATAGAAGGGAAGGAAGAAGCAGCAAGGGTAAAGGGGAAGAAAAGGGAAAGGGATAATAGAAGGGAGGTGGGACTGAAGGAGGTGGTGGTCAAAAGCAAAACACTAGTGAGGTGGGAAAAGGAGAAAGGAGAAAGAAAAGCATAAACAGGATGGAGAAAAAGACACAGATAGTAATCATAACTGTGAATGTGAATGGGATGAACTGTCCCATAAAATGGAAACATATAGCAGAGTGGATTAAAAACCATAATCCTACAATATATTGTTTACAGGAAACACATTTGAAAAACAGTGACACATACAGGTTAAAGGTAAAAGGCTGGAGCAGAATATATTATGCTTCAGCTGAAGTAAAAAAAGCAGGGGTAGCAATCCTGATCTCAAAGCAAAAGCAAAAATAGATCTTATCAAAAGAGATAAGGAAGGAAACTACATCCTGCTAAAAGGCACCATAGACAATGAAGTAATATCATTACTAAACATATATGCACCAAATGTATAGCATCCATATTTTTAGAGGAGAAGTTCAGGGAATTACAGGAAGAAATAGACAGCAAAACTATACTAGTGGGGGACCTCAACCTCCCCCTCTCTAAACTAGATAAATCTAACCACAAAATAAACAAGAAAGAAGTTAAGAAGGTAAATAGAACATTAGAAAAATTAGGTATGATAGACCTCTGGAGAAAACTGAATGGGGATAGAAAGGAACATACTTTTTTCTCAGACATACATGGCACATTCACAAAATTTGACCATATACTAAGGCATAAAAACCTCACAATCCAGTGTAGAAAGACAGAAATATTAAATGCATCCTTTTCAGATCATGATGCAATAAAAATTATGTATAATAAAGGGCCATGGAAAGATAGACTAAAAAATAATTGGAAACTAAATAATCTAATCCTAAAAAATGATTGGGTCAAACAACAAATCATAGAAACAATCAATAATTTCATTCAAGAGAATGACAATAATGAGAAAACATACCAAAACTTATGGGATGCAGCAAAAGCAGTTCTTAGTGGAAATTTTACATCTCTAAATGCTTACACATAAAATTGAAAAAGACCAATTTCTCTAATGAATATAGATTCAAAAATTTTAAAGAAAATATTAGCAAACAGATTACAGCAACTTATCACAAGAATAATACACTATGACCAGGTTGGATTTATACCAGGAATGCAGGGCTGTTTCAATATAAGGAAAACTATCAGCATAATTCATCATATCAACACCAAAACTAACAGAAACCACATTATCATCTCAGATGCAGGAAAAGCTTTTGACAAAATACTACACCCATTCCTATTAAAAAAACACTAGAGAGCATAAGTATAAATGGACTCTTCCTTAAAATATAGATAGCATCTGTCTAAAACCTTCAGCAAACATAATACGTAATGGGGACAAGCTGGAAGCACTTCCAATAACATTGGAGGTGATACAAGGATGTCCATTATCACCACTGTTGTTCAATATTGTACTAGAAACATTAGCTTTAGCAATAAGAGAAGAAAAAGACATTGAAGGCATTAAAATAGGCAAAGAAGAAACAAAGCTATCGCTCTTTGCAGATGACATGATGTTATACTTAGAGAATCCCAGAGAATCAAGTCAAAAACTACTTGAAATAATAAATAACTTTAGCAAAGTTGCAGGCTATAAAATAAACCCACATAAATCATTGGCATTTCTATATATTACCAACAAAGCCCAACAGCAAGAGATAGAAAGAGAAATTACATTTAAACTTACTGTAGACATTATAAAAAATTTAAGAGTCTACCTCCCAAAACAAACCCAGGAACTCTATGAACACAATTACAAAACACTTTTCACACAAATAAAGTCAGATTTAAATAATTGGAAAAACATCAGTTGCTCATGGGTAGGCTGAGCTAATATAATAGAAATGACAATTCTACCTAAGCTAATTTACTTATTCAATGCCATACCAATCAAACTACCAAAAAATTATTTTATAGAGTTAGAAAAAATAATAATGTGATTCATTTGGAAGAACAATAGGTCCAGAATATCAACAGAACTAATGAAAAGAAATGCAGAGGAAGGTGGCCTAGCCATTCCAGATCTTAAATTGTATTATAAAGCAGCAATCATCAAAACTGCTTGGTACTGGCTAAGAAATAGAGTGGTGGATCAATGGAAGAGGTTAAATATGCAAGACACAGTAGTCAATGACTATAGTAGTCTATTATTTGAGAAACCCAAAGACCCTAGCTTCTGGGATAAGAACCTACTCTTTGAAAAAAACTGCTGGGAAAACTGGAAAATAATATGGCAGAAACTAGGCATAGACCAAAATCTCACACCATATACCAAAATAAAGTCAAAATGGGTGCATGATTTAGATATAAAGGCTGATACTATAAGCAAACTGGGAGAGCAAGGAATAGTTTACCTGTCAGATCTATGGAGAACAGAAGAATTCATGACCAAATAGGAGATAGAGAACATTATGAAAAGCAAAATAGATAATTTTGATTACACTAAATTGAAAAGTTTTTGCACAAACAAAGCCAATGCAACTAAGATTAGAAGGAAGGTAGAAAATTGGGAAAGAATTTTTACAACCAGTCTCTTGATAAGGTCCTCATTTCTAAAATATATAGAGAGTTAAGTCAAATTTATAAGAATACAAACCATTCCCCAATTGATAAATGGTCAAAAGATATGAACAGACAGTTCTCAGATGAAGAAATTAAAGCCATCTATAGTCATATGAAAAACTGCTCTAAATAACTATTGATTAGAGAAATGCAAATCAAAACAACTCTGAGGTACCACATCACACCTATCAGAATGGCCAAGATGATAAAACAAGAAAATGATAAATGTTGGAGAAGATGTGGGAAAATTGGAACACTAATGCATTGTTGGTGGAGTTGTGAAATGATTCAACCATTTTGGAGAGCAATTTGGAACTATACCCAAAGGGCTATAAAAATGTGCATACCCTTTGACCCGGCAATAGCACTTCTAGGGCTATATCCCAGGGAGATCACACAAAGGGGAAAAGGACCTACATGTAGAAAAATATTCATAGCAGCTCTTTTTGTGATGGCAAAGAATTGGAAATTGAGGGGATGCCCATCAATTTGGAAATGGCTGAGCAAGTTGTGGTATATGAATGTGGTGGAATACTATTGTGCTATAAGAAATGATGAACAGGCTGACTTCAGAAAAACCTGGAAAGACTTGTATGGTCTGATGCTGAGTGAAGTGAGCAGAAACATCTCCAGAGGCTTTGTGACAGAAAATGCTATCCACACCCAATGAAAGAACTATGGAAGCCGAATTGCTAATTTTTTTTCTCTTCTGTTGAGTTTTGTTTCTTCTTTCTGATGGTTCCTCCTATTGGCTTTAATTTCTACTCACAACATCACTAATGTGAAAATATGTTTAATATGAATGTAAATGTATAACCTATATCAGATTATGAGCTATCTTGGGGAGGGTGGTGGGGAGGAAGGGGGAGAAAAATTTTAAACTCAAAATCATATGGAAGTGATTACTGATAAATCAAAATAAATTAATAAAAAAGATAAATGAAAGAGGAAAATCTCAAAGGACTAATGATGAAGCATACTGTCCACCTCCAGAGACAGAACTGATATTGTTAAATATAGACTGAAGCATGATATTTTTCACTTTCTTTCTTTCATTCTTTTTTATTTTATTTGAATCCTCTTATGCAAAATTACTAATGGAAATGTTTACATGATTACACATGTATAACCTATATCTGATTGCTTACCATTTTAGAGAGAGGGGAGGGGAGGGAGGAATAGAGGGATAGAATTTAGAGCTCAAAACTTTAAAAAAATGTTTAAAAATTGTTTTATCATGTAATTAAGGGAAAATGAAATATTATGTATTAAAAATAAAATAAATAAAAGCCAAAAAATACACAAGGGTATAAATACAAAAGTAGAATGTAAATTAGTGGGCTAAATTCAACAACATTCTTGCAGGTGAATCAATGTATTTTGTAAGATTATATTGGAGAATGAGAAGGTGCATAAATGGATAGAGCACAGAGGGGGTACAGAGGAATGTGTAATATATCTAATAAAGTTCATCAGTGAACATATTGCAACAAATAAAAGGGCTACAATAGAATAGGACAGGTGGTAGAAGGAAGCAGCTAGCTGAAACAGTGAATTAAAAAGGGGAAGTCTCACCCCAGTGGCGGAAGAGCTATATATCTAAAATAGGATAGCAGGATCTTACAATAGGTATAATCACCCTCATAAAATCATGAAGCCTTTGTGAAGTAGGAACAGGCCTTTGCAGAGGGTTCCAAATACTAACGAAATATCTGAGGGACACTAAGAAAGATTATTGTAATTTCACATATACCCAATGTACCCTAATCTAAAATGATTAGTGGTCAGATTTTAATGGAGAGTACAACAGGGACTTCTACTGAAATGTTACAAAATTCAAAACATGTAAAGAAACAAAACACATTTTAACTGAAAGAAACTTGGGAGAAACATTTGGCCAAGGAGGAATAGAAATGAATTTCTTCTTAGAAATGGGTTATGTATTTTTATAAAACTGTATGTACATGTAGTTTAAATTTGAGCTCAGGAAAAACATTCTTTTGGACTCTGGAGCCCTTTTACAAAATTGCTAATTAATTTTGATAAATCCCTTTTAATACGGCAAGAACTTCCACTTGGGTTTATCAATTTAAGAGTTATTCTTGTACTCAATGGACCAAATTCTGCCCTAAGCTAGTTATGCATAACACCTGCTAAAGTTAATAGGCGTTCCACATGAGTAGCTGATTTTGCCATGGAGTCAGTAGGAATTAACTAATAATGAAATCTGGCTGATGGTATCTTCAATTTTTCCATTTAATGAGTATTTGTTTCCCTTGCATAGCTCTCTATGAATTATTTTTTAAATGCGCTGACTGTATTTCAGATGGCTCATCATTTTTTCCTCTTACTTCAATATGTACAATATTTTAGGTAATGAAAATAGTTTATAGAAAGTTCTGTTCCCATTCTATGGCCTGATGATACAAGCAGTTAAATAACCCTATGTAGTTATTTATTTAAAAAAAATAACTATTAACAGATTATTTTAGCTTTGGCTGTAAGAACAAGAGAAAAACTCACTAACTGGAAAATTTTGTTTGGTCCAATTCAACAAGCACTTTTTAAAGTGTTTACTTTGCTCCAGGTACTGGATATATGAAGAAAATCAACAATCCTTCCTTCCAAGGGGCTAATGCTCTATTAGAGCAGATATAATATGCACACAGATAAAAAAGAATAAAGTAATACAAATATTAACAAAAGGATGTAAGAACAAACTAATTGATTTAAAAAGGTCTTATGTTCTGGCATCTAGACTGTACTTTGAAGGAAATCCTTGCCATCTTCAAGTATCATCTCCTCCATGACACCTTCTCTGACCAACTAATCCCACAGTCTTTTTTTTTTTTTACCTTGAACTTTTATAGGATGGTATGTTCTGTAACATTTATTTCTTAATTCAACTTTATTTCTTAATTCAACTTCTACTATATGTGGAGGACTGTGCTAAATACTGGAAAGAGACTAAGGTTTAGACGAAATGTGGTCTCTGTTCTTCATTTTCAAAGAGGACCAATGACATCATGAGTGATGACTTGTGTGTGAATTGGTTCTAAGTGAGGCAAAGTGGTGCAAAGTGCTTAGCCTCACTCTCTCTTTCTGAGTCATCCAAGTTGAGTGGCAGGACAAAGTCAAGACTATTGGTGGGAACCCAGGATGCAGTGGATATCCTTGGTGTCTTCAATGTCTGGCAAAGTTGCTTTTACTTCACAGTGCCTGCTTTAATCACCTTTGTGGTGAGTGGAAAAAAATTTTCTCATCTGCCCATTCTGAAGGTGAAAGTCTTCACGTGCTTGGGATAGATATCCCCCTAACTCCCTGATAGGTTTGAGGCCTATTGGTTTAGGCCATCTGCCAAGACAGTTTATAGGATAATAGCAGCTGTGCATGCTACAGTTTCTTGAAGCCACAGGGGAGAGTTGAGGGACAGGTGGATATCAAAGTTGGATAAGCAGCCTTGAAAAGTGCTCAGCAAGAATTCCCACCAGAGATGCTAGTCCTCTCTGAACATCCCATACACCTCAGAAAGAGAAGAAGGCTTAGGAAGAAAGACAATGAGTTTCATTTTTAACATGTTGAGTGTGAAATATTTGAATTCAAGTTCCTCAAGGATACTGAATGTCACATTTTTTTATTTGTAACCTAAGCAATTAATGCAGGGCCTAACACATAATAGGTACTTCATAAATATTGTCGATTATTTCCTATTTATCCTGAATATAACTTGTTTATGTATAATTGTTTGCATGTTGCCTCTACCATTGGATTGTGAGTTCCTTGTGGACAGAGCTGTCTGGCATTTCTTTGTATCCCCAGCATTTAACATATAGAAGGTGCTTAATAAATGTTTATGGACTAACTGATTAATTGCTTGATTGAATGCTGATGAAACACCTACCAGGGATGTTTTCTAGGGAATCTGACATTTTATTCTAGAACCTTAATGAGAGAACAAGACAAGAAATTTAGAGTTGAGTGTTACCTGCATAGATGTGGTTGTTAAAGCCATGGAGTCAAGGGGAGAGAGAGAGAGAGAGAGAGAGAGAGAGAGAGAGAGAGAGAGAGAGAGAGAGAGAGAGAGAGAGAGAGGGAGAGTATAAAGAGAGAATAGGGCCAGCATATATAGGCTGTCCTGGGTTGCTCTTAAAAGAGATGAGGAGTTAATGAAGGAAACAAGAATTAGTTATCAAGGTAAGAGAAGTAAGAGTGACCAAGTCTGGATTGAGATAAGTGGTTTCTAAATGCCCATTCAGATTTAAGGTGAGCCTTTATCTCTATCCAAATATTTAGTGAGTCTAAAGTACAGAATGTCATGTACAAAAAATGTAGCAAATTTTGCAATGAAGTTAAGGAAACTGAAGCCTAGGTGGGAATGAGGCCATTGGATTTGATTAGGATTTCATTGGTTACCATACAGAGAAAAGGTTCAACAGGTTTGTGGGTTCATGAGTCAGATTGCAAAGGGTCAAGAATAGAATGGGTAACAAAAATACCAAGGCATAAATCACTTTTCAAAGAAATTAAGTAGTGAAGAGAGGAGCAAAATGAGGTTGTAATTGGATATGCCAGAAGAATTAAATGAGTTTTGTTGTTGTTATTGCTTTGTTTTAGTTTTGTTTTGGGTGTGTTTGTAGGCATTTGAGAAGAAGCTATTAGAAAGGAAAATATGTGAGAAGACCAAATGTCTTCTGCTCAGCAAAGAGTGGAAAAAGCAAGAGGGAATTTGATCAAAAGTACAGGTGGAGTGAGTATCTTTAGTGAGAAGTAAAGATATTTCTTCAGCTATTAGGAAATTAGAGGAGATAATAAGTAGTTGTACTGAGGAAGAATGGTGAATAGGGTCTATAGAAGTTCAGGTCATTTTCTTGAAATGTGGGATACAGGATATGGTTGTGGGTTAGAGGAGAAAAGAAAATATTTAGAATAATAAGTGTGGAGAATGTAATACACACTCAGGAAAAGGTGGCTATATTTTTAAGTTGAAGCTTGTTTTCGCTGAAGTTATGCACCATGAATTAGTAAATTTAGATTTATTTCATGTTTTTTTTGTTTGTTTGTTTTCTGTGATGCTCAGCTACCTCAGAGCAGAAGTGGAAAAAGTAGGTGGTTGATTTTATCCAGGGACTTATCATATATTGAATAATGCTATTCCTTACATTTTCATATGTATATGTCTTCATTTAGATCGTAAACTAATAGTACACAGAGACTATGCCTTTTCCTTTATTTTAACATCTCCTACCATATCTACTATAATGACAATATAAAGTGCTCAGTAAATCATGATTGAAGGATAAGATGATATCAGCTCCACTAATGTTATAATATATTCAACTAATATATAAACAACTTCTGAGTAAAGAAGTCATCTCTTTAACTTGCAGGATCAAACACACACACAATCATTTGCCGATGTATACAACTAAAAGATATTTACTAAAGTGGATATTTCTGAGTTGCTATATATCACAACCTTTCATCTAGTATCTCAATTCAACTCAATATTGAATTCAATTCATATTTAAGATACTGTTCAATCTACTAGTAACATCAAAAATAAAGATTTACTTGGAAGACTGTTTTATATTCTCTGTCACCCTAAGCTGACACAGACGCTGAATGTGGTTATTTAAAATACAATTATGCCAAATGATTCTGTGCAGAATCAAATCTTTAGGTTTTAATGGTTTAGTTTAGATTTAATTTTTTTTCTCTTACAGTTAGTCAATAATACTTATTGATTTCCTACAGTGTGCATAGTACTTTTGTGGACATAAGAGGTATACAATACAGTCCCAAATGTCCAGATGCTACCAATATCATTGGGTAGACAAAATGGAGAGGCATTGATACACCACCACCACAAGACAGCAACTAAGCATATATTCACAAAGTATTTCATAACAAATTATGAATTATGTATTAATATTCTTTTAGAACCTAAATTTTTCAAGTAACCTTAAAGGATAAGATTGAAAACTGGTTCGAGAGTCAGTTATCCAATACATTTTTGGAGAATTTTAGTAGTATTTCAAAAGAGATATGGAATATTATGTTACTGTGTATTATAACTATTTGAGCATTTTTTTTCCTTACTGAATAAATTTTAAGCTTCTTGAAGGTAGAGATCAGATCTTGTTCATTTGTATCTCTTCCAATACCTCCCCTGGTGGCTAATATATGAAAATCATTAAGATGATGAGCAAGATTGCCCTTTAAAGAAAGAAAAACAAAGAATGTAAGGAAGCAGATAAAAAGCATTTCTACATAGGAGAACCCAGAGTGTGTTGGCCCTGAAGCTTGAGGGATTTAATTTCTGAATGAATTAATCAATTAGTGGAGACAAGGGACATTATTCAAAAGCAAGATAGTATGTGCAAAAGCATGAAATTATGAATGGAAAATATAAATGTCAGACAAAATTTCATGTATTAGCTATCTGAATGGAACTATGTAGGAACTAAAATATATAGATATGGGAATCATCAACATATTGATGACATTTGCAACCATTTGAAGAGATAAACATTCTGAGTTAGTATAAATACAAAATATTAGAAGGCTTCAAACATTATTAATGGCTACAACAAGCAAAGCAATTAAAGACTGGCCAGAGGCAAGAATACAGCCTGGTCTTAATGTCATAGAAGTTAACAGGAGACTTTCAATAAGCAGCTTATATTAAATTTTATGAGATGAACATTCCTAAGAAATAAGGAAAAATAAAATCTGAATAAGGACATCTGGGTTTGCATATTGAGTGATCATTAGTGTTCAAAGAATGAATAAATAAAAAAAGCATTAATAAGCTCTTACTATGTGCCAAGCTGTGTGCTGGGGACACAAATTCAGAAACTAGAGAGTCATTACTCTGAGTTTAAATTTTAATCCTGTACAAGGGGACAACATATCAGAGAATGTTTTTGTATGGAAAATCATCAGAATAGTAATCTTGGAATCTGGGGCCTACTTATAGTAGACTACATGCATTGGCACTAGCTAACTCCTCAATAAGGTTAGAATCACCTTAGGATCTTGTTTCCAAAGCTGAGTGAATTTAGACCTCAACACCTCAACCCAGGGCATGATCTCATAAGATCCAGTGGCCTTCAGAAAGCAGCAATGTGGTGAATGACAAAGAGGTCACCAGAATAAGGATAGGATAAGATTAAGAGCATGTATAAATAGTATGATATAGTCCAAAGAGACCTGAGTTTTAGTCTTAGTTCTTCCATTAAATATCTGTGTGACTATGACCAAAGTACCTTAACATTCAAGGTTTTTGTTTCCTTACAGCAAAATGAAGTTGGATTATGCCATTAATGCTAAGGTCTGTTTCAACTCACCTCCCATGTTTCCATGGTTCTAGTAAAAATCATGGTATGGTAGGAGTTACATTTCAAAGGATTAAGAAGTGAAAAGACAAAAATGGAGAACGCATGAAGTAGTGCTAACAAAGGAATGAGAAGAAAGTTGCCAAATGAAATAGAGACAAATATCATTTTGTTGTTGCTATTTTCTTAAAATGAAAGAGCCAAACACATTTAAAAACAGAAGTATATTTATAAGAGCAAGTAAATAGATACCTAAGAGAAAGGTATGTTTAGGAAAATAAGGAGTTTGGTTCATATAGGAAGGCAGGATAAAGAGCCCTTCACCCACTTCACTCACCTCTTCAGTGTTGCTCAATGCATCTCCTGGAGCTTTCATGCATTTAAGCTAGGGACCAGAGGTATAAGGTGCATTTAAAGGAATATGACCATCGAAAGTCAAATAGTAGACAGAGCTCAGAAAGAATCAAAGGAGTTAAAAAAGACAGAATTAACATTGGCCTAACAGTTTTTAATGGCTGACTATTGGCAGCTGAATTGTTGAATCACAAAAGAGCTGAAATGATCTTTAGGACTATAGACAAAAAAGAACTGAAACCTCTCCATTGCAGGTAAAATGGTAGTAGCTACAACTAATCAGAACAGAAGCAGTTGGCAATGAAAAAGCAGATGACATGTGCTGAAAGTTACTATTGTTTTCTGCTTCATTCCCATCTTATTCTCTCCACTGAGCTGCTCTATGCTGGGGCAGAAGATGAGTTTTAAGAGGGAAGAGTTTTCAAATAGTTTCTGGAGCAAAGACAGTTGAACGATTAGTAAAGAAATAAATAACACTTCTCTATTTCAACTGTAGTAGGAAAACCTTTAGTGAAAATCACCATTTTAGTTATAAGACTTATGTAAACATTTACAAGAATAGACACAGAAAGAGATTTCTGGATTAGAATGAGAGAATGTAGCAGGCATAATCTAGGGCATGTGGCAGTTTCCAGAGGCCATTTTATTAATAATTTAAATAATAAATTAATAAACATTTATTAAGTACCTGATATGTGCAAGGCACGGTGCTAAGTGGTGGGGATACAAAAAGAGGCAAAAGACAGTTTCTGTCCTTAAGGAATTTACAATCTAATTGAGGAGACAACATGCCCAAATCTAACTGGAGAGACAACGTACAAGTAAAATATACACAAAGCAAGTTATACACAAGATAAATAAGAAATTATTAACAGAGGGAAAGAACTAAAATTAAAACAGGTTGTGGAAGTTTTCTTATAAAAAATGGGAGCTAAGATGGTGGAGTAAGAGGTAAGTTGCTCTCACCTTTCCTTATTAACCACTGAAAGCCCAGAATATATCATCCCAGGAAAAATGCTGAAAGAGCTACACCAGCAGAAAGATGGGGTACAGCAGTCCGGCAGCCCATGAAGCTTGAGGGACTGATGGGAAAGGCCCCTCTTGCCCTGGGAGAGGGGGAGCAGTACAGAATGGGAGGCATCCCAGTGAGTTAGCAGAAAGTCCCACCTCAGCATAACAGGGGGAGATCCTGAACCCCAAGTGATGGAGCTGGCAAGCACCAACACCAGGACCCCTGAGTGCCTCAGTACAGGCAGGGGAATCAATGGAAACCAGCTCATCATGTGCCACAGGTGTTCTATGACAGCCAAGTCTCCCAGTTCCTCAGCAAAACTCTAGGAAGCATAGCTCCAAGGTGGAAAGCCCCAGGCATAGTAACATACTGCAGCAATTAAACATCCATCTGCAAAGAGCTGAAGAAAGTGAAAGGAAAGGCCTGGGTGAGCAGGCAACCTCTGGGGGCCAGACTCCCCAGTCCTATCCCTAGAGTTCAAGTGTTGCTGATTCCAGCCCAACACCAGATAAGCTGCCAGAACCCAACAGCCTCCAACTGCCAGCATCAGAGGCCCACAGCATACAAAGCCAGCGACCAGGTCCTGGGCTTCAAGCACAAGAAGCGTGGGTCAGTGATCCTGTTCCTAGCAGGAGAGCTCAATCTTTTAAAAGGCCAGGAAATAAGCAATCACCATAAGCAAAAAGAAACTTTCCATAGATTGTTATTATGGGAACAGTGAAGGTCAAGGCAGAAATTCTAAAGAGGACAACACTGTCAACAAACCCAATCTGGAACCTCAAAAGGGAATATGAACTGATTTGAAGTGCAAAATCTTCTTGGAAAAGCTCAAGAAGGATTTTAAAAGTCAAATAAGAGAGGTAGAAGAAAAATTGGGAAAGGAAATGAGAGTTATGCAAGAGAGAGTGAATAGCTTGGAAAAGGAAGGACAAAAATTAACTGAAGAAAACAACTCCTTAAAAAGCAGAATTGGCAAAACAGAAAAAAAGACACAAAAACTCACTGAGAAGAAGAATTTCTTAAAAAATAAAATGGGCCAAATGGAAAAGGAGGCACAAATTCTAGTAGAAGAAAACAATTTGTCAAAAATTAGAATTGGGCAAATGGAAGCTAATGACTCTATGAGAAAGTGAGAATCAGTCAAACAGAAACAAAAGAATGAAAAAATAAATGAAAATGTAAAATACCTCATTGGTAAAACAACTGACCTGGAAATAGATCTGATGAGGATGGGATCTAGACTCCAAAAAGGAAAAACCCTGAACTTTTCGACATGGCCAAATCTCTGGGGTCCCCTGAGGCTATAATGCCATCAACTGGCCTTTCATTCTGGACCTCCTTATGGCCCCAGGCCACTTCCCACCCTTAATCCTATCTAGGCTCCACTCTCCCTTGGCCATGTGGTCCAAGTCTCTGGAATTCTATTACCTCATAGACTACTTGGCCACTCCTAGATCCCTCCCACAGTCTTAATGTATATAAGGTCCATCTTGTCTCCATTAAGTTGCTTAGATTCTTAAAATCTAGCCAATAGCTTACTAATGTTCAGATTCCTTAAGAGTCTGCCCAATATGCTAGATGTTCTAATAAACCTTGTCTTTGGCTGAAAGAAGGCTTGGGTTGAATTCTTTTGAGCAGGACCTGTGTGTTGTGATATTGGAGTCCCAGCACCCCTGAACCCCTAAACCGCATCAGATCCAGGACAGACAATTTTAAATTTATTGGTCTACATGACAATTACAATAAAAAAAAAAGAGCCTGGGCAGCATCTTTCAGGAAATCATCAAGGAAAACTCCCTGAGGTCTTAGAACCAGAAGGTAAAGTAGCCGTAGAAAGAATCTACTGATCACTTCCTGAAAGAGATTCCAAATTGAAAATGCCAAGGAATATAGTAGCCAAATTCCAAAATTACCAAGTCAAAGAGAAAATATTGCAAGCATCCAGAAAGAAACCATTTAAATATCATGGAATCACAGTCAGTATTACACAGGACCTTGCAGCTTCTAAGTTAAAAGACCATAGGGAATGGAATATGATATTCCATAAGGCAAAGGAGCTTGGATTACAACCAAGGATCAACTACCCAGTGAAAATGAGCATGATCTTTCAGGGGAGGAGATGAATATTCAAAGAAATAGGGGACTTCCAAACCTTCCTGATAAAAAAGACCAGAGCTCAACAGAAAATTTGATCTTCAAATACAAGACTCAAGAGAGACATAAAAAGGTAAATGGGACAGAAAGAAACAACATATTATTAATAAGGGAAAACTGTTTACATCCCTACAAGGATCGATGACATTTGTAACCCTTGAGAACGATATTGTTATTACACCATGTTAAAGGGGTATAAAACATAAAGGGGGTTGTATAAGTTGACTTTGATGTAATGATAAAAAAATTTTATCAAGTGGGTTAAATGGATCCAAGTAAGTGGATTAATCTGATCTAACTAAGAAAATGCACTGAGAGAAAAGGAAAGAAGGCAGACAAGGGTAAATTACATTACAGGAAAAGGCACAAAAACCTATTTCAGCAGAAGGAAAGAAGGGAGGGCGATGAGCATTGTTTGAACCTTACTCTAATCAGATTTGGCTTAAGAAGGGAACAACATCAGGGCAGCTAGGTGGTGCAGTGGATAGAGCACCAGCCCTAGATTCAGGAGGACCTGAGTTCAAATCCTGACTCAGACTAAACACTTGACACTTACTAGCTGTGTGACCCTGGGCAAATCACTTAACCCCAGTTGCCTAAAAAAAAAAAAAATTAAAAAAAAAAAGAAGGGAATAACATAGCCAGTTAGGTATAGAAATCTAACTTGCCCTATAAGCAGTAGGGGAAAAAAGAGGAAAGAAAAGGGAGGGAGGACAGAAGGGAGGGAAGAAGTAGTAAGGGTAAAGGGGAAGAAAAGGGTGGCAGGACTGAAGGAGGTGGTGGTCAAAAGCAAAACACTAGTGAGGAGGGAAAAGGAGAAAGAAAAGCATGAACAAGGGGGAGGGGAAGGATGGAGAGAAAGACACAAATAGTAATCATAGCTGTGAATGTGAATGGGACCAACTCTCCAATAAAATGGAAGCTGAAAGAAGAGTGGATTAAAAACCATAATTCTACAGTATGTTGTTTACAGGAAACACATTTGAAATGGAGGGACACACAGAAGGTAAAGGTAAAAGGCTAGAGTAGAACATATTATGCTTCAGCTGAAGTAAAAAAAAAAGCAGCTGAAGTAAAAAAAAAAAAAGCAAGGGTAGCAATCCTGATCTCAGACAAAGCAAAAGCAAAAATAGATCTTATCAAAAGAGATATGGAAGGAAATTACATCCTGCTAAAAGGCACCACAGACAATGAAGTAATATCATTACTAAACATATATGCACCAAGTGGCATAGCATCCAAATTCTTAGAGGAGAAATTAAATGAGTTACAGGAAGAAAGAGACAGCAAAACTATACTAGTGAAGGACCTCAACCTCCCCCTCTCTGATCTAGATAAATCTAACCACAAAATAAACAAGAAAGAAATTAAGGAGGTGAATAGAATATTAGAAATGTTAGGTATGGTAGACCTCTGTAGAAAATTGAGTGGGGATAGAAAGAAATATACTTTTTTCTCGGTGGTACATGGTACATACACAAAAAGTTACCATGTCCTAGGGCATAAACCCTCACAATCCAATGTAGAAAGGCAGAAATATTAAATGCATCCTTGTAAGAACATGATGCAATAAAAATTATATGTAATAAAGGGCCATGTAAAGATAAAGCAAAAAATAATTGGAAACTAAATAATCTAATCCTAACAAAATGAATGGATCAAACAACAAATCATAGAAACAATAAATAACTTCATTCAAGAGAATGACAATAATGAGAAAACATACCAAAACTTATGGGATGCAATGAAAGCAGTTCTTAGGGGAAGTTTCGTATCTCTAATTGTTTACATGAATAAAATAGACAAAGAGGAGATCAATGAATTCGGCATGCAAGCAAAAAAAAACTAGAAAAAGAACAAATTAAAATCCTCAATTAAACAGCAAATTAGAAATACTGAAAACCAAAGGAGAGATTAATGAAATTGAAATTAAGAAAACTATTGAACTAATAAATAAAACTAAGAGCTGGTTTTGTGAAAAAACCAATAAAATAGACAAATCTTTGATTAATTTAATTTAGAAAAAGAAAGAAGAAAACCAAATTACCAGTATCAAAAATGAAAAGATTGAATCCACTACCAAGGAAGAAGAAATTAGAACAATAATTAGGAAGTATTTTACCCAACTGTATGCCAATAAATTTGACGATATTAGTGAAATGGATGAATATTTACAAAAATATAAATTGTCCAGATTAACAGAAGAGGAAGTAAATAACCCCATCTCAGAAAAAGAAATTGAACAAGTGATCAGTGAACTCCCTAGGAAAAAATCTCGATGGATTTACAAGCGAATTGTACCAAACATTTAAAGAACAATTAACTCCAATACTATATAGACTATTTGGGAAAATAGGTGGGAAGAGTCAAAACAGAGAAAGAAAATTATAGAAGAATTTCCCTAATGAATATAGATCCAAAAATTTTAAATAAAATATTAGCAAATAGATTACAGCCACTTATCACAAGAATAATACTTTATGACCAGTTAGGATTTATACCAGGAATGCAAGGCTGGTTCAATATTATGAAAACTATCAGCATAATTGATCATATCAACAACAAAACTAACAAACCACATGATCATCTGAATAAATGCAGAAAAACTTTTGACAAAATACAACACCCAGACTTTGAACCCCAGACTGGTTTATTTTCTCACTTATCATCTGTTCTGCCCCTACTTCATTTAACATTCAGCACCCCAAAAACTAGTTCGGTCACATTGTGATGTTCACATTCAGTCTATCCTTTCCCCTCAGACCAATGTGCCAGTATTGGCTATGTCTCCTCCTGGAATGCCATCCCTATGTTCCTAATCTTGGGAAAGGAGTTCTTAAAAACTATAGTCTATGACTTTTCAAAAATAATATTTTGATAATTGTATTTCAACATAATTGGATTTGTTTATAATTCTATATATTTGTATGTGTTTAGGAGAAAAAGACTTATTTTGAGGAGTCTATAGGCTACATCAGAAGGCCTAAGAGCACCATTGTACTAGCATTTAAAAAAAGATAAGAACCCCTACTCTAGTGGGATGAATTCTTGGCCATACTTTTCCACTAAGAGTATTTATCTCTGTTTGGCTTTCAGGCAAACCTCGATTTCTATTCTTAGCTTTCTTTGGTCTTTTCTGTCTTATTTCCCAAGACCCATCTCTAGCACAGTTACTTTTCTATAATTTTGAAAATCAGAAAACTAAAAGTGATACTGCAATATATATTAATAAAAAATATAATGCTTTAGGTACTATATGTTTGCTTGTTTACAAAGTATTTTACATAATTCTCTCATTTGAGCCTCACAACCATCATCTGAAATAAGCACTATAGGCATTATCTCCATTTTACAGATGAGAAACTCAATCTCAGCAAGACGCATTGAATATTAGAGCTAGAAAAGCCCTTACAAATGACCTAATCCTATTTTCACATTTATTATATGAGGAATCAGAGAGATGAAATGACCTGCTTTAGGACATATAGGGAGTTAATGGCAAAGTGAGGTGGGAAGAAAGCTTGTAACTCTCAGGTGAGTGCTCTGTCTGTGTCTATAACAAAACTAAAACAATTCTATATGACATCTTTCAAGATAATTAAACTTTGTTACCTCCAAAATATGTCCTGGTGGACCCAAGTTTCTTGACAAATCTTGATAAAAGCTTTTGACAGATACTTGAATGAGATATCTAGTGTAAGAATGAAGGCCATTCAATTCCACTCTATTGTCCTGGTTCTCCTTCAAGAAAATTATTAAGTAGACAGTATTGAAGATGGTCTCCACAAAAATGATGTTTGCCACAGGCATTGAACATCATTTGAATTATAGTGTATATTAAAGGTCATGATACTTTTAGTGACAGGCTTCATTTTTAAAATGTCTGTGCTCTTATATATTTTTATAAGAGTGATAGATTCTCTTTTTCTCAAGGTAACAGAAGCACAAATCTTACACAAAACACTCATGGTAATAAATAAGAAAAAAAGAAAATCACTTAGTGGATTATAAGGTAGATGATCACCTAACTGATATAGTAAATCTCGACATTTCATTAATTTTATTGAAATTGATTAAAAATGTCAGCATCGTAGCTACTGAGAAGGCCTAATAGTACAGCTGTGCATTAAATAAAACAAAACAAACAAAAAAAGCACACACAGAGTAGAAGGGACATTAGACATAGCAGAAATTCTTTATTGTTCTCCTCAATATTTAGAAGACAAAGAGCTCACTTTTTTCTTTTACTTCTAAACTACATATGAACATATTTCTTACTGAATAGTTCAAACAATGAAATTTTTTTCATCAATTACTCATTTCAGCTCTTGATTTTCTAGGTAATGACTCATGTTTTTTTCTATTAATTTCCATAAGGCTAAAGCCATTAAAATCTATTAAATAGAAGACTATCTTGGCAGGTTTTCCATATATATGAGAAATTTTGGTTCTTTTAGCTCTTAAGGAGCCATCAAAGATATGGTGAAAAAATTCACTGAGGAAAAGTCCTTTTACTTAATCCTCTTAAATATTGGTTTCTCGATAAGTGAAAGTAACCCTAGATGTAATAGAAACACTGACTAGTACTTCTTTTATAGAGAATTACCTCTAAGGAAAGATGTTTTTAGAATGCACATTTTGGAAGAAGTTATAAAAAATGTCATCCTCTGTCACAGGAGATAGAAAGAACAATTATGAATGTACACTAGAAGCCACAAAGATCATTTAGCTTGAAATTTTTGGCAACCTCATTTCTAGAAAGCAATCCTTCTACAACAGGTTTCTTTTAATTAAATGTTGCTTTAACATTTCCTCTGGCAATGGGAATACAAAGCATGTATTTTCCAACTAGGCCAGTAGATTTTATTTTGTTTTTCCTCTTGAATTCTACTAAGGGCTTGTATAAGCAGACAAAATGTAACTTGGCAATTGGGAGGTTAAATAATACATTATTTAATGCTGTTAAGCAAAAAAGAAAAATAAAGGAGGAGGAAGTAGACTGGTCATAGGTGGAAAGTAAGTTGGTCCATCCAGGAACGTCTACATTTCCCAGGAGGCTTCCAGGAGTTGACTCTAGTAGCATCTAGAATAAAATCATATTTGGGAGCTTTGGTATTTCCTTTTCATTTTTAGGGTAGGAGCTGCTGCTCCTATTTTATATTCTATATAGGTACTGTTTTATAGTTATATTTAGTAGTTATACATTCCTTTGTATACATTGTCTCAATTATACCTAGAGAATTGGGAAGATGCATTATTATCCCTCACTTTGCAGATGGGGAAACTGAAGCATCTCAATGAGATTTTAGGTGCCTTGGTCAGTGTCCCTCAGCAATTAAGTGGCTTGATGAGGATCATGGATCAAGATCACATACTGAGAACTGAAAAGCACCTGAGAGGTCATTTAGTCCAACTTCCTCATTTTGGAGATGAGAAAATTGAGGAGCAGAGAGGTTGCATAGCTTGCCTAAGGTTACACACATAGTCAATGAAAACATTGGAATTTAAACCTGAGGTCTTGGAAATCCAGGGCTTTTTCCATTGCCTTAGCATTACTTGAACCATTGCTGTCTACTGCACACTATGTCTCAGAAAATAAGAGAAAAATGACCCCTAAAATATATTACTTTTGTGGGGTAGCTCAATTTAATGAATAAAATGTTAAACCTACTGGGATGACAGACTATCGAGTCAACATAGTTTTATTGCTTTATGCAAGAAAAAAATAAAAATTGAACAAAACATTTGTACAACACAAGATAAGCATAAACTATAGTGTCACAGATGTTAAAACTTTTGGCAGTAAATTTTTAGCTTTTTAACCCTTAACAAATTTGAATTATCTCTATCTCATTTGTACTTACAAATATATTTTATACAAATAATGAAGATACCATATTTCTTTACCTGTATAGCACATTCCATCCCATGGAAACATGGAGCATTTGATTCACTATCTTGCAGTTCTCCATAATGCACTATATATGTGAGAGTAGGTCTGCTTACTTTGAAGACACTGTGTCATGTACTCTACCGGAAGAATATTCAGAATCAAAGTCAAATCTGTCTTATTGACCACTTGAACTCTATTTGCATATGGTCTTGGAATCAAGCCCTCACGTTCTAGTACAGACAAAATAAAATAAAATAAAACATATCTAATATGTGATTTTTAAAATCTCTGATCCACACATAATAAAAATGTATTGTAATTTGAATATTTTATTTTGTTTTATATACATGCATATACATATGCATACATATATATATATACACACACATATACATGTATATGTATATATACATAAATACATTCAGTCATTTTTCAATTGTATCTGACTTTGTGACCCCACCTGGGGCTTTCTTGGCCAAAAAACCTGGAGTGTTTGCCATTTCCTTCTCAAGTTGGAAACTGATGCAAATAGGATTAAGTGACTTGCCCAGGGTCACACAGATAAGTGTCTCATGACAGATTTGAAACCAGAAATATGTCTTCCTAACTGAAGGCCCAGCACTGTATCCACTGTGCCAATTACCTGCCCCATACACAAATATACACATGTGCATCTACAGAGACATATATATGGACACACACACACACACACACACTCATTTATTACAATTATGATGATCTTAAGTCTTTTTTCTGTGTCACATAATAATTTATTCCTCTATTGAAAGATGGTGCCTGTGTTTTAACAGCACATTATATCTTATAAGTAATATCTTGGCAAAAAAAAAATAGAAGAAAAATGAAAGGTATCTGAGGAAGTGGAAGTTTGAAGAAAAATAAATAGAACAAGAACATCACATATCAATGAATTTATTTTATGTGGGTATGACTGTAAATTGTCATTGTAAGCAATCATCCTAACAATACCAGGTAATTCAGTTTGAGATGAAATAGATCCAACAAGCTTATCTGTTCTAAATAGCTTTGTGTTTCTTTCTGTTGATTGTATCCAATATAGAACTCTGTTATCCATACTCAGAGACTTGATTCTGAAACCTGAAAAAGGTAATACTATATGTTATATATTGATCAACTTTTAATTCCCTATTATTCTCACTTCTGTGATTTTTTCAGTTTACATAATGCTGCAGTATGCAAATTCTGGAGAACAAAGAGATATTGCTAAGGGAATTTAGTTCTTAGATTAAGGGACACCTTCCTCAATAAATCAATAGATATTTATTAAGTATGTGCTAGGCATTGTATTAGTCACTGGAAATTCAAGGACAAAAACGTGAAAAAAGTTCCTGTCATCAAGTAGTCATCATATGACAGGTAAGGCAAAAATACACAAATAAGCATGTACCAAATATATACAAAGTACATAAAAGGTAATTTGGGGAAGAGTGTAGCTAGGTGGTGCAGTGGATAGAGCACTGGACTTGGAGTCAGGAAGACCTGAATTCTAATCTGGCCTTAGACATTTACAAGCTGTGTGACCCTGAGCAAGTCAGTTAACCCTATTTGCCTCAGTTTCCTCATCTGTAAACTGAGTTGGAGAAGGAAATGGTGAACAAGTATCTTTGCCAAGAAAACCCTAAATGGGGTCATGAAGAGTTGGATGTGACTAAACAACAACAATTTGGAGAAAAGGTTCACTAAAAGCTGGGAGAATCAGGAAAGCCCTTATATAATGGATGAGAAATTCTAGAGAAACTCAAGAACTATCAAATCTTTGAGTATTTTTTTCTGACTTATAATATTCTTTCAGGTGCCAATTTTCTGTCTACAGTTTTCACTTTTCCTACACTATTTTAATTCTTCTAATTACACTAGAGGAAAATCCTTGATTATGTGGTGATAGTCTTTAACATTTTCTAATCTATCTTTTCATAAAGTCATTAGCAGACTGGAGGATCTCCAAGATACTGAGCAGTCAATTTTTAAAATCACTTATCCCAAATCTGTAAATCAGCACAATGTTGCCTATTTGAGAATAATCTGTAAAGTAGCGATAAACTGGTCCCACATGGCTCAGTGCTGGACTCAGTATCAGGAAGACCTCAGTTCAAATCATGTTACTTGACCCTAGACAAGTCACTTCAACACTCCAGACTCAGTTTCCTCATCTGTAAAATGGGAATAGTAATAGTACTTATTTTACAGAGTTGCTGTGAGAATTAAACTATAAAACAGTAGAACAACTTAAGAGTTATATAAATGGCAAACTACAAATCTTTGTGGGGTTTTGTGTTTGTTTTCTTTTCTTTTGTTTTCTCCAGATAGAGCAAAAACTCTCTTAAACCTCTTTCCTACTGGGCTTGTGGTATAGGATAGGAAAAGTTTACATGTTTAATCAAAATAAACTAGTAAGGTGCTTAAAAATGATAAAAGTCTAGGAATCTGGCTTGTCCTAAAGCACCTAAAATGAGATGAGAGGGTTTAACTTAGTTACTTTCCTTGTAGGATGTTAAGTGCCTTAAGGACAAAGACTTTTTTTCTTTTTCTTTGTATCTCAAATACCTATCCAGTATCTTTCACATAATGGGCATGCTATAATATGTCTGTTGAACTAAATTAGTTCTTTTGGGAATGGGTGAAATCTGTATTTGTGATACGTATAAATGCCCATTCTCAGGTCATGGAACTAAGAATTTTAGAACAGGAGGTTAAGCAGTATAATATTTTATTTTATGGAAGAAACTATGGCTCAGAGAAGTTAAGTGACTTGCCCAAGGTTACAGAGTTAGTCACTAACAAAACTTGGCATTAGATGGCATGTTTTCTGATTCCTAGTCCAACATTCTTTCCACTTTGTGAAATTTCTGCAAATCCTAATCATGTTATGTCATGTTTGAAATGTTATAACTTCATTGTATGTTATCAAGGGAGGGTATAAAATGCATATGGAGAAAATATATATTATAGATACATTATAATATGTTATAAAAATGTATGCATTATATATGCACACATATATCTATATTTGTATCTATATATTGCCATTGAGTTTAAGTATGCCTTAAGTATAATGTCAGTACAACTATTTAGTAATCTAGATGAAAAAATATTATAGTAATAGTTACCAAGCCCATTTATCTCAATATGTCAATGTCTATGACCTTAGACATGTCTGACTGAGAATTATAAAAATGCAATAAAATATTTTAATCTTGAGATTATTTAGTTATAGGGGCCCTATCAAACTTTAAATGATGTGTCTGAAACAGTTTTAACTAAGTAAAATTTAACTCTTAATTCATCAGTGCTTGTAGGGCAGGGACTGTCTTTTGTCTTTTTTTGTATCCCCAGTGCTTAGCACAGTATCTGGCACATAGCAATTGCTTAATAAATGTTTTTTGAATTGAATGGAATTAAAACTCATTCCACTCTAGCATCCTATGTTGAAGTGAAAAAAACAGAGCCAGAGAGAGAGGGCCCAGAGCTGAGACATGAAGTTTCTTATTTGTGAGACAGCCAGGATGATGGTGTCACTAGATCAAAGAGTATGTGTCAGGGAAAAGGGTGCAAGAAGACTGGAAAGGTAATAGAGGGAGTAGGTTATAAAGGGCTTTGAATGCCAAACAGAATATTTAGTATTTGTTTCTAGAGGTGATAGAAAGCCACTGGAGTTTAATAAAGAGGGTATATGGGTATGTGTGTGTTGGGGTGTGTGTGTGTGACATGAGCAGACTTGTGTTTTAAGAAAATCATTTTAGTGGCTCAATGGAGAATGGAATGAAGTGGGGAGATGCTTGAGACAGGCAGATCCATGAGTAGTCTATTACAATAATCATATCATAAGGTGATGAGGGTCTGCATGAGATGTATTCAGGAGATGTTGGAAAGGTAAAACTGGCAGGCCTGAGCACTAGATTTGATATGAGAGCTTAGGTAGATGGAGAGACAGAAGAGGGGGGATAGACTAAGAGATAGTAAGGAATCCAGGATAATTGCTAGGCTGTAAGCTAAAGGGACTGGGAGGATGCTGCTGCCCTCTACAACAATAGGGAAGGGGAGGGAGAAGGTTTTGGGGGAAAAATAATGAGTTTTATTTTGTACATATGTAGTTTAAGATGGTATTGGATATCCCAGTTCAAGATGTCTGAAAGGCAGTTGGAGATGTGAGATTGGGGGTAAGCAGAGAGATTGGAGCAGGAAAAGATTTGAGAATGATCAGCATGAAGATGGTAATTAAATCCATGGAACTGATGAGGTCACCAAATGAAGTAGTATGGGACAGGAGAAGGATTCAGGACAGAACCCTTAGAGACATCAACAGTTAAAAGGGCATGATATAGAAGAAGTTCCAGCATAGGAGACAGAGAAAGAATGGACAGATAGGTAGAAGGAAAACCAGGACATAGTGTTATCTTGAAAATCTACAAAGAAAAGAGTATCAAGGAGAAGAGAGAGAAGAGAGTGATCAACAGCTATCAGTGTTAAAGGCTGCAGAGAGGTCAAGGAGAATGAGAATTGAGAAAAGGTCATTAGATTGGGCAATTAAGAGATCATTAGTAACTTGAAGCCAGAGAGGCGAAAAAGTAGAACCACCTATTGTAGATAGCTACAAAGTGCAAAAGAGAAATAGGATGATAGTGGGGTTGGAAGGATCAAATGTGAGGTTGTTTTTTTTCAGGATAGGGGAGACATGGGTATGTTTGTAGGCAGTAGGAAATGAGCCAGTTTCATATGTACGTAACGGTTATATACTGAAAGAATTTCAGAATCATGGAATGTTAGGTTTGAAAGGGACCAAGGTGGCCATCAAGTTCAACATATTCCTGAAAGGAATCATTGCCAGAAAACTTTTTGCTGATATTTAATTTGCTTCTTTGCTACTGCTACACAATGTCTGAGATTCTGACCACTGAGGCTAACGAAGACAGTCTAATCCTTCTTAGAGCCACAGAACAACCTTTCACATACTTAAACACAGCTCCAGAGTCTTTGATTCTCCAAGCTAAATACTTCTACTTCCTTTAAATGATCTTTGTACCACATAGATTCAAAGTCCCACTCTCATGGCTACTCTCCTCCAGATGCTATATGGCTCAAAATTGTGATGCACTTAATATTTAAGAATATCTTAGACAGTTAGAAATCAGCTCAATTATAAACATCTAGGTAAAGTAGCAACCTGTGTTAAACATTTAGAGCACAAAAGCAAAGTAGACCATTTTTCAAGGAACTTACCTTCCACCTGAGTGGATAAAGGTATATGACGTTAATATTTAAGTGCAATCCAAGCTAATTTAAGAAAAGAAAGAGGAGTAACAACTGAGGGGAATCTTGGAAGGTTTCACAGAGGAGGTATAATTTTATATGATTTTTTTAAAATATAGGTATAACCCATGAAATTTAAATGAAAATTAAAAAAGAAACACACATAACATTGATTATGCGCTTGTGATAAGTATCCAGGGATGTCCTGAAAAATTTTTGAAGAGCACAAAACACTTTTAAGTTTAATCTATGGAATTAATATTTTCTTCATCACTTTCTGAAGCTTAGACAATAAACAAAATAATAAATCAAGCCCCAATTTGTAGCATTTGTTTGATTTCTAAGGTTTAAATACTCACACTAAAAATTTATCAGTACAGTACAATACAGTACAATTTGAACACCATTCTGACATATCAATAGTATTTTTAAAAGCACTCATGGGTTCATAATATATTTCTTTAAACATAAACAGAGATCAAAATGGCATTTATTTTTCTCCTTGTCTATCTGAACAGTGAATATAGGGACAAAGCACAGAAGAAATATAAGATTAGAATGTCAGTATTCAAGGATATCTCAGTTCTATTAAAAAAAAAAAGTGAATTTTCCTTCAGAAAAAAATCGGCAAAACAAACCTTGAAAGCATAGTTAACATAATACATGGCAGATACAGGATTCAAAAAGTTACAATAGACTCAAAAAAATGAGCCTAAACAAACAAAAAATATTAAAAGAAATAAAAGCAGAACCCGACATTTAAGTTAAAAAAAATCAACTGCAAAAGTACAAGGTGGGGTAATACTATTCCTAAAATAGTTGACATGAAAAATTTCTAGAAATCTTAATTGATCACAAACTCAGTGTGAGAGGGATATGGATGCAAAAAATGCTAATGTAATATTGTTTCTTAAATAGATGTGTAGCATTCAGATCAAAGGAATTAATAGGTCTACTGTCCTTCATAATAGTCCACAGCATATAAAATGCTTCTGGATGTCAAAAATTAAAAGGAATACCAACAAGTTACAGCATATCCAAGAATGGCTGCCTATAGGAAATGTACAAATTTTGAGAACCACAGTCTAAGGAAACTCTGAAATGCTTAGTCTGGTGAAGAGAAGATTCAGTGCACACATAATTACTTTAAATATTTGAAAGTCAATAGGTAAGATCCCTGGGAGAACCTTGGTTTAAATTTTGACTCTGCTATGATGTATCTATGAAAATAGGTATATTTTTTCTGATCCTCAGTTTTCTCCTTTATAAATGAGAAAATTGGATTAGATTATATTTAAACTTTCTTTCAGTTATACTTAAAGGTATGTGATAGTGTGTTGGAACTGGAGTCAGCAAGATATAAGTTAAAACCTCATTCGGATATTTACTAGCTATGCAAACCTAGCCATATCACTTAATCTCTCTGTGCCTCAGTTTCCTCAAGTTTAAAATGAAAAGGTTGGTTAGATATGTCTGTTGTAGCTCTAAATATACCATTTTATGATTCTACAGTCTATGAGACTATAATATTATGCAGAAAAAGTGGACTAATTCTAGACATCAGATTAGTACCAACAGATGGAATTAACAAGTAGGTAGATTTCAGCTAAAAACAAGGAAGAGCTTTCTAACAAATATACCAAAATTTGTAATAGATTGGTGTGCAAAGTAGTGAGCTTCCCCATTCAGAAAATCCTAGATGACAATCTGTCAAAGATGTTGAAGAAGGATTTTCTATATTGTGAACTATTTTGGACTAGATGTCATTGAAGTCCCCTTCAAAATTAAGATTCTATTAGGTAATGAAGTATAATTGAAAAAACATTAATTTTGAAGTCACAGCTCCTAAGTTTGAATCTTACCTCTGCTGTATACTACCTGTGTGAAATTGGACAAATTACTTTACTTCCCTGAACCTCACTTAACTCAACTGTAAAATAAGAGGTTTGGACTAGATGGTCTCTTAGGTCTTCTTCAGCTGGAGATCCTATTATTTTACTGGAAGAAGAAAAGAAAAGGGGTAGCTAGGTGGCACAGTGGATAGAGAGCCAACCCTAAAGTCAGGATGACCTGAGTTCAAATCTGGCCTCAGACCAAACACCTGACACTTACTAGCTGTGTGACCTTGGGCAAGTCGCTTAAGCCCAATTGCCTAAAAATAAGAAAAAAAGAAAAGAAAAGATGCTCTGGTTTCAACATGGATGGATTGACATGGGGTAAAGAAGAATTTGTCTATTTCAAATCTGGTGATTTTTTTCCTTTTCAAGAAATTACAGTACCTTTATTTGCTATGAAATTCATAATTTTCCCACCCTGACAGCCATTTAAATCAGAAGACCATATCTCTTGATTCTGAGCAATGAAATATAGTTTTGCATCATTATGGTTTGTAGTATCAACAACTATAGGTCCTTCTAATTGAAGATTAATCAAAGTACAGTTGCAATTTCTTTCTTCAAAGTATGAGATGCTGCTTTCTGATTGAGAATTCAAAAGCATTTTAGCTCTTTTCTATACTAAATCATAAGCAACCAATGCCAAAAAATTCAGAGATTTCTGAGTCCAAAACAAGATGCTAGAAGAAAAAAAATAAAGACACATGAAATAAATATATTTAAGAGTAAGTCACTTGATTGTGCAAGTCCTATTGGTGACACCATGGAAAATTATTTATATTTGAATGTTCAATATGTTAACATGTCAATGGAATCCCTTTAGTTAATGATTCCATAAAGGGAAAAATATTAATATCCAGGTTACAGGCTAAAATATAACATAATATTGTGCATAGGTAAACATATGCTTTCATTGTATGTAGTTGTTCAGCTACAAGAATCATAGTTGGACTCATGACACGATTGAATTTTTACATTAGTCATTAAACTGTAATTCTATTTTATGTACCTTTTTTCTATTACTTAGCCAGCACCCTAGTTCAGACTCATATCACTTTTTAACTGTACTATTGTATAATCCTACTAATGGCTCTGCTTGCTCTAAGACTCTTCCCTCTATGATACACACACAATGCAGTTTTCCTAAAGCACAGGTTAGGTCACGTCACTTGCCTACTCAAAATGTTCTCTCTCTCTCTCTCTTTCTAATTTGAGACAAATACTTAATTTTGTCTTCACAGTGACCCTGAGAGGTAGATGATATTATCTTCATTTATAAATGCTTGGCAAACATTGTTATTCAGTCATTCAGTCATGTCTGACTGTTTGTGACCCTTTAGGAGTTTTCTTGGCAAAGACATTGGAGTAGTTTGCCATTTCCTTCTCCAGGAGATCAAGGTAAACAGAGATTAAGTGATTTGCCCATGACCATACAGAAAGTAAGTGTCTAAGGTCATATTTGAATTCAGGTCTTCCTGACAGCAGGCCCAATCCCCTATCCACTGAGCCATCTAGCTGCCTCCTAGGCAAAAATTACCCAAGGTCACCCAGCTAGTAAATGTCTGAGGCCAGATTTGAACTCAAATCTCCCTGACTCCAGGCCCAGAGCTCTGTGCGCTGAGCCATCTAGCTGCCCCAGACAGACATAGAGGTGGTAAATGTCTGAGGCTAAATTTGAACTCAGGTCTTCCTTACTTGAGGTTCAACATTCTATTCACCATTACACCTAGTTTCCCTGCTCCAAAAGTTCTAATGGCTCCCTATTACCTCTAGAATAAGTATAAACTCCTCTGTTTAGCTTTACAATTTAAAACACTTCATAGGGCAGCTAAGTGCACAGTGGATAGACCACTAGCCCTGGAATCAGGAGGACCTGAGTTCAAATCTGACCTCAGACACTTGACACTAGCTGGGTGACCTTGGGCAAGTCACTTAACCTTTATTGCCCCCCCCCCCACAAAACAAACAAACAAACAAACACTTCATAATCTGGCCTGTGATTTCAGACTTGTTATACACTATTCCTCTTCATCCACGCTACAGCATATCTATACTAGCCTAATTTTTGTTCTTCATATTACATTTCTTATCTCCCTGGCTTTGAATAAGATATTCCCCCATAACTGGAATATATTGTCTCTTTACCTCTGCCTTTTAATCACTAGCTCACTTAAAAGAAGTGGTCATATCTATATGAGACCTTTCATGA
This sequence comes from Vombatus ursinus, assembly GCF_900497805.2. NCBI lineage: Eukaryota > Metazoa > Chordata > Mammalia > Diprotodontia > Vombatidae > Vombatus > Vombatus ursinus. The sequence continues at coordinate 4,312,483 of NW_020954583.1, forward strand.
CTATCTAGAACTAGTTTTTAGTTTTATGCTCCTCATCCTTCTTAAATTACTTTTTCCTTATTTTGTATATACTCTGGAATTACTTTTATATATACTTCTTGTTTCCTCAAAGAGAATGTAAGTCCTTTGAGGGAAGCAATGGTTTTTATGTTTATATCCCTAGGGCCTAGCAAAATGCCTTAAACACACTAGTTAACAGTCACTTGTAAACATTTGGTGGTGCTATTTGGCAAGGTTTGAAAATTTAAGGTAGAAAACAAAACTGAATAGGAAAAATAATCTTTTTTTTATCATACTCAAACTAAGAATGAGAAGAGATTGGCATTCTTCCCAACCCATATTTTAATCTACTCAATGGGCAGGATTCTTCCTTAGCTGCCAGAATTGGCTATGCCCAATGTATAGAGAAAATCTTAGTTGAGAAGAGTGACCACACTATCAAATGCCAAAGGAGGGGAACAGGGTAAGGAATGAAAATGTCTCCTTTTCACTTTTTTTTTTTTAGTTTTTAAGATAAAATATAAATTTATGCATACTTAAAGAAAGCATAGCAAGTAGAGATTTATATGGAATCATATTTTTTGTGATTTTCTACAAGTAAATGCCCTATCTTGGTGATTATACTCAGAATATATATATATATATATATATTTACATTTTAATTTATTTTTATTAATTTATTTATTTTTAGTTTTCAACAATATTCACTTAAGATTTTGAGTTCCAAATTTTCTCCCCATCTTGTCCCTTACCCAACCCCAAGATGGTGTGCATTCTGAATACCCCTTCCCCTAATCTGTCTTCCCTCCTATCTCCCACCTCCCCTTCTCTTCTCCCCTTCCCCTTCGATTTTCCTGTAGGGAAAGATAGATTTCTATACCCCATTGCCTGTATATCTTATTTCCCAGTTCCATGTCAAAACAATTTTTTAACATTTGTTTTTAAAACTTTGGGTTCCAAATTTTCTCCCTTCCTCTCTCCCCACCCACCCTCATTGAGAAGGCAAGCAACTAGATACAGGTTATACATGTGCAGTCATTCAAAACACTTTCATAGTAGTCATGTTGTGAAAAACTAAGTATATTTCCTTTAATCCTATCCTGCCCCCCCATTTATTCTATTCTCTCTTTTGACCCTATCCCTCCTTAGAAGTGTTTGCTTCTGATTACCCCCTCCCCCAATCTGCTTTCCCCTCTATCATCACCCTGCTCTCTTGTCCCCTTCCCACCCACCCCCCATTTTCCTGTAAGGTAAGATAGATTTCCATGCCCAACTGAGTGTGTATATTATTCCCTCCTTAAACTAAATCCAATGAGAATAAGATTCACTCATTCCCTCTCATCTTCCCCCATTTCCACTCCACTGTAAAAGTCTTTTCTTGTCTGCTTTATGTGAGATAATTTACCCCATTCTACCTCTCCCTTTCACCTTCTCCCAGTATAATCCTCTCTCACACCTTAATTTTATTCTCCAGATATCACCCCTTCATCTTCAACTCATCCTGTGCTCTCTATTTGTCTCTCTATCTATATACACATACATATAATTTTTTTTTCCTCCAACTACCCTAATACTAACAAAGGTGTCATGAATCACAAATATCACCTTTCCATGTAGGAATGTAGACAGTTCAACCTTAATAAGTTCCTTATGATTTCTCTTTCCTGTTTACCTTTTCATGCTTCTCTTGAGTTTTGTATTTGAAAGTCAAATTTTCTATTCAGCTCTGGTCTTTTCATCAAGAATGCTTGAAAGTTCTCTATTTCACTGAATGTCAGTTTTGCTGGGTAGGTGATTCTTGGTTGTAATCTTATCTCCTTTGCCCTCCAGAATATTATATTCCAAGCCCTCTGGTCCCTTAAGGTAGAAGCTGCTAAAGCTTGTGTTATCCTCATTGTGTTTCCACAATACTTGAATTGTTTCTTTCTGGCTGCTTGCAATATTTTGTATTTAACCTGGGAATTCTGGGATTTGGCTACAATATTCCTAGCAGTTTTGCTTTAGGGATCTCTTTCAGGAGGTGATAGGTGGATTCTTTCAATCTCTATTTTGCCCTCTGGTTCTAAAATATCAGGGCAGTTTTCCTTGAAAATTTCTTGAAAGATGATGTGCAGGCTCTTTTTGTGATCATGGCTTTCAGAGAGTTCAATCATTTTTAAATTATCTCTCCTGGGTCTATTTTCTAGGTCAGTTATTTTTCCAATGAGAAATTTCACATTGTTTTCTATTTTTTCATTCTTTTGGTTTTATTTTACAATGTCTTCATTTCTCATAAAGTCACTAGCTTCCAATTCCATTCTAATTTTTAAGGAAGTATATTCTTCAGTGAGCTTTTGGATTTCCTTTTCCATTTGGCCAGTTCTGCTTTTGAAGGCATTCTTCTCCTCATAGACTTTTTGGACTTCTATTGCCATTTGGGTTAGACTATTTTTTAAGGTGTTATTTTCTCCATTTTTTTTTGAGTCTCCTTTAGCAAGCTGTTGACTTGTTTTCAATTGTTTTCATGCATCAATCTCATTTCTCTTCCCAGTTTTTCCTCTACTTCTCTTACTTGCTTCTCAAAATCCTTTTTGAGCTCTTCCATGGCTTGGGACCAATTCATATTTTTCTTGGAGGCTTTGAATGTAGGAACTTTGACTTTGTTATCTTCTTCTGATTGTATATTTTGATCTTCTTTGTCACCAAAGAAAGATTCTATGGTCTGACATTTTTTGCTAGGTTTGCTCATGATCCCAACCAATCATTTGAGTAATTAACTCTTTGTTAAGGTAGGGGTCTGCTTCCAATGTGGAGAATGTACTGTCCCAAGCTTCAGGGGTTTTGTGCAGCTGTTTTCAGAGATACTTCTAGGAACCTGTAAATTTTCAGTTCTACCAAGGTAGTATGATTAAAGGCAAGGTGTTTACTCCTTTCCTGGCCTGTGCTCTGGTCTATGAGTGATCATAAGCACTCTTTTCTGCCTTGGAACTGTGAGGAGGATTCCCTCTCCACTGCCACTACAAGTTCCACCACACCAGTGCTCCTCCTTGTCCCAGGACACCACCCAGCACTGTGACCCAGATCCAAGCTTGGCAAAGCAAGAGAATCCTGCCTCAGCACCAGCAAAGAGATCCCTGCAATCCCCCTCTGATCAGTCACTCAATTACCTCTCAGTCTGTGGGCCAAAAGCTCCAGAAGCAGCCACCACTCTAGGGCTGTGCCAGGACAAGGGCTGAGACCAAACTTCTCTCTCACAGAGGTCATAGACTTTTCCCACTGACCTTCTAAGTTGTCTTTGGCGTTTGTGGGTTTAGACGTCTGGAAACCTCCACAGCTGCCAGTGATTCAGTTCTCTGAGGCCTGCTCCAGCTTCACTGAGGCCTGTTTTGCCTGCACACCCAAGCTAAACTGCGCTCCTCTCCCAGCCTGGTTGGATAGACCTTTCTGATCAACCATCCACATTGTCTTGGGCTGAAAATTTGTTATACTCTCTCTTTTTGTGGGTTCTGTTGCTTTAGAATTTGTTTAGAGCCATTTTTTTACAGGTATTTGGAGGAGGTTGTGAGAGAGCTCAAGCAAGTCACTGCTTTTACTCCACCATCTTGGCTCCACCCCCTTCTTTTCACTTTTATCTTCCTTCTTTTTCCTTTTCCTGTTTACTTATCATCACTGGATTAAATACATTATATTATTTTATTGCATTAGCATATGTATATAAATTTTTATAATTATAATAAGTTATTATATTATTATATCATTCTTATATAAATCTTGCTAAAATTTGCTTCATGACAGTTGTCATATCACTACTTATGGTTTTGATCAGTTAGTAAGTGCCTGTTTGGTGATTGGTCAAAAGATGACATTTTGGAGAAAGATTATGAAAATATGAGTATGGTCTTTGGAAAATGCTGTTACTTTAAATGAATGCTAATATGAGATTATTTATATTATGTATATGGGATTACTGCTATATGTAGTAGAAATCATGTCTTCAGACAATATTTGAAAAAAAAAGTTTGGGGAGTATGAAATAGTCTATATTGGAATTAGATTAGGAACATCCACTATGATTGTGTTCTATGAATTACTAGTCTCAGATTATTACTTTAATATACCTGACAAAATTCAAATAAAGGATAATATCTGAAAGCTATCTTAAAATACTCTTTCAAAAATAAAGAAGTACTGTACAAAAGTTGCAAGATTAATGACCCAGGTTAGTATAGCAACTGAAATACAAGCTTAGAAATTACATTTCAGTAGTCAAATATACAAGAAATTAACTTAAATCCTTGGCACATGAGATACCTCTTCATGAATGAAACTGATTCCATATTCCGTATGCTAAAGACAAGAACTCTACCTTTTCGTAGCATGAGGGCTAGATCCTAAAAGCCAGACAGCAGCAAGAAATCTGTGAGAAGGTCCAAAGCAAGTTTAACATACTAGATAGAGATAGCTCACTAGCATATTAGGAGGAACCAAAGCTCCTTAGCTGAACAGAAAAAAAATATGTTTGAGCAAACCTGAGACAAAATATTTTGTTACCACAAAAAAAAGGTATGAAAGCAAATAACCTGTGTAGAAGGTTATACATAGAGTTATGATAACTAAAGGACTGAAAGCCATATAATGACACTGAAAATGTGGATTACAAACAAATGGAAGTAGTGCTGAAAGTTAGGGACTTCCATTAGTCAGATCGCCAGGAATAGTGGCACATCTCATTTCATTGAACTAAACTTCTCTGCTTCAGTTGTCTGTGGATGACTGGCAAAGAGAGCATATGGTTGAAGAAGGACTGTGAGATAAGATACAAGCCAAGAATCGAGATGATTATGTCAAAGGTGCCAGTCCCTTGAAGGAACTTTATTCTTGTGACAATGACAGAAATCGGAGATGTGCAATGAAGTAGAGAATCAGATTGTCACTGAGTCCACAGATGGTAGCAAGAAGCAATTGGTACTACCTGGAACACATTACTTTATGGCCATGAAAGCTTTATATAATGACTTTAGACATATGGATCAAGAAGAGATGCCTCAGCTAGCATGAAACAGATTTTAGTAGTCCAAGTTGACTGTAGATACCACCAAGAAATATGAGAAGTGCTCATTGCATGCAAAGAAAACTACTACCAACTTGTGCTGAATACGTGGAGAATATAAAAGCTACAAACCTTTGTAACTCATCAGTATTGACTTCCTATATTGGGAAGGAGATAGGAAGAACCTAAGACATATGTTAGTAGTGAATGAATGATCACTTCAAAAGGTGTTTAAACACAATCAATCCTGGAATCATAAAAGTTTGAAAAGTTTGTGGGAAAAATATTTCTGCATATGGACTTCCTGTGTGAGTCCATTCAGAACAAGGCAGAGACTCTGAAGGTAAACTGTTCAAGGAATTTTTGCTTTACCTGGCATCACAAAGGGTAGAATTATACCTTGCCACCCTTAAGAGGACCCCCAAGCTAAATATTTCAACCATATATGTTAGAGACACTGAAATCAGAACAAAAATCAAAGGTTAGCCAAAATGTGGCTCTCTTAGTACATCTGTACAATTCCAACAGGAATTATGACATTGCTTTATAGACTATCTGCTGGTGTTAGGATATGATTCATACTAACCTACTGACTTATGTCTCGGAATCTAAGGATAGAGAAACTATAAATACTTAAAATTAGTGGCAAAAATCTTGGCTAAATCAGAAAGTAAAAGATTAACACCTAGCTTTAAGCTCATCCTAGAGGAACACTGAAAGAAATGAACAAGAATATAACTGTAAATACTTTAAATAAAATGATAGAGTTTTGCTGAGAAACCTTGTCATTCAATGGACACATCAGTTTGTGGATCAAGGGGAAGTTACTTCATACCAGTTGTGGAGAGACTGGGCAACTTGCCTATAAAGAAAATAGCCCCTTAGACTTTCAGGGACCCTGAAAAGTCAATCCACTACCATTACTTATTTCCAAAAGATGAGTTATTTATACTCCCTTATGAATGAGTGGAAATTGATGTGTATTCATTTTAATAGACTCTAAGATGCAGAGACAGCCAGCCCATCATGCAAAAGCTGACCCAGAGAATGACTCAGAAACAAATCTTTCAAGTGAATATGGCTCTGTGAACTGCAACCCAATAACAAATTCAAGTGATGGAAAAGGACTGAACCAGCAGCATTATCTTTTCTGCTTAGGAATTCAGCCATAGCAATTTCTAGGATATGGAAACACCTCACAACATTGTTATCCAGCCTCAGCCCTCCAGTAGTTAAGATTTAGATAGGCATGATGATGGTTATGATAAGCATTATAACCAGCCAACATCAATAATTACCTCAGACATAGGGGCAGACCAGTCAGCAGGTGATGTGACTGAACCAACTTATAATGTCCAAGAAGAAACAGTTACAAAGGTAGGCAGATGTACTAATGTCAAAAATACAATTGCCCATAATCATTGATGTATATGTTAATTATTTCTCCTTCAGTCAAATAGCCTTCTCATCCTGGAAGAACCCTCCACCCTGGAGGTCCCATCATCTGATTGGTGAGATTATCTTGGAACCTCCATTTTGAGAAATTGCCAAGGCCAGCTATGCTCATTCCTTCACTCCTCTCCAGGGTCCACTCCCACTCTTGAATCTCTGGATTTTTCACTATGCTCCTACGTAGGTACTTTCTTCCCTCCAGCCCTTTCCCCACATGAATTCTTTTCAACTTCTTTTTATGTATTTTCTTCCTCCACTAGGTTGTAAGCTCCTTGAGAGCAGGGACTGTCTTTTTCATGTGTAAGTGATTAATACATGCTTATTGACTTCAATTATTGCATATATTTAGTGTGCTTCTCTTTTATTATTTTTCCATTTATGTTTATTTGCTTTTGTTCTAGTATCAAAATTGTATTGTATTTACATTAATCTAAATATATTTTGCTGTTTGCTTATTTGCATAAACTCTGCTGTTTCCTCATACTTTGTTATTTTGTAGGCCTGCTGATTCTATTCTTTTTACTTTTGCTCATTAATTTGCATATTTGTTCTTGTTCTATGGATATGCATATACTGCTGTGACATGTGCATGTATTATTTCCTGCATGTAATTTAGACCTGCAGTCACTGAAACAGTCTGTCAAGTGATGCTTTGTATTGTGCTATATCTACTGAATATGTTGTCTATGTTCATTTGTCATAAATGGCACCCTAAGGTGGTTACCTGGGGTGCTAAGTTAATCATCCATTTAATGTTAAGTGCCTATGTTTATTTTGGTGCTATGCCTTATAACAGCAGATTTTAAATGTACTGCAGCTGATTTTGGGAGGGACTACAAAATACTAAACTTTGTGGAGGAATATTACCCAAGTTCCTTAGAAACTCAGAGATGTTTATGATCAGATTTGAAGTTAAATAAGCTAGAAATCTCTTAGGTTGGCATCATAAGAATAATTACTAGGGAGTAAAAGACAAGGGAAAACACTGAACTGAGATGGTCAAGTATGAGATTGAAAGAAAGATTCAGAGAATGAGCACAGAAACAGCAATGGCAGCACTGGATGGCATGATGGAAAACAGGAACTGATGATCCAGCAAGAATTTTGAATGGTCACCAAAAATGAGGCAGTGAGGCAGCTAGAATTTTCCCTGCTCCCAGTTCTTCCTAAAAATCCACTAAGAAGGAGGTATAACTAGAATAAATTGGAGCTAATATCAGCAAAAGAATAGGAAATATTTAATTATACCAATTGCCTATAGATGACAGTGAATTACTTCTAAATTATTCAATTTTTGTTACTAATTTTTACATAAAATTATGATCATTTATACTTGCCATGTGACCCATGTTTCTTCTTAATTGCAAATAGAGAGTTGCAATTGAGGGACCCAATGAAAGACTTGTGATTCACAAACTAAACAGTATAGAAATATGAACCTCAGTCTAAAATACTAGAATTTTCTCCCTGGCATAGGTACCTTGAATCCAACAATGGGAGAATCATGTGGGCTTTAATTTTAGTTTTTTTTTTTTTTTTTTTTTTAAATTCTTAGTTAGCTTTCCAATAGTAGGAGGAACTAGGCCACGTAGGTATGTGTCTTTAATTCCTCCCCCAAGCTGAAATTGTGAGTTGGCAGCCGCGCTCACTTACTGAGAAAGAGAGAGATGTACTAAAGAATCATGTTGCTATCACTAACCTCCTCCATCCCTTTTCTGCTCTGAGCCTGATCAGTGGAAAGAAGATGGGAACAAAGGGGCACTTAAAAAAAGTTTTATTGCAAGTTTATTTTCAAAGCAATTATGCAATTTCATTTGTAAAATTATTTCCTTATTGCATTTATGAGAAAACTTTAAAAGCCCCAAATATTATTGTCATTTTGATCTTAAAGAAAATCACAATGAGAATTTTTTTCAACCTTTAAAAGATCTTATTTTAGACATAATCTTCAATTAGTACTTTATGTCCATTAGACCTTTCTACTTTCATGCTTGTTTTATTTCCTGAAGATTTTCCAGAATTATCACCTCCCCCATGCATTTCCATTAGTTTTTCTAATTTAAACTTCGGCTTCTTGAGCATCTTGACTCTTTGAACAAATGCCTCACGGAGAAGGTAAATGCACTGACAGGCCCAGAGGGAGGAGAAAGCTGGAGTTTGAGAAGAGTGGCCACTCCATCATATCCCAAACGTAGAATTCCAAAGAAAAAATGATTAATTCTCCTTTTCACTCTCACTTTCTACTTTAAAACTCTATACCTTGCCAGAAAGCAGCCCCAACCGAATACACACAAATCAACTACTCCCCACTTGATATTTCAAAGAGGTTGTCTGGTGGCTATTTCAAATACAACATGTCCACACCAAACTTCCTGTTGCTGTTCAGTTGTTTCCTGACTCTTCATGACTCAGGATTTTCTTGGTAAAAATAATAAAGTGGTTTGGCATTTCTTTCATCAGCTCATTTTACTGATGAGGAAACCAAGGCAACAGAGTTAAGTGACTTTCTCAGGGTCACATAGCTAGTAAGTGTCTGAGGCTAAGTTTGAACTCAGGTCTTCCTGACTCCAGGTCCAAAACACTGCTAACTGCCTCAAGTTTTCTTTCATATGTATCAAATCTCATCACAATTCTTTAGAAGTCACAAAATGTGCCATTTTGAAACTTTTTTAAAGACATCATTTTGTTTCAAAATGGTAGAATGAAAGATGTGTTAAATTAAAGTCTTCTTATTACCCTTATCATAGCAGTACCTATTTGTCAGTGCCTCTAAAACTCTCTTTGGAACAGACAGACACAAATGCAAAATAACAAGGGCTTATTTTTGTTCAGAGCCCTTAATTTAAGTAGTTGATGGTTCTCTCTTTAAAAAAAAATTAAAAAAGAAAAACCTTTTTGTATCAATTTGGCTTCAACTAGGAAAAAAGTGTGTTCACTAGCAGCTGACATAAGAATATATCTGCTTGACAGACAACTAATCATAAATTGTCACTCTGGGTTACAAATAAAGCTTATTTGTGTTCGGATTTTGTGAATCAGTTCACCAATGAGTGATCTCATCTGTATGAGTTGATAAAAAATTAGCTTCAAGCAAGAGATCTAGATTGTGGAACAATGATTAAGTATTCTAAAGTTTGTGTCATGGAATCCCTGAGTCCTTCAATCCAGGAAAAACTCAGTATCACAGGCAATGGTATACCAGCAACAGCTTTTATTTCCAATGAAAATGCAGGCTTGACCTTTTAAAATTGATTTTATATTTATTTTTTAACAAAAAGTCTTAGTCAGGGTTCAACTCATTTCTAATATCAGGTCACCATGGGACCAGACAATTTCCTTATGGTGCCTACAATTTCCAGTGTACTGTTTCTAGAAAATATAAAAATGTACTCCATTCATTTTTGCTCATGCATGTTCACATTTTACTACTACAATATTTTTGGGAAAAGCAAGACTTTACTTGATATGGGTAGTGGTGGAGAACAACCTAGGGATTCTTCTGACTCTCCAGCTGCCAGTGGACCTGTTTTAGTTCTAGTGTGTAATGTGCTGACTTTGAGGAACACAGGGAATGGTTAATATGGAGGGAAGAATCTTTCAATAAAGAAGACATATCTGTCTCATACATAAAAGAAGAAACACTTTGGACGGATGAAGGCAGCTCCTTTTTAAAATCCTTCCAGACCATTATTTAAGATCTTTTCATATGCCCTAAAATATTGGGGTCATGACCTTAAAGGATCAAAGTTCTATAGCAATGTATTAGTTTTTGGTTTTTTTGTTTGTTTGTTTGTTTGTTTGTTTTTTTCTGTTTCTTAGGAGGTTGAACAATTCATGTCATTCCTACGTTTGGGAGCTGATTCTTATATCCAAACCAAATTTATTAGGCCCTGTTCTTAGTTCTGTTGCATTACCATATTCTGTATGAAAAACAATACATTTAAATCACCTGTCAATTCTACAAGTAATCTTGACTTTAAATTTAATCAAAAGAGCATTATGAAATTTTGACAGTGGTTTATCTCCTGGGCAGCATGAAATGAGGACAATGAGGGCAAAGGTAGAGAGGTAAACCTTTTGAACTTTTGTACCTTCTGAATATATGCATAAATCTCTCCCACATTTTCTGTTCCCTGACTTATCAGATGTTTATTCCTGATACAGTAGAATACTAGGGCATGTTACTCTTTCCATCCTATATTTTTAAATTCTGATGTCCAGTGTTAGATAAATTTACTTTCATTCAATTATACAAAACACAATATTTTCTAGATTGTTTGTTTATTGGGTACATCTCCAAATGTTATGTGGCATGGCCTTTCCAGAAGAGAAATAAAATATACCTCTCTAAATTGACTCCTCTTCCAAACTTTGTTATTTCTATGAAGAATAAACATGATCTTTTGAGTTACATAGGTTTGTAACTTTAGAATTATGTTTAATTCAAGGGCAAATAGGTGACATAGTAGATAGAATGCTAAGCTTAGAATCAGGAAAACCTGAGTTCAAATATGACTTCAGACACTTACTAGAAGTGTGATGCTAGTAAGTAAACAAAAACAAAAACAAAAAAAAAAGGAAGAAATACAGGCAATCAGCAACGACATGAAAATTGTCCCACATCAGTAAGTTAAAAAATATATAAGGGCATACCTCATGACTATTATAAAGATGATGAAAAGGAGAATGACAATTGTTAGAGGGGCTGTGGGAAAACAGGAATATTAGTGAAGTATTGGTGAAATTTTGAATTGGTCCTATCATTTGGTCTTACAGTGCTTGACTCAGTGATACCAGAACAAAGAGGTCAAAGACAGAGGGAATGTAGACATATATACAAAAATACTAACAATACAACTTTTTGTGGCCAAAAAACCCAAAAAAACCTATATGCTAAGAGGTGATTCTTCATTTTGGGAATGGGTAAGTACCTGATAGTATATAATTACAATGGAATATTATTGTGCCACAAGAAATGATTAAAAAAAAGATGGATTTAGAGAAACTTTGGAAGATTTATTTGAACTGAAGCAGCATGAAGTGATCAAGAATTAGGATAGCAGCCTTAATCATTAATGCAATAATGTAAATGGAAAATAATTTTGAAAAAATCAAGAACCCAAATCAAAGTGATGACCAATAATGAATTCATAAGTTATAATAAAACATGCTTCTCATCTCTCGTCAGGGAGCATATAATAAGATGTCCATTTTCAGACATGGTTACTGTGTGACTTACATTTACTTGACTATACTTTTTTTTTTAAGAGCTTTTATGGGAAGAAGGGGAGAGTTAGATGGTGTTAGTGATATGAAATGGAAGAAAGAAAAAAACATCAGTGAAACTTTAAAATAGAAGAGGAAAATTTAATTCAGAGGAGAATATACAAATAGAACAATTTGGTTACTATTTTGTTAAATCTAATATAATACACTTAAAATGAACTGTGTAATGTAGGCTCAATTTTTCAATTTTTTTTAGTTTTTCAAATCAAAATATTTGTTGATGATGTTTTTTTTAAGGTCATAATATATGAGAAAATATAAAATAAATGAGAAGTTTAGTGGCTTCTTATTGCCTTTAAGGTAAAAATAAAAACTTTTACCTATTTAATATAATAATAATAATAATAACAGAAACTATAATTTATATAGCAATTACTATGTACACAGTACTGTGCTAAGCATTTTACAAATATTATCACATTTGATCCTCTTGCAGGTAGGTGCCATTATAATTTTCACTTTATAATTGAAGATGCTGAGGCAAAAAAAGGTTAAGTGACTTACCCAAAGTCACACAGCTAGTAAGTGTTTAAGGAAGATTTGAGTTCAGGTCTTCCTGACTCCAGGCCCAGTGCTCTATCTGCTGTTGCCACCTGGATCCTTATGCTTACTCTGGTTCTAAATTATCCTTTCCATCATGCAGTGCCTGCCACCCAAACAGGCCTTCTGACTATTTTCAGAACTTTACATTTCATATTCTCCATGCACATAATACTTTTTCCCCCTATTCCTGACTCACATTTTTTTTTCTGCCTTTCCTTAATATTTTTTTAAAGCTGATCTCAGGTGTCACCTCCTCCATCTATTTGCCCTTGATGCCCCAAGGTGTTAGTGTTCTCTCCCTTTACAAATATTTTAGAGCACTTCTATCCTTAATTTCCTTCATTCCTTTTCTTGCCTTATACATTTATGTATACATATTTCATCTCTTCATTAGACTGTAAGTTTCTTGAAGGCAGAGACTTTTTTTTCTATGTCCAGTGTTTTTGTGATGTCTTACTTATATGAAATACTTAATAAATGTTTCTTGAATATTGTTATCTTTATCATGGAACACTAGAACTTAGACATACTAAATGGGTACCTAACACACATTTATTGAAATGAAATGAAAAGAGGTTATATTAACACACAGGCTTTTTCTGGTTTGCTTTACCCAAAGATATAAGTGAAAAAATAATATTTCATCTTTAGACCCTGACCTGGCATAGGTATGTTTTCAACAATTTATTATTACTATCCAATAACTCTGTACACCTCCTACTAATATTTTCTACTTCCTTTCATTGTTCAGCTACAGCTGTAACTAGATAAAACCTAAATTCATCAAGAAACTATTTCATTCATGAACAGGGACAAAATTCTTCACTATGAAGTAATAGAAAATATTGTACTATTCTCAAGTTTGATAATTCTAAAACATATACATATTCTACACACTCAGTTATTTACTTATAATTTTACTTCTTTCCACCCACAGTTACTGTTTTTTCTGCTGCTATCATTAATGATAAAAGCATTTATAATCCTTAAAAAAAACAGAGGTTGGGATAATTTGCTTCTCAGCTTACTTTAATATATGGAAAATTGTTTTGGAAAAGATAGCAGTAACCAGAAGTTCAATATAATGGAAAAAGTTAACAAAAAAATGCAATATCTAGATTGCTAATAAAATTTAAAATTTCAGTGTTACTTTACATAGTGAAAACACAAGACTTGCTCTATATTTTAGAGATAAAGCTAATATAACAATAAAATGAAATGTAGTAACTATATTAAAATATTAAAGAAATAAAACTTTCATTTCAGAATAAAATTGAGATTCCTAAATAATTCAGGAAGGTTCATACTATCTCACATCCCTGAAAAGCCCAAGAAAGTGTTTTGTTGACTTTTAAACAGGAAAGCTGAAATAATTTTAAAGTAAAGAAAAATCTCCAAAAATGATACATTAAATAGCATTTCAATTCAAAAGATGCTATATATATCATAAGTACATTTCACCAGTAAGACCATACATGTCACAAAATTTATCATAATACTTAATAATTTAATTAATATCTTATTCACATTGATTTTCAATATCACATGTTATTTTCTTTCTCCTTTCCTTCCTGCTTTTGCCACACTCTTCTCATTTTCTCCAGCTTTCTTTTTATCTATTTTATTTCTTGTCACATTCTTTGACAATAAACTTGTATAGTACATACAAATGATTCAAACTTTCCTTTCTAATATTTCCTTTCTTCCCCAATTGCCATGCTTATGTCATTGTTAAAATTCTCTTAAAGCCATTCTCAAATTCTAGAATTCCCATATATATATATATGTATATATATATATGTATGTATGTGTGTGTGTGTGTGTGTATGTGTGATCTTTACTGGCTTCCTAGTTTCCTCTCACTCATGATAACATCTATTGTACTAACAAGAATAATAGCCATGGAGTAGGAGCAGGAAATAATAATTCAAGTGAAAAAGATCTGGGGAATTATTATAGATAGGAAGGAAGGTCAGAAACAAACAAGTATTAAGTATTTACTAAGCACCAGTACTAAGTACTGGTGCACTAAGTACTTTACAAATATTATCTAGTTATGATACTCATAACAACCCTGGGTGGTAGATGTTATTATTCTGCCCATTTTGCAGTTGAAAAAATTGAGGCAGATAGAGGTTAAGTGATTTGTCCAGGGTCACACAGCTAGTAAGTGTCTGAGGTCAGATTTGAATTCATGTCTTCTTGACTCTAGTCTCAATGCTCTATCCTCTGCAAGCTCAATCTGTCACTAATGTCACATGGCAACCAAAACAAGCTAATGGTAACTAAAGCTAAAATGACAGATGTAGTGACTAGGATTATAAAGCTGGTAGTCTACCTACACTCTTCCCTGATCAGATTACTTGTACAATATCTATGTTCAGTTACCAGGATCACATTTTAAGAAGGGCATTGAGATATTATAAAGTATCCAGAAGAGAGCAACCATTATGTGAAAGGATTAAAGGTCACCATGTAGAAACTAATTAAAGGAAAGAACTGCATGTGGAGAGTTGGGGAATGGGAAGGTGGAGTTTAGCATGAAATAGAGACAACCTAGAGGGTGGAGCATGATTCAGCTCAAGTTAATAAATGTTTTTTAAGTGCCTGTTATTTATTAGGAACTCTGCTAGCCACTTGTGAATGTAAAAACAAAAATTAAAACAATTCCTTCACTCAAGGGGCTTTCTATGTACAAGATACATGCAAATAAATGAATACAAACTTGTTTTAGTGTTGGAGATAGGGAGAATACTAATGGGAGACATCAGGAAATATATCATGTACAAGATGACATGAACCTCTAGCACTTCTAGGAGGAAGCCTGAAGTTTGAGGTGACGAGAGAGACTATTCCAGACATAGGGAACAGCCTAGGCAGAAGCTCAATCAGTCAATATTTATTAATCAGCTACTATAATGTCACTAGGCAGCTAGGTGGCCAGTACATAGAGCACTGGCCTGTAGTCAGAAAGACCTGAGTTCAAATCTTGCCTCATACACTTATTGGTTGTGTGACCCTAAACAAGTCACTTAACACCGTTTGCCTCAGTTTTCTCATCTGTAAAATTAGCTGGAGAAGGAAATGGCAATCCACTCCAGTATCTTTGCCAAGAAAACTCCAAATGGGATCAGAGTTGAACATGACTGAAATGACTGAACAAAAACAACAATAAGACACTAAGATACAAGTGAAAAAGTAACAGTCTACTCACAAACAGCCTACATTCTACTGAGATATAAAACCTGTTCACAGGTAAGTAAATTCAGGAAATATTCAGATTAAATACACAGTGATATGGAGAGGGTAATAACAACTGAGGGAATAATGAAAGGCCTCTTGAAAGAAGTGGCTTCTAGTTGAGTCTTTAAGATCTTTAACAGTTCTATGGGACAAGATTGAAGACAGAGAAAATTCCAGTCATGGGGGACAGCTTGTGAAAAACCTGGATTATCACATATGAGGAACATACATGTAAGCCAACTTGGCCAACATGGATAGAATATTGAACCTGGAGTAAGGAAGACAGACCTCGGTTAAAATCTTGCCTGAGACGCTTAATAGCTGTGTAACCCTGGGCAAATCGCTTAATCTCTGTAGGCCTCAGTTTTCTAATTAGTGAAATGAATAAGTGGGAATCATCCAAAGTTTCTTTTGGCTTTAAATCTATGATGTTATGACAACTAACAGCAGTGAATGAAGGAGAACGATATATAATCATCTTGGAAAGATCACCTGGGATCAGATCATGAAGGACTTTAAATTCCAAAAAAGGGTCTTTGTGTTTTCCTAGAAGTAATAAGAATGTCCACATACCTTTTTAAGGAGGGTAATGACATGGTCAGACCTGTGATTTAGGAACATAAATGTAAAGCTCACAGATACACTCATGGTAGGACCACGGGTAAAAATCTCTTAAGGAAAGGATTTGACTCTTTATCTAGGATCTCCCTAAAAAGAATTAACAAGGTCCCTTGCAGAAAATCATGTAATGTGCAAAAAATTGGGTATAGGATAGGTATTTATCTCTTCTACTATAAAAGTTATATTTAAAACATAAAAGACTCATTGCAAACAACAAAAAATATGGAAAATGATGCATTACACAATCAAGCACAGAATTCTATTTAAGGTGTTGATACTTAAAGTATTAAAACATGAAGAACTTTTGTGATACTACTGAATAGGCATTTCATTTTTTCCCCAACTCTATAATTTACTTAAGATATACATACACAAATACACATACACATGGGCATGAGTTGAACTCATTCTCCTGGCAATAGTCATCTGCTTTCTAATGAACAGAAAATACCTTAGCCATAACATAGAAAATTGATTAAAATATATAAATATAAACATATATACATATATCTCACATACAATATATTATACATTTACAAGTAAAGTATTACATTTATTGTATGTACTAGTACATAATTGTATATAATATGATATTTATGTATTACACACCACTTAACTTGGATAAACAGACATACCCTCCTTTGTCTCCATAATTAAATGCATTTGGTTATCAGGGCACTTGAAGTGAGTTACAAGTCACTTCAGGTTGAAGAATCTCCACTCTGTGCAGGTAGCCCTTTTTTATATTGCTAAGTTAATAGGTTATTATGTTAAGATGACAAGAGGCCATCAGGATGCTAAGTCAATGGAAATATGTCTTGAGCCTTTGCCCACTGAGACAATTTAGTCTTCCTCTTTCAAAGAAAAGAAATACAATTTAAAAAATAAATAAAACCTAACACATTTGGAATGAGGAACTCTGGTAGGTAGTGATCTTTTAATATCCTTCAAGAAGCTATTTCTGATTATTTTCTGAACCCAGGAGCTCCAAATCTCTCGAAATCATGAGTCTGCTTTTCAGTCTGAGAAACAGCAATCCCAGGGTTACTATTTGTTCACCTGTGCTCAGGGAAAGAATTACAAAGAAAAAGAAAGAGCCATTTCTTGGACTTGAGGTTCAAAATCAGGTTTACCTAGATAGTACCTGATTTCTCTGTCTTTATGAGCAGCGAGGGGTGAAGTGAGGGTAGGGAAGAGATATTCAATCATTCCATTGTGAAAAGTTCAATGAAGAGCTATCAAAGTTCACAGCCCAAGAGTGTGCTGGAGCCCACTCTAACTGGCTTCTGAAAGCTTATTGCTAAATGGTAAATGTGAGCATTTACATTTCAGAAATCTATATAAATCAAGACTTGATTTATTATTTCATTGATTCTCTTGACTTAGTAAAGAGTTATTGAGGCGGATTAAATTTAAAAGTGTGTTTTTTTTTCCTTTATTACAGATAACCTGGATGTTAAACATGTGCCAGCATACTCTTGTATTATTTTGTAAATGTTATTTAAGTTCAGCAGGATTCCACTAGAAGGATCAGGGAATGAAATCATCACCAGACTAGAGGCCTAGTGAATGGAGATTTTAAAAAATAACTGGTATTTCTATGGCCCTTTAAGTATTTCATGTTCATTATCTCATTTGAGCCTCATGATAATCCCTCCCTAAGCCACACATCCAAAAGGGAAAGAAGCATCTTAGCAGAAGTTTCTTCATGAAAGTGAGAAGAAATAAAAGGTGCTAGCTTAAGCCAGAGACAGAAGATCAAATATCATGTGCAGGGTTCTATCAAGCAAGATAGTTTTGCTGAAATGTAGAGCCTGCCAGACAGAGTAATATAAAATAAATCTAGAAAAAAATAGGCTGTAGTCAGATTGCAAAGTACTTTAAATGAAACTTTAGTGATATCTTCAACAGAAATAGGAAAACTAAGCAGAGGGATGGTTTTAAGGTGAAAGAAAATGAATTCTATCCTTAGTATGTTGTTTGAGGTAGATATGAGATATTCCAGTAGAAATGTTCATCAGGCTATTGGCAATAGGTGCTTCCATATTTTTGAAGAACTATCTGTTGGTAGAGACATTATATTTGTTCTGTTTGGCCTCAAAAGGCAAAACTTGAAGTGATGGGTAAAATGTGAAGACAGATTTCCGTTTAATGTAAGGAAAAACAACAAGAGCTGTCCAAAAGTGGATTGAGGTGTCTCAGGTGTTTGTGGGTTCCATTTCATTGGACTTCTTCAGGAAGAGAATAGATCATCATCACTTTTCTACATTGTAGAGGGATTCTTTGGCCAAATATAAATTGGACTAGATGGTCTCTAAAACTCCTTTCTACTCTGTTTATGGGTCTCTTATTCTGTGGACTCTCCAAAATTCTATAATAAAGTGGTGTCAATTTGTAAACTGTTAGCCCTTCAGTTACTTTGGCTCAATTAGGTCAAGCCTGGTGACAGCAAGGTGGGTGACAGGCTTCCCTCCTCAAGAAAAATCGATTGTTTAATTCTAAGGAGATTGGTTAGACTAATAAAGGATTAATAGGGAAGGGAGTCTACATCATAACCATAAATTATTAGTCTTTAAGCAGTAGTTCCTATAGATCAGACACTTGCAAATCATTAAAAAAAAATTAAATCAGCTTTTTTTTAAATTTTAGACAGTGTAATGTTCTTCCACTCTTCATATTCACTTCTATACATATTTTAGCACAATTATGGAAACACAATGTTTCCACAGGGAATTGGTAAATTACATTTCTGTCATTTATGCCACGACAATTTGACAATTTGCAGTGTATGAAGTGAACGTAGGTAGTATTAGTGGCGGTATTTAAGGTAAAGGAAAAGATGACTACTGTTATCTATTGTCCTTTGATAATGTTTACTAATCAAATGTTTTTATTGGCTCATGATAGTGATGCAAATTCTAAAACGGGAATGAAAGAAGAGCATCCAGGAAGCAGAAAAGAACAGAAAAAAGATTCAGAGGGAGACACAGATATGAAACTAATATGTAGATTTTTAAAATTTTTTATGTATTTTTTTGGGGGGCGAGGCAATTAGGGTTAAGTGACTTGCCCAGAGTCACACTGGTAGTAAGTGTTACGTGTTTGATGCTGGATTTGAATTCACTTCATTAATATGTTGAATTTATAAAAATACTTTTAAAAAGAGAATAGGAGTAGAGATTCATAGTTCCATATGTAATCCTCTTTTTTTGTTGTTTTGGATTGTGTATGGAAATGTTCATGCTTGTTGGTACTTGCTAAATTCAGAATAACAAACAAATTAAAATTAAAAAATGACTTTAACAAAGTAACATCTGTCTGCAGTGGCCTAGGAAACACAACTTATGTTTGAGTTGGTACTTAAGACACTTTCACTAAACTTTCCTTATAGGGAAAGTGTTTGAACCCCACTTCATATTCAGTTGTTAACAACTTGGATCAAGGTAACATGTGGAGATGGCCAACCAGTAACATCCTACTTGTGACAGGAGTCCTCCATTACAAGGGCAAGGAAAAAACTCTAGTAAATAAGATTGAGGAATTGAAATCTCTAATTCAAGTGGAGGACCCACAAGAAGAAATGAATATGCCAGACCTGACAATTTTGGGGTCAGGGTGCAGGAAGAGCTCTGAAGGTACAAATGAGCTAGTGTGAATAAGTGTGGTGGTTATTTGTGTTAACTGACCCTACAAGGGAAGATCAAGAAAGAATATATGTGTGTGTGTGTGTATGTGTGTGTGTATACATATACACACACACACACAGAGAAAGAGTACTAGAGAGGATTATTATGATACAGGATTTTAGAGGGAAGAATGAATAGCAGAGAAGACATCTGCCAAAAAACAGATTAATATAATTATGTTGAACAAAAAAAGAGATCCATCTCCCTGAAGCTGTGAGATAGTCCCCTCCCACACCCCCAGGTACAGGTAAACACACTAAATGTGTCACTCTCTAGTCAACAAACTTGAAATGCCCTGTTACCTCTAATCTCAAATATAAACTTTACAATTCAGGGTCATAATACTAGTTTTCTGTAAGACTGGATATAACTTTCCTATCTTGGGCAATTTGTGCTTATTAATAAAGAGAAGAATTGTCTATAAATATTTGTTGAATTAAATATGGGTGTCTTCTGTGTAATCTATATGATATCTTCAAGAGCCAAAGGGAGACAGAAGTATGTGTGTATGTGTGTGTGTGGGTGTGTGTGTGTGCATGTAGTAAATAAATGGATTAGAGGCCTTAAACAATTGTGCAAGGCATGTTTCTGTGCCCTAGGAATCTCATGTGCTGTGTTTGTGCTTGACACATCCACCAAAAGAAGATTAGTTTACTGAAATTATGTCTATTAATGCCATGGCAATTCAAATACAGCCCAAGCTATGTGCTATAAAGTCAATTTCTGAACACTGTACCCATACTCTTGAGGACCATGCTTGAGGTCATGAGATATAACAATAAGTAGAAAAAAAACTGTTAATATCAAGAATCACAGAAAAAGGAAAAGAAAAAGAAAAAGTACCATACAGATTCCTTACAGAAGATTCAAACCAAACTAGTCACTGGCTAATTTTCCTGCCTTTATTACTTTATTATGGTGAATACTGATTACAGGCACACACACATACACACATATACTTTGCCACATATACATATATAAACATACATATATAAACAAACGTCATATATGGAAACCCAAGTTTCCAGGCCTCAACTACTAAGAGATTTGGGGTTATCAAGAGATAAATATAAATTAAATTAAAGCAGAGAACAAAATCTTTGCCTAGATTTTAGGAATTTTCCTGACTGGTGCTGGGAGGAGGAAACTCAGAGCAACTATAATGGTATTTCTAACTTTTCATTTAATATAAATCACTAGCAAACAGGGCAGGGAACCTGAGGGGATATTACATTGCCTTAGGTTAAAAACAAACTAAAAATTGTATCTGGATGTGTTACATTGAAAAGTCAAAATCTTACAATTAAAAGTGAGCAAATTTCCAGTAAAAGTGAAGAATATACTCCATGAAGCCTAGCTCTTCAAAGATAGTATCAAGTCTAATAATGTAAGATAATAAATATGTATCATAAATAAATAATTTATAATTAATAAATAATATCAGTAAAAAAGTATCATAATAAAGTATGTTTCATGCTTCTTCAAATAATAAAACTTATTAAGTAAATTCCAAATATTATTGTGAATTACCACTGGGAATCTGACAACTACTCTACCATTATATTTTGTTTTTAAATTTAAAAAAGTTGCATAAATAAGTCAAATTCTGGCATGAAAACATGGGTGAATTTACTCAGTACTGTATAGTTTCTGAAAACAACAAAGATGTCAACATTTTGAATACGTTTCAATTGAGCTTGAGTTTTCAATTTCAAACTATTGGCAACAAGCAATTTTGCTTAGTTTTTATTTCTTCTCTATGGTTTCTTTAAGTTAATATAGAAATTGTGATACTTGGAAATGTGCTTTAAACTGTTATGCTAAATGTGACAATGCCTTTTCAATGTATGAACATATTCATTAAAGGAACAGTACTCTGTTTCCTCAATGCCTTGCAATAACATACTTCTTCCCTGAACCCTCTACCTCATCCTGTTCCCCCTCCCCCCAATTCTTAAGCTTTGCTTTTTCTGGCTATTGCAAACCTGAAGACATAATGGCACCGAAGATCTTTACTTGAGGCATAAAATTACCTTTTATTAGGATCCAATCCTATGGAAATAATTTCTTCACTAACACACACCATTTTTCTCAGTCTCCTTGTTTTTTCTTCTAGTTCAAGCCAGTAAATCTCACTGTGCTTCCGGTCTTCTCCATTTATGATTATGTAGAGTTTTTGCCCAATCCAGTCAGAAGCAATTGCTTTTGGTATTCCAGGAAGATTACCATCTATAAGCTGCAATAAGATTTAAAAGAATACATTAGGGGCTGGGGGAAAGGGTTTGGAGTTGGAGATAAGGATTTAGAGTCAGCTTTTTCTTTTGTTTTATCTTCAGTCACTCTTATCCTACACTATAAGACTCACTGAGGATAAAATGAATGTGTTATATTTACAGGTATATTACAGTGTAAAATTCTACCATTTTAGCTTTAAAATTCTATAAGCAGGCCAAGATAAATATCTTCTGGGGTCCAAGAAAAGGAAAGCAAACATAAGTGTATTCAAAATTGTCAAGTAAGGGTTCTGTGTGTGTGTGTGTGTGTGTGTGTGTGTGTGTGTGTGTGAGAGAGAGAGAGAGAGGGAGAGAGAGAAAGAGAGAGAGAGGGAGAGAGAGGGAGAGGGAGAGAAAGAGGGAGGGAGGGAGAGACAGGGAGAGAGAGACAGAGAGACAGAGAGATATCACAGTAAAGCTGAGAGCTTTCAGCAAAAAAGTTATTTCATCTAGTCTAAACCCCTCATTTTACAGATTAGGAAATTGAAACACAGGAAATTGAAACACAGGGAGTTGAAACACAGCTACAAAATCAGCTACAACAATGCCCTTATCTAACACAGAAGAACCTTTGTAAAGTATTAACTTCAGTAAGCAAACGTGAAAATAACCTCCCTTTGCCTTCTTTATGTCTTCTTCACATTCCCTTTGTAGGATATCTAATAGAAATTTTATCATAATTTAGTTTTTTTTTCAAAATTATATTTACCATGCATTAGTATTACCTAGAGAAAAGCAGTCACAGGATAGTGGAAAGAACATAGAATTTTGAGCCAGAAAAATTCAGTTTCAAATCCAGCCTCTGATACACACTCCTTGTATGATCATGGCAAGCTCACTTATGCTTCTAGAGTCCCATGCAACCCTAAGACTAAAATTACAGATGAACTGCTGATCTGCATGAAGGTGGGGGACTTCCATCACTTGGAGTTTCCTATATAGTCTTTAACCAAAAAAAAAAAAAAAAGGATTAACTCTATGAGTGTAAAAGTGAATATCACAATGTTTAATATGGACCAGCCTTATTCAGTAGATAGATAACGGATCTGTGATTTCAAAGGTGTAGGAATTTCCTGGTTGGAGAACTTCTACTAATGTACAACAGCACTTACTCTGCAATTTGGAGTCCTACAGAGCTTCTTAGAGCACTGTTACTTGACCAGGGTCACACAGACAATTTATGTTACAGATATTACTTGAACTGAGGGCTTCATGATTTTAAGGTCCTCTCTCTGTCCACTATACCACATTGTCTCCTACAACCAAGGTGAGAACTAGGGACACACAAAAGGACATTCTTTCCTCAATGACCAGAAGAAATATAAAAAGTGAACCCCACAGGTGGTGGGAAAAATATAAAACCAGATTTTAATGACCGAAAAGCCTAGTGTATATATAAACTTAGGCTGAGAAGAATTGTGATATGAGACATTGCCCACTTTGTTACATACTTTGCTTGTACATAATTTATCATAAGATTTACTAACACTTTGTGTAAGCTAATTTGTGCTATTTAAATAGCTGATATGAATTATTAGGAAGTGGCACAATAGGAGTATGCAAAGGAAGGACCCCAATTACAGGTTACTGTGCAAGGAAGAGAAACCCCGAATTCTTGAGGAGCAATAATAAAATATTTCCTCTGAAGAATCATTCTCTATATAAAGAGTTGTCCAAATGTTTCTGTGCACTCAAGACATGGTGTTAATTGCATAAAAACCTAAAACATCACAGAACCTTCTAAATGATATCCACAGTAACACAAAAGAGTTCGCTCAATCTATCCACATAGAAAACGAGTGGATAAAGGGTGGCATTATCCAGTCAAAAAACACGCTGTAAAATTGACAGCCCATAGAGCTTATCTATTGTTACTTATATTTAAGACATATGCCCACATATGCCCACAAATAAGATGGGCCCAGAATTGAACATGAGGAGAAAAGTGGGTTGGATTGTTTTTGGAAAATTGAACAGTTCTTCTTGTGACCCCAATATTCTTCCTGTAACAAAGTCCTAACTTTATTAATATCAATATTCTTCTGGTGATGCAGCATGGCTTCAAGTCATGGAATATCACAGTTTCTAAAGAATTAAATTTGAAGGGCACAAAAAGGGCAAAGGAACAGTGGATGTCAAACATGACTAGGCTGCAATACATTACAATGAAAAAATACATGAAAGAGGCAGACTAAAGGAAATTTTGAGAGAGGCCTATGACCAGAAAAGAAAATGGGCTAGTCATGGAGTAAGAACAAAGGATAATTGATGAACTGACGGAAGGTTCATGTGGTCCAAATAGGATATACACACAATGTTATAAGATGTTGTGTAGATTCTACTGATCATTCAGGGGAGAATATAATAAATTCATGTAGGATAAGGAGTGGATGGATTACAATCTGAACTGCCAGAGAGAGTGCCCAGAATAATGACATTATAGATTCACTATAACATTCACTATAACACTATAACATTTTAGTTTTCATTGGAGAATTTAGAGAAATTATTGATAATTTCCCACTTTGGTTTAGGAGACAGATCCAGATACGGGAGGGGAAGGAGGAGGAAAAGAAAGAGGAGGAGGAGGGGGAGAAGAAGAAGAGGAAGAAGAAGAATCTCCTAAATTTTCTCTTTACCCAAATTTATTCCCAAATGAACAGAAAAATAAGTAGATTGCCCCTAAAAGTTGTTATTGACTATGTTGGATAACACACACACACACACACACACACACACACACACACACATATATATGTGTGTGTGTGTGTGTATGTATATATATGTGTATATATGAGTGTGTGTGTGTGTGTGTGTATATACATATATATAGAGAGAGAGACTCAGCAATGGGGTTAAGTGACTTGCCCAGGCTCATACAACTAGTAAGTGTCACGTGTCTGAGGTCAGATTTGAACTCAGGTCCTCCTGACTCCAGGGCTGGTGCTCTATCGCCACTGTGCCACCAAAATAAGTTTTCTGATTTTAAGATTCATCTTATCTAGAAAGTGCAGTGACCAAGAGAATCTTATATTGAATACTTTTATTGTCCATATTCATATTCCTACTCCTGAAAATTTTAGATAATGTGTTGAGAACTATATAGATAAACAAAGACACTCTGTAACATCACTACATTGCAGAAATAAGGGATAGAGGGAAGAAAGGGATAAAACCATCTTCTAAACTTCTTGCCTTTCCTACATATTTAATCTCATCTTTCCTTCTTGTCATCCCACCTCGATGCACTGGAGGAAAAAGAAGGAATAAGAATTTAGCTACTTTATAAAGCTATCTTATTTTATGTTAAAGCAAATAGAGTTTTGATTTTTCTAATAAAATGTCTTATATAGCATACATTTATGATGCTGCTTATAACTTTAGAACTGGAAACTGGTATAAATTCACTTATGATTGGAAATTAAGGAGTATCTTAACGAGTAAGTGAGTATCTTTTCCCTTGCTACAAGTCATTTGTATGGAAGAACTTGGGTAATAAGGAGAATCTTACTGAAACTGAAAATACTTTAGACAAGCTTTCTAGTGCACATAATACTGCTTTTAATTGGTTCTTAACTAAATTAATTAAGCCGATATGACTCACTATACAGTCACAACTCAACTTGAAAAATACAAAAGGGAATGGCTGGAATAACAAAAGCAAAGAACCCTGAATTACTTCTGATTTTCATATTAACAAGGGAGTTCAGTCTAGAGAGAAAAGGTTAATTTGTTTTTTAATAGGCTTTTGAAAGGAGTGATCAGGTCTAGTGTGATAATTTATGGTTAATCATATGTTTAAATGCAAAATGGATTAATCTATTAATATTAGAGCCACTATTGTCTAACAAAAAACAAAACTATCTTTGCAATAACTTTAAAACACCAGGCTTCCCTTTTGAGAAAAAGTGGCAGATTGATAAGTCAAGAAAATTGAAGTTTTCTATCAAAAGCAGCAGCCTAGCATGAAGGCCTAAGTAACAGGAATACCCCCAACTCAATCCTTGCTCATCAAGTGCCTCTTCCTTAGTTCTACCCTCTCTGATCATTTCAAGCTCATTTCGACAGGCTTTACTGATGGTGGCACTGTACGCTCACTACTGAGCAAGATGAATGCATACTGGGTCTTCACACACCAAATTAAAGAAAAATCTCTCAGTAAGTCATTGCCAAAAAAATGGAATTACTGGAGCAGAAGATTACTAAACTCAACCACAGTAACTTTAGTACATTGAGATCTTGAAGGAAACTCCTACAAAAGAGACATGAGTATAGCAAAACACTATACAACAATAATGCCTCCAAATCACGTTAAGAGGGGCATTAGGAACAATCATTTTCTTACATGGCCTGCAGTAAACACTTCATTTTACAAAAGAAATAAGAAAGCAACAAAGAAATAAACAGTGATATGTCATGTGTGAGACCCACATTTTAGGAGCTAAAAACCAATCTCATGCTGCTGAGTTAAGAATACAATCGGTAGAGACAGAGTCTTACTTCTTAAGCTACCTCATAGGGATCAAACATAATGAAGTCTGAATCCTTGGGCAACAGGTCTGCTTTAGAGGCAATCAACTCTTATGACTAGATTGGACCCGTGAAAGCTCAGATATATTAATTTATTTTTGCCAAATGAGAATATTTAACAAAGTTGGTAAGTATACAGTGGCAAAGTCATGTAAAGAATGGAATTAATTCCTAAAATTCAGAAATCAGCTATTATCATGAAAACAGCAGATATTTTAGATTAGAAAGGACTTAAGTCACACAGTAGAGATTTTCCCAAAAAGTAGAATGTAAGTCATTTTGGGAATAAAAAATCATATTTTATATAAGATGAGGGGATTCAAATAGATCACTGAGTCAAAAGTTGAAAATGACCTCAGTGGTGATCTGGTATGACTTCTAGTAGCAATAACCTCTTCCAAAGATTCTCTGATAATTGGTCTCAAATTGGGAATTTCTAGTTATAAGACAGGCCACCAGCTCCCAAAAAAAGCCCATTCTGCTTTGGAGAATTTTACTCTAAATTTTAGGAAGTTTTTTTTTATGTCTAGTTGGTTTTAGCTCCTCAACTTTCATCCATTGCTTCTAGTTCTGTTCTATATTGCTAAGTAGAATAAATATAATGTCTGTTGCTTAAAATATTTGATGGCAGCTATCATGCTCCACACCTCTTCTCTAAGCTAAAAATTCCCAGCTCACTCACTTGAACCTCTTATATTATGATCTCTGAGCAACTGAACATAATGGTATAGTGTTTAAGGACAGCAATTACTAGGTAAGGGCTTGTTATTGGATATAACTGTTGGCAACCCTGGAAAGCAATCTGGAAGAAATTAGGTTTGTAGACAAAAAAAAAAAAAGAAAAGATTAAGTCACTTCTAAAAAAACTATTACTAAATTGCTATTTTCCTCAAATTAGATCAGTCTCAAAATAAGAGTAGATCTATTCAAATATTTACTTTCAAATGACCTCCTGAGGAATTTTTTTCAAGTTCATAAATATATTATTCCAAATTACTTAATGACCACTAATAAATGTCCTTTGCAGTTGTGGTACACTTATTTATACTCCTAATGCAAATAATAGACCCTAGATTGAGTTTAACTGATATTTGAGCAGCAGTAAATACATAAGTAAAAAATCAAACAAAACTCCTAAAAACACTTGAAGATTAGCAGTCATACCTGTGTTTTCCTAGCAAAATCCATATTGATACTCAAAAGTAAATTTTGTGACAAAAAATAGAGCACGCCATTTTGTTTTATGTAAGCGATGTCAATAACTGATGACAGAGACATCTTCTGAGCAACTTTCTTGGTATCCATATCAAAAAGTATAATTTGTCATTTGCAATCCACACATAAGGTATAGGCTCAGTATCTGTCAACAAAGAAGAATATCAATAAAAAGAAAATGTTGTAGGGGAAAAAATAAAAGAGATGTATTTATGGTATCAATCAGTGAGTGGAGAGAAAAACCACATGGGTTTGGCTGAGGTTAATAACAAATTTCTCATACAGGACCTAGTGTTCTAAACTAGCTAACCTTACGTTCATTCTTCTCCATTGTTTCAGCTTTTGTTCATACTTCTCAATGTTCATCAGAGTCTTTATCTCTCAGATTATTAAAAAAAAAGCCTTAAGGAAAACCTTATTCTTATCAGCATCTTCGATTTGTCCCAATCTCCAGTCTAATCATCAAGGTAATATTTTTCATTTTCCATGTTATAATGTATTGGAATTCTGAGCTCTTGAAATTTATAATGGTGCTTCATTCTGGAAGCATGGTGAGATAACTGGAATTGGTATAGCAAGATATTGAGTAGAAATGTTTGGATTACTACTACAAGAAATTCATTAACATAAAAAAAAAAACTCAAGGAATTTCTCAATTCTTCCTTTTAGAATCTGAAAAGGGGAAGGGAGTTAAGCCAGGCTATCTAACAAGAATGAATCACCCATCACAAGCTTCTGCCTTTATGCCTAACTTCAAGATTATACTGTCTGTATTTTTATTTGAGAAGTCTCAATGCAAGAAATAATACCAGAGTCAGAGGAGGCAGGCAATTTTTTTTTCATAGATTCTTGTTGCCCTTAGTTCAAGAGTCCTCCTCCTCCCTCTCTGTCTCTCCCCTTCTCTCTCTCTCTCTCTCTCTCTCTGTCTCTCTCTGCCTCTTTCTCTCTTTTATTGTTATTATTATTATTATTATTATTACTATTTCCACAGCAATTCCCCATGAGAAAAGCAAAATGCCCTGAAACATGGAGTATTTCCTTATTAGTGATGATAGTTACATCAGTTGCAGATATGATTTCAGGAAGAATCATAAGAGTAAAAAAGAACACTGAGAAATAATTATTTTAGCATTTATTCACAAAAGGAATATTCTAGAACAGTTCCAAACCTTAGAGCATGGACCTTTATGTAGTCACATGGTTAATCTTTATTGCAAAGGGAGGGAAGAGGGTAAAAATCCACATGTGCATTAAGCATTATCATTTTTATTTTTTAATTAATTAATTTTTAGTTTTCAACATTAACTTCCACAAGATTTTGAGTTCCAAATTTTCTCTCCCCTCCCCACCCCAAGACTTCTGAATACCCCTTCCTCCAATCTCTATCACACCCCCCCCTTCTCTTATTCCCTTCCCCTTCTATTTTCCTGTAGGGGAGGATAGATTTCTAGAGTTGCAAATTCTTTCCCTTCCTCCCTCCCCACCCACTCTCATTGAGAAGGCAAGCAATTTGATATAGGTTATCCATGTGGAGTCATGCAAAACACTTCCATAATAGTCATGTTGTGAAAGACTAATTTCCCTGCATCTTATCCCAGTCTCATTTTTTTCTATTCTCTACTTTGACCCTGTTTCTCCTCAAAAGTGTTTGCTTTTTACCCCCTCCCCCAATCTGAGCTCCATTCTAACATTCCCCCCTCTTATCTCTCTCCTCCCTATTTTTCTATAGCTTAAGATAGATTTCCATACCCAATTGAGTGTGTATATTATTCTCTCCTTAAGCCAAATCTGATGAGAGTAAGATTCACTCATTCCCTCTCACCTCCCCCCTCTTTCTCTCCATTATAAAAGCTTTTTCTTGCCTCTTTTATGTGAAATAATTTACCCCATTCTACCTTTCCCTTTCTCCTCCCATTATAATTTTCTCTCACCCCTTAATTTTATTTTTAGGTATCATCCCTTCATATTAAACTTACCCTGTGTCCTCTGTGTGTGTGTGTGTGTGTATGTATGTGTATGTGTATATATATATATATATATATATAATGAATATGTATATATGTATGTATTCTCTCCAACTACCCTAGTACTGAGAAAGATCTCATGAGTTACAAATATCATTTTTCCATGGACAGTTCAACTTTAATAAGCCTCTTATGATTTCTCTTTCCTGTTTACCTTTTCATGCTTCTTTTGAATCTTGTATTTGAAAGTCAAATTTTTTATTCAATTCCAGTCTTTTCATCAAAAATGCTTGAAAGTTCTCTATTTCATTGAATATCCATTTTCCCCCCTGAAAGACTGTACTCCATTTTGCTGGGTATGTGATTCTTGGTTTTAATCCTAGCTGCTTTGACCTCCAGAATATCATATTCCAAGCCCTCTAAGTCTTTAATGTAGAAGCTACTAAATCTTGTGTTATCCTGACTGTGGCTCCATGATACTTGAATTGTTTCTTCTGGGTTGCTTGCAATGTTTTCTCCTTGAACTGGGAACTCCTGGGAACTCTGGAATTTGGCTATAATATTCCTAAGAATTTTCCTTTTGGGATCTCTTTCAAGAGGTGATTGGTGGTTTCTTTCAATTTCTATTTAACCCTCTGGTTCTAGAATGTCAGGGAATTTTCCTTGATAATTTCTTGAAAGATGATGTCTAGGCTCTCTTTTTGAACATGGCTTTCAGGTAGTCCAATCATTTTTAAATGATCTCTCCTGGATCTATTTTCCAGGTTAGTTGTTTTTCCAATGAGGTATTTCACATTGTCTTCTATTTTTTCATTTGTTTCATAATTTCTTGATTTCTCATAAAATCATTAGCTTCCATTTGCTCCATTTTAATTTTTAAGGAATTATTTTCTTCAATGAGCTTTTGAACCCCCTTTTCCATTTGGTCAATTCTGCTTTTTAAAGCATTCTCCTCCTCATTGGCTTTTTGGACCTTTTGCCATTTGGCTTAGTCTATTTTTTAAGATGTTATTTTCTTCAGCATTTTTTTGAGTCTCCTTTAGCAAGCTGTTGACTTGTTTTTCATAATTTTCTTGCATCACTCTCATTTCTCTTCTCAATGTTTCCTCTGCTTCTATTACTTGATTTTCAAAATCCTTTTTGAGCTCCTCCATAGCCTGAGACAAAATCATATTTTTTCTTGGAGGCTTTGGATATAGGAAGTTTGACTTTGTAGTCTTCTTTTGGTTGTATGTTTTGATCTTCTTTGTCCCCAAAGTAAAATTCTATAGGCTGATGTTTTTTCTGTTTTTTGTTTTTTTTTTTTTTGCTCATGTCCATAACCAGTTACTTGACTTTTTAACTCTTTGTTAAGGTAGGGCTCTGCTTCTAGTGTAGAGGGTGTACTGTTCCCAGCTTCAGGGGTTTTGTGAAGCTGTTTTCAGAGAGACTTCTAGGGACCTGTGAATTTTCAGTTCTTTCAAGGTGGTACGATTAAAGACAAGGTGTTTACTCCTTTCCTGGCCTGTGCTCTGGTCTATGAGTGTCCACAAGCACTCTTTTCTGTCTTGGAACTGCGAGGAGGATTCACTCTCTGAAGCTACCACAAGCTCCACCAGGTCAGCCCTCCTGTTTGCCCCAGGACCACCACACAGGACTGTGACCCAGATTCAAGCACAGGTAAAGCCTTAGCACCAACAAAGAGATCCCTGTAAGCCCCCTCTGATCAGTCACTCAATTCCCCCATCATTTATGGGCCCAGAGATCCTGAAGCAGCCACTGCCACTGTGGCTACCTCCCCTGGGCTGTGCTAGGGCTAGAGCTGGACCTTGCTGCTTTCTCACCCAGGTCTGGCAAACCTTTCCCACTGACCTGAGTTGTCTTTGGTGTTTGTGGGTTGAGAAGTCTCCAAATTGACACAGCTGTTCATGATTTAGTCCCCGAGGCCTGTTACAGGTTTTCTAGGTCTCAGTCTTTGCCTGCACAGCCCACACTAAACTATGCTCCTCTCCCAGCCTGGTGAAACAGACCTTTCCCATCAACCATCCAGATTGTCTTGGGCTGGAAATTTGTTTCACTCTGTCTTTTTGTGGATTCTACTGCTCTAGAATTTGTTTAGAGTCATTTTTATAGGTATTTTTAGGGGTTTGGGGAAGAAGCAAATCCCTGCTTTTACTCTGCCACCTTCTATCATTTTTATTTTTATTTAGTTTCAATACAATATCATTATAACTCAGGAAAAATAACTAAATGTCTTTAGTAGATTGAATTTACATTTAATTTGATATTTATATGTACACAAATATACATGTATACATGTACAATTTTAAGTATACATCGATATTATTATAATTAATAAAATGCAAATTACCTTAAATACAAAAAACGAGGAATCATTTTTTTCAGGTTTGATCTTACTTCACTAGGAATCAACCTTGACATGTCTCATTTTCCTGTTTTCTCATTCCTAGGGGTGGGAAGGTAAGGAAAAAAGTCTAGAGACAGAGAAAACCATAATGCAAAGAGAAAGTACGATGACTCTTGAGTGAGTATATGTAGCTATTGATAACTTATTAATGGTTGGATGGTACAGGTATGTGAAGGGGTAGAATTAAAAAATGATGCAAAACAGAAATGTCTCAGTGGGGAGAAATCATTAAACTGGGAATAAGAAGGCTTCAGTTTCCTCTTTTCTGTTTTTGTTTGTTTGTTTGTTTGTTTTTAGATCATCAGCGTTAAGTAACTTGCCTAAAGTCATACAACTAGTGTCTGAAGTAACTTTTGAACTTGGGTCCTCCTGACTTCAGGGCTGCTGTTCTACCCCACAGCGCCACCTAGCTATCCTCAGCTTCCTCATTTAAAAAAAAAAAGGCTTGAACTAGTTTATCAGGTTTTTTTCATTTAAAAATCCTTTGATATTGAGAAGTATTTGATATTTCAATGATTTATGACCTCATTGAGAAAGGTTACTCCTTTCAAAAAAGGGTATAACTCCTTTAAGCCTTCTTTTACTTTCTCTTTTCTTCAAGTCTTCATATAAATGCTGTATAAGAGGTCCATCTAACATTCTGGGAGCCTTTCTCTAGAGTTATTGATACTGCATGAATACTAATGAAACCTTTGGAGTATTTATGTTATCCCTCACTCATTCTATATAACTAGTCTACCTCCTTTGTCAGTTATGCTACTTCTCCTAAGTAACATTGATTTGAAATGATTTAGCCCTAATCCCTACTCATACCCACCATGAACCTCTCCATTGACATTTGGATTGCCTATTACTTTAATACAGTACCACCAAAAGAATATTCATTTTGAAAAATGGGTCTTTGCTTCAGAGAAAATCTTAGGATGGGACAGGGCACTAAAAGGAATTTGAAATTTCTCATAGACAATCTAGTTTGCTCATTTCTTCATATTAATTCTGGGCTCAGCTCACTGGTCATAATGATGGACCAGTTCTATGAATTATCAATAGACATTCTTCATCCACTTGATTTTACTGTGTAAGTAGGTTGGAGTCTTTGATTGACTGTTTCTTTTAGGAGCTTCTATACTGTTCTTGGTCTCAAAATAATCTCCACACTATTATTCATAAGCAAGAGTATCTGGAGTACTTCACAATCACATAAAATTCTTCCTTCACTTGGACTCTGTACAGGGCATCCTCTATAATAGCCACAAACACATTTGTTCAATATACATCTTTCTATTTTATGTCTTGAATGGTAATAATAATCAGAGGTAATACAATAATGTTGTGACATCTGCTATTATATGTTTTAAGGAATCTTGCATGATTTTGACATAAACATAGAAGACATCTTATTGGATGAGAACATTTTTAGGTCATGGTTTACTCTAATAAAATTTTTATTTTTTTATAATCAGCAAAAAATAAACAGAATAGAATTTTAAATTTCTGCAACTTTCAATTGTGTAACTATAAAGAGGCAGAATATTAATGATTATGCTCATAAAATAACAAAGATATGGGGAAATAGCTATATGAGTTGGTATTTATTAATACAGTTTTCAGTTACTTTTTTTGAGGAAGGGAAAGAATAAAAGTAATTTAATGGATTTCTCTCAGCCTTTTAGATCTTCTTTTTTTAGATATCTTAAGAATTAATCACTCAGTGCCTATAAAATCATGTCATCTCCAACACTGATTTTCTCTGAGAACATTTGGCTTAGTTTTCTTATCTTTGTCTTTTTTTTTAGTGGCATACCTCCTTCTTCACGCAGCATATTGGAGACTTTCATTAAAGTTTCAGTGTTCAAGATGGTAAAGGCAGAGATTTGTCTGAGCTCTCCCCCAAACCCTTCCAAATAGCTTTTAAAATGACTCTAGGGGCAGGTAGGTGGTGGAGTAGTTAGAGCTCTAGCCTTGGACTCAGGAGGACCTGAGTTCAAATGCAGCCTCAGACACTTGAAACTTACTAGCTGTGTGACCCTGGGCAAGTCACTTAACCCCGATTGCCTCACCAAAAAAAAAATGACTCTAAACAAATTCTAGAGCAGCAGAACCCACAAAAAGAAGGAGTGAAACAAATTTCTCCCCTATGACAATGTGGGAGGCAGCTAGGTGGCACAGTAGATAGAGAACCAGCCTTGAAGTCAGGAGGACCTGAGTTCAAATCTGGCCTCAGGCACATGACACTCACTAGCTGTGTGACTCTGGGCAAGTCACTTAACCCCAATCGCCTAAAAAAAAAAAAAAGACAATGTGGAAGGTCAGCAGGAAAGGTCTGTTGCACCAAGGTGAGAGGAGCACAGTCCAATACAGGCTGCATAAGAGACGACCCAACCACAGCTAATAAACTAGGAGCAGACCTTGGGAGCACTGAATTGACAGCCACAGTGACTGCTTCCAGAACTCTGAGCCCACAGACAGTAAGGGGTTCACAGGAGGAGATTACATTTTGCTAGCAGTAAGATTCTGTTGCCTTGCCCATACTTGGATCTGGGTCACAGTCCTGGGTAGTAGTTCCAGGGTGAGAGTGGAGGAGGGACCCTCCTCACGTTCCAGGACAGAAAAGAGTGCTTGTGGTCATTCACAGAGCACAGCACAAGTGAGAAGAGTAGTAAGCACCTCTCCTTAGATCATAACAGCTTGGAAGAACTGAAAACTTACAAGTCCCTAGAAGTATCTCTGACAACAGCTGCACAAAACCCCTAAAGCCTCCACCCTGTAAGCATAGCTATACTCTAACAAAGAATTAAAAAATGAGGAAAGAGGCTGGAAAAATAAGCAAACAATAAAAAAAACTCTGATTATAGAAAGTTATTATGGTGACAAAGAATATCAAAACACACACTAGGAAGACAATAAAATCAAAGCTCCTACATCCAAAGCCTCCAAGAAAAAATATGAATTGGTCTCAGGCCATTGAAGAGCTCAAAAAGGATTTTGAAAATCAAGTAAGAGGGGCAGTGGAAAAATTGGGAAGAGAAATGAGAGTGATGCAAGAAAATCATGAAAAATAAGTCAACAGCTTGGTAAAGGAGACACCCCCCCAAATACTGAAGAAAATAGTACCTTAAAAAGCAGACTAGGCCAAATGGTAAAATAGGTCCAAAAAGCAGGAGGAGGAGTGCCTTAAAAAGAAGAATTCACCAAATGGAAAAGGAGGTCCAAAAGCTCACTAAAAATGTAATCCCTTAAAAATTAAAATGGAGCAAATGGAAGCTAAAGACTTTATGAGAAATCAAGAAGCAATAAAATAAAACCAAAAGAATTAAAAAAATAGAAGACAATGGGAAATATCTCATCAGAAAAACAACTGACCTGGAAAATAGATCCAGGAGAAATAAAGCCATGTTCTAAATAGGAGCCTAGACATCATCTTTCAAGAAATTATCAAGGAAAACTGCC
This sequence comes from Vombatus ursinus, assembly GCF_900497805.2. Lineage (NCBI taxonomy): Eukaryota > Metazoa > Chordata > Mammalia > Diprotodontia > Vombatidae > Vombatus > Vombatus ursinus. Next base: position 4,348,182 of record NW_020954583.1, read on the forward strand.
CAATATTCTAGAACCAGAGGGTTAAATAGAAATTAAAGGAAACCACCGATCACCTTCTGAAAGAGACATAAAAATGAAAACTGCTGGGAATGTTATAGCCAAATTTCAGAGTTTTCAGATCAAGGAGAAAATATTGCAAACAGCCAGAAAGAAATAATTCAAGTGTCATGGAGACACAGTCAGGATAACACAAGATTTAGCAGCTTCTACATTAAAGACTTAGAGGGCTTAGAATGTAATATTCTGGAGGTCAAAGAAACTAGGATTATAACTAAGAATCATCTACCCAGCAAAACTGAGTATAATACTTCAGGGAAAAAAATCAGACATTCAATGAGGAGGACTTGCAAGAATTCTTGATGAAAAGACTGGAGCTGAATAGAAAATTTGACTTTCAAATATAAGACTCAAAAGAAGCATAAAATTGTAAACAGGAGAGGAAAATCATAAGGGACTTAATAAGGTTAAACTGTTTACATTCCTACATGGAAAGATGATATTTGTAACTCATAAGACCTTTCTCATTACTGGAGTAGCCAGAAGGGGTATATATAGAGACAGAGCTCCCAGCTGTGAGTTGAATGTGAAGGGCAAAAAAATAAAATTAAGGGGGAGAGAGGAATGTACTGGGAGAAAGAAAAAGAGAGAGGTAGAATGGAGTAAATTATCTCACATAAAAGAGGCAAGAAAAGGCTTTTCCAGTGGAGGGGAAGAGGTGAAGGGGAGTGAGTGAATCTCACTCTCATGAAAATTGGCTCAAAGAGTGAATAACATGCACACTCAATTGGTTATAGAAATCTATCTTACCCTACAGGAAAGTAGAAGGTGAAGGAGACAAGAGAGTGGGGGGACTATGATAGAAGGGAGGGCAGATTGGGGGAGAAGGTAGTCAGAAGCAAAACACTTTTGAGAAGGGACAGAGTGAAAGGAAAGAAAGAATAGAATAAATGGGTGGGGTAGGATAGAGGGAAATACAGTTAAAAATTGTAACTGTAAAAAATATTGAAGCAAGTTTCTCTAATAAAAGCCTCATTTCTCAAACATATAGAGAACTGAGTCAAATTTATAAAAATATGAGCCATTCTCTAATTGATAAATGATCAAAAGATATGATCAGTTTTTAGATGAAGTAATCAAAGCTATCTGTAGCCATATTAAAAAAAATACTCTCACTATTAATTGTAGAAATACCCATTAAAACAATTCTGAGGTAGTATCTCATACTTACTAGATTGGCTAATAGGACAGAAAATGTAAAAGAAAAATGTTGGAGGGGATGTGGGAAAACTGAGATGGAGTTGTGAACTGATTCAGCCATTCTGTAGAGCAATTGGGAACTATGTCCAAAGGTCTATAAAACCATGTGTAAAACTACGTGTATATCCCAAAAGAGATCATGATGCAGTGTGAAAGTACTGTGTATAAAGTAACAGTAATATTGTAAGCTGTGAATGACTTAGCTATCTCAGCAATATAACAATCCAAGGCAACTCGGAAGGAATTATGATGAAAAATGCTATCTATCCCCAGAGAAAGAACTGATAGTTTAAATACAGATTGAAACACACTTTTTCTTTACTTTCTTTTTCTTGAGTTTTTTTTTGTCTGTGTTTTCTTTCACAACATGACTATTATGGATATGTTTTGCATGACTACACATCTATAACCTATATTGAACTGCTTGCCTTCTCAATGGGAAGGAGGGTAGAGAGGGAGGAAGGGAGAGAATTTGGAATTCAAAGTTTGAAAAATGAATGTTAATTGTTTTACACATAACTGGAGGAAAATAAAATGCCAAATCAAAAAAACTTAGCCCAAAAACAAAGCAAAATAAATAAATAAATAAAGTCTCAGTATGGTCGCTCCATTGTCTTCAGTAGAGACAAGAGTTTGCTATGGAAATTTTTACAGTTATTTTCCACTAATCACTTGTATGCTGTCCTTCCAGTGGAAAAGCTTCCATTTTTTAATGTCCTTGGGATTCTTTTACTTTCTCTTTTCAAAGCTTTCTGCAAACCTGTCTTTTTTCTTTCTATTTCTCCATGTTTTATGACATAATGCTGCTTATAACTTTCCATGCTCAACAAGATCTTAAATATTAAACTGGTGTCAACCTTGGCTACTTTATCTTCTCAGAAAGAAAATAAAGTGTTTTCTGAATGAGGTGGTTTCTGTGGTCTTTTATTCTCCTTGTTGTGGTGATTGATTTTTATCAATTAAATTTCCTTAGGAAATGGTTATAGATTATTTTGATGTCAGACTCTTTATGCATATCCCATTCTTTCAACATCCATATTTTCTTTAAATGGGTTAGGTTGGAATTATCTCAATTTGGTGTCCTAGCTTGTTACCTTTGTTATTTTTTTTCTTCTACTGTGGTATTGATCATAGACTTCGCCCAGTACGGCAACTAGCTGATTCAGAATAGCTGATTCAGAAATGACTCCAATGTTAGTAACTAAGCATTTCCCATAAATTAATAAAATTAATGCCATTTTTGACTATAAGGTGATGTTTCAGAGCCTTTTTCTACATAAGGACTTTTTGCATTTCTCCACTTGTTGTTCTTAGGGCCTAATTCTCTTACTGCCTCCCCTTACTTAACTTCCTGTTTTCTTTACCAATATTTTGTATTTGTTTGTCTATATTCATGGTTTTTCTTTTCTTCTAAATAAAATGTAAGTTCCATGAAGGTAAAGACTATTTTATTTTTATTTTATATCCATAGTACTTAGCATAGTGCCTGAAACATAGTAGGCATTTTAAAAATGCTTGTTGAATGAATGATTGAATCTTCTTGAAGTATTCAAATGGCTGTAATACTCATCCCAGAAGTATATGATTGGAGGTCAGTTAGGTAGAAGGAATGGAGACTCCTTTTTCCTGGGGCATTTTCTAGTCTTATTGATTCTGGGAGAGTTAAAAAGCCTCTCTTCATTCATCTTAACACCCACCCAACCTTACTGAGCCATAGGCCAATTGGTTGTGCTCCCCTGACTAGAGTGAGAGAAACCCTAAGATAACACATACAGAAGGAAGAGGCAGTTCATAGACTGTTAGAGCCATTTGAGCTTGTAGCTACAAAGAATTTATTGGTTAGACTAGCTTAAGGGGTTCCAGGGCTGTTCTCTTGGAATGGAGATTTTTTATTTGCCTTTATATACTTCCTGCCTTTCACCTGTTCTAAAAGATAACAGGGATGAGGGAGAGAAAGAGCCTACTGGTTGTAGACTGAGTGGCCAGTATTAGGCCTCTTATCTTTTTAAGTGATAAATTTGGGTTTTCCTCTTATGTCTTTGAAACTGTTAAAAACAGATAGCTTTCAAACCTGTTCCAATTCTACTTACTTGAATGCAAGCAGGGGGGTTTCAAAAAGGGGAGTGCTGTGTTACAATCAGAAAGAGAGGAAATCTAAATTATTCAGCTTTTGTAAACTCAATGTGGATTTTTTTTTCCGGGACAAACTGTCTAGGGATTTAAGCTACACATTTAGTAGAAATAAAAGTGTATTTGAGAGGAAAAGAGAAAAATTCTTAGAAAAACGGGCCTGGAAACTTGAAACAGTATCCAGAGGTAGGTGAATAACTTGAGATGGTACGCAGTTTTTCCACCTTTTCTGCCCCTATAAAGCAGTGTGCCAGATTGGAAAGAAAACCAATGTCCCAAAGGGAATGAGCTGCTAGGGAACTCCTGTATACACAAAGATGTGTGTAGTGGGACGGAGGATTGGAAAGGAGGAAATCAATTTTTTTAAGCATGCACAGTTGAGAACTCAAATAGGAAAGTTTAGAGTGATTGACAGCTCTGTCTGCCCAGCTTGCCAACTTATGTAGGCATGATGCTTTCATATAGTCTAGAAAAAGTCTAGTCTTTAACCTTTTCACATAGAAATGTGAAATGTGTATTCCTAAACCAAGCTTCCCAATATATTTGTCAGAGTCTTCCCTTCTATTTTTTTGCTGAATACATTGAGTTTGAGGGGCTTTTTTAAGCTTATTAATCACAACTGTAATACAATATCAGAAAATGCCCCTATGAAAATGATGCTTCCAGTTACCTTGGGACATAATGATAAAAGAAAGTCATTTACTTATTTCTCCAAAGAAAACTTTGGAGTTATCTTTCCAGTTACCTAAAACTTTCTTTTGATTTCTGGTTTCACTTATAATGATGATGTAAGGATTGATATAATTTGGTTTTTTCAGTAGTAATTCTGTAATTCTGCTTACGAGTTACTATGTAAGGATCTCTCATAACTCAGAATAATAATAGTGAAGTTAATGTCTGGAAATTTTGTGATTTTTACAGTCTTCTTTTTAGCAATATCTAACAAGTGATATCTACAGTAGAATTTGCATTCTACACTATTTTCAGTCAAAAATTTGACTTTGAAGATATGGACTATTGCAGGATATTTATAAAACCCTGCCTATTGCCTTCTCCTATCTTCATTATGGATTACTTCAATATGTGGAGGGAATATTTTCATAAAGATTTCGTAGAGATAAAAAAATGGATTATGGGTATGGAGTACTATTTTCTCAATTGCCTATGTTTGTTAATAAGCTCAGTTTTTGGGGTATTTATTTCCTCATTACCCTTAAAACAGTATCTTTTCCAGCCCGGACTTCTTCTTTCTATATTTTATGCAATCCAATTTTTTCTCAGAGCCATTTAGATTTCATCATGTTGAACATTGAGGACGGTGGTATTAAAATCCAAATGTAGTGACTTCACTGTCATTGATGGAAGGTACAGTTAGTTATAGTCTTCTTGACAGTTTTTTTTGCATAGTTTATCTTTTCCTAGTTCAATCTTTAATGGTTTTGGGATTATCTAGCTTACTTGGATATCTTTCCAAACTTCTGTAATTTTTTTTTATTCCACTACTTCTGATTGTTTTGTGAGGCAATAAATACCAATTGTAATCTTCCATATTCCTTCCAGGTATGAGGGATGGCTGTAATCAGAAAGTACCTGGAATTTTAATCAAGCTCTTGTCACTCATTTCTACCTATTGACTCAAATTTTAAACTTATCAACCTTTAATTTTCTGTAGTTTCAAGCCTATCCCTCTCATCATCAACATGCATCAATTTCAATTAGTCAGTTAAGATTAATTTAAGACCTTATTCTTTAATAATAATAATTTGTATGTAATAGCTGACAATTATACATTTTCCCCACTCCTGGACCTTTGTTTGAATGGGTCCTTGTAACTGAAATTAATTCACCCTCCTTCAGTTCTTCATGATCCAGATCAAATAATGGTATTGTAAATTTGGAGTTGGAAGGACCCTCAGAAATGAATTAGTTTAACCCTCTTATTTTACACATGGTGTACACACAAGAACTAAGGTTCTTGGGGGTTACATGACTTTCTTCAGGTCTTAAAGGTAATAATGGATAGATGCCTAGCTGATGATCATCTCACAAATCATTTTATAACATTTTATCCTCTTATGTTGCATACTATCGTGCACATAGTAGATTGTTTTAATGTCTGTTGAATAAATGGATTTATTTGGTGAGAGAAAGCTTACATGAAAACTTGATGAAATAGATAGTAAAGGTATTTTTATCCCCATTTAACAAATAAGGAAAATGAGAAGTTGTCTACAGTCACATAATTGGTGAATATATGAGTCTGCACTCAAAACCAAGTCTTTTACATTTATGTTCTACTGGATACCACACTGTCTCTCATTAACTGACACTCAAATCATAATAATGGTTATAAAGTGACCCTTGCAATGTGGAATACGCATTGCCCTTTAAAAATATACACTTAACACATGCAAATATATTAATTTACTATAACAAACAAGTTAGGAGATAATTTTTTTTCCTTTTTTTTTTTCAGCAAAGCGATGGGGTTAAGTGACTTGCCCAGGGTCATACAGCTAGTAAGTGTTATGTGTCTGAGGCTGGATTTGAACTCAGGTCCTCTTGACTCCAAGGCCGGTGCTCTGTCTACTGTGCCACCTAGCTGCCCCAAGTTAGGAGATGATTAACACAATAAGCAGACTTCCATTTGATTTTAATAATATTCTGATGGATTTTAAATATGATTTTATTTTCACAAGAATTATTTGTATGGAGTTTTTAGGAGTATCTCTCTTGGATGATGTTGGGTACATGCAGAAGCAAAATGGAGCCCAATAATTATAGAATCATTTATTTTATAGACATTATATTTATAGAATCATCTATTTTTCCAAACTAATTGAGCTGATTAATACAGCATTAGATTAAAAAAATGATATCAGGTGCATAACCACCAGAAAACTACACTGCTCCAACACATTTTTAAAAATCACTGAAATTCCCTATACTACAAAATGACTTTGGGGTGACAGGAAACAAACCTTTGTTTCCCTCCTTATGCCTCTATATTTAGTCTCTAATCCATATAAAGTGGGTATTTTTTATATACATATATGTACATATGTACACAAGTATCTCTATATTCATATCCCTTTGCATTTATATCTATGTACACATATATGTACATATATACATAGATGCCATCACAGGAAATTATGGAAAGCCAATATATTTCAGAGGTTGAATTTAAACCTAGGTCATCCTATTTAAAGGCTGGTTCTTTTTCTTCTTTATCCACTACCCTATGTAACTTGTCACATGGTCAAGTCCCTGGGTAAGCCTTTTAAATATCCTAATGTCTCAGACTACAAATTGTGAAACAGTTGATTATATGTCTTGATAGAAAGTGCTTCTTCAGTAAGGTATCTCTTTATAGCAATTAAGTTACAGGTCTGGACTAATATTTTTTTTGAAACAACCTTTATGATAAAATTGTATTTTTTAAAAGAAAATACTTACCTTCTATGCTTTTTATTTTCAACTCTACTGTGGGCCCTGGACCAACATTAGTAAAACCAGCAATCTATGAACACAATTGAATAAGTGTTACTATGCCACATTCCCTTATCATACACTCATTTAATAATGCCTGTGTTTTGTTTATCTAACATTTTTTTAAAATATCTTTGCAAACAACTGCTTATTACATCTCAGAATTATTCCTTTACTTATTAAAGGAAATGTCATTAACTTGCCGTCTATTAACTAATTTTAAAATCTCAGAAATTTATTTGGTAGTAGCAAAGGGCTACTCACATTTCATTTAATTGTTCACAAAATGATTCTACTGTACATAGAATGACTATTGAAGAATTGATAAGCAAAGGAGGTTGGAGGGGACAGGGAGGAAATAGTCAGAAGATCATTGAGAAATGAAGAACGGTGGGAAGGGAAAAGGCACCTAAAGTCTTTTGTATAGAAAAATAAAGTTCATTCAAGTTCATTCTCTCCAAAGACTCAAGTTAAAAATGTCAGATTTGCAAAGGGATCATTTCATTTAATATCAATAACTGGAATAAGTCTCCCATGGCAATTTTTTAAACTTTCACAGAAAACAAAATATCACCTTCAAATAATAATATACTCTCTTAATAGTTCCTTAAGCCTAATTAGGATAGATTTTTTTAAGCTTTATTCACAATTAAAATATATTGAATATTACCCCAAATTAAAAATTGAATTAGTCATTTTTTGTTCAATAAATAGAATAAGAGAATACTTAAGGGGTCTTTAATGAATAGATAATAACGATATATCATTATCAAGTATTTGTATATAAATGTTTTTCTAGAGTTATTCAACACAATTTGTTCTCATAGAAATACAAGAATTCAATTCAATAAACATTTATTACTTAACTTCTATGAACAAAGCACTGTGCCAGGGCTAGGAGTATAAAGAAAAAAATTGTTATAATCCCTACCCTTAAGGAGCAAAAAATATAATTGAGGAAAATGGCTGAAAATATGCTCATGAATAATTATGATGAGAGGAAGAACATGATAAGGCAAAGGAGAGGTCTAGGTAAAGTGATAAAAGAAATTTGAGGAAGAAGAAATAACTTTCATTTAAAGGTATAAGAAAAAAAAAAACTTGGTAGATGTGATGACACCTGAACTGGACCTTAAAGGAAAAGAATTTCAATGTTACAATGTGGAGGGACTTGAGTCATGGGTAATTGTTTAAAATGAATGCATGCAGTGTATGGGGGATGCGGTGGGTGGGGGTCAGTTAGGGGCTCAAGGAACAGTAGGTAATAGTTTGCCTAAATGATTGAATTGTCAAAAGGGATATAATGAAATGAAGCTGGAAAGTTATATTTCGCTCAAATTGTGGAGGATCTTAAGTATCAGTCCAGAACATCTTTATTATATCCTATGCACAAGGGAGAAAATATGGTGCAGTATATAGGGAGAGGGCCTTAAGGCCCTCAAGACCCCAATTCAGTCCTGCCTCTCACACACACTGGTTAACTGAACTTGGGCAAGTCACTTAACATTGTTCAAGACAAATAGGAAACATTGAGTTGAAGCAAAGAAGACAAACTGAATCAGTATAGAGAGTTTCCTACATCAAGGAGATCACAGGTCCAATCCTTTTCCTATAAGCATTAGTAATTCACTCGAGTTTTGGGTTGAGGGCAGAGATATGAAGAGAACTATGCTATCAGAAGGTTACTTTGGTAGCTAAATGAAAGATGAGTCAGGCAGAGAGGAGAATAAGGGCAAGGCAAATGGGCTTGACCAAGCTGAACACCCAAAAGAAGATGGTGGTACTATGAATGGAGAGTAGCAAATGGATGTGAGAGCTGTTGCAAAGGTAGAATTAACAGTTCTTGAAACTAATTGGATATGGACTGGGGTGTGGAGGGTATCTAATTTAAGGGAAACCTAGGTGACCAGGAAGATAATATCATAATAGAATCAGGGAAGTTGGAAGGAGGAATAATTTTTGGGGGGTGGGCAGAATTGATATGTTAGAGATTTTTTCAGTTGGAAGTCAGGGAGAAATTATAAAAGTACAGACTCTCAGAGTTTGAAGCTGGATATGAACTCAGAGGTCATATAGCCCAAATGTATCTGAACTACAATCCTCTTTAACAATGATTTTCAAACATATATGCCTCCAGGGACAGGGAACTCACTTCTAAAGGTAGGCCATTTCATTTTTAGATAGCTCTAATTTTTCATAGGCATATTTCATGATAACAGATTTTTTTCAGTATATTTGGTTTTAATTTATTTTCCTTGCTTTTTGGGCAGAAGGATACATAGAAACAGCTACTCAGCAGGCCACTGAAAATAAGGGACTGTCAAAGGAACCTCCAGTTCTGGAGGTACAGCTGTAGGAGATATCCATACAGACAAGATAGATTAAAGTCATGGGTTTAGATCTCTAAGGGGAGAGCACAGTGTAAAAGTAAATATTGTTTGCTTATAAAACTACTTTTAAAAGATTGTATAAAAGACACTTCAACCAAACCTGTTTTAATGATCTATAACTCTCAAATAATACAGTCCAATTAAATGAACTTAAGTCTAGCAGCCAAAGCTAAGGATGTCAAATCAGAGGTCCTAGGTTTTGAATACTAGCTTTATTATTTATCAGCCTTACTCCTAGAATAGGGAGCTAGGTGGTGCAGTGAATAGAGTGTTGGGCCTGGAGTCAGAAAGATTTATCTTCCTGAGTTCAAATCTAGTTCAAATTTAGTGTCTGTCTTACTGAGTGATCCTGGGCTAGTCAGTTAACCCTGTTTGCCTCAGTTTCCTCAACTGTAAAGTGAGCTAGAAAAGCAAGGGCAAACCACTCCAGTATTTTTGCCAAGAAAACCCCAAATAGAGTCATGAAGAGTCGGACATGAATGAAAAGTCACAGAACAACAAAAAAATCATGGAATAGAAAATAAGGACAGAATACAATAAAAAGAGAACACTAACTGTACCCACAGGAAATAGGTTCAAATCCTATGTTTGATACTAGCTGTGGGAATTAACGCAAGTACCTCTCCAAGTCTTAGTTTTCTCACCTACAACATGAGAATTTGGACTATAATCTCTTCTCAGGTCCAACTTCAGATCTATGACACTTGAGAGTCAGGATTGTTTCATTGTTGTGGTTATATCTCCAGTGGACTTAAGTTTACTTATATGTAATAATAAGAACTGCTTTTCATATGTCATTTTAAAGTTTGCAAAACATTTTACACATATTGTTTTCTTTGGGCCTCACAATAACCCTGTTTGGTAAGGTATTAAAAGTATTTATTATACTCATTTTACAGGTGATCTCAAGTCTCCGAAAGGTTAATTGATTTGCATATGGTCAAATGACTAAAAGAATTAAGGCCATATTTGAACCCAGGAAGATCCCAATTCAAATTCCAACATTTCCCATGTTGTGTCTTCCAATTCTGAATATATAATTTTACTATGTTACAAAATTAATTACTGTAGGAGAGAAGGAAATGTAGCTTCTTTAAAAGGCAGTAGATTAATAGAACAGATTGTCTGCTTCATGTTAAAAATCAAAATGAAATGATGAACAGAGCACTAGAAAAGAAAGTAGAAAAAAAAAATCCGTACTCTTGAGAAAGGCACTTCAACTCCAAAGTTTCCTAGGAATCCTTTCTCAAACTACCCCAGGGCACATTAATAGTCTTTCTAGTCTCCTGTAGCATTAAGTGTTTGCATTATACATTTTAAGACTAATTTTTAATTAGTCTAATTTCATGTGATACATTGTGATAACTGTCCAAAAGGTAATTAGAAATGTGAGTATGGAACTTAAGGGAGATAGCAGAGGTAAAAATATAGATGTGGAAGATAGGAGCAAAGAGGTCATCATTGAAGCCATGTGATAAGATCTCAATAGAGAAAGAATAGGGGCAGCTAGGTGGCCCAGTGGATAGAGCACTGGCCCTGAAGTCAGGAGGACCTGACTTCAAATCCAGCCTCAGACCAAACACTTGACACTTACTAGCTGTGTGACCCTAGGCAAGTTACTTAACCCCAATTGCCTAAAAAAAAAGAGAGAGAAAGAGAAGAGAAATCATGTTTTGCTTATGATATCTCCTCAACAAGATTTCAAGTTCCTTGAGGGTAGAAACCTTTTGTAATTTATTTGGACTATCCCTTCCCACTATAGAACTGATAGAGGTTCATATAACTCCCAACTAATAACTGCTTAGTAACTAATTATTGTTTAACTCTGCCCCCTGGGAAGTTTCATGAATGTGGATTTAAGGTAGCAAATTACAAATCATTTCACCCTTGATTTATACTTTAAAAAAAAAACAAACAGAAGTATGGGGTTTTTTGTTTGTTTGTTTGTTTTAGGCAATTGAGGTTAAGTGACTTGCCAAGGGTCACACAGCTAGTAAGTGACAAGTGTTTGGTCTGAGGCTGGATTTGAAGTCAGGTCCTCCTGACTTTAGGGTCAATGCTCTATCCACCGTGCCACCTAGCTGCCCCCAGAATTATGTTTTGCTGGATAAACATATAAAACTCAGGATAACCGTACTTTACATAAGCAGTCTTTACTATTTTCTTGGTAATAGCAATTTATGGTTATTTATGATACTTTTACAACCACTAAATGTTACATGGTATCTTTTAAAAAAAAAGTGCAGTTTTTCCTAATGAATATTTTTAGAGTTTAAAATATACCTGAAATGTAAAGGCTTGTTCAAATACACTTTTCACCAACTTGAACCTTGTCACATTTGCTGGTAATATGGCATGATCCTCTTGAGTGTTCATATTACCTCCAATACAATTTAGAGGATTATAAGACACCATGTATCCACAGAGAATTCCATTAGGTGTACTGGGAGGATCCCATATAACTTCCACTTCAGTATTTGTTAAATTGAGAAAGATGTTATATGATATGGTCACAAAAATCCTTGGGTTTTCAGGAGCAGATGGTTCTGTGAATAAAATGGGTATAAAATGTAAATAAATGAACATTTTATGTTCACTATATACATTATCTTATAACTTATTCAAAAATCCTATAGCTATACTTTAAATCAGTTAGAAGCTGAGGCCAATCTATTTTATGCCATTATAATATTAAAACAAAAATGGATTTAACAAGCATTTGTTTTGATACTATGTCAACTAATATTATTCTTATATTTTGAATCTGTGCAACTTTATAAAAATAGTTTGTAACTGTTATATTCATGTGTAATCACCATCCTTTTTTACCTTTCAATTGATATTATCAATAACTTCCTTCTTGTTTTCATGACAATGTACTCTCCTCATTCTCCTACCTATCGGATCATTCCTTCTCTCCTTTGCTGAATCTTCATCCAAGTTAAGCCTACTAACCTTGAAATATTTCCCTAGGCCTAATCTTGAGCCTTCTTCTCTTCTCTCTCTATCCTATTTTAGTTAGTGATCTTATCAGCTGTCATGTATCAACTCTTTATTGATGATTCTTAGATTCTTATTCTTGATGATTTGTTCAGCTTTAATCTCTCTCCTGACTTTCAGTCTCATATCTACAACTGCCTATTGGACATCTCAAACAGGTTGTTTCATAGACAAAAAATTGAACATGTCCAAAATAAAACGTTAGCTTTTCCTCAAAGAAAATTCCTAAATTCCCTGTCACCATTGAAGGTAAAACCATTTTCCTAGACATGTAGGCTCACAACCTAGATTTTATCATCCACTCTTCTCTTTTCCCCCATATCTAATCTGTTGCTGCCATTACAACACCTCTCATATATGCTTTCTTCTTTCTCAGATACTGCCATCAATTTGGTACAGGTCATCATCACCTCACACCTGACTGTTGCAATAGCCAGATTGTTGGTTTCTTTGCCTCAAGTCGCTCCTTACACCATTCCATCCTTCATTCAGTTGTCAAATTGTTACAAGTGTGAACATATTATCACCCTTCTCCCTTTTTAATGAATTCCAGTGGTTTCCTATTACTTTCAGCAGCAAATGAATGCACCTGTTTGGCTTTTAAAGCCCTTCATAACCTAATTCCTTCATACTTTTTTGTCTCTTTACATATTATTCCCCCACCCCTCTTCACATACTCTGCAAACTAGTGATACTGGGTTCTTTGCTGCTTCTCCTACAAGGCATTCCATCTACCGACTAGGCATTTCACTGTCAGTACCACATTTACTTTGCCCTCCTAGCTTCACTGACTTTACATTTTAGCTAAAGTCTTCTTCCTTCTGTGGGAAACCTTTCATATTTTTTTCTTAATCCTAGTACCTTGTCTCTGAGATTATCTCCAATATACAATGTATATATCTAATTTGTACACAGTTGCTTAAATGTTGGCTCCCCAATGGACTACAATTTCCCTAAAACCAGGAGCCTTTTTTTTTTTTGCCTTTCTTTGTATACCCAACACTTAGTACAGTCCCTGGCACATAGTATGTGCTTACTAAATGTTTGATAACTTCACTTGACTTGAATAGACCCATTAAGTTAGGCAAACACTTTAACACATTTTTCCTTAAAGCTGACACATGTCCACACTACAAAATCCAACAGACAGGTGCAAAGTTATGGAGTGGCATTCAGAATTTTGGCCCAAAGTCATTTTTATATCAAAATTGGGTTTAATATCTTTACTCTATTTTTTGACCTATTTTATCACTTAGATGCAGGAAAAACTAGCAATGATTATTTCAAATGTTTTTTAATTTTATTAAAGAAGAAACAAAGAAGTTTGCCTTTTGATGGCTTGAAGTCAAATATTTATCAACCTCCTTCTGAATTATCCCAATTTATTCCAATCCCCTCCAATCCCCAGCAACAGATTAGATATGGGGATAGAAGAGATAGAGAAGAGTGGATGATACTAGATTGTGAGCCTGGGTGACTAGGAAAATGGTTTTACCTTCAATGGTGACAGAGAACTTAGGAACTTCTTTGGGGAAAAGATAATGAGTTCTGTTTTGGACAAGGGAATGGGAATAATGACAGTGAATAAGAGAAGGGAAAAAAAAACATGAAAAACACACTTATTACATGCTAGGCATTGTGCTAACCCCTGGGGATACAAAGAAAAAAGACAAAGCAGTCCCTACTCTCAAGGAACTTATATTTTAATAGCAAAAAAAAACCCAATGAATATAGAAGAGTTGAGGGGAGCTAAGTGGCACCATGGATAAAACATCAGTCCTGGAGTCAGGAAGACCTGAGTTCAAATCTAGCTTCAGAGACTTGCTAGTTGCGTGACTAGTTAAATGCAAGTCACTTAACTCTGTTAAGCTCAGTTTCCTCATCTGTAAAATGAGCCAGAGAAGAAAATAAGGTGGAGAAGGAAAAAGAAATGGAAGCAGTGTCAGATTTTACATTTGTTGGGTTCAACAATCATTGCCAATAGCAATTGCAGCCATGAAATTAAAAGATGCTTGCTCCTTGGAAAGAAAGCTATGGCAAAAACGGACAGCATACTAAAAAACAGAGATATCATCTTGCTTAAAGGTCCATGTAGTCAAAGCTATGGTTTTCCAGTAGCAATGTATGGCTGAAAGAGTTGGACCTTAAGGAAAGCTGAGCATGCTGAATTGCAGCTTTCCAATCGTGGTGCAGGAGATTTTTGAGAGTCCCTTGGACAGCAAAAAGATCAAATCAGTCAATACTTAAATTAATTAAGGCTATTCACTGGAAAGTCAAATGCTGAAGCTGATGTTTAAATACTCTGTTAACATAATAGGGAGTCATTGGAAAAGAGCCTGATGTTGGGAAAGATTGAAGGCAAAAGGAAGTGAGATGGATAGGTAGTGTCACCAAAACAATGAACATGAACTTGGACAGACTTTAAGAGATAGTGGAGGATAGAAGGGCCTGATGTGCTGTGGTCCATAGAGTCATGAAGAGTCAGACATGACTGAGCAACTGAACAAAGCAGAGCTATGGATAGAAGAGGCATATTTTGATCTGGAAACACACAGAGTTGATGATTAGAGTCATTCAGCAATTGATTGGCTTGACCTTTCCAAGAATGTTGGTGTTGATTTGATTATGAATCACCCAAGCAAGTATGGTGATTTTTCATCAATCTGGAAATTAGGAAATCAGCAGCGCTATTTCTTCTTCACATGATTTTCTCTTTCACAGAAGAACCATTAGTATGGGGAATCGGCTCAACCTCATGTGATATAAAGATCAATGAACAGACCTTTTTCTCATCCAAGATGAATGAACAATGATACTGGGAAGGCTTGAGGATTGGAGAAAAAATATTTGGGACTCCCCCAATCATTGGCCTCAAATATTTCATTAAAGTAGCAATTTATCACTTGCTATAAATATGGGGGAATTGGGGTATGGTTGGAGAAACAAGGAAGGAAACAAATATTTATCAAATACATATTATGTTCCAGTTACTGCAAAACCAAATATCTCATTTGATCCTTACAACTACCCTGAGAAATAGGTTCAGAACTTAATGCACTCTGCTATCTTATTGCCTCTAATTGGATCCTGGGGAAAGGAAAAAAAATTGTAAAAACCCCTGTCAAATATTGAATGCTACTAAATATTGTGAAGCTACTGAATATTGAAAGTACACTTCCAATTGTGTCATAACACTATTAGGATTCTTATTTGATTTTTTTTCCCTGAATACATACATTGCAAGCTGGCCCACTACATGGCTTAGAAAGTTCTTTGCACGAGAGATTGAACTTCTAAAGACAGTATAGACCATGTTAGGAAAATGGAAATAATTACTCTTCTGAGCACTTTTACATTTGTGCATTATCAGAAGTAAAGAAAAAATGTTTCAGACTAAAACTCCGGTGTAGAAGCAAAACACCCCCTTGCGTAGTCAAAGATCATGATAAAGAGCTTATCCCAGGGAATTCAAAGGATGCTAAGATTTTTATTTCAAAGAGATGAGAAAAAAATGAGACAAAAAGTATGACTTTCAGGCAGTAAATATCAAAGCTAAGATTCAAATCCAGATACTTTGACTCTAAATATACTATTATTTTTGTTCTCTTATTTGCTGGAGTGGTAGAATGCTATAACAATCTTTCATCCATTGAATTTTCCATCCATTCTGACTCTAATGATGACCACCTTACCAATAAGTTTAGTTTCTTATTGGTAAGGTGGTCATCATTACAGTCAGAATCCTAATGTGGGCTAGGCCATATTACTCTGCTCCTTGGTCATAGATTACACCCCTAAATCCCTGGTTAAGCATATGGCAAAAATATGCTACTGGTCTCACAGTTCTTTACATTACAAAAGTGGAACATGATTTTAAATACTGCCAAGAAATAATATCTTCATCACTGAATTGAGGGAACAAATTTTATTCTATGTTAAATAAAAAGAAGATAGTCAAAGGTACCATTTTAAGAAAAAGAAAAAAAAACCTCCTTTGACCCAGCAATACCACTTCTAGATCTGTATCCCAAAGAAATCATAAAAATGGGAAAAGGACCCACATGTACAAAAATATTTATAGCAGCTCTTTTTGTGGTAGCAAAGAATTGAAAATTGAGGGGATGCCCATCAATTGGGAAATGGCTGAATAAGCTGTGGTATATGAATGTAATGGAACATTATTGAACTATAAAAAATGATGAGCAGGCAGACTTGAAAAAAATTTGGAAAGACTTACATGAACTGATGCAGAGTGAAATGAACAGAACCAGGTGAACATTGTACACAGTAACAGGCACATTATGGGATGACTGATTTTGATAGACTTGGCTCTTCACAGCAGTGCAAGATTCTAAGACAACTCCAAAAGATTCATGATGGAAATTGCTATCCACAACCAGAGAAAGAAATATGGAGTCTGAATGCAGATAGAAGCATACGATTTGCTCTCCTTTTTCTTTGCTGTTTTGTTTTATTGCTTCATTCTCATGGTTCCTCCCATTAGTTTTAATTGTTCTTTACAACATGACTAATGGGAAAATATGCTTAACATGAATGTATATGTAGAGCTTATATCAGAGTGTACACTGTCTCAGAGGGAGAGGAGAAGAAGTGAGAGGGAGAGAAAATTTAAAACTCAAAATCTCATGTAAGTGAATTTTGAAAATTAAAAATAAATAAATTAAGTTAAAAAATCTGTATGCTTATAGGAGTAGTGTAATGTTTCTAGAAATAGTGAAACACATGATACTATATGAAATCAGGCAATTTTCTCAAAATAGGAAAATTCAAATGAATGCATTGGAATGGATATCTTTATATACATTTTGTCATTTCCATTTTACTTTAATATATGAGTGAAACAATGACAATACACAAAAGATTACTTGCAAAGCAATAAAAATGACATGGTATTAAATAAATACATAAGGAAAGAACCAAATTCATGGTCAAGTTAACAAAGGGGAGAATAATTTCATTAATAATTTGCATTTTTACCAATTATCTTGAGAGCTATCTTACTGGCTTCATTATTTGGTTGTCACTCAAAAAAGCTAAATGAAATTCGTGTTCTACTTTAAATGAGTATATGAAGATAAAAACAAATTGTTGGTTAATATGCTAAATGGAATTAATATTAAGTTTTTTTCCAGCTCATAAAATAACTACTGAATGCTACTTTATTTTCATAATTAATTCTACCCAATGTGAATTTATCATTTGTTTCTCTTATTATATAATATATTTTCATTAAAATGAATTATAATTTCTATTTATTAGAAATTTGAGAACTCCTTGTAGAGTGTTATAGTCTTCACTTATAGCTAATATATCAACTCATTATACCAATATTATCTGGTTGTATAGGGAAAGGAAGAAGAGAAGGGAACAAACATTTATTAAGTGCCTATTATTTGCCAGGCACTTTGCTAAGCACTTTACAAATATTGTCTCAATCCTCCCAACAACCTTTGGGAGCTAGATATCATTATCCCCATTTTATAGCTGAGGAAATTAAGGCATACACATTAAGTGACTTGCCCAGAGTTAAACATGTAGTTAATGTCTGAGGCTTTATAGAAACTCAGGTCTTCTTGACTCCAGACCCAGTACCTGAGTGCCTCTCGGAAAGTATGGTGGGACAGAAAGAGTATCAGACTTAAATTCAGAAGACAAGAGTCAAATGTCCAATTCTAGTACTTACATCCTCTGTTACCTTAAACTAATCTCTTCTCTCTGGCCCTAAGTTTCCTCATCTATAATATAAGGGGGTTATGCTAGTTCATGTTTAAAGTCCTTTTCACTCCCTATCTTTTGGGGCCAATGTACAATAAGTATGTTTTTATGAATGATAAAGTACCTGGAGGCAAGAAAAGACCTTTTAATTTTAAAACAGAAAAATTTACTTGGGAAAATTTTCAATTCTGCCATGTTTTGGATTACCAAAATTTTCCTCCTTGAGAATATGTGAGCCAAATACATATTATGATCTTCAGCAAAATATTGCTATATTTTTGTCCGATATATCTCCTATATGAATGTGATCCTATAAGTCTTCATAATGAGGGATGGGGAAGAAATTGGGCTCAAATTGTATCATAAAATGATACTTATTACATATATGTATATAAATCTGTAATTTGTGTCATCTTTAAAATGTATATTTTTATGTAAAATATAATTAACTTTTAAAAAAATCAGTTTAGTTAAGTTTTAGCTTCTTTTGTTGCAGGAAATAAAAATAACATTCTTTATGGGAGCATTTCATAAATGTTCACCATAAAAAATTAGGTCTGTAGGTACAAAGTAATGAAATATTTTTTGCACACCTATGGTATTACAAGGTACGTAGCAGAATTGAGTATTCTGAGAAATCCCAGAATGTTTCTTAGATTCAAAGGTTAACAGTATTACATTAGTTTTAAGGTCCTAGAATAAATATATTTGTATTTATGAAAATATTCTTTTATAAAATTGTCACTGCACAGTTTCCCTCTTCCAAAAAAACATAGTGATTTCTGACAATATTCAGTACAAACATACCAGATTCTGAAGAATGAAGAATTAACAACGTTTCAGCAGCAGATCCCCAATAAGTATAAGGCTTTACACTTACATCAAATTTTGAGAAAGGATGTAGGCCCCTCAAGCAATATTTAGGTGTAGTAAGGTCCTTGGAACAAGAAAATCAGATACAATGAAAAAGTAAAAGATTGAATAAAATGATAAAAAATTTAAAAAAACCTTACTGAAATGGCATGAAATGATCTCAGTCATATATTTAGGTGTTTACTTTATTCAATGCTAAAACATTAAACACATTTGTCTACTAGTGTGAACAGAATCTCAGGAATGCACAATCATATTTTAGCACTTATTAAAACTCAAAGGAGCATGTGTTTATAGTCTTTATTGTTATAGGAATTGAGTCAAGGACAACAAAATGGAAGAGAGGAATATAGTTTGTGCAAGGCACAGTTACAGTGATTTCACTAAGGAATCCAATATCCTTCTTCACAAAGAACATTTAATTTTTCAATAGAAATCCCTTAATTGATTTTTTTTCTTTATTGTCATTCAGGAGGCAGTGCATCTATGGGCAAAAGTAAATGAACCTCAGGGGAGCTATCAGAGTGGAGATGGTGGTTGGCCATAAACCTGACTTGTGTAAAGAATTTATTAATGAGATAAGAGAAAAAATATTTCTCCCCTCTTTCTAGGAAGATGAAGAATTTTCTCTTATTTTTGTTTGTATTCCCCACATAACACCTAGTTTAAATTTGAGTCATGAAGGCTTTAAATTAATATAATAATAAGATATTTAATAATAAAAAGAAAATATTTAGATATACAGATGTATTAATCAAGACCTATTTAAAAATAGGTAAGAAGTCAAAGGATTCAAAAGGTATTTAAGAGGAATGGCAAACTAAAAAAGAAGTTGAAAAAGATGAGATATGAAAATAGTCAACATTGGAAGGGCTGCAATCAGAGACACAATAAACTATTAGTAGATCTATAAATTGGTTCAACTTTGTGAAAAATGAATTGGAATTATCTAAGAAAAGTGATGAAATTGTTCATCCTGTGTTCCGTGATCCAGCAATCTCACTGCTGACCCTACCCTTCCATGAATTCAAAGATATAAAGGATATATTTCTGTGGGTGCACACATGAGTACACGTGTGTATCATACAGAGCATCAGCTTTCATGTTAGCAAAAAGTGGGTGCTCATTTATTAGAGAATGTTTTAAAGAAGTATGGAATAAAAACAATAGAATATCATTTAGCCATAAGGAATTCCAAGCAAGAAATGTTAACAGACAAATGAAGACATATATGAATTGATGCAGAGTGAATTAAGCAGAACTAAGAGAGAAATATAATACATGATAACTATGATAACAAAGCTGAAAATAACACTAAAGGACAGTCAAACTCTAATTAAATTAAATGATCAATCTTCCTCAGAGAAGAAATGAAGCAACATTCCTTACTTCTCTAAGTAGAGAGGTAGAGATTAATTGTATAGACTATTGCATCTTATATCAGGAATGATAATGGTACTGGTTGGTTTTACTTAAATGATTTGGTTTTCTTACAAAGAATGGTTTAGTGGTGGGGCAGCATATGGGGAAAGTGGCTCATATAAAAAATAGACCCTAATATAAAGTTTAAATCTTTAATTGTATCACCTAATAGTCAATAGCTATATGACATTGACTGGCTTCATCTTCCTGTGCCTCAGGTCCTCATCTATAAAATGAGACAGTGGACTAGATGACCTCTAAGCTTTCCAGGTTAATATTTGTGATCATTGTGTCATATAATATGAATAAGTATTCTTGTTCTTTAACAAATTAGAGCTTCTAATATTTACGCTCTATCTTTACTAAAACACATACACACACAACTATAACATTCCTTTACAACACAACATAACCTATTACTACATTCATTTAATTATATGGTGGTCAACTCATATTAAAAAAAATAACACTATATAATTTACAGTCTGAAATACTGTAGTTGTTCAATGTGGTATACCCAGACAGGTGTAAGTCTTGTTCTCAACACAGTACAAATGCATTGACTAAATAAATGACCTCCTCACAGTGTGGCTCCAAGCTACCCTTCAAGCCCTCACTGTTACTCCTTTTCTCATACTTTTCAATCCAGCTAAACTGGCTTATGTGCCATACCTCACATATGAAGTTGATGTTCTCCATGCCTCATTTTAAAGAGCTCCACCTCTGAAAATATTTTCATTTAAAGTTCACATCAAGCATCACCTTCTACATGAGACCTTCCATGATTATCTTAATTACTAGGTCCTCCCCAAGTATACTTTGTATTTAGTTTTGTGTACATTTAAATATACTTACATATGTATGTGTTATCTCCTTGATACAATATAAGTTCCTTGAAAGCAAGGACTTTCATCTTCGTGTTTGTATCCCCACCAACTAGTAGTAAGTCTGGCACATCACAGGTTTTTAATAAATGCATGTTGATTAGAAACTGGAAAAGCACCATAAGATTAGAGAAGGGTAAATGTGATCCTGAATTTTTTAAAGGAAAAGAAAATGACAGGCCAGTGAGCTTGACTTTGGTTTCTGAGAAAATTATTGAATTATTAAAGAGATGGTTCATGAACAACTAGAAAGAAAATAATTTATTAGTAAGAGTCTATATGCTTCACCAAGAACAAGTTATGCTAAAATAATCTCATTTCCTTTTTTTGACAGGATTATTAATCTAATAGATCAGAGGAATGCTAAGGATATCATTAATCTAGATGTTAGCAAAGCTTTTGATAAAGTATTTCATACTTTCTTTGTAAGAATATGGAGAGATATGAATTAGTTGATAATACAACCAGATGAATTCAAAACTGTTTGATTGATTGGATTCAAAGAGTAGTTGTTAATGGCTCAGGATCAAAATGACAGGAGGTCTGCAGTGGAGTACTCCAGGGATCTGTACTTCACCCTATGCTATTTAACATTTTTATGATCCATATAAAGACAAAAATGATATTCTCATCAAATTTTTAGATTACACAAAACTGGGAGGAATAGCTAATATGCTAGATATCAGAGTCAGAAACCAAAAAAAAGATCTTCACAGGCTAGTTAACTGGGCTGATTCTAATAGGATGAAATTAAGTATGGATAAATGTAAAGTCTTGTACTTTGATAAAAATAATTAACTATCTTGGAGGCAAAATTGAGAATTAGATATACCTAGAGATATTGTTGCTTGGAGATGCCTCATGACCCATGGCAGAGTCCCTTCAATACTATTGATTAAGATTAAAACAACTCTGAGGTACCACCTCATACTTATCAAATTAGTGAAGATGACAAAAAAAGGAAAATGACAAATGCTGGAGGGGATGTAAGAAAAAAGGTACATTAATGCACTGTTGGTAGAACTGTGAATTAGTCCAAACATTCTGAAAAACAATTTGGGACAATGGTCCAAAAGCTATTAAACTGCACATAAACTTTGATCCAGCAATTCTACTATTATTGTTATACCCCCCCACTGCAAAGACATAAACAAAAGTGGGAAAGAACCCATATGCACAAAAATATTCAACCAGCTCTTTTTTCAATGGCAAAGAATTGGAAATTGAGTGAGTGGATGCTGATGAACTGGGGAATGACTGAACATGTTTTGGTATATGAATGTGATGGAAAATGTGATGGAGAAATGATGAAGGGGATGGTTTCAGCAAAAGCTGGGAAGACTTGTATGAACTGATGCAAATTTGAAGTAGAACCAGGAGAACAAATAAGGAGAACACAGAAACAGAAATATTATAAAGATAATAAACTTTGAAAGACTTTGAAATGCTGATCAACACAATAACCAACCACAATGTCAGAAGACTCATGATAAAACACTTATCCAATTCCAGATAGAGAGCTGATCAACTCAGATCACAGATTGAAGCATATCTCCTTTTTTCTCTCTTTCCTTGATATTGCTTATGGGAATTTATTTTATATGACTACACATATTTGTAACTGGTTTTGTTTTTCTTGACTTCTAAATGGATGGGGAATGGGACAGGGAGAAAAGGTATAATTTGGAACTGAAAATCAAATAAAATTGAATTAAGTAATAAAAAAGATGACTCCTAATAAGAGAATGATCCAAGACTCCTTTATTTTGCCAGAAGACATGGATTTAAAGTTATTTGGACAGTGCAGAGGCAAGGTGAAATGTAAAATTCTTAATTAGCAGTCTTGCAAATTCATTTATGTTCCAATGAATTTTAAACATTAGCATCTCAAGAAATTATTGTAATATTTATAAATTGTTACTGAATTCTGTTTTAGTTGGTTTTTTTTTGTTTTGTTTTGTTTTGTGGCTCAGTATTTCTCTTATGATAGGAATAAATGCCCATTTTCCATCCTATACTTGATTTTCATTATACATTGAGTGCCTTCTTACTCTTATTTTAGGAAAGGTGACAAACTTAAACCCAAATATGAGTTTTAAAAATTTGTCCTTGATTGATTGATTTGTCCTTTGAGCCTCATACACTTCTCAATAGAGGCAAGGATCTCTGAAGTTTGAACCAAGTCTGGCCTGCCTGCTTATATCAAAAAGAGAGAGAGAGAGAGAGAGAGAGGAAGGGGTGGGGCAAACCAAGATGATGAAGGAAACTAAGAATTTTGGAGAAGTTCTCCCAACCCAACCTCTAAACATTTTTAAAAGGTCCCAAATCAAATTCTAAACAGGATATCCATCCCTCTCAAAAAACATCTCAGTATCTCATTCTTTTAGTCTAGAACAACTTAGGAGGTCTGAAAGAGAAGTCTGCCTGTGGACACTGAAATGGGAGCTGGCTAGAATGCATATGGAAAAAACAGCACTAGCTGTAGGGCCTAGAGGCAGTAGCAGCTATAGTAAAGGAACCAAAAACAGCAAGGAAACTAAAATCCTGGTCAGAAAGATATTACAGAGGACCCCTGTGCTAGCATTGAGTGGAGAACCAGGTGCCTTTTGGCAGCTCCTTTTCTCATTATCTAGTTCTGGTAGCAGTTCCAGGGCAAAGAAGAGTGGCTACAATCTGTGTTCATGAGGGAATAGAGGCCCTGCTTAAGTAAGGAACACAGGATAGACCAGATGAATAGTGACCAGAATTCTTCCTGGATCAAACCACCTTGGAAGCACCAAAAATCTACAGGCCCCCAGATCTAGCCACAAAAGCTCAAAGTAGCCATCTCCCCAACCCCCCCCCCAGAGACAAGCAGAGACCCACTCTAACAGAAAGTCCAAGGTCTAGAAATAAGCTGAGACAATAAACAAACAACAACAAAAACAAAAATATGATAAAAATCTTGTATAGAGATTGGCAAGCTCAAAATAAACTCAGAAGAAAATGAATTGAAAATATCTGCAAGTAAAGCCTCAAAAAAGAAAAAGTTGGCAGATTAGACATAAGTCAACAAGAATTCCTAGAAGAGCTAAAAAAAGATTTTAAAAAGAGCAAAAATATATTAAAAATCAAACAAGAGAAGTAAAGAAAAATTAAGAAAATGAGAGCAATGTAAGAAAATTACGAAAAAAGAATTAATAGCTTGATAAAAGTAGTACAAAAACCTCACTGAAGAAAATCACCTCTTGAAAATTAGAATTGATCAAGCAGAAGCCAATGATTTGATGAGACATCAAGAAGCAACTAAACAAAGTCCAAAGACTGAGAAAATAACAGAAAATGTGAAATATCTCACTGGAAAACAATTGACCTAAAAATAGAAATAAAAAGAAATGTTAAGAAGTATAGGACTGCCTGAAACCCATAATTTAAAAAAAAAAAAGCCTGGATATCATATTTTAAGAAATTGTAGAGGAAAACCGCCTAAATATCATAGAATCAGAGGTCAAAGTAGAAATTCAATGAATTCATTGATTGCTTCTATTCTTTTTTAGACATATTGGGTTTCCATATTTCCATATGTCAATGGATTTGTGACCTCATCAGTGTGGGTACTTCCTCCATCACTGTGGATGGAAATTCATCTATGTATAGATGGATAACTAAGGACGTTTTGCAAGTTTCCTTATTTCATGGATTGTCATGATCGAAACATTGATCAACAAGAACCCATCATGTTGGTGATAAGCCTCTGTCTACTTTAGCTTCAACAGTCTTTCACTGGGGCTCTACTCAAATCTTTTACAGCCTAGTCATTTAGAGGAAATGCTCTAAGAAAGATTATCTTCAAGAAAATAGGATCATTTCCATAACATGAAGAGCTATTGAGAAAGACTCAAATGTGTGTATGTATGTATATGTGTATATATATATATATGTGTGTGTGTGTGTGTGTGTGTGTGCATGTGTGTGTGTGTGTGTGTATGTGGGTTTATATATGTATGAAAAATATTTTTCTTCCTGTCCCCATTACCCCCAAAAATCACTGGTTGCCATATCTATTCCATTGATCATATAATTATTTAGTTGCTGAGCTTGGACAAAAATATTAGTCGCATGCCTTCCAGTTTAACTTTTTTTGCCCCACAATGCCATATAGCTTTTTAAAAAAATTGATGGAAAGAATACCATACAGATACTCTGAAGACTTTGGTTCAGCTACTAACTTGCTATATGACCCTAGACAAGCCAGAACCTCTCTGGGCTCCAGTTTCCTAATCTAGAAAGTGAGGCTTTTGGACTTGATGATCTTTAAAGTATCTTCTAGCTCAAACATTTGAAGGGTCTAATAATAGAAAGTGTCTGAAGCTATGTGATGCAAAGGTAAGCAAACAGTAGTCTGACCATCCATTTGCAGTTAATTTTAATTCTCACCACTGGGGTTACATGGCTCACCAAAATGAATTTTTATCCACTGATTATATCATATGTGTGTTACTCTCTACCTCCCCCTGCCCTCCCCTGATCAGCAGCCTCATTTGCAGTACCCTTCAAATGGTATCTTTATGTTGCTCTTTGGTGTGTCTGTGTTTTTCTGAACTTTAAAGGACAGATTTTGGCTACCCACTGGATTGAAATGCCTTGCACAATTTCAAGGGATAGATTTCTTCCGGGTTAAGTATTTACCTTTACAATAGAAAGGGCAAGTGATTTAAACAGGTAATATATATTTCCATGGTTAACATTCCCAGGCATGTTCCAGCTAATGCAAAATGCTGATGAGTTTTCAGTGATGTGGAATGAATTTCTGGAGAGAGGCTGAGGAATGACATCAGGTTTCGTGAAGAAATCAACTAAGAAATGAAAGACCAATACATGAAAACTTTTCTTTAATTTAGCATTGCAGTGGTCTTTGATGATCACTTAGTGCTCTGCTCATGCAAGAAAAGTAATATTCAGAAAGCAGGTTATTAGTACCATGAGGGAGATAAATCATTCTAGGAAGAGCAAGATATAAGTAATTGCCTCCTTCTTTTTAAAGCATGGAGCTATCACTGCATCTGATACTAATTATTATTTAATTAATAAATTTTGAAATAATTATTAGTTACTGAAAAATTCAATTCTGAAATGAAATATTATTCTATCACATAAGTATACTTTATCTTCCTTAAAATAGCCAATAAGCTTAGGGTAGAGATAATAATTCTTATGCATGCACCTTGAAGAGATTAGATATAAATGTTTCAGTGCTCAAGGTCATCCTTATTGGATTCGATATATTTCATAATTCCAAATATGAAGTAAATTATAGTCTCTCAATTTAGAAAGAAAGTCCAATATTTCCAGTGGCCAGAACAACATTGGTCAAAGCTTTTCAGTTTTCCTCTGCTTATCTCAATTTGCTCATATTGATTTTGTGCAACTAAAATGCCTCCCCAAATAAGGATTTAATGAAGCATAAAGAATCTGTACAATATCCTCAGCAGATATCATAATCATTACCCAAAAGTAATATCAGACCCCTCACCTGAAGTTAGATTTTCAAATTTATCCCCTTTGCACAGATAACCCCCATAGGTTATACTATTACCAAAACTTTGTAACTGATTAAAATTCAGATGGTGTCATAAGCCATTGTGTTCTTTTCAGCCCATCATTTAAATACCAGTGATAAGCTACTCACCTGGTAAAGGCCTAGCTTGGACAACTGTGAAAGTTGTAAGAGTAGTAAGATTCATTTCTTTGTTGATTTTTGTCCTCTGTGAATTGGCAAGTTCTATGCTGTAAAGAGTATCTGCTTGACTTATCCAGCCCAATCTACCACTATAATATTGAAGTACAGGATAAGATGGTCTCATCAAATCAATTGATATGATCTTGGAAATTGAAGTCCTCACACAGTATGTACAAAAACAAGTGTATTACATAGTTCTCATCTTTGACTGAATCATTTTAATACCCCACTTGTGCTTTTTTGTGACTAGAAATTTCAAAATTTTTATCCCCCTGACCTCTGACTCCCAAACTTAGGACATTCTTTAAATTCAACCTATTCTTAAATCTTCATTCTAGTCTTGCCTTAATTCTGACAATGGCTCTTTTTCTTGTCCCCACAATTAATTCCTACTCATTTTTTAAATGAATAAATCTATGAAAATAAACACAAAAAGAAAAAAAAGATATGTGAATGATAATTATTTGCTGTATTTTTTAAGGATTTCAGCATCTTTAGATATTTAATGGACCTATGAATGAAAAAAGTCACCTTATATTAATTATATAAAATAAGGAATATACATGGGTAGTGACCAAAGTTCTCCTGGTAAATAGCCCTTATTCAGATCCATAAATGAGTCAGCTATTTTATGACTGTGGCCCTTTTCCATTCTTCATAAAGATGAATCACTAAGTAATTGGATTTATATATTATCAATAACCACTTGCACATTTACCCAAATTGAGTATAAAATAATTTTTAAGCAAATGAATTTGGTGTTATTCACCAAAAACTACCCCATACCTAAGGATTGAAAGTAAATTTCTCCACAGAGAAATTAATCCAGACATCTTTTTCTTTCATCTCAAATGAAAGAATTTTCCCATACCTTACTCAAGTGGGTCAGACTGCTGAACAAAATAAAAGTTATGTAAAAGGTCACCTGGTTCTTGGGACTGAACTATTATAATGATCCAATGTGAAACTACCAAGTAGCAAGCTGTTCACTAGACATCCTTGATTCTTTTTATTATCATTAAAAAATCAATTTGACTTAAGTGATAAATAAGAGAAATGTTCAATGATCAAAACTATGTAATATGATACACTAAATACATATAATTATTACACATCAGGGATAACAGAAAAGGGTCTAAAAGTCATATACATATATGCTTAAGTGTGAATGTACATAAATGTAGATATTCATACAATGTGTATCTGTTTCAGTATTAAAAGAAAATCAGTATACTCAGATCCGTTGTATCACTGGCATAGAGAATTCTCAGTCATGAAGCTCCTTTGACCAATGGAAATGTGCAACTTTTCTACTACTTACGGTCTTAGAAAGTTTCCTGGGGTTCTGATCTGATCATTGACCTTGTTAAGGTCACAGAGTCAGTATGTGACAGAAGTAGTACCTGTACCTAACTCTAAGGTCAACAAATCACTATGCCATGTCACCTTCCGTGTATTTGCATATGTGTGCATGTATACACACATATACATACATACACCTATACAAGCATTATCTTTTCTCATATTTTTACTAAGAGTGTAATTTTTTTTACTATTTGGACAGCTTTAAATCTTAGATAATCCATAGCAAAAATATTTAATATTATTACCTTTTCTTACATAGCTCAGCTTTATATATTTCAATTCCAAAGTTATCTTGGACCAACCAGTAAAACATCATGTGCTCAAAATTCACAGTCAAACCTGCAATCTATAAGGGCAATATTTAACTAAAAAAAGGTCTTTGTACATGCAATAACAAGTGCATTACAAATATCTCAGATATACCATGCAACTCCCATGATTACCAACACACTGATTATTTATAAGGCTTAAGGCTCCACAGCATCAGGACACAAAAAAGACATCATTACTTCCACAAATGGGCAAAGGATGCATACTTTTCAAAGGTAATGACAACATCTAGAATATTATAAGCCTTTTAATGTCAAACAGCAACAATCATTATAATATTTATAAATAAGAAAAAGTGACTTAAAACTTATATTCTAATGATTGGACATTCTGATTAAATTTAACCATAGGAGAGACATAAAGGGTTACATTATTCACTTAGTTGTTTATTTTTAAATAAATAAAAAGGCTAACTTCTCTTTTGAATACAAAAATTTAAATACTCAGTATTACAGGAGTCAATAACTTAATTTTTTAATGGCACATGTAAAGCTGTAATATAATTTTCTCAGATGTGGCACATTTATCTTATTAGACTATTTTAGAACTATAAAAAGATAAATAAGGACAGCTAAGTTGATGCAGTGGATAGAGTACCAGTGAGTCAAGAAGACTTAGATTCAAATCCAGTCTCAGACCCTTACTAGCTGGGTGACCCTGGGCATGTTACTTAACCCTATTTGCCTCAGTTTGCTCATTTGTAAAATAAGTTGGAGAAAGAAATGGCAAATCACTCCAGTATCTTTGCAAAGAAAACCCCAAAGGGGTTTTAAGACACAAAGAATCAGACACAATTGAAACAAGTGAACAGAAACATCAAATAAATACAGAGCAAATATATATATATATACATATATATTGAATGTCACCCGTCTTTGAATGTCAATATATATATTGAATGTCTATTTGAGAAGCTGGATTCTTCCATAATCACGGCAGGATAAAATCCATTTAGGAGAGCATATTCAACAGTATGAATTGTTGTCCAGTAAACATAACCTTCCAGAGGATCCAGGTGTAAATCAATTATTCTTCCTGAAGCCATTATCAAACTTTCTGAAATCTCTGTGTCCAAAGGCATTTGTAATATCTGGAAACAATCAGTGAAATAAGCAAAGGGTAATATTTCAGATTTTAAAAGAACAATGATTTCTATCAAATGGTTAGATTTCAAACAAAATCAACAGCATCTGATAAGCCAGCCATTTAGTACTGTCATCAATAAACAAGTCACCAGCTTCCTTTAGACATAGCTTGATAAAGCCTTATTTCCTCCACCTTTGTAAATAAGAAAAAAGAAAAGGATAAATGGAAATCAACATATTTCCTATATACTTAAGGTTTTAAGCTATTTAGTCTACATAAAACATTTAAAGCTCAAAGCTAATCCAATTCCCTCTTTGTTTGCTCTCATTTCTTTATTCCATTTTCAAGTTATAAGTCATAGTCCAGGGGAAAGAATCATGGGCACCATCTAGTCTAAACTATTACCCCCTAAAAAAGGAAAGTCCCCCATTTTGGGTGTAAAAACAACACAAAAACAAACAGCAACATAACATACAAATAACATAGAGTTTCAGATTAAAGGCTTCAAACAAAGACCTGTTTGAATTTTTTGAAAGAACTGGGCATGTTTATCTTGGAGAAGACTTAAGGGAGGTGGGAAACATGATAGCTGTGTTATGGTATTTAAAAAGCTACCAAATGGAGTAAATAATGAACTTGTCATACAGAATAGTGATTAAACCATTTGTCAGGAGAGATCAAAACTATGAACACTGGGTAGAAAGAGAGAAAAGGCAATTGTAGGGTATACAAAAGTGGAATGGGATTCCACAAAATGTAGTGGGTCTCAACCTTGAGGGTCTTCAAATAAAGGATACCAATTCAAATAAAGAATACCAATTCTCAGGAACATTATAATAGGGATTTCTTTCAGATATTAATTGGATTAGATCCAGTTCCTAACTGTTTTTTTTTGTTTTGTTTTGTTTTTGTTTTTTTTTTTTTGGATCAGAAACACCTTTCGAAGTCTGGTGAAGTCTATAAACCCCTTTCCAGAATAATATATTTTTACATACATTAAATAAAATACATTGGATTATAAAAGAAACCAATTATTTTAAAATAAACTGATCAATATTTTTAAAAAAATTTCATGAGCCCCAGGTTAAGAACATTAGAACTAGATGGTCAATGAGGAAATTTTCAACCTTTAAATGCTTGGATTTTCTGATTATGTGATCTCTACAATAGACCTATGATAGTATCTTCCATAATTAGGACCCAAAATAAAGATAAAAAATATAACCTATTAAATTCTTTTGTCAAAAAAAAGTCTCACTGATGGCATTCTCTTGATTACAAGGGGTTTTAGAAGTATGTGCATATGTCTACCTGTAATCTATACATATGTACACAACACAACTGAGTATAATGGGTATAATTCATATGATCAAATTATCTGTTTCTTCCTCTATGACCTTATTAATTGAAGGTATCCCAAAACTGTAGTATAGTGATTTGTAAGGTCAATTTAATGAGCTAATTAATTGACAGAAAACTGTTTTCTTCAAATTATATTTCATCAGTGGGTATCTAGACTGGATAGTGACCAGTTTAAGAATAATTTTTTAAAATGTATACATACATATGTACATATATGCATATGTATATGTGTGTGCTATAATTTTAGAATTCACATTCCACAATAGAAAAAATAAAATGTCCTACATACCCAATTTATATAATTCCTGTCTTGGGGATGAGATCCCAAGTACATTAAATAGACCTACTATGGTGAGCTTATGAAAGAGCATGGACAAAAGACAGAAAGAAATGCCAGGCATAACCATATTATCATCTGCAGTGCTAAAGGAAATGATATTCACTGTAGTTTTGTAATATGTTAGGATCATTTATGTGGGACAATAACAAAATTAATGACAGTGGTCATCATTTATCTTGACAGTAAAAGCTATAGGACTTTTTCAGAGAGAAGAAATTGAAGGGTAACACCTCTTTATCCTCTTGGTTTTTAAAAACAGAATTAAAGAACTAACCCAAGAAAGAAGCAAAATGGTTGGGTATGAGCAGAATTGTCAAGAAACTGGAAGATTTAAATAGTATAGCACAGAAGAGAAAAAAGAAAAGTGAATTCTACACTACTGGAACTAGAAGGCTCTACCTTGAAGAACTATAAATGAAAGCTCAGCTCTTCCTCTCCCTAAAGGAGGATCTAATTGCAACCAAAGAAAGCTTGTCATAGAGAATAGCAAATCATGGGGATGAGACATAAATGCAATCTGCTAAACTCATCTCTTTAAAAATTTAATCCCCTCAGTTACTGTCTACCATTGGGAAGCCATATTCAAAAGAAATTCATTTTTGTGGTGCCAAGTATGTAAAACTCCCTCAAAAAATAAAAAAAATGACAGGACAATTACTATCTGGGGCCTCTGATTAGTTTAGCTGACTCTGCAAAATCAAATCTTTTGAAAATTCTCCAATACAATGAAATACTGTAACTGAAAAAAAAATCTCTGAGTCCATTCCATAACTAAACATTATTTTAATGATTCTTCTTCTTGCTGTTTAAACTTCTCCTACAACTTTTTCAGTTCCTTAGTGGCAAAAGCCTATCTATGCCTATCTATTCTTTGACTTCCCTATGGATGAAGTTACTCCCTTGGATATAGCCTCCCAGGAGAAGTAATAGGAGAGACCAAGACTCAGTACAATTACCCAGTCCTTATCTTTACTCATGCTCCTATCATCTTCTCTTAAGTCCTTAATGTTGGCAGGATTTAAATACATTTTCAATACATTTTCTATAGCTCAGAGATGCTTCTTTACTTATAGCCTCATTTCTGAGGGCACTTTTTCTTGTTTTAATAAACAGATTTTTCCCAATGAGTTTTTGACTACAAAATAACAAACTAAAGCAGGTTTAGAAAACACTAGTAATTGGAACAAGATGGGGAAGCTCAGAGGTTAGAGCAGTAACAGAAGGTGACAGAGTCAGGGAGTGTCTGAAGCAGGGCATATAGACTCTTGTAGGTAGTGTGAGAATAATGTTGATACCCCTACTTCACCAGTATTTATTCAATTCATTGTGATTTATGGGTATCAGTGATTGTCTATAAGATAAATAGGATAGAATTAAGTTTAATTGTTAGAATAAGAATTATATAATTGGAACTAATTAACTTACTATATATTGATGTTAATATTTATGTATTGACAATTATATTGCTTACATGATTTATAAGAGAAATTTATACTATAGAGATTTATAGTTTGTTATTTAGGCCCATATTAACTTGTGTTAGGAAGAGGGTTAGAAACTTGTTGTGCTACCCCCCTCACCCTCCACTCCTATGAATATACTCTGAGAGCTGCTGTGTTCCAGAAAACCAGTTTCCCCATTTTCTATGTTCTTTTGCATCTAATGTTTGTAACATGCTTGCACAAAGTTGCAGATCCCTATTGACTAAACACAGATTAAACATTCATGACTAATAACACATAGAAAGCTTTATTACTAAACTTTGGTGATTAATGGACATTTCCCTTAACCAACCATAAGATCCCCACACTTTTGGAAATTACCAGTTGAGGAATTATACTACCTCAATTCATTTTCGCATCCTCTCAATGGCTATAAAACAATCCACTCCTAGGATAGAAAGATCCTTTACAGTAGAGGAGAGTCTTGGATCCAGTTGCTTAGGAATTACCAGTTTCCACACTGGATTGATAAGTACTCAGATCTCTATCCCAGTTTACCTTTATTGCAGATTGTATTTTTGTGGGCCATTGCTTTATGGTGTCTGGGGTGATAGGTAGAATGTGACAGGTTATAGGTAAAACTATCCAGAGGGTTGTGTACTACTGTTAGCACACATATACCAGTTACAACCTTGGTGGATTAGTATATTTTGGACTCAGATTCTATACATCAGCACAATTGTTTCCAATTAAAGAATTTTTGATTTGCACTGGTAATCAGAGTGGTAAAGATCCTCAACTAATCTTTTAGTTTTTTGTTGTTGTTGTTGTTTGTTTGTTTTTTTCAAAATTCCATTTTAGATGGGGAAACTTCAGGTACTCAACACTTCATCAGTCCCTACTGCCACTACTATTTCTCTTTTCAACTGTGATTTTATTAGACCTACAAGATATTTCTTTTCCTCAGAAGACCCTCTACTTAAAGATCTAAAGCTCATTCACTTGTTTATAAGTTATTAAATGAAAAAGAACAATTTCTATTTATGGAAGGGAGGGTAAATCAACCTATGAGAATCATCCCAGAGTGAATGTAACCAGAGCTTTCCTAGAAAGTTGGAGGAGCTCCAGAGACATAGTGACTCATTACTAGGACCGTTTCAGGATGACAAACTTCCTGGCTACATGAAGGTCCAACGCTCAAAAGACTTCTTGCTTTGGTATGATTCTGATCCAGTGGTTCCTTGATCCTCTTACAATTTGTAACAAAGGCCAAAGGCTTAGTTAAAAAGAGAAATGGTTTATAGCTGACTCTCTCTTTTTTCAAGCCACAGATGTTATCATGTAATTCTGAGACTTCCCATGAGGAAATGGGCAGTATTCTACCTGTCACCCCAGCCACCATGAAGCTGTGAACACATGGCATCTAAAGTATAAACCCTGTCTAGACAATAATGAGTTGGAATTTTAGGAAGTCTCTTTTGCATTTATTCTTTCCTGTCTTTAGATCAACATGTATTTATACCTAGGCTTAGAAGCAACTTTTTAAGTTTGGGAGGTCCAGGGGTCCTGCATCTTTTTTTTTTTTTATCAAACCCATCTGGGAGCAAGGTGAGGAGTCCCTGGCCTTACTTAGAAAAACATGCACAAGGAATAGTTTGGATAGTGCAGAGCCAAGATGAAATACAAAATTCAACAGTCCTGCAAAATCCTTTGTGTTCTAATTAAGTTTCAGTATTGACCTCCCAAAAGTATAATAGTAGTTATAAATTAAGTTGTTGAAAGCTCTTCTGTCTAGTATTCAGTGACTATACACTTTATTGTTTCCATTAGAATTTCTTTTGTATTTACGAAAAAAAAAATTGTCCCATACCTAATTTATATCTATACTAAATTGCTTCTCCTCCTCTGTGGAGACCTAACTATGAGCCAAAACTCTAAGTTTTAAGTAATTTGTTTTGGGGTGTAATGAGTCAAAGAATATGAGAAAATATGAGAAATAATACAAGAAAAAAAGAAACTCCATTCTGTCTTATTAGAGGTCAGGTAACCCTGGTAGAATTAACTTATCTGCATTTAGAAAAAAGGGGCTCCCTTAGTGGAGAAGTATGTGGGTATAGTTTCCCACCCATTTGTGTGTATTTGTACACACACACACACACACACACACACACACACATTTTGAAATATACACATATCAAACACATGCATATACAAGTATATATGTGCACATATATACAAATATGTATATGCATGATACATATATGTATATATCATATGCATATAAGGACTATCAGCATAAAGCAATATGTGCACATATATATTTGTATTTGTATTTATATTTATATTTGTATGTATATATATATATATATATATATATATACATTTGAACACAGAGTCCAGCTTCTCTAATTTGACAGTCTAAAACTATTGACATGTGCCAAAGGATGCTTGCCTTTGCTATATTTCTATTTTCCCTTTCAAGTTCCTTAAGCATCTATTCTAATAACCCTAGAGGGTGACTAAGAACTTTCTCCTTGTCACACTGTGAGAGTTTTTCACATAGCTCTAACAACGCCATGACCACAGGATACCACAGTGTCTTGCATCTGACCATCCAATCACATCATGGGTGTTACTTAAGCATCCCACTGGTGCTGGGACTGCACTTAGGAACTGGTCCTGGGACCTTGCTTCTCTCTCACCACAGACACAGACTTTTCCTACTGACCTTCTAAGTTGTCTTTGGCATTCATAGGTTGAGAAGTCTGGAAACCACCACAACTGCCCATGATTCAGTCCTCTGAGGCTTGCTCTAGGTTTGCTGAGGCCTGCACACCCACGCTGAACTCCCAGCCTGGCGTGATAGACCTTCCCATCAACCATCCAGGTTGTTTTTGACTGGAAATTTGTTTCACTCTGTCTTTTTGTGGGTTCTGCTGCTTTAGAATTTGTTTAGAGCCATTTTTTACAGGTATTTGGAGGGGTTTGGGGGAGAGCTCAAGCAAGTCACTGCTTTTACTCTACCGTCTTGGCTCTGCCCTCTAATTCCATTTTTGAAAGAGGAGTTCTATAAACACAATATATCTTAAGTTCATCTAGATATTTGATAATGTCTTTATGATATTCTTGTAGATAAGACAGAAAAAAACGGCCTTGAAGATCACGAAATTATATATCTTTAGAGTTATAAGGGACTTTAGTTCAAATCCTCAACTTGACAGATGAAAAAATTGAGGCCCTGACAAGTTGTGAAACTTAAGTTCACATAGCTAAAGTAGATGGATTTATAGCTAACTGAATTAGTCTCTAGAGAGTGTTGATTAGTGGGTTATACAACATTTAACTACATTGAAATATAATAGAATAACAGAGAGATTCAGGAGTTCTGATTTCAATACTCAGGTCTGACACTTAGTAGTAGCTGGGTAATTTGGAGCAAAGTCTTCTTTGCCTTCATTTCTTCATAAATAAGAAAAATAATAGTTTACTATATGTCACGTAACTTTTATGAAGAAAATACTTTGCAACTTTAAAGAAAATATAAATATAAACTAGTATACCTGGACATAGTATTCTGACAATGTCTTTGTCCTATTAAATAATAACAGCATTTCTGTAGTAGTTTAAAGTTTGCAATGCATTTCACCAATATTATCTCATTTTATCCTCACAACAAACCTGGGAGGTAAGATAGTAACAATATAAAAATAATTCTGATGTTTAGAGCTGTCCACCAAAGCAACATATTGACTAGAAACAAACAAAAAACACAACAAAACAAAAGCAAAAACAAAAAGAACTCTGTCACTAGAAGTGTCCAAGAAAATTAATATCTAAAAGGAATATTATAGACTGGATTTGTGTTTTTAGAGGGATTTTGGCCTACATGACCTCTAAGTTTCCTTAGAATTCCAAGACATTGTAATTCTATAAGTTCAATTATATCAAGTATATTCTCAGCTATCTTTTAGGGGTTCATTATCATGTGCCTCACCTGAGATGTAGGCAAAATCCTGTATTAATGGGTTATTAAAACATGTCCCATGGTGTCTTCGAACCACATGTCTTTTTGACTTTCATTTAATTGAAAAATAAAGGCTACTTTTTGCACTTACTGAACATGCTTTTCTATCATAAAGAGATGAATTAAAGTAAGATTATTCACATCTTCCTTTAAATGTTCAGCATCAATTAAACTCTCTCATACGACCAGGCCACCTGCTCCCAAAGTTTTAATTTTGGAGATCCATTTCATTTACATAATATTTTTGCTTTGAGAACAGTTTATGGTAATATTTTTACATTTAGATGGGCTCAAAGGTCATTACAATTTTAAATGGATTTATAATCTAGCCATAAGAAAACTAGTGTTTCATCTTCATTTGTTCATGCAATATTTAAAAAAGGGTAACTTTTATTTTGGATAATGCAGTTTATATTCTATTTTAAAAAAGATTTTGTTATAAGCTGAGGGTTTCTCATGTGTGACCACACTAGTGAAGTACTAGATACTTTGCAATACTATTTTATGGGCTAGCAGCTGCTTTCACCATTCAACTAGAAGGTTTAGAGTATTAAAATATTTGTAAGATTTTTTTTTAATTTTTAAGAGAATGAAAGCAAAGACCACAAAAAAAGAACTCTTGAAGATTTTTATATTAAAATGAAATAATTTTTACTGGCCCTCAGAGAATTCCACTGTTGATGGAAGGGGAAATAACCAGAATGAGAAGAATAAAAGTGAAATTGGTATGGAGAGGAGGAGGTTTGTTTTGTCAGCAAAGAAAAACCATCTACCAAAAGATAAACGAAAATTTTTGGATATCTGCATTTATTAATGTAATGCTAAAATATCACTTTTTTTCTTCTTTTTTGTGGAAGTAGGGAAAGGGAGGAAAGTTGGAGGGAGTCTGACATGTATTGCAATGACTTGAACCTACAAACATTAAGAGGCATGACTGAAATGGTTCTAGTTGAATGAGATCTAATTTGACGCTCTAGAGGCAATCTACCAAGTAATATCTAAGTGAATTTTGCAGGGACAATAATTCAACATGGTTGCATTTCTCAACACAGGAGAATCTGATCTACGTTACAGGCAAGCAGAGCAAAAAGCTTAACACACTTGCCAAGTCATTGATTTATGTAAATCATAAAGGGGCAGGTGGGGGAAGAAATCTTGATTATATGGCAAATCAGGTAAAAGCAGAAAGAGAAAGGCTATGAAAAAAGGGAGTGAATCAATATAAAAAGAAGAATACCTAATAAGAGGGTTTTTTTTATGTGTTTGAAGAATTTAGGAATTTGGGCACAATATTGTCAGAAGAGTGCCATTTTGTCTCAGGATTTAGAAACCCAAATTATATCCTATCAATAGGTTAGGGTCAATCTAAGATCAAATCATGTGGAATAGAACTAGGAGTAACAAAACATCCCTGATAGCCCTCTAGAACCCATATCACCATTCATTTAAGCAAGTTACTAAATCTCTCAGAATTGATTTCTTTGTGTGTAGAATAGAATAATCTCACTTGCCCTGGCAGAGGGTTGCTGTGAGGATCAGATGTAAGAGTGTATGGGAAAATGCTTTGTAAACTGAAAAGCATTACAGAAATATTTTCAGACGGTGTTCATAGCTTTTTTGCATTAGAGAAGGTATAAGGTGGCTGTACAGAGTCAGCTTTGACTGACAAGATGACCTGGTTACAACTCTCACTTCTTTTCACTTCTTTTCACATTGTGAGATGTGACCTAAGCAAATCATTTAATTTCACTGTGTCACAGGTGACTCTCTAAGACTATAAATTGCAGAATGAGTACTGATCTCCTTTGGGAGGTGGTTTCCTCTCTGGGAGTTCCCTATGGCTATGAAATCATAGGGCCATATTAAAACACACACAGCAACAGTAACACCCAATTTTGCATCACAAAGTAAGTGAATATGTTTATAACCCTGTAAAGTAGGTAATGCAGATATTATTTCTCTTACTTTACAGAGAAGCGGTGTGGTTTAGTGGATACAGAACCTTGGAGTCAGAAAGACCTTGATTTTCTGAACACACATACACACATATTCACACACACACACACACACACTCTCTCTTAGATTATGATGATGATGGTGGTGTGTATGTCAAAACCACTGGTAGTTGCTTACATTGATGCAATCACAGATTGAGGGGCAAAGCCAAGATGGTGGAGGAAAAGCAGTGACTTGCTTGAGCTCTCTCCCAAACCCCTCCAAATACCTGTAAAAATGGCTCTAAACAAATTCTAGAGGAGCAGAACCCATAAAAAGACAGAGAGAAACAAATTTCCAGTCAAAAACAACCTGGATGGTTGATGGGAAAGGTCTGTTGTGCCATGTTGGGAGAGGAGTGCAGTTCAGGGTGGGCTGTGCAGGCTAAGATGGGCCCCTAGCAAACCCAGGGTTCAGGGGACTGAAACACTAGCTGTTGTGGCAGTTTCCAGACTTCTCAACCCACAAATGCCAAAGACAATGTAGAAGGTCAGTAGGAAAGGTCTGTTAGACCAGGGTGAGAGAGGAGCAGGGCCCAGCCCTGGCCCTAGTGCAGCCCCAGGGTGGCGGCCACCGCAGCAGTGGCTGCTTCCCCGGCTCTCAGCCCATAGACGAGTAGCTGAACAGAGGGGGATTTCAGAGATTTCTTTTCTGGCACTGAGGCAGGATTCCCTTGCTTTGCTCATGCTTGGATCTGGATCTCTCTCATGAGGCAAGGAGGAGAGCTGGTATGGCAGAGCTTGTGGCAGGAGTAGAGAGGGAATCCTCCTCACAGTTCCAAGGCAGAAAACAGTGTTTGTGGTCACTCATAGACCAGAGAACAGGCCAGGAAAAGAGTAAGCATACCACCTTTGAAGAATCGAAAATTTACAGGTCCCTAGAAGCATATCTGAAAAGAGCTGCACAAAACCCCTGAAGCTTGGGACAGTACATTTTCCACACTGGAATCAGAGCCTTACCTTAACAAAGAGGTTAAAAGCCAAGTAACTGGCTGGGAACATGAGCAAACAGTGGAAAAAACAAACAAACAAAAACAAAACCTCAGCCTATATAATCTTACTTTGGTAACAAAGAAGATCAAAACATACAATCAGAAGAAAACAACAAAGTCAAAGCTCCTACATCCAAAACCTCCAAGAAAAATATGAATTGGTCCCAGGCCATGGAAGAGCTCAAAAAGGATTTTGAAAAGCAAGCAATAGAAATAGAGGAAAAATTGGGAAGAGAAACGAGAGTGATACAAGAAAATCATGAAAAACGAGTCAACAGCTTGCTAAAGAAGACCTCAAAAAATACTGAAGAAAATAACACCTTAAAAAAATAGACTAACCCAAATGACAAAAGAGGTCCAAAAAGCCAATGAGGAGAAGTATACCTTAAAAAGCAGAATTAGCCAAATGGAAAAGCAGGTCTGTAAGTTCACTGAAGAAAATAATTCCTTAAAAATTAGAAGGAAGCATATGGAAGCTAATGACTCTATGAGAAATCAAGAAATTATAAAATAAAACCAAAAGAATGAAAAAAAAATAGAAGACAATGGGAAATAAATAGCTAGTTGGAAAAACAATTGACCTCGAAAATAGATCCAGGAGAGATCATTTAAAAATGATTGGACTACCTGAAAGCCATGATCAAAAAAAGAGCCTAGATATCATCTTTCAAGAAATTATCTAGGAAAACTGCCCCGATATTCTAGAACCAGAAGGTAAAATAGAAATGGAAAGAATCCACCAATCACCTCCTGAAAGAGATCCCCAAAGGAAAATTCCTAGGAGTATTATAGCCAAATTCCAGAGTTCCCTGGTCAAGGAGAAAACTTTGCAAGCAACCAGGAAGAAATAATTCAAGTACTGTGGAACCACAATCAGGATAACACAAGATTTAGCAGCTTCTACATTAAGGGATTGGAGGGTTTGGAATATGATATTCTAGAGGCAAAGGAGATAGGATTAAAACCAAGAATCACCTACCCAGCAAAACTGAGTATGATCCTTCAGGGGGAAAAAAGGGCATTCAATGAAACAGAGGACTTTCAAGCATTCTTGATGAAAAGACCAGAGCTGAATAGAAAATTTGACTTTCAAATATAAGACTCAAGAGAAGCATGAAAAAACTCTGCCACTGGATGCAGTCTCACCCTGGAATGACCATCCTCCCTAGGAGAATTTTCACCCCAAAACTCCCTTCTTCAATCAACTGGTTCCTCCTAGGGCTCTCCTTTCTGTGGAGGGCTCCATGCTGACTGGTCATCAAGACCCTCCTGACTCTACTTCTGTATTTCTAAACTTTGCTGCTATGTCCTGGTGTGGGCACCCCCTTATGCCCTGTGTGGGCACCTCCCCATGACATCTTTCAGCTTCCTTTTATGTGTTGTCTTCTTCAATTCAAATGTTAGCTCCTTGAGAGCAAGTGCTTTGTTTTTATTTATATTTGTATCTCCAGTACTTAGCATAGTGCCTGGCATCCAGTAAGCACTTAATAAATGCTTGTTATCTGGTGAGGGCAGCTAGTTGGTACAGTTGATAGAGTGCCAAGCCGGCAGTCAAAAAGACTTATCTTCCTGAGTTCAAATCTGGCCTCAGACCCTGACTAGCCATGTGACCCTGGGCAAGTCACTTCACCCTGTTTGCCTCAGTTTTCTCATCTGTAAAATGAGCTGGAGAAGGAAATGGCAAACCATGCCAATATCCTGACCAAGAAAAGCCCAAAAGTGGTTACAAAAAGTCAGACATGACTGAAGAAGAACAATCTGACCTTACCTCCCAAAACACTCTACTGGGATTTAGCCAAACTGAAGTCCCATTATACTTTACCCAAGCTGCTATTCATTGGCTTAGCTTCATCTTGACTTCCCCAATCATTTCTTTCCAGCATACTCATTTTCCTCTTTTTATGCTGTGCATTTTCCATCAGTTCATGTTAGGAAGCCTTGCCTTCAATATTATAACAGTTAGAAAGGACAATGCATCAAAGCAGCAAGAAGACGGTAGCCGCTATGAGTACTCCAATAGAGCCACCAGCATCTCATGCTTTCTGACCCTGAATTTAACAAGTCTAGAAAGACAAACTTCACCCTGGATTCTGGGCCTCAGCTTCATATTTAGAGACTATTATGTGACCAGGAAGACCATAAGGAAGCCTGGTGGTACTCTTTTGGGGAAGGACAGTGCAGATTTGGGGAATCTGATTAAGCAGGTGGCACAGAACAGGCTGCCAGATACAGAACACATGGAAGATTTGACAAAATATTGACATTGTGCCATGAGGTGATAGATAATTTTGTCTAGAGGGCTGGACTTGGAGTCAGAAAGACACTTACTAGATCTGTAACCTTGGGCAAGTCATTTAACTCTGTCTGCCTCACTTTCCTCAGCTGTAAATGGGGACAATAGTAGCACCTACCTCTCCAGAGTTGCTGTGAAAATCAAGTAAGAAGATATACATAAAGAGGTCTGTAAACCTTAAAATACTTAAAAAAAAGAAATCATAGATTAAAACCAAAGATCAAATATAAAGTAATGTTTATTAAATGTAATAAGAAAAAAAAAACTAATGTTCAAGGGAGTTAAGGAATTGAATCTGAAGTTGAGTCTAGGTTTTCTCACTCCATATCTATAGCTTTATCCATTACACTATGATCATGATGAACTTTTTGGTGGAAACAAAAATCACATATGTTTCCTAGCTCTTAGAAAACTTAATATTAAACTGGAAAAATTTGTTATTGTTCAGTCATTTCAGTTGTGTCCGTCTCTTTGTGACTTCATTTGCAGTTTTTTTTTTTTTCGGCAAAGATACTGGAATGGTTTGCCATTTGCTTCTCCAGCTCATTTTACAGATGAGGAAACTGAGGCAAACATGGTTAAATGACTTGCCCAGGGTCACATAGCTAGTAAGTGTCTGAGGTGAGATTTGAACTGAAGAAGATGAGTCTTCTTGATTCCAGGTCCAGCACACTATCCATTGTACCACCTAGTTGCCCTTAGAAAGATTAGACATGTGTAATAATAATAGCTAGCAAATATAAATATAAAATGTGTGCATATAAACACATATATATGCATACATACAAATATAAATAACATACAGATATTATTTCATTTGATTTTCATGACAACTCTTTGGTGGTTATCCCCATTTTACAGTTGAAGAAATGAAGGTAGACAGAGGTTAAGTGAATTGTCCAGGGTCACACAACTAGTAAATGTCTGCGTCTAGATTTGAACTTAGGCCTTCCTGACTCTAGATCCAGTACTCTATTAATTGTGCTACTTAATCCAAAACAATTTGGCAAGAACTAAAAATTATCAAATGAGTTTTTATGTCTGTATCTACATCTATTTCTAGTAAGAACAGATGTAGATATATATAAAGATAAAGTACTATGTAATTGTTAGCTATCATTCTTATCATTAGTAATTTAGAAAAGTGAAGATATTTAACTCAATGGTCAAGGAGGTTAGACTGTGATAGATCTTATTTCTCATTATCTCCAAAATATTCTTCATAAAAGCTGTTTTCTTCCAATTTTAAGTATTCCTTATCCCTTCTAATTTCATTTCTAAGAAATGTGTTGAGGATAATAATTCAATGAAATTAGTGAAGAAAATAATAATATGAAACAAAATACATAAATTGACAGTTGTGTACATACCCATTTTCCTTTTTTTTTCAGACCAATATAATGTATTGCTAATCCAGTCAATGGCAAGTGCTTGAGCAGGCTGAATAGTTTTCATCCTCTGTGTTGTGAAATCTGGGTCATTCAAATGTTACATACACGTTACCAACTGAGTTTGCCCAGTAGAGGGAGCCATTATCAATGTAGTCTAAATCTGAAATAAAAACGGCAAGTATCGCTGGAATGCTTAGAAGAGGGTAAAGCCTTCAGAATCTACAATCAAATAATCAATATCATTTTATTACATGAATTGAGAGGAAAACATTTAAAATTAGCCATTTTTCTTATTTCAAATTTCAAAAATGCTTATTTTCAGATACTTTTTTAATGAAAGTTTTGGAGAAATGTTCAGTTTATAAATTGTATGACTTTCTAATGCTGTTCTGTGGATTTTAATTTGTGTTTATTAAATAAAATCATCTAGATACAAAAGAAATTAAGTCTAGGGCTCTTTTCCTCTTAAGGTACCTATAATTTGTGTTCAATTTATATAGCTTCTTTGTTTAAATGTGATCCAATAAACAGATTTCCATGCACCCTCATTTTGTGAGTAAGCAGGTTCTGTTTTCCTAAAAAAGCCTGGATCATTTCCATATCACTTGAAAAAGTATCATGAGAGCTGTCTTTTGCCAGAATAAACTTTCCCATATTACTGGTTTTTGTTTTTTTTAATTAAAAAAAAACTTTGATATTAATACTTGGATAATGGTCCTAAAATTAATACGCTTCAACTTTGGTAGTATTGATTTCCTTGACATTATTAAAAAAACAAAAATATTTCCTACATTTTGACATTTTTAATGCAAAATTTTGTTTTATTTTCTTTGAGAAAAATAAGTTTAAAAAAACTGATAAATTG
Organism: Vombatus ursinus; assembly: GCF_900497805.2. Classification (NCBI taxonomy): domain Eukaryota; kingdom Metazoa; phylum Chordata; class Mammalia; order Diprotodontia; family Vombatidae; genus Vombatus; species Vombatus ursinus. Next base: position 4,392,569 of record NW_020954583.1, read on the forward strand.
CTGTATGTCATGGCATACTTACCAGCTACATTGTTTACTTGGGGTAAAATAACATCATAATGAAAATTTTCCAAAGATATATTCCAAATACCCAATTTGCTTCCAATAACAACATAAAAATGATCTCCTATAGAATGAAAAATAAAGTATATTATGTATACTTTTAAATACAGTTCTTCAAAACTGCATACTCTACAAAGGAAGTGAATATTTTAAAGTAACTGTGATTGGCACTATACTATTTTATATATATATATATATATATATATATGCTATAATTATGTACTTGATTTGACCCACTTTTGGACATAGGCCAGTCTATGCTAGCTATGTATCTTCCTCACAATACTTTTCACAGAGTAAATACATAATCAATGGTTGTTGAATTAATTCATTGAATACAGAGGACCAGGCAGAGTGAGTCCCAAATTTAATAATAGCTAAACTAAACATTCTAAAACTGTATGGCAGAGTAAGGGGACAATCAGAAGCAAACACTTTTGGGGAGGGACAGGGTCAAAGGAGAGAACAGAATAAACTGGGGAGGGGATAGGATGGAGGGAAATATAGTTAGTCTTTCACAACATGACTATTATGGAAGTTTTACATGACTACGCTTGTATAATCTATATTGAATTCTTTGCTTTCTCAATGAGGGTAGGTGGGGAGGGAAGAAGGGAGAGAATTTGGAACTCAGAGTTTTAAAAATGAATGTTAAAAATTGTTTTTATATGCAACTGGGAAATAAGATATACTGGCAAAGAGGTAAAGAAATCTATCCTGCCCTACAGGAAAATAGAATGGGAGGGGGATAAGAGAAGTGGGGGGTGACAAAAGGGAGGGCAGATTGGGGGAGGGGCATTTAGAATGGATGCCTTCTTGGGATGAGGGAGGGAAGAGATGGGGAGAAAATATGGAACATAATTCTCTCAGTTTTTTTTCAAATATGAGGTCAGGGCCTCTATGCATCAGTTTGCTGAAAAAAAAAATAAATTCAAAATAAAGGAAAACAATTAAAAAAAAAACAACAACTATATGACAGTATTAGGTATTACAGCAACTATCAAGGAATGCTATAAATTAGTATGGGTCCTGGAAGTGGTCCCTAAGGCATACAGTGAATGAGTGTTGTCTTTGCATCTGAATTGTAGGAAATTCCTCTGGACTACAATCAAGGCAACTCTGAGATCTTTGGACCCCTAGGGCTACCAAAATATTGCGAATTTTGAATGCAGATTCTAGCTCAGGTTGTACTCTTCAGGTTAACTATCATGTGAAAGAACATACTTGATGAAAGACTTTTAAAATATTCAAAGATTAACGTTAGCATCTTACTGCCAAAGTTAAAGTACAGACACATCAATCAATCAACCAACCAACCAATCAACAAGCATTTATTAAATACCTACTATAAGTCAGAGATACCCCTTCTTTCTGTTTAGAATCAATAATCAAACTGTTTTCTCTGATATTTGTTGGGATGTATATCGAATGTGCAAACACAATATGTCAATAAATTTATTTTAAAATTTTACATATATATTCAAGAATAAATACAAAGACATATTTTATTATGAATCCTTGGGAACCTCTATGTGCTAATTATTTTAATTTTTAATTCCATAAAGCCTCCAAGAAAGAGAGAGAAGGTAGTAGTAAAAGCCCAGGTCTTTTAAACAGCCCCAAACTTTCTTTAACATTGAAATCATTTTCTAGTCCCTTCCAGCCCAAACTGAACATACAAGGCAAGTATGGTTAGGGTAACACCCTTTCAACACACACACACACACACACACACACACACACACACACACATACACACACACAAAATATGCAGTGGTGTCATACTCAAATAGAAACATCCCAATGGGCCTCACATTGACTTAGAAACCACAAATTAACATTATCTATATTTTTCACATTTTAATTTATTTTATTAAACATTTCCCAATTACATTTATAATCTGATTCAAGCTGTATTAAGGAGTTTTGAGGGTTACATGCCTTGACACCTGTGAACTGAGTGATGTCTCCTGATATCTGGGAAAATATTAGACTGTGGGTACACATAACTGCCTTTATAGGCATGAAGCTTTTATAACATAGGTGTGGAATAATTATAATTATTCTAGAATTATGGTAGATGGCTATTATAAGCAAATTCAGTGTTAATTAAAGGGAAAGTTATAAAATTAAAATTTACCAGATGCAAGTTTGTTAGCTCTTGAAATATCTAGATATTTACCAACATTTCTATATAGTCAGTCTTATCTTACTAGTTTATAAAGCACTCCTATTAAAACAAGCATAATCAAATTCAAAGGCATAAAGATTACATATTATTGCCTCTCGTACTTTCCAAAGCAATGAAAGAAGCGATCCTTCAATTTAGAAAAATGCTGGTAGGCATTTTATAACTGAAATATTTAAATATCTAGTGAACTCTCTAAACAGACTACAGAAATTATGTTATATTATCTGGATAGTGATATAAATGAAAGCTTCCACATATGTGCATTTCTATAGTTATATACACATGTCTGTAAATATATACATATTTGTACTTATGTGTATACAACTTTATACATATATAAAGATGTAGGATTAAAAACTGCTTGAAATAATACTGAAAATCACTAATTGTTCTTTCGTAATTACCCTGCCTTTTAATAGGAAAATGTGTACATACTTACATATATTATTTCATTGGTGATATTTCCTTTAGCATTTTCTTAATTTTATAAAGGAAAACTTTCAATGTAAATATATATATATATATATATATATAATATATACACATATATGTAAAATATATATGTGATGTATGAAAAATGCCATTGCTAAATTAATTCCATTTCTGATTATAATATAATATGAAACTAAAGCATACTGACATAATTTGCCAATTCCTTGGGTCAATGGTACAAAATCACTAAACAAATAATGGCTAAGCAATGCCCTGACAGAGTTAAATACTTGTGCTTATTTTCAGTCTTGTACAATTCATCGTGATCCCCTTTTGGTGGGTTTTCTTGGCAAAGATACTGGAGTGTTTTGCCATTTCCTTCTCCAGTGATTTAAATACTGTAGTATTATAAGATGATATGTATGATATAAAGTAAATTAATAACTAGAAATGATAAAAATACTTAAATATTCATCAGTCAATAAACATTTATTAAAAATGTACTACTTGTTAGGCACTATGCTAAGCACCCAGTATGTAAAGAAATTCAGAAAACACTTATTTGCTCTCCAGGAGTTCATAGACTAATGGGGAGAAAACATACAAATACATATGTGTGTATGTATATGTATATATATGTATATATGTATGTGCATGTATGTATGTATATGTATATACACACATATGTATATGCATGTGTGTTTATATACACATATGCAGTCAATTCTTGTCTTGAAAACATTAATGTGTTCCAACTCTATTAGTACATTAGTGAACCATTTTAGCATAACACAAATTTTGTGTTTGTTCATGTTCAATTTTCTTCTGAAAGACACAGGGAGAGAACATAGAAAACTGTATCACTTCACAATAACTCAGGAGCTGCAAGACTTCTGATGTCCTCTTCTACAAGCAAACTTCAGATCTTAAGGTAAAGTCCCTTATTTATGGTTTGTCTTCAGTTGCAGTAGAAGCAGTGGGTTGACAAGGGCTGATCCACTCCTACAACTTCCCTACTTTCCAACATGACCTAGGTCCCAGCCCTGGAGTTTAGTGACCTTGGATTCCCACCCCACCCCTATTCCCCAACCCATGGTAACATGGGCATAGGCCCAAGCAGCAGCCCCACATGGCTGCTACTGCCACTTACACTGCTATTATTTATTATGATATTTACATAGATTACTTAACCATTTAACATGTACAAAACTATTCATATCTTTTCTTTTTTTAAATGTGTCACTAATGAGTTTTTTGAGTCTTGTGTTCCTACACCATTTTTCACATAATGCCTTTGCATAGTGTAGTAATTTTTTGGTTGAGTTAAAGTAGAAATGAACATATGGGATAAATCAGGAATATCACCAGAAGGAAAGTAATAGAATGTATGGGACTTGGGAATGGCTTCATATAGACAGTAGGATTTTAGGTGGGACTTAAAGCCAAAGAAGCCAAGAGACTGAGATGAGGGAGAGTATTCTAGGCATAGGGCACATCCAGCCAGTGAAAATGTCTGGAGCCAAGAGATGGAATGTCTTGAGGAAACATCAAGATCGCTAGTGTCACTAGATTTCATAGTTTATATGTATGTGGGATGGGAGGATGGGAGGGAGGAGTATTAGTTGTAAGAAGATTAGAAAGGTTTGAGTGGGAGTCAGGCTATGAAGTACATAGGTCCAGAACTGTTAGTACTCTGTTTGCATCTAGCAAATGAACCTTCAGTGTTTCAAACAAGCCCATCTACACTTTGATCTTTAAGACTATACATATATGGGACTTCTGGTGCCAAGATGACAGAGTTAGGAAGGAACCCACTGAAGCCCTCTCAAATTTCCCTCCTAACAATTAGAAAATCTGCCTCAAAATTAGTCTAGGAGAAGAGAAGGAGCCTACCAGCCCAGCAGGGAAGGTCTGCCTCCCTGGGCTGGGAGGGGAGTAAGGTCCAAGAGCATAAGAAACAGTCAGCCTCACAGCACAGGGCCTACAGCAAGTCTCCAAGCCTGAGGCAATTCACCAGGGAGGTCCCACCCTTCTGCAAACCAGCAACCCTGTAGGCAAGATAGCAATTTGTGCAGCTCAGCAAGGCCCCACACTAGTGACCCCAACCCCAGCACAAGCCACCAGCTAGGCCTTGACCCCATTGCTGACCAGTCATGTAATCCCACCTAGGTGCTGGCCAACAGTGAGACACCTGCCCCTGGGGCCTACCAGCTGAGAGACCCTGTTTCCATAGGAACCTAACAGCAGGACCTCACCCTTGGGACAGACCAGCAACAAGATCCCTCCTCTAGGGCCAGCCACCAAAAAGACTCTGTTACCCTAGCAACCCAGAAGCAAGGATCCATCCCTTCAAGGATCCATCCCTGCAGCAGGTCAGCAGCTAAACTAGACACCCAAGGGAGGCCAACAGGGAAGTCTCATCCCTTAGCACAAGCCAGAAGGGAAGCCCACCCTACAGAGAAAATAATCAGGTAAACACTGAAGCCCAGTGAAAGACAGCAGTAAGACCCAGAGCCCCAGCAAAAAAGCCTGGGAAAATGCAGGACCAGATCTGAATTCTTACCTTTAACAAAAAAAAACAAAACAAAACAAAACAACAACAACAACAACAAAAAAGCTTTTCTGTAGAAAGTTTATAAACTTAGAGGAGAACAATAGTGTCAAAATGGCTACATGTGAAGCCTCAAAGAAAACTGTAATTTGGTCTCAGGACCAAAAAGAATTCTTAAAGGAGCTTAAAAAGGATTTAAAAAAAATTAGAAAAGTAGAAGAAAAACTGGGGAAAGAAATAACAGTAATACAAGAGAATCATGAAAAAAGAGTCAATGGTATGAGAAAAGATATACAAAAATTTACTGAGGAAAGTAACTCCCTAAAAAATAGAATTGGACAAATAGAAAAGGAAGTACAAAAGCTCACTGAAGAAAATAATTCTTAAAAATTAGAACTGAACAAGTAGAAACTAATGACTCTATGAGACATCAAGATACAATAAAACAAAATAAAAAAGTAAAAAAAAAAGAAGAAAATGTGAAATTTCTTATTGGAAAAAACAACAGACCTAGAAAATAGATCCAGGAGAGATAAAATAAGAATTATTGGACTACCTGAGAGCCATGATAAAAACAAAAACAAAAATAAAACAACAAAACAAACAAACCTGAACAACATCTTTCAAAATCTGTCAAAGAAAACTGCCTGATATATTAGAACCAGAGGACAAAGTGGAAATTGAAAGAATCTACTGATCACTGCCTGAAAGAGATACCAAAACGAAAACTTCCAGGTACATCATAGCCAGATTCCATAGGTAACAGATGAAGAAGAAAGTATTGCAAGCAGCCAGAAAGAAACAATTCAAATATCATGGAACTATAGTCAGGATTACCTAGAATTTGATAGCTTCCACATTAAAGAACTGAAGGTTCCTTATGAATATGATATACCAAAAGGCAAAGGACTTAGAATTACAAACAAGAATCACTTACCCAGCAAAACTGAATATAATCTTTCAGGGTGAAGAATGAACATTTAACAAAATAGAGGACTTTGAGGCATTTCATTTAAATTAAAAGACCAGAACTAAATAAAACATTTAACATCCAAATGTAAGACTCAAAGGAAACATAAAAAAGGTAAAAAAGAAACAAGAAAGAGAAAACATAACAAATTCAATAAGGTTAAAGTGGTTATATTTTTATATGGCAAGATAATAATTGTAACACTTTACAATTTCATTACTATAAGAGCAATTAGAAATACATATAGACAGAGAGTATGGATATAAGGTGACTTTGATAGAATGATACCCCTAAAAAACAAAATAAAGGGGTGGGAAAGAAAATTGCATTGGAAGAAGAAGGAAGAGAAAGATTGAATGGGATAAATTATCCCACATGAAAGAGGCATGAAAGAGCTATTATAACAGAGGGAAAGATTGGGGGGGGGGAGTTGGCAGGTAAAGCTTTAACCTTACTCTCATCAAAATTGACTCAAAGCGGGAATAACATACATACTCAGTTGGATATAGAAATCTATCTTACCCTACAAGGAAATAAAAAGGGATGGGGATAATAGAAGGTGGAGAGGGGACTGATAAAAGGGAGAATATATTGGGGAAGGTGGTGATCAGAAGTAAAACATTTGTAAGGAGGGAAAGGGTGGGGGGTAAGAAAGAGAGAGAGAGAGAGAGAGGGAGGGAGGGAGAGAGAGAGGGATAAGCAAGCAAAAAATAGCATGGAGGGAAGTACACAGTTATCATAATTATAAGTGTGAATGGGATGAACTCACCAGTAAAATGCAAGTGGGTAGCAGAATGGATTAAAAACAAGAATTCTACAATATGTTGTTTGCAAGAAGTACATTTGAAACAGAGAGATAAATACAGGGTGAAAGGGCTGGAGCAGAATCTATATATTTCAGCTGAAGCAAAGAAAGCAGTGGTAGCAATCAGATCTCAAAGCAAAAGCAAAAAAAATAGATCTAATTAAAAGAGATAAAGAAGGAAATTATCTTGCTGAAAGGTACTATATATGATGAAGTTATATTAGTACTAAACATGTATGCACCAAATGTTATAGCATCTAAATTTTTAAATGAGAATTTGAATCAGTTACAGGAGGAAATAGATGATAAAACTGTACTAGTGGGGGACCTCTACTTTATCCTCTTAGAACAAGAAAAATCTAACCAAAAAATAAGCAGAAAAGAAGTTAAGGACCTGAATAAAATTCTGGAAAAGTTATTTATGATCATCTCTGGAGAAAAGTGAATGAAAATAGAAAGGTATGTACCTTTTCCTGAGCAGTACATGGCACCTGCACAAAAATTGACCATGCATTAAGACAGAAAAACCTCACAACTGAATGCAGAAAAGCAGAAATAGTAAATACATCCCTTTCAGATCATAATGCAATAAAAATGCATTCAATGATAGACAATGGAAAGAGATAAAAAATTAATTAAAAAATTAAATCATCTAATCCTAAAAAAATTGTGGGTCAAAGAACAAATCATAGAAGTAATAGATAATTCCATTAAAGAAAATGACAATAGTAAGACAACATATCAAAATTTATGGGATGCAGTCAAAGCTGTACTTAGGGGAAATTTTACATGTCTAATTGCTTACATCAATAAAATAGAAGAAATTAGATCAATGAATTGGGCAGAACAAATAAAAAATCCCCAATTAAATGCCAAATTGGAAATCCTGAAAATCAAAGGAGAGATTAATAATATCAAAAGAAAACCATTGAACTAATAAATAAAACTAGAAGCTGCTTATTTGATAAAAAAAAATAAACAAACTGTTGGTTAATTTGCTTTTAAAAAGGAAAGGAAAAAAAAAACAACAAATTACCAGTATCAAAAATGAAAAGGATGAATTCACCACCAATGAAGAGGAAATTAAGACAATTTTAGTAGCTATTTTGCCCAATTGTATGCCTATAAATTTGACAATCTAAATGAAATGGATGAATAGCTACAAAAATATAAATTACCCAGATCAACAGGAGAAATAAAATACTTAAATAACCCAATCTTAGAAAAAGAAATTGAATAAGCCATCAATGAATTTCCTGAGAAAAACTGCCAGGACCATATGGATTCATAAGCAAATTCTACCAAACATTTAAAGAAGAATTAATTCCAATAATATATAAACTGTTTGGGAAAAAAACAGTTAAGAAAGACTCCTACTAAATTCCTTTTATGACACAAATACAGTGTTGATACCCAAACCAAGAAAGTGAAAATGGAGAAAGAAAATTATACACCAATTTCCCTAATGAATAATGAAGCAAAAATTTTAAATAAAATACTAGCAAAGAGATTACACAATATATCACAAGAATCATACACTATGACCAAGTATAATTCATAGCAGTAATGAAGGGCTGGTTCAATATTAGGAAAATTATCAGCATAATTGAGTATATCAATAACAAAACCAACAGAAATCATACGATTATCTCAATAGATGCAGAAAAAGCCTTTGAGTAAATACAGCTCCTATTCCTATTAAAAACACTAGAGAGCAAAGGAATAAATGGAGCTTACCTTAAAATGATAAGTAATATTTATCTAAAACCACTAGCAAGCATTATCTGTAATGGGGAGAAGCTAGAAGATCATAGTAATCTAGTGTACATCCAAAGATCCAAGCTTTTGGAACAAAAACTCATTATTTGACAAAAACTACTGGGAAAAATGGAAAACAGTATGGCAGAAACTAGGTATAGACCAACATGTCTCACTGTATACCAAGATAAGGTCAAAATGAGTACATGGTTTACATAAAAAGGGTGATACCACAAGCAAATTAAGAGAGCATGGAATATTATCTGTCAGAATTATTTGAAGAATTTAGGACCGAAGAAGAGATAGAGAGCATTACAAAATATAAAATAGATCATTTTGATTACGTGAAATTAAAAAAAAGTTTTTGTACAAACAAAACCAATGCAACCAAAATTATAAGGAAAGCAGAAAACTGGGAGTGGGGGGATTTGCAAAAATTATCTCTGAGAAAGGCCTCACTTCTCAAATACATACACACTGAGTCAAATTTGTAAAAATACAACTTATTCCCCAATTGATAAATGGTCAAAGGATATGAACAGGCAGTTTTCAGACAAAGAAATCAAAGCTGTCTATATTCATATAAAAATGTTCTAAATCACTATTGATCAGAAAAATCCAAATTAAAACAACTCTGAGGTATCACCACCTCACACCTATCAAAATGGTGGAGTTGTGAACTGATCCAAACATTCTGGAGAGTAATTTGGAATTATGCTCAAAGGGATATAAAACTGTGCATACCCTTTAATCTAGCAATACCACTGCTATGTCTATATCCCAAAGACATCAAAAAAAAAAAAAGAGAAAGGACCTATTTGTACATAAATATTTATAGCAGCTCTTTTTATGGTGGCTAAGAATTGGAAATCAAAGGGATGCCTATCAATCGGGGAATGGCTAAACAACTGTGGTATATGATTATACTGGTATATTATTGTGCTATAAGAAATGACAAGCAGGATGATTTCAGAAAAACCTGGAAAGATTTACGTGAACTGATTCATAGTGAAGTGAACAGAACCTTGAGAATATTGTACATGGCAATAGCAATACTGTTTGATGAAGAATTGTGAATGACTTAGTTATTCTCAGCAGTACAATGATCCAAGAAAATCCTAAATGACTAATGATGAAGTATACTATCTGCCTCCAGAGAAAGAAATGATTTTCATTGACCACAAATTGAAGCTTGCTATTTTTACTTTCATTTTTTTTCCTTTTATTCGAGTCTTCTTGGACAAAAGGACTATTACGGAAATGTTTTACATAATTGCACATATATAACCTATATCTGATTGCTCACTGTCTCAGGGAGGGGGTAGGGATAGGAGAGATACAATTTGGAACTCAAAATTTTAAATAAAAATGTTTTTAAAAATTGGGGAAAAAAGAAGGTATATGTATAATAGTAAAAAAAATCTGTATTTCTAGCAGTGAATAATGGGATCTTCAGTCATGTTGAGACAGAATTCTTAACAAAACATAGAATACTGAGGAGAATTTCTTTGCATTTCCTCAATTTGAATCTCGTTTATTGGCTCACTCTCCTACAAGCACAGGTGCAGGTGGCAGGAAAGAATGAGGTGGTTCCTCCAGATTTTACTGAAAAAGGAATTAAGGCTTAAAATTATACCTAAATTCACCCCTCTTTCTTTCCAGAAATAGCAACACAAAGGAGGGAAGTCTGTCCCTGTGTATTTCCACACACAGTCCACTGATCAGAGACCTATGTTCACAGATACAAAAAAATGCTATAAGGACATACAAAATTTCCCTAGGTTCCATATTTCTCTTCTGGTGTCTCTAGACTCTTATTTGGGATACTGTGGCTGTATTTATGTAGCATTTTGCAAGTTGCTAAATAAATTCACATAAATTAATTCAATCTAGTCTTCACAGCAAGTCAGTGAGGATTAGAAATCCAGGTGGTAATGAGGATATATTGCTAGACTTGGAATCAGGAAGACTTGAATTTCTATTCTGCCTCAGATAGATAACTGTTTATGTGGTCCTGGAAAAGGCACTTAGCTTCTCTCAGATTCAGTTTTTTTATCTTTAAAATATGAAAGATAATAGCACCTACATCTCAGGAGTATTATGATGACCCCATAAGATAATAGGTATAAAGCCCGATGTAAATGTTAGCTATATTATGTTTCTGTTGTTTCTTCTAAAGCAAATGGTCTTTGCAATAGAAACAACAGAACACAAATTACCAACAGAGTTGATATGTAAGATAAAAGATTGTAAGAGAGCTCCTAGATGACTGTGATGAATTCAAGTCTCCTGGCCCAGATAAACTTCATCTTCAGGTACTAAAAGAGCTGGCAGATATGATTACAGAGACATTGTCACTGATATTTAAGAGACAAAAGAAAATGGGAGAACTATCACAAGATAGAAGAAGGTTGGATATTGTCTGAGTCTCCAAAAAATGGAAGAAAGCCAAGTCTGTAAACTGTAAGTCATTAAACTTGGCTTTAATTCCTGGGAAAATTCTGGAATGAATCATTAAGGAGATTTTTGGTGAATATCCATTAAGAACGAGTCTTTCCAGAGACACTTTTTTTATTGTTGTTTTTTGAAAATGATTATTAAGCTAAAGAATGCTATGGATTTAATTTATTCATATTTTAGTAAAAGTTTTGATAAAGTATTTCATAATTTTGGAGAAGAGAGAGATGTAAACTAGGTGATAAAATAAATGGATTTAGAACTATTTGAATGGCCAGAAGTTGTTAATAGTTCAGAGTTAAAATGGCAAGAGGTCCCTAGTAGAAACCATCTCGGCTTGATGCTATGTAACATAGCTATGTAACATTTTTTTTTTATCAAAGACTTAGATAAAGACATAGATGACATGTTCATCACATTTGAAAGCAACACAAATCTGGGAGGGATATCTGTTGCACTGTATGATATATCAGTATCAAAAAAGATCTTGACAGGCTAGAGTATTAGACTGAATCTGATAAGATGAAATTCAATGAAGACAAGTGGAAAGTCTTACACTTGGTATAAAAAATGAACTTCACCATTACAAAGTGAGTAAAGCACAGATAGACAGGAGTTGTGCTGAGAAAAAGATCTTAGGGTTTTAATGGACTTGGAACTCAATACAAATCAGCAGCATGATATGGCAGACAGAAGTGCTAATGTGATATTGGGATGCATTGAGAAAAACAGCTTTCAGGAAGAGGAAGGGTAATAGTCCCAATGTACCCCAAACTTATCACGCTTCATCCAAAGTATAGTGTTCAGTTTCGGGTAATGCCATTTTAAAATGTCATTAACTGGAAAGTACATAAAAGAGGATAGTGATGGGACTTAAGTCTGTGTCATATGAGAATCAGCTTAAGGACTTGGGCATGTCTTGCCTGGAGAAGAGAACATGTGAGGGGGAAAGAAGGAAAGTAACAGGATAGCTGTCAGGTAGAAGAAAAATTAGACTACTTGTGGGCACCAGAAGGCAAAAACAAGAACAATAACGGAAGCAGAAAAGAGGTAGATTTTATCCTTTATGTATGAAAAAACTTTCTAACAATTAGAGTTATCCAAAAGTGGAATGAGAGGTGGTGGGGTTTTTCCTCTTTGGAGATCTTTCACCAGAGATTGTATCATTACTTAGCTGGTATGTTATAATGAGGACTGTTTTTAGGTAGGCTTTGGATTAGATGGCTAGTAAGGTCCCTTCCAACAGTTAAATTGGATGGATCTGTGAGGAAAGCTGAGAGGCTACAATCATTCTTATTTTACAGGTGAGGAAACTGAGGCTTTTGTTGTTCAGTTATGTCTGACTCTTTGTAACCCCATTTGGGGTTTTGTTGGCAGAGACACTGGAGTTTTCCATTTTCTCTTCCTCCTCATTTTACACACAAGGAACTGAGGCAAAGAGAGTTAACTGACTTGTCCATGGTCACACAGCTGGTGAGTGTCTGAGACCAAATTTGAACTCATGAAGATGAGTCTTCCTGACTCCAGCTCTGGTACTCTAACCACTGGGCCACCTAGCTGCCCCAAACTGAGACTACAAAAGATGAAATAACATATTCAGTATCCTAATGTTAACAAGTATTAGAAATGGTATCTGAATCTAGATCTTTTGACAAGTGTACTTTCCGTGACACCCCATTATTTCTTAGAAACATACTATAAAAACTAAACATTATGATAAAGAAATATTAATAACCCCGTCATTTGGACTAGGATACCATGGCAGGATCTTGTAAGGCCACAGTGGAAGAAGACATATCTTTGCAATCTAAACATATACAAATGGAAGTTTACATATGTCCAGAGCATGTTCAGGGCATATATCAAATATTACCTGACTTAAGTGTGCTTCCTTGAAAAATATCTGACTATGGTCCTTCGCCTGCTTGAGAAACTGCTCAGACTTGAAATGTATAAGTCTGTGAACTATTCAGATTCTCAACATGGTACTGTGTTGTCGAAATTCCTTTATAAACTACGCTATCTTCACCAAATATGACTTTCACTTCATACTTCCAGTTTTGCCAAGCATTAGGGCCTACAAGAAAATGATACAGATGGTAGTTAAATATATTTTGCATGAACAGATATGTTTAAAAATGCCTATGATGAAATGTTAGGATTGTTTTTCTTTTTTTTTTGTCTTTTAAAAAAATTCATAAAAGTTTACATTGTATCACATCACTTGGTCCTGATTGGAACAATGTCTATATCCTCATAAGTGGTAGGACAGTTTCAATTTCATAGAATTAATCACAAAATCACATAACTGGAACAGATCACAGCCACCATACCTATATAAAAAACCGTATTGCAACTTCCCCTAAAAGTGGTCATCTAATATTGTTGTTGTTATTGTTCATCCTTCCATCCTTTGCTAAAGACTTCTACTGTGATGGTGGTAGTAGTGGTAGGGTATATGAAATCACTAGTTTTTGAGAGCCTATTGCATTTTTGTTTTGTCTTTAGAGTTAAGGATTAAGTTTAAGGTTATCTAACCACCTATACCAATCCTTAAAATACTGGAAGCCAGCCATCATCTCCTCTCTAAATCTCTTCTCTAGTGATAAGAACAATAATAACTAACATTCATAAAGCACTTATTATGTGTGAGGCACTGTACCGTATGCTTTAGAATTATTATCTCATTTGATATCTAGATCAATAATTCTCAGGTCTTCCAACTGTTCCTCACTTGTCATGACATCTAGTCCAAGACTGTCTTTTTCTGGATGACCTCCATCTTCTCAATATCTATCCTAAACTTTGGTACCCAGAACTGAACACAATATTCTACCTAAAGCCTGACCAGGGCAAAGTACAGAAGATTTATGTTTACTTTTAGGTGCTATGCCTTTCAGTGTAGCTGAAACCCATATTCATATTTTTATAACTATTTCAAACTGTTGTCATATTGAGTTGTAGTCATATAAATTTGCAGATCTGATTCACAAAACTATTGTCTAGCCATGCCATGATTCAAATCAAACTTTGATTTGAATTTGAAGAAAACAAAATCCTTTGGTGGAAAAAAAAAGATTCCTTGAATTTATATAAAAGTCTGCTCTTAAGAGATCAAAACATTTCATATTCATTATCATTTATCCATATATCTTCCCTATGTAGTAGGCAGGTTGCATCCTTTATTATCCACATGTGATAGATAAGAAAACTGAGAGGCCTAAAACTGAAATGTCTTGGCTGAATTGATGGAGCAAATCAACAACAAAGCCCAAAACATAAGATAAATATACTGATCCCCTAAAGAATACGCCTATATTCTCCTACTCGCCCAATCTGGGTCAGACATGGCCTTGCATGTAGAATGTTTTCTTAGCTTTCTTTAGCAACCAGACAAAACTAAACCTTTTATTGAAACCTTTTCCTTCTATCTAATGTTCAGGTTAAAGGGAAGGCAGAAGCAAGAGGTCATCTGTATTATTTGGTTCTATACTGCCCCTTTCATGGTAATGATGTTTTATGACATGTCCCGAAATTACCAAAGTCTTTAAGCATAATGCCCAAATTTCAAGACTTTCCTCTATATCTGCGACACACTCTGAAGGTTAATTTTATACAAGATGACTGAGATTAAGCTCTGAGAAATAAGAATGATAAAGTATGATGACAGACAGTGACAGAGAGGACAGATCTTATATATTATTTGCTTAATGACATGCAAATAGATAGAAGGAGATATTTTATTGCTGATGACATTATTATTAAAATATTTTGTGATTAAAGTTCCAATTTCAAAGGTTTACTGAAACACACATTGATTCACTGTGTTAGGATTTTCTTAGAACCTTAGACTATATTATCTATTATTATTATTATATATTCCACTCCTCTCATTTTACAGATAAAGAACTAAGTCTAAGAGAGATTAAATGCCATTTACAAGGTCACACAGATAATCAGCTAGTGTCTTATCCAAGACTAGAATTCATTTTATGGATAGTTTTCAGATCTCAGACTCAGAATCAGTTCTCCTGATTCTCAGTCTAGTATGCACTTTTTCCACTACATCATGTAGATGGACATATGACTACAAGATCACATATTTAGAGCTAGAACGGACCTTAAAAGACTTGAAGTTTCTTCCTCTAATTTTACAGCTTTAAAAAAAAAATAAAAGTGAAAAAGGTTAAGTGACTTGCCTAGGGTTACATAGCTAGTTAGAATTTAAGGCAGAAGTTGAACTCAGGCCTCTCTCTGACTCTAAGTCCAGCATTCTTTCCATGGCACCATGTAGCTCCCTTTAACATTAAACATATTTGCATTTATTTTCTTTTGACTCATACATAACTCTTTTCAAAAATAACTTTAATTTCTTTAATACTCCAATAATTCCTTAAAAACAAACAAACAAACAAACAAAAAACCTTGGATCAAACTGTAACTTCTATTGGATCTTTAATGACAAATTAGGAATTCATCATATTAGATGATTTACTCTCAAAAACTGAAATACCAAGAAAAGATTGAATTATACTTTCTGTAATTATCACTTTCACAACATCTAACGGAATTCCATGTCCTTTAATGCAATTAAGGTAAGAGTTTCCCTGGTTCATTCTTATGATGTATCTATTTTCCTATAAAATACACTTGCCCTGGAAAATGTCATATTTCAATGGTATATTTAATTTAAGCAACTTCTAAAGCAAGATCATATATTTTTCATGAGTTCATTTTCAGACTAACTAGAAACTACCTAAAAACATTGAGTCATACAAGACCATGTCTTTCTCTAGATACTTCTAAAATGGTTTTAACTGAATTCATAACACACACACACACACACACAAATATGAAGACATCCTTGTCTAAGTTCACACTAGTTTTCCTGTCTTTTTTCTGCCTAACTGACAAGAGCTAGGCTGTCAAAGGGTAGATGTGGCTTTAAGACTTTAGTATAATTTAGTATAATTTTTATTGCTTTGTTTCTTGTGGATGTCACATAGGCAGTTTGTGATAATGGAAGGGCAAAAGACCTGGGGTAAAATCTTGGTTTTGTGGTTCTTTATTACCTCATGTTAATCAACCTGAACCTTAGGTCTCTTATACCTAAAATGAATAAACTAGACTAGATTATCATTAAATGATAATCTTTGAAACCTAAAACACTGTGATCCTATTAATTTCTTATTTGCAATATTAATTGATAAATCTCTTTATATAATATCTTGTCCTGGAACCAACCAATAATAAGATATCATTCCCATAAAAGGGGCAGTATAGAACCAAATAATACAGATGACATCCTGCTCTAGATCATAGCTCTAAATCTATGATCTTGTAGTCATATGTCTATCTACATGATGTAGTGGAAAAAGTTCATACTGGACTGAATCAGGAGAACTGATTCTGAGTCTGAGATTTGAAAACTATCCATAAAATGTCAGTTGATTCATAATTGTCATTCCTTTATTGTTATTATTTTGGGTAGAATTTGACCCTTTCAAATAAATATATGCCTATCTACTTGCAAAATAGAAAAATTTCTCTAAACCACGAATGCATCATTCATTTTGTCAAGATAACTTAGATGACCTTATAGTCTGTAGGTAATCTTTCGGAATACCTACTCTTCTAAACTTCATCCCAAAATGTACCACCTAAAATTATTTTCATATCATGTACCCAATGCCAATCCTGTCACCTTAAGAGTAGGTCTGTAAAGGAGAATGACATGGAACTAGAAATTAAAGTTATGAATACTATTTTCAGAGCCATTTCAAGAAGTATTGGAATTTGCAGTAGTCTATGCATGATTTAATATTGGTGGGAAGACTTATCTTCCTGAGTTTAAATCTGTTCTCAGACACTTTATTAGCTGTATAACCCTGAAGAAGTCACTTACACCTGTTTGCCTCAGTTTCCTCATGTGTAAAATGAGCTGAAGAAGGACATGGCAAACCACTCCAGTATCTTTGCCAAGAAAACCCCAAATATAGTTACAAAGAATCAGGCAGGACTGAAACGACTCAACAAGATGAGTGTAATAGATCTATGTATGTAACTATGTTATTTACCATCTAGATTTAGCAAATAGTTTCTTTGACTTCTTATAGATAAACTTATTTTCTATTATAAGTTAAAGAAAGAGATAGATGATTGAAAGGAAAAGAGAGGAGATAGAGAGAGGGGAGAGAGACAAGAGGGAGGGAGGGTGGAAGAGAAAGAGAGACAGAGAGAGGTGAACATCTGTATGACCTCATGCAGCTATAATAAATTAACTGAATTGAACTGGTATTTCTGGTTCTGTTTCAATAGATCATATAATGTAGTTGAAATAATCAATCTTGGGAATGTCTCTTTGACAATAAAACTTTAATCACATTATTAAAGATGTTCTAATGCAGCAAAT
This sequence comes from Vombatus ursinus, assembly GCF_900497805.2. Lineage (NCBI taxonomy): Eukaryota > Metazoa > Chordata > Mammalia > Diprotodontia > Vombatidae > Vombatus > Vombatus ursinus. Next base: position 4,410,208 of record NW_020954583.1, read on the forward strand.
GTCTTATAATAGTAATAATAGGATCTGACATTTATACAGCATTGCAGGATTTGACTCTTACAACAATCTAATTGGGTAAATATTATAGACATTGTAATCCAACTTTTATTGAAGAGAAAACCAAGGCTCAGAGTAGTTAAGTGGTTTGTCTGGAAGGATTTGAACCTAAGTCTGGCCTTATTCTAAGTTCAGTGCTCTACTATACCATGGTATCTCCCTTGCTTACAATCCTAATGTAAGCAAAAATAGAGTAGCTACTTCAACACTTTAAAATACTATAAATCTTCTTATGCACATAGCCTTAATCATCTACTTCCCTTCTATCCAAATGAAATTATCAAGCTGTCATCTGACATTTGCCTCATTAGCTTGGTAGCAGCTAATTTTAAAGCTCTATGGAAAAATAAAGTTTTGTGGGAGATTATCATACATGAAATGTGAATGCCTTAAAAACTTACCCATTCCTGATCCAAGAGGAGGCTTTTTCCAAGTAATCACTCCTGAACTGACCCCCAGATACACCTGGAACTCTAGAGGTACAAAAATTGGTATAGGTATTGGCTGGTTAGATAAATCCCTCAAAAAGAGATTGTCATAAATTCCCAGAATCTAACTACAGTAATTCACAGCAACTTCAATAAAGGTCGACTTTCCCTTGTGTCTTTCTTCAGTGAATAGAAGTTGACTTGCGCTCACCGTCACTACTCCATGGCCATGGACAGCAGTCTGTATAGTTGTAGGAACCTTACTTAGTGGATGGTCTTGGTATAGCCCTGAACCATCGAAAAAAACAGAGTATAGCACTTTAGATGACTCAAGCACATAAAAGAGTTGCTGAAGTTTTGTATCCACAAAGAATACTTTAATAGATTCTCTCTTTATGATTGCCTCAGTGGCCAGGTTTTGCCTTCCAACTGATTCCTTCTGGTGTAGATACATACAGTAAACACCATCTGGTAAACCAATAAACAAATATCTAAAGAGAAAAGATATAAAAATAATCTACATTTTACCATAAATCATGGACATTTTAAAAGTTTTAAAAATATGTGTGTATATAAAACACACATACACATATACACATATATGATATGATTTCATTTTCTATACTTACCCATTATAAGGATCTACAAAAATCTTATATGCTTGAAATTCTAAAGTAACTACCACCTCATCAAGGCATTTGGTGGACCTGCAACCATAGAATCTGTTATGTAGAAACATAGTGGGAAAATCTAATTAACAAAATTATTATCATCAATTAAGATCACATTTCCTTAAACAACCCTACTGTTATGTTTATATTAAACAGAGAAATGTAAAATAAAAAAAATGTGATTTAGTGGTCATACAACTAATATTTTTAAGCTGTGATTTGATTTGATCTTAAAAAAAAAAGTAGACAAGTCACATTTAACAGTCAACCAGCACTTGTCATTTATTTACCTGTCCCCTACCCCTTTCCTGCACCCCTCCTCACACACCTCCTGCTTTATGTTAACAATCTGAAGAACTAGAGCTGACTGATGGTTATATATGTGGATGGCCATATAAATAAAGTATTGATAGTAAACCTTTTTTTTTTTTTCTTCCTTGGACCTGTATAATGATCTAGGGAACTTATGGTGAAGAATCTCTCTCTACCAATAGAAATTGGTAACTTCTGCAATTAATAGTGTTTGAGAGTTCTCTGGTGCACAGAGATTAGATAATTTGTTTAGGCCTATAAAGCCAGTATCTATCAGAGGCAGAATTTAAACTTTGAATGAGGACTTTCTAATTCAGAGGCTCTTTTATTCATTAAACCACACACCCTCTGCAGTGGATAATTACAAGGCTTTTGTTTAAACAGCCCCAGGCTACTCCTACCTCTTCTAGGCATTATAATAGTTGAATAAAACCAGGTGTCCACAATTGAGTAACTGAGTACAGGAAGCCATTATTTTCAAACTATAACAAGATAAACTCATAAATATGTTAATTTATCCATAAAAGTGTCATTTGAACAGTGTAACCGTCTTTGACTGAAACATTTGATTGTGACCCCCATGTCATTCACTCAGTCAATAAACATTTATTAAGTGCCAGTTACGTGCCAGGTTAACAAATCCAAGACCTCGATAAAATGCTTAGCACAGAAATCATAAGGATTACTTTTGTTTCTAAGTATTCTATTGTGAAAAATGATTCTCAGAGTTTCCTCCCCAGCCAACCCCTTCTGAAAAGTTCTTCACAAGGACATTACTGATAATAACCTTATCTTCGTCAAACTCCAACCCAGGCCTGAATTGATTTAATCTGCTAAGGTCTGGGTAGGTTTCTACCCAGAATCTGTTTAGATTCTTCTGTCTAGATAGGTCAAGACTTGGGGCAGTATTTCCTCTGTCCATATGGTGGGTGATATCAGCCCCTGTTGACCAAAATTAAGTGAACTAAGTCATGTACTCAAGACCTCATTTTAATATAGCCCACCTCCCAGTGTGTTGTTGACCAATAAGGGTTGATTGTCACCCCTTGGGAACACTTACTCTTTGAAGGGCATACAACCCTGTACCCCCATATTCCAAATCAAGCCAGTTCTGAATTGGCCCACTCAGAGGGACTCAGTTTTGGACTGAACTCCCATGTAACGCATGTCAAGCCAGCTTGAGAGAAATTAAACTGAGGACACATGCACTCTAATTTTGTTTGTCTCTTTCTTAGAACAGGCTATGTAATTTCTTGGGATTTGACAATATCAACCTATTTTCTTTCTTGATAATTTATAGATTATCTAATGGGAAAATTGTAGAACTATATTCTCCTATTTAAGCTATAAAATCCTTTTTTTCCTATTTAGGAGAAAAATAAGTCATTTTGCAAATGTCTTATTTGACATTTTGTTGTTATTATTAAAGTTATAGTAGTAATCTTGGAGCCAAATTACAGTTCCTCAACTAGAAATCTTCCTTCAGAGGCAATGTCTTTTATAGACAAGTTTTAGAAACTGGGGAGGAAAGCCTCCTTAGTTGCATTAAAAAAAAATAAAACTTTTTTTAAAAAGACAATTTCTTATTACAGAATAGCCATTAAAATTTGTGTTCCCATGCAAGATAATTTTATTAGAGGACATTATGGGTAATTTCAATTGGATATGGTTATAAAAACATGTAGTCATGTAGTTTTGCTTTATCATTTTTTATCTGCTTTGTTATTACATTGATATGTATAGTTATGCTACTTCTTATGCACTGTTAGATAGCTGAACATTATCCTAATTGTTTAAGTCAAGATAATTCTGAGTTATATAGTCACTGTAATTAATTACAAAAATTAGTAAGCAGGTTTATCCACTTAAAAAATTTAGTTAATCTTTAATTAAGACAAGATGTACTATAAAAATGTGTGATTGGAAAAAACAAAAAGGCTACTTTTACATGATGCATATATAGTTAAGGCCTGAAGGAAGAGAAAGATAATTAGCTTGGATACATATTGGGTCTCAGTCTACCCTAACAATATTCAAATTGAGGTGAGAACAGAACATTGGTATCACAAATGGAATTTAGAGTTAGTACTTCGTTAGCAATTTTGACAGTGGTGTCAATCACTGCCTTGTATAAGTAATACTCATTGTTATCAGTCATCTACAATATTCCTTCAAATTAAGTTTGCAGTTTGTGATGTGAAAGTATGTAACTAAGGGAAAAAAGTCATTTGAATGAGGGCAAAAGGAGAGCATTAATTACTATAGTGGTTCAAGGAATAGAATCTCATAGTTGTGTATTAGGATCTCATATTGAGATCCAAAATCTATTAGATATCTAACCCATGGGATATGGTTTCCTTTGGTGTTTCTAGCCTACCTAAGGGGTTTCAACAAAGTTCTCTTGCATAGAATCAGGATTATTATCAGTCTGCCATGGGGAAAATTATAACTTGTGGATGGAAGCTTGTTGGCTTTTCTTCCTAGAAAAGGAGTAAAAGGAAACACTAGTCAGATGTGATCTGAGCAATATCTATCTGGGACCCCACCTTGTAGGTAGGACTACTTTCTCTACCACCTTAAAAAGTAAGAAGCTGCCCCAGAAACTTGATTGATTTAGGGGATAAGACTCAAGCCATAAGTGAGACTTCCTGTTTCCCTGAGGGCATGTGAGGTCAACCAATAAAGATTCAGTGCTTGTCAGACTTGGTTTATGCCCTTCTGCCATACAAATCACAACACCAAGGTATATTTCTATATGGAAAAAAAGAGGGGTTACATATATTGGAATAAGTTCTGTATCATTTCTGAGAATATTTTCCATACTATGGCTAAGTAAACCTCCTCTTATTAATGGTTAGATGGCCTACAAGTATTTCATATTGTACTGATCTAAAACCTGAAGTACTAAACCAAACTTAATCAAAAGTGGCCTACAAAAGCAGGGGATGATGAAGGGTGGGTCAGGGACAATTTTCTGTGACAGAGTAAATTGGTGGTAAAAGTACAGTGAGTGAATAGTCTTATGATCTGCTATGCCCAGAGCCTCCTAGAATCAAAACTTTTACTTCTCCAACCCTCAGCCAAAAACTGACCTAGTACTCCTTTCATTTTAATGTGTTTTGCTAATGTAGTACTTACATAAGAAAGGGATAATAATAGCATTTATATAGTGCTTTAAGATTTGCAAAACACTTTACAAATATTATCTCATTTTATTATTGCAACAACCTTGGGATGAAGGCACTATTATTTTTCCCATAACAAAACTGAGGTGAGTAGAAATTAAGTGATTTGCCCAGGGTCACACAGCTAGTAAGTGTCTGCAACCAGACTTGAACTCAGATCTTCTTGACTCCAGGTTCTACACCGTATCCATTGTGCCACCTACCTGCGATGGAAGGAAGGAAGGAAGGAGAAAAATGTTTCAAAATTTTATTTCCTCTAAATTTCTATCAAGAAGCATAGCCCTCAACCAATTATGACTCTGATGATGTACGTCCAGAGTGGGATGTGTTAATAGAAAGTACTAGGAGCTGAGGAACAGTTTTGGTGGCTAGAAGCCTGGAAAGAATAGAAGGTCTGTAGATGGATGATACATTTACTGCAGTATCAGGCACACCACAGACACTCTAAAATGTCTACTGAATTAATGGATAGCAGTAGCTATTGGGAAAATAGCACTGAATTCTGAATGAAAAGTCCTCCAATTGAATACTTCATGTATCATTTACTACCTGCATGATCCTAGGATAGTAATTTTATCTTAAGTTTATCTTTCTCATCTATAAAACTATGTACTCTTTACCTCACAACATTGTTGTGAGGTAATTTGTAACTTGTAAAGTGCTATATCAATATGTATGTTTAAATGTGACTTTCTAGTAGGTGAATAGAATTTATTTTACAAATTATTTCTAAGATCACCTCTATTCTCTATCTAGGCCAATGTCTTCAATAATACCTCTTCTTTGAAGCCAACTGTGATAGTAACTTTGGAAGTAATTGGAACTCTGACATGTATATTTGTTTGTTTATTCTCTTATATACTTGCATCACATTTCCTATTATAGTGACTTATGTATATATTTTATGTCTCCTCTGAGATAGTAAACTCTTTGAAGGAAGGGAGATTGTCTTAATACATCCTTAAATCTCCCTCAGCACCTAGCACTGTATATTAGGAACTTAATAAATGTTGAGCTGAATAGAATGTAATTTTACAGATGAGGAAACAAAGTGAGAAGACAAGTCAACTTCCCTAAGGATACAGAGCTAATTAGTGGCCATGCTTGAGCTATAATTCAGGTTTTCTGATTCTAATTCCACTATTCTTTCTAACATACTACGGTTTCCCCTGGAGTTACCATAAGTCCAGAAATCCCTCCTTAGGATGCATTTCATTTGCATTTTGAAATGTTACAAGTCAAGGACAAGATTCATAAATCTAAATAAAAATACATTTTTTCCTAGAAATACTCCACAAGAATTCAGATATTGTTAGTGGGTCAATGGGAGGGGGAGCGCAATTATTTATTAAGTGATTATTTATTAAATACCTATTGTTTGCAAGAAGCTATATTGGGTATTATTGGGGGTGTGATGGTATGTATAATTCCATTGAATTCAATATCTAAACACTTGTAATTTAGAGAATATTGTGCTAGTAGCTGGAAAGTCTGAGATAAGATCCAGATCCTGCTCTCACAGAGCACAGAGGGAAGACACAATGTTTTCTGCCAATGAGATTAAAATACCAAAATAAGAGAGATGATAGTCTTTTAATTGTTGGTTCTACTTCCAGCCTCTCCCTACTTTCTAGTGTTTCTTCTATAAAGCTACAAATATGTATACATATATACATACATACATACATACATGTATGCATTCCTCAAGCCCATATTTGACTACATCACTGCCACATTAAAATCATTAGTAGTTCTTTACTGCCTCTAGGATAAAATAGAAACTTTTCTGCTTGGCATTCAGAGTCCTTCAAAGTTTGGTTCCAGTTTATCTTTCCACTTTTATTTCCCATTATTCCCTTCATGTACTCTATATTCCAGTCAAACTAGGCTGCTTGTGATTCCCTAACCTTGGTAGTTCATGCCCCACCTCTGTGGCTTTCCATAGGCTTTCTCTCCATACCTGGAAGCACTCCATCTCACTGCTGTCTTCTATAATACTAAGCTTTCTTCAAAACTCAACTCAGGTGCCACCTTTTTAAAGAAACATTTTCTGACCCTCCTAAGTCTTAGTAGTTTTCTGTTCTTTGAATTATCTTATAATTTCTTTTCTGCACAAATATTATGTCTCTCAAAGGTGGTATAAATTCTTTGGGTGTTAAGATATTTTTTGGGGGCGAGGGGAGTTCTTTGTATCTCTAAAACCTTGTGTAGTATTTTTCAGAGTAGGTGCCTGATAAACACACACCGAAATAAATTTGATTAAATATTCAGTCCCAGGAATTGCCCATTGCTACCTTTCCAAAGGGCAGAAAAAAGTATCATTTTAATTTAACCCTATATTTTACAAAGGCCATTTATATGTTGCTTTGATCTAATTAATACCATAAAAATGCGAATAAAGGAACATCATGACCTCAACGAATTAACATTGTAAGTGACATGAAGTATAATGGAGATAGTTGGTGGATATAAGTACACTCAGCATGGCTTATGTGCAAGAAATGGCATAATCAAGGAGCTATGTGACTGCAAAAGAACAGTCAAACTTACGGACAAAAATATTTATAGAAGCGTTTTTTTCTGGTGGCAAAGAATTGGAAACTAAGGTGGCAATTAAATTGGGGAATGACTAAAACAAATTATGGTATATCAATGTGATACAATATTTTCATGTTATGAGAAATCAGTCAGTCAATAAGCATTTATTAAGCACCTTCTATATGCCAGTCACTGTACTAAATGATGGGGACACAAAGAAAAACAAAAGTCAGTCCCTGCCTTCAAGAATCTTACAATTATGATGGTGGAGACAACATACAGACAACTATAAACAAAGTAGATACAGGATAAATTGTAGAAAGTCAGTGTAAGAGAGAGACTAGAATTAATATGGGTTGGGAAAGAAATGATGAAGGGAACAGTTTCAGAGACACCTGAGAAGTATGCTATGAAATGATGCAGAATGAAGTGAAGAGAACATGGAAAACAATATATAACAACAACAATGTAAAGACAAACAACTTTGAGAGACTAAAGAAGTGATCAATACAATGACCAGGGGACCAAAGGTGAACCATACTACCTACTTCTCTTGACAGAGAGGTGAAGACTTAAGATGAAAATGAGACAATTTTTGGATACAAACAATGTGGAGGTTTGTTTTGTTTTATTTTAAGTTTGTTACAATGATTTCTTTTTTTTTTCTTTTCAGTTGGGGGTGTGAAAGGAAGAGAAATTAAACTCTTGTTAATTCAAAAATAAAGTTTTAAAAAGAGGGTTGATGATGTGGCAAGAGCAAGGGATAACATATATAGTGTAAATATTGAATTGGTTATAATGAAACATTAAATGAAGCATAGCAAGGCCTTCAGAACAGTGGGCAAAATGTTTATTGGATTGGGAAGTAGGTATTAAGTATTTATTATGTGACAAGAACTGTGCTTAGCATTGGGGATATAAATAGAAAAACAAGACAGTCACTGTTCTCGAGCACCTTACATTCTAATTACAGGAAACAGTGAATATAAACTCTCTCTAGAAGGATTTATAGAAGCCATGGACAATACTTATACAGGAAGAGAAGATGTGGATGGAATATAAACTGCTTTAGAGTAGTAAGTGACCACACTGAGGAGACCATGGAGTCATTAGAACAACTATACCATCAAAATAACTATACCAAACCTCCATGAGCTCCTGTGCCATGGAATTCAGCATAAATTGTCTTTCTAATAGGGTTTGTTATCAGAATTACAAGAATTAAATGTTTTGTTTTTGTTTTTGTTTTTGTTTTTACCTGTGACATCTTACTCTGAACTCTAAGGACTCTTTAATTTCAATGTATTTAAATGTGAGAAAGTATCAAGGAAAGACAGCTGCTTAAACATAAAATTTCTTTTAATTTTTAATGCTGCAAATGTATATTAACATAGATGTCTTGGAATTTTTGCTGTTGATATTTAATGGAAACAACATTTTAATTTTTCTCCTTGGTTAGGGACTTTTAGAACTAATAGTCTCATATGGCACTTATTTAAATTTAGTTTAAATTAATATATTTAAACTCAACCAACACACCACAACCTGTTTATTATTAAATAAGCAGTCAGGTTGATTCAGAGGATAGTGTGCGAGCCTGCAGTGGGGAAGACCTAAATACAAATACAGTCTCAGACATTTAGTAGCTATGTGACCCTAAGCATATCACTGATGTTCTGTTTGTTTCAAGTTCCTCAACTGTAAAATGGGTATAATAATGGCACCTTCCTTCCAGGGTTGTTGTGAGAATCAAATGAGATAATTTTTGAAGTATTAGCCCAGTGATTGTTTAATAAATGTTGTTTCCTTCCTTCTTAAGTATCTAAAACCAAGATAGTAAATATTGGTGTTCAGGGAATCTGTGCTTTCATCATGTGTCAAGTTATGATTCAAAAGAATGAGTTAACACATTTTCAACACCAAAGAAATTCCATTTATCACCTTGTAGAGCTCAGTGTGTGTGTGTGTGTGTGTGTGTGTGTGTGTGTGTGTGTAAATATGTTCCAACTTGACATTAAGGTCTTTGAGGGTAAACACTAGCTGATACTTTTTGGGGGTACCTAAGAGTGTCTTATTCAGTGTCTTACAACTACTAGACACTCAAAAATTATTGAATTAATTTTGTAAAGTATTGTAATTATGTGGCTACATGAAAATACAATTTTAAATCTGTTAATGTTTCACCTTGTGAAACATATTTGATAGAAGAATATGATCAACTTATAGGAAAAATAGAGCAAAAATATACCTTAAGGTTGACAACAAAGTATAGCTTTTTTAAATAACCAGTCCACAGAAAGATCCCCTACAATAGCATCACTTTTGTAGAGAAGTCTTGGATTTGTGAGATTGGCTGGAGAAACAGTCCAAATGTGTTGCCCTTCTGCAATGAAGAGCTCATTTTCATGGAGATCAGCAGTTATCCCTGTGGATGGGGGATGAAAACATAAATATGGTTAAATCTACTTTAAGTTCAACAGTTTCTTCTCATTTCCAGAATTGGAAGGAGAAATTCAAAGAGAGAAACTGAGTTTCAAGTCGACGTAGATATAACACAGATAATTTTAAGACCTATGCTATAAGCTTATTTTTAAATTGTTCTTATACATGTTACAATTAAAATCACAAGTATTAGGAATGGAAGCCAACTTATGAGTGTCCCTGAATCAACATGGGGAAGACTAGGTAATTTTGAACTGTGGTCCAATTACATAACTAGTTTAACCTAGGGTGCTAGCAACTATGCTTTGTTTCTTTCACTTTAAGATATACACACACATATTCTTTTTCAGCTTATCTAAGTAGATTTCAAAACACAGCACAAATCATTGTTACTTCTTTATGAATGTATTCCTTTGGCAGTTTTTCCTTTAAAAATTTTTTTAAGAATATGGTAACATCTCATCATTTAAGAAACAGAAGTCACATTTATGCAGTCCCTTAAAGTTTCTCAAGCATTTCACTTATAACTACCCTATGAAGAGAGTAGTGCAAACAGTATCCTCATTTTATAGATAAGAAAAAAGAAGCTCAAAAATACTCAGTAATTTGACTATAGCCACTACTCTATGCAGTGGGATGTAAAGGAAAGAACTTTAGATTTAGAGAAAAATGATGCTGGGTTTAAATTTGGATCTGAATTTACTACTGATCTTTGTGACTAGAGAAATCACATTAATTCTATTGGCTAAAATTTTCTAATCATCACCAGGATTTGGAATGACCCAAGAACATGAAGATTAGTCTGAAGGAAATAGGAATACTTATCCTAAAGAAGGGAAGACTTAGTGGGGATATGATGGCTATATTCAAATGTTTGATGTGTTATCATGTGAAAAAGGGATTAAACTCTTTTACTTGGCCTCATGGGTAGAAGAGATATTAGAAGAAATGTAGTAATGATTAGAGCTAGCCAAAAGTGAAATCAAAAAAATAAGCAACCACGCATTTATTAAATATTTACTACATGGCAGGCACTGTTCTAGGTTCTGGGTATACAAAAACAAAGAACGAAAAAATCCCTACTCTCTAGGAGTTTTCCCTCTTCCAACTTTCACTGTCTTCAAGTAAATGAAGGTTGCATGGCTACTTTTCCTGTGTGGTTTTTTAGCTTTGCCATGAAATAATTTCCAAAAAAGAGTTTCATAAATATTTATGGAAATAAAAAAGTACAGCACATTTAGATTTACATCATTTTAAAAATTATTCTGATTATTTTCAGTCATTTCCTATTGAATTTGTTCATAATGACAGAGATCTATAAGAGTAGGGAACCCGAATGTTATATAAAATCATAACTCTCTCTCTCTCTCTCTCTGTGTGTATATATATATATATATATGTATATATGTATACATATATATATATACACACACACATATATGTATATATAATGGAAAAGGATTCATATATAAAGATATGTTCAATTTACATATGGTATTCATTTTTAGTATTGACTATGATATAAAATATGCAAATCATGGTGCCAACACAAAGCCAATATATAGATATGTCTTGTGTATAGGAAACAACTTTGATAGAGACAAAAATTTGTTTGAGTATAAAATTGAAGTAGTCCTCATACTATCATGAACAATAATGACAGAGCTTTCCTTATGACATAATTCTTTACCAAAGATCAAAAAATTGCTTTGTACCAGTGATGCACTCTTTGATCCATGGGACATTCTTACATAGCATTTCTTCCATGATTTCAGGTTCACTTTGGCAGAGATAATTTTTCTGTGACAACCACAAGATAGCATTTGTAGATTGTTCTAGGGGGAAGGAGTCACAAGGGAAAAAAAAAATACGATCCTATTACTAGATAATTCTATAACAACACAAACCCAACAAAGTTCCCTACCCCCATTTTTTACCTGTGTTTGGCTGTGTAGTGATGTTTGTGATAGCTGTTGGCCCAATTCCCTCTGCATTTCTTGCAGCTACTGAAAATCTGAACAGGCAAAATTATTCTTAGAGATAAAAGCAAGTAAAGAAAGAAAATGGTGGATATTTTTTTTATGCAGCTAAATTTTGTAAGGGTTCTTCATTATGACAAACATCACATATGGAAGAGAGCTATTGGATTACTTATTTCATCTCCTTATCAGGGTAAAACCCTAGAACATAAGATATTTTTTTCACTCTCTGTGTGGAACACTTAAGTTCTCCTTAAGATTGAGCAGAACCAATGCCTTTCAAAAATCTAGAATATTCAAATCTTAGAGTTCTAGTTATTAGCTCACACTATATTTTGGCTACCTCCCAAGTGATTTTCACACTGGCCACCAAGTGCACAAAGCCTTTAAAGCCTCAAACAGCTTTGTTACAGATCTATTGAATTTTTGAAATTTCACATGTTACAGGACAATACCAAAATTTCTAGTTGACAGTTTTGTGAAGTGTTATGACTTTGGCAAAGGTAAAACACAAATACTTTCTCTGGGCTCTGTCATCCAGTATATTGAATTTGGTAATAACCTAAAAGACTGACAAGATTTGCCAGAAATGATAACTCTTAAAGTGAAGCTAGTTATATTGTGAGAATTTTGTTTTGTTTTGTTTGTTTGTTTTGGGGGGGGGAAGTGGAAGGGAAAGGAAGGGGAGAGAAGGTTCTTTTCTAAATCCATAATAGCACTGGAGAGATTAAAAAAAAAATTCAAGGGTATCTGGTCATAGGATACTCTACCTCATCCTCACTTCTTTTCTGAAACACAAGGATCCAATATAGAAATACTCCTTGAAACCTAGCAAAAGTTTTTTTGGATAAACCTATTTTGTAAACAAACCTCTCTAATCTTGTTAAACAGTATAACTAGACTTAGTCAAGAAAAATAGTTGATTTCAGAAGACTCAGTAAAAAAGAAATAGCAAAATAGAATTAATTAGTCATTGACTGCAAATGAAGTAGGGACTAAAATGTCATTTTTGGTCTATGGAATAAAGCAAATATTTCCATAACAAAGTACAGTAAAAAAAAAAAGATAATTGCACATGAAGCTGCAAATCTATTATGTGTAACTTGCTATTCTTTTTAAATACATAATAATATTTCATGTAAATTTATTTTTTTTCCTTCTGTCCCTCCCCACCATGAATATGGCTACCATTAGACACAAATAAATGTGTGTGTGTGTGTGTGTGTGTGTGTGTGTGTGTTGTAAAATCATTCTATACACCCTTCTATTTATCAGTTCTTTCCCTGGTTGCAGATAGCATCTGCCTTTATATGTGGAAAATTGGGAGATAATATATGGCAAAAGACAGTCTCTGTCCCCAAGGAACTTATAATCTAATGGACTGATGAAAGTCATGCTTCTCTTAGTAGTAGAATCACCATTAGAATCCAGTCTCTGACAATCAGAGTATCTCAACATTTCATAGCAAATGTATATATACTTTTAAAAATGTTTTCATATATACAATGCCTCTTTATAGAATCACTACCCTGTGAGTTGTGTTGGGCAAAGCAAGTGCTATATTTCCATCTAACTCCACTTAATTGATCAAGAATTTGAGCCTCAGAGAGGTTGGGGGAATAATCTAAGGCAAGTTAATGGCTAAAATATGAAGGTGGAACCCAGATTACTCATCTATAATCTACCTGGGATTTTGCCTAAATTACTTATGGATTTTTTGGTTAGCATACCTGGAATAATTTGAAAATTTTTTTGCATCTAAATATTATAATTGGTATTATTAATATTAATTTTAACTCAAAAGAGAGACTTTAATGCAAAACCAATAATCATACTAGACATCATTCAAGTAACCTTATATTCTTTGAAAAATGCTTTCCCAAAATATTTTGTTTCATTTACATCTCACAACACTTCTGTAATGTAGCAGGTGTTGTTATCCTTACTTTATGTATGGAGAAATTGAAGTACAGAGGTTTGAAGTGATTTGCCAAAATCACAAAGCTTATGTCAATGTCAGTCTAAATCCAAAGTTCTTTCTACACATAACACAGATCCCATAGCTTAAAACCTACCTGTATGCTGTACCTGGTCTTGTAAAGAAAATGGTATAGTTTAGTTGTTTCTCATTAACTTCCCTAATGAATGTCTTGTTTTCATTCCAGAGATGAAGTACATAACCAGTTAGTGGTCCATTCATAAATATAGGAGGTTGCCAGCTTACAAAGAGTGAAAAAGGACTTGGACTCTCTATCCTAGTAATCATGGGAGCTACTGATGGAGCTGCAAAGAGGAGAAAATAGAAAAAAAAATCATTGCAGCATGACAACTTAGGAGTAGAGTATTTTTCCATCAGACATTTGTCTATATGCATCAGTAGATATTAAAAAAACTGATTCATCACAAAAACATTGATTTTATATTTAGATTTAGTCTTTTAATATGACTTAAGGCACCTCTGTTCTATATCTGTGTCACATTTCTGAAGCCCACCACTAGGCACCTTTCTCCAAGGACCAGGTACAGAATTTGCTGCCAAAGAGGCAAATATCTTCATGTTTCTTCAATGCATACTGTGTCTGGACTATGGAGAAAGATAAGAATTTATTACAGATTTACAAACACACACACACACACACACGCACACACGCACACTAAAGGTAACACAGACCTTCCAGGAGAACCTTGCTGCCTTTCTCAGAATGAACATTGAGGACTACACAGAATAGACAAAAAAAAAAAAAAAAAAGAAAAGAAAATGGAGGAGCACCAGACCACTGCAGCTAAGCCACTGCAAGCTCCTCAGAGGCTTATTTAGTGAGGATTCACTATCACAATCTCCCACACACTGCACTATGATTCTCACAAAAGATAAGCTGGCTTGACATCTTTACAGCAATGCTGATTATAGTGCTGATCTCACTAAATGCTTTTGTGCTTTCCTGCTCTAGGTGCAGAGAGCTTCCAGAGATCATCTCTAGTGAGCAATTCCAGTGTGCTCCTCTGCCCTTACTGCTGTTACTTACACTAAGATGGTTGTTGAGTCCAGCTAGTGAAAATGTGACTACCTCTGTAAGGCTGCACGCCACCTATTTATTTTATATTGTTGTTTATGTTTCTCTGTATTTTTCTTCACAGTTTTAGCCACTTATACCAAGTCCACAATTGTTTGTTAATGAAAGACCCCAGTATTTTTTTTTAAACACACTGTGTGTATCACAGAAAGGGATTGAAATTAGCACAACTACATCTTTGGAATTATTGCATGTTTAGAATTAAAAATCTTGTTAACCTGACTCAGTTCTACACTTCATTTTGTTTACATTGATCAGGATCTCAGCATCAGAACACAGAATATTAGACCAAATTTGACAGTCACAGAATCGATGTTTTGGCCGTATATGCGTCAATGAATCAATAGGAACCTCATTTAGATAAAAGTGGAATTTAGAATTTGAGTGTAAATGTCTTCCTGAAACTTAATTTTATCATGAATACAATCAATCAATGCTTCTCATAATCAAATATTTATTCTATGAACCACATTTATTTCCCAAACTATTCTTATTTTCAGCTATGAAGACGTGATTATAGATATGTATGCACATACATGGGTACACACACACACACACACACACAAACTTACACACTTGCTCCTTACATTCAACTTAAAAGAACAAGATAAAGCTATCCCACCAGTACATTGGGTAAATTCTTTATGGAATATTTTTGCAAAATAAAAAAAGGGTAGTATTGGTTGAGTGGCTGTAAGACAGATTCATAAATAGCGTGGGCTGATGAGAGCTTTTATCTAGAGTAATACAATTTAGCAGGTGCCAAAAGTAGCATCCAGAGGCACACTTCTTCCATATAAGTGTCTCTCTCCTGGTCCTAAGCTGACACTACCCTCTGCCTCCTTGAAGCAGCCAGTACATCAGCATCATGGAAACATCCTGGTATTCTGGAATGGACTTTGGCCCTATTGTGATCTTCTCTCCTTCAAACCCCCTTTTCCCTCCTTCCCCAGCATCAGTAGTCCTTTAGCAATGCATAAATCACAGTGTCCAGGGTACACTTTTTCTTCTACTGAACCTCAGGTGAGTTTACCACTCCTTTCCTTAGCTACAAAAAAAATTCTGAATTATAGCTCTGAATGGAAGGTGGGCAATCTGTCTTAGTGGAAAGAGTGCCAACACTAATGATATCCTGGATTCATCAGAGTAAGTATAAAAGTAAGAATGGCTGAAGTATCTGAGTGCTTCGATCTCAGTGCTAGCCAGCTTATTTTGTAAGCCAGTAATGGTTGATTAATGATTAATGATAGTTAGCATTTGTATAATACTTAATAGCTTATAAAGCACTTTACAAACATTGACTCATTTTATCCTTACACTATTCCTTGAGGCAAGTACTGATATCATTTCCATTTTACAGATGAGAAAACTGAAGCAGACAGAGGTTAAATGATTTGCCCAGAGCCCCATAGCTCGTGTAGTAGCTGAAGCCACATAGCTAGTAAGTAGCTGAAGCCAAATATGAACTCAGGTTTTCTTGACCCTCATTAAGTCATCTATCTACCATGCTATCAATCTGCCCTGCTTGTTTTATGATATAATCCATAATTTGAAAATTCTCTAAAGCTAGTAACAGATTTTGATGTAACCTAGCACTCCAGATGAAACTCTTCCTTAGATCATATGTATCTATCTATCTTGTTCAACCATTTTTTTTCACTCTTTTCCAATTCTACATGACTCCATTTGGGGGTTTTGTGGCAAAGATGCTAGAGTGGTTTGCCATTACCTTCTCCAGTTCATTTTACTGATAAGGAAACTAAGCTAAACAGGGTTAAATGACTTGTGTAGTCCTTTGTATGATCTAATAGATGGCTTAGCATTCAGTAAGAGCTCAACAAAGCTTAAGGATGGTTCACTAACTTAAAAAATGTGTACTATAGATAATCTATTAGGTCAATATACAATTTAATCTAGAGTGCTTAAATACTAAGCCATTGGCATAGTTATTTTATGACTACTATGATGTTACATCAGGTGTCCAAAAGTCTTGGTGCAGTTTTGTATTTTAACAGCTTAAAGATGCACTAAGACTTTTGGGACATACTTTTCTATGCTAAATTCTTAGCTGCCATACGACATTTTTATTGTATCTACATTCAAGACCAAAAACACAGTGACTTGATCTATCATTTTCATTGAAAATGGCCAATTCAAATGTATAAAATGGTTAAAGGATTTTTCCTGTTCTAATCTTTAAAAAATCTGGGCTCATTCAGTATAGAGGGGGGTGTTAGGGTCCAGGAAGAAATGAAAGGATAGACAGAAGAGATCCAAGCAGCAAATGATAGATCAATAGGAGAAAATATAGATAGGCTGTAAGGTACAAAATGGCAGAAGAGCTGGGAATAAAAATGAGGAGGATTTGTCTAGAAGGAGAAATAGGCAGAGGCAGAAGTAGAGGCAGGAAGCTAAGCATCAAGGACATCCAATCACAGTGAATAGAAATTCAGGTTGTGGTATAAGATTCTAATCCATAAAAGGGATACAGTGTAACAGCAGCAGGCAATTTAGGTCCTTAATCCCAACGGAACTGGGCAGGAATCCAAGGAAGGGGCTCATGCAGGAAGGGACTTGATTATTATAATTTGGTCAAGGCAGAACAGGGAAAGAGTTGAGTTACTAAAACTAGAAATCGAGGTCAAAATGAAATAAACTGTGCAGCTGACTAGATGTTGAGCTACTGGTCTCACATTCCCCCTCCATAGGAAAAGTATTCAAGAGATAGAAAGAAATTTAATATTGAAAGTGTTGGTTAACTGCTTGGCAGCTACCTTAGAGGATGTAAGGGCATGGAATCTAACAGATCATTACATTGATACTTTGCATGGATGTTTGGAATTGATTAGCAAATGCAGCAAATTCTAATGCTTTTCAATATTTGGAATTTTTCCTTGCTTTTGAAAATATAAATAGAATACTAAGCTTAAGGGTCAGTCATCCACAATCCTCCATTACCCCATATCTACTACTTGTTGAGTCAGGAGGAGCCATGACATAAACTCTTTAATGATGGAATATCTCACATAAGATCATAGAGTCATAGATTTAAGCAGAAAAGGTCTTGAGAGGTCAACTAGGTCATTCATTTTACAAATGAGAAAACTTAAACTTATAGCAGTTAAATGACTACCAGAATTTTCAACAGCAAATCTTAGAGCAAAGATTTGAATCCCAGTTCTCTAATAAAATATACCATTCCTGGCAGTTATTACCAAATGTCTGAGTTTCTCTTCCTCCTTCATTCACAAAAAAATAAGTTAGTGTTTCATTCAGATATCCGTCCCCTAGAAATATTTTCAATTCAGAACAAGTATTGCAAATATCAACAAATAATATTAGAATAGCATTTCATATTACTTATTGGCATTTTAATATAACATGATAATTTACAGAGAGAATAGTGTGCTTGATTAAATCCTGAACTTACTCAACTCATTTGGGTTAAATGTCTTGATATGCAATGCTTTGACTATACAATAGAATCATTGTATCTTCATTACAGTTCTAAATAAAGTACAACAATCCAAGATTTATTCATATATTTGTGGTGGACATAGGGAGAGGAAGCTTACCACCATTAGGTTTAGCTGTGTAGGACTGGCTATAATGGGAAAAATTACATAATGCAACTTTTCTGATCCAACCAACTCGAAATACATATGCAGCAAAAGGGTGCAAATTAGTCACATTATATGTTGAAAAAGGCATGGCCTGCAAAAAGATAGCTATTGTTAGAGGAAAGTACTTTGTTATAAAATATAAAGATTTTACTCCAAAAATAAATTTTAAAAGACAGTTTTACATACCTGATAAGTATATATTGAATATGGATATTTGTTACAAATTTTTTCTTCTTAATTTTTCATGCACAATGAATGTAGTTTCTCCAGAACCAATACAATAAATTAAATAAACATACTATTTAATAGTCCACAGCTTCAGAATGATTGCTTATTAATTTATTCCTTACATGATAGATATAATGGATATTAAAATATTTTTTAAAATATAATATATTATAACATATAAAATACGATAGACATTAAAATATTCAACTAATAACAAAATATTTTTAAAATATCAACTTGGACTAATGTATATTTTAGCCAAAAAAAATTGGGAGAATGTCACTAACTGCTTGAATAAAAATAAGCTAAACATTAACTAAGGCTGTTGCTTCAACTGTCTTTACATTTCAGTTAGTTTGGCTTAAGCCATCCCAAATGACTCACTTAATTATCCTTTTTGTTTTGCTAGTGTAGATACAGTGTAAGTGTCCCTAGACATCAACAGAGCTTAAATATTTAAATATATTACTGATATTCCCTTCAGTCAACAAAATAAGGAAAATATTTTGTGATTTCCAAAGAAGTATCTGTTGTTAAAAATGTCTGACACAAGTATAGTTTTTCTCCCACTTGACATACCAGCTAGATAACACAAATATTTTCAAAGTTGGGGGGAAAAGAAAATGCTTAAACATTGTTCACCTAACAATTCTTTTAAATAACTATTGAAAAAGTTATCATTTAAATGTGACTGGGATTGGAAAGTGAAGCTTGACATATCAGAGGAGATAAAGCTAAAAGTAAAATCTGTTAAGATCAAGTGATTGCAGTAGAATGATCACTGGAAAATCACACTACATGAATCACACTAATGAAGATGCTACAATTCAAATTCTATATTTAGTATTCAAATGTTGGCTTGGGTACCTGTTACAGTGAAACAATTTCACCCAACTTAAATATTTCAACAAATTTTAAAATAAAGATACGTATAAGGTTTAGTAAAGCAAAATGACAGTTATGATACTAAAGATACTTGGAAAGATCTGTATTTTCCTCAAAGTGGTACTTCTGCCAATCTTGATGGCAATCCTATAAGTGTTACTAATGGCCCCTCAGTGATGAGTCATTCCATGCTTAGGCTGTCCCTCCGATGATAGATACACAGTCTTTTGACAGACCCACACTCAAGACTTTCTAGTTTTGTAGGACCTGCCAAAATGTTTCCTGGCATAGCCTTAAAGACTCTAGAGCAACTTCCATGTCATGATGAGGCATCAAAAATGAAACTTCCTTGGAGGATGTTAAGGATATTAATGAAAATAGAAACATTCTCACCATATAGAAATAATTTTAGATTTGGTAATTTAATCTTGTGCCTTTTATACTTAATAAAAGTATATACACATTGGGTTTGGATTTGTTTGTTTGTAGATAAGTCTTCTTACTGCTCATTTTTTTTGGTAGTAAGAGCATATATATTTATATATATACGTGTGTGTGTGTGTGTGTGTGTGTGTGTGTGTGTGTGTGTATTATATATATAAGAAAAGTAATTTGCTAATGAGAGCTATATTTGGGTCAAAGACCTAAAAATCCAAACTAGATGTTTTCTGGGATAAAAATATTATTTTAGCTATATAACTTGGGGATTTAATTACAAATGTGGGTTCTCATTTTTCTAAGATACAACATTTTTTAATGTATGAGGTTTTTTCTTTTCCAAAATGAATCAAGAACCAGACTTTGAATGAAGACGTTCTATGTTCAAATCCTCTTTCTGACACATACTTACTGCCTAACCCTAGGCAAGTCATTTTAACTTTCAGTAGCCAAGGCAATTCTCTAAGATTGGATGATGCAAACAGTTACACATTTGCATTAATATAAAAGACTTCCTCGATGGAATTTCTCTACAAAATGAAATAATAAGTTCATTCATAATGATAATAATGATAATGATGCAAAGAAACTGGAGGCAGTGAAACATATAGCTACAGACTATAGAAATTTAGCACCTACTAAATACCTAGCAAGACATGACCTGGCACTTAGATTATACATTAACCAATAAACAGTGATGAACCTAGTTATGGTTGTTGTTGTTGTTGGGTTGTTTCAGTCATGTCCAACTTTTCATGACCCCATTTGGGATTTTCTTGGCAAAGATACTGGAGTAGTTTGCTATTTCCTTCTGCAGCTCATTTTACAGATGAGGAACCGAGGCAGACAGGATTAAGTGCCTTGTTCAAAGTCACACAGCTAGTAAGTATCTGAGGCCAGATTTGAACTCAGGTCTGCTTGACTCCAGGCCTGGCATTCTATCCAATGAGCCACCTAGCTGCTCAGTACTGGAACTAGACCTTTAGACTAAATTGTTTCACATTTACTCAGACATAACATTGATTCAGAAAAAACTTCAGAATAAAGTAGATGTCACAATCCCAAATACTCATGATTTTCAAGCTATGTGGAGCAAAAAGCATTCAACATATAAAATGTATACCTGGACAAGGGGATCAATGTTATCTACTAATAGGATGAGGCATATATTCTAGTAGCTGTCCTGTCTGCTACTGAATTTATATTGAAAATTCATTTAATGGGCCTAGAGAAGATGAATTTATATCTTAGTACATTTATTAAACTACAAAAAAAAAGTTACTTTATGAATCTGTAGGATAGTCTCCAGAACATTGAATTATAAAGGAATAAATAACATCAGATAACTATTTGCCCCAGGACTGCTTTTTTTTTCTTTTCAGTATCACATCAAAATGAAAAAGTGAAGTTATGAAGTTTTGTCTTAATGAAACTACAAGAATAGAAATTACATAGCAGTAGTCTTAATCAAATAAAAAAAGTCATTTTATCCATTAGCATTCTGCTGAACAACATCACATACTAAAAAAAATAATAATAGCAGGATAGAGACTTGTTGAAGCATCACAGGACTATTTCTCAACTCTATCCAAATGATGACCAAATTGAGATAATAATGTTAAATAAATTACTTGTATCTGAGGATGTCAGATTTTCTACAATGAAAAATAATGTAATTTCCCCCATGTCTCTGATATCCAGCTTTTTGAACATATGTTTATATTCTTCTTACCTCTGCCTCCAAACAACAACAATAAATAGCATTTATATAGTGTTTTAAGGTTCAAAAAGTGCTTTACAAATATTATCTTATTTGATCCTCACAATAGCTCAGACAGTTAGGTGAATATTAAGATTCTCCTTTTACAAATGAGGAAACTGAGACAAACAGAGGTTAAGTGACTTGTCCAAGATCATACAGGTAATAAATGTGTGAGGGAGGATTTGAATTCAAGTCTTCCCAAGTCTGTTTCCAGGGTTCTGAGAGAAGATGTTAATAAACTTTTAAAGTGGGTCTTTAAAAGGTATTAGAAGCAATAATTCTGTTCACCATGGCCTTTATTGTAAGAAGAATACAAAGGAAAGGGGAAAGAGGAAAATAATAATTCAGTGAGAGAATCTTTAGTTCAGCTTTGCAGAATTGCACATTTTATTATTATTATCCATTACAGTTCTGAAACAGCATGGAAACAGGACTATGCTGGTAACAGATAATAAAAAGTGTCCATTTCTACAAGTCCAGAGTTTCATTAAGTCTACCATTAGGGGCAATGTGAAAACAAGTTTAGGTACCAGAGCAGGAATAGAAAAGTATATGATATTGTGAGTTCTTTTAACACTTCAGATAAATATAAACTACTAATACATTTTAAGTTTTACAAAACTGAGCTTCAGTGAAAAAATAGTATTTAAATATGTTATTATGGGTACAGTATCTCAGAAAAGTAAATGATTCTCTGATCCTTGAATATTAAATACCTTAATAATATCATCATGTGTGGATTCAATTAACCTTTCCTGACATCTGTGGCAGAACATTTTAAGGGATCGGAGGCATGAAAATAGAAGTTGAAATTTAAAACTGACCCTAAATAAATTGAACAGTTTACATTAATAACATTTAAAAAATAATGTAACTGGCCCAATATCTCAACCCATTTTAAAATGCACATCAAGCTTGCAAAAAGTTGTCTAAATTACTTACTAAGACAACAGACTAAGAAAGTTAAATATTTATTTTTCCCTCTAGGTCAGTTTATGAAGTTTCTAGATTAGTTGATTCCTTGCTATACTTCTTTTAATTCACTTAAATTATATTTTCCTTCTTATTTAATGATGAATTATCATAAATGATAGAATCTTAGCATTGTATTGGATAGTAGAGGTCATCAAGTTTATACCAGGGCTGAAACCTCTTTATAATACCCTTGACAATCCATCTTCTACATAATGACTATCCAGTGTCATGGTAATCTATCTCCCAAGGCAGCCTATTTTACTTTAGTAAGTTTTAATTGTTAAAGTGTTCTTTATGATATGGTGATAAAATCTTCCTCCCTATAGCTGTCATTCTACTGGTCCTAATTCTGTTTCTAAGTTACAAATCAAAATAAATCTAATCCCTCTTTTATATGAAAATTATTTAAACTATCCAATTAACTCAGCATATAGCACTCAATAATTCTTTTTCTATATGGTCAAGGATATTCAAGAAAAATGAAGTTGAACTGATAAATTCAGGCTTTTAAAATGCAAATGATCCAAATATCAAACTAGACTAACTGATTTTAATAATCCAGAGGAGTCATTCATACCACCCAAATTCATCTAACTCTGCTTTAATTTGGTTTTATCTTCTCACATTCTAGTCAATATTCTGCGGCCAACCTACTGTTTTTTATTCTTAAATAAATGAAAATGCCCTAAAATTTGTGTCTTTTGTGTATATGACTTAGATAGAAATATTTAAAATGATTGAATTGTTCTTTTCTTATATAAACAAACATCCTATTTAGCTATTATTTTAGGAACCCAATATATTGTGTTATAAAAAGGAGTTTCCCACCAAATTGTTTAATCAATAGTTTAATCAAATGATCATTGAAACATTCAAAATGGTCTCTTGGCCTATATTCTAAATTTCTTTTTAATGCTGTAAGGAACCTAAGAAATCATCTATTTCAATCATTTTAATGAAATAAATGTATCATCCTGCATTTAGGTTCCAAAAATGATCTGAGTAAATAGAAGATTATAGTCATGTCTGGACAACACTTCATATGAAAAAGACCTAGAGCTTTAGTGGATTGTAAGCTCAATATGAGTCAATAGTATGAATCAGCAACCAGAAAACCTAATATAATTTCAGGCTACATTAACAGAAGCCCAGTTTCCAGAATGAGGGAGATGATGACAGTTCTTTCTATTGTCTGACCTGATCAGATCACATCTGAAACACTGTGGTAAGTACTTGGTTTATTCAAAGGAAGGAAGCCAAGATAGCTAGACAACACAAAATCATGCCATGTGAGGGTAAGTGAAAGGAACAAATTAATTGTTGTTTAGTCATTTTGCAGTTGTCTTTGAGTCTTCATGACCCTATTTGGGGTTTTCTTGCCAAAGTTTCTGGGCTTTTTTATTTCCTTCTCTAGCTCATTTTACAGATGAGGAAACTGAGGCAAACAGGGTGAAGTGACTTGCCCAGGGTCACACAGCTAGTAAGTGTCTGAGAACAGATTTAACTCAGGAAGGTGAGTCTTCCTGACTCTAGGCCAGGTACTCTATCAACTGCACCACACAGCTGCTCAACAGATTAGTAGGTTCAACTTAAAAAGAAAGAGATTTAAACTGATAAACATGGCCTCTAGATGTTTTAAATTCAACTATTCAATTCAACAAATATTTATTAACCAAAACAGGGGTAAGGTCATTTGGAAGATAGATTAAACTTATTCCACTTGATTTTAGTACATGGAATTAGAATCTCCAAGCCAGTCAGCCAGTCAGGCCACAAGCATTTATTATGTATTTTCTATGAACTAGGTACTATGCTAAGTACTAGGGATAAAAAGTTAGGCAAAATATAATCCATTTAATCAAGGGGTTCACAGTCTAAGTTCACTTTCAATTATAAGATTCTCTTTTATTCTAATTTGCCACATGATTTTTACAAAGTTATTTGGTTGACAGGGTCAGGCCTAGGATACTTATAGAATTTTAGATTCCTGGATGTGTCAGTACACATCCAATGTCCTCAGATGTTAAAATCTAAGGCAATGACTTTTGGGGAGTTCTTCTGGGAAGAGCTAGGAAAGAAGTAAAAAAAAAAAACAGTAGGCTATGACCTCCTTCTCCCTCACCCTATCTCCAAAAATGGAAAGGAGTGAGGACAAAGGCTTGAAAGGGGAAGGTGTATTTTATAGGATTTAAAAATCCTCCTCTTTACAGTTTTTTCTAGGATTGGCTGTGTTTGTCTTTCACCATACACAGACAATATTCCATAGAGTATGGAAAGTATTTGGCTATACACATTGCTCCACAGAAGCCCCAGTCTATAGACAATAGATGATAAACTAGATCAACCCATTGAAAAGATCAATAGGAAAGGGACTTCCAGAATTCTAACCCAAGAACTGGGTCTTTTAAAATATCTATTCCTTATGGAGGAGTTTTAGTGATTTCCAGGTACAAATTAATGTTATCACAAAAGCAATAAGGAATGAGGAAACTTTCTTTCTTCAAATCAAATGTTGTCTATTGCTTCTGGCTACTAAGATGTCCCATCTGGGGCTGCAGAGCTCAAGGTTAAAACCAAAGTACACTGATAAACAGTGAAAGAAAACAGAATTGAACTTTTTAAAATGCCAGAGCAAAAAAAGAGATAGAGAGAGAGCAGGCAAGGAGTGGAATAGGGTGAACCAACATAATTTGCACTTGCCCAGGGTCACCAGGGCCTTTGAGACTCAAGATCAATACTGAAAAAAAAGATGCTCTGACCCTCCAACTCTGATGTCTCCTAAGCATAGAGCTTCAGGAAAATAACACATGAAATGATGCAGCATATCTGTTGTTCAAAACCTCATTCTCTTATTCTCTGAATATCTCCTGCTCAAGGTTTTTACACTTTTGAAAAGTCTATAGGAATCTCATGAGATAATGTTTGCTGATCTGTTTCCTTCAACTTTATTGTCAAAGAACCAAAGAATTTTTAGAGGTAGAAAGGAAAAAAAATCACATAATCCAACTATCTTATTTTACAGATAAGGAAACATGAATCGAGTGGTCAAGTGACTTGCTCAAGGTCACATGGCTTGTTAAAAACATAGCAAGGACTAGAATTCAAGATTCCTGATTTTTGGTCTTCGCTATTTCCACTGTATCAACATGTTTCCAATTACTTTGTTTTTTTTATTCTTTATCTAAAGTCTTTACTTTAAGGTATAACTGAGTTTCAAATGCCAGGAGGACCAGACATGTAAACTATCATGGTTTCTATTTCATTACTATTTTGTATTTGACCTGGGATAGACAAGACCTCAAGATTATTTGCTCTGGTCAGTGACAGAAATGCTGAAGTGGCCATGAGGGAATTCAGGGAATCAATGACAACAGCATATCCTAAGATCATACTGACACAAATACAACATTAAGCTTAGGACCAAAAGTGAAGAGGATTGGAAAGCAGTGTACTATACTAGAAAGACCAGTAGACCAGGTAGGATTCAGTAGACATGGAATCTATGTGCCACTGACTCCATGGCAGTGGGAAGTCATTGGTTTTCTGGCCTCCAACTTTCCTTATACAAAAGTTAATGGCATTGGACTAAAGGATATTTAATTCTCTTCCAGCACTAAACTCTGGTCTCTCAAAATAATGTTTGTGTAACAAGGCCACCCACATTTTACATACACAAATGCATGAATGCATATAATTCATATGCCTCAAGAGTAGAGCCAATAAAGCAGCTACAATTCTTTAATTAAATTTTGCTTTCCTTTTTTTCCCCTAATTCCTTCCAATTTGGCATAGGACCTCTGTTCATGGTATTCCAGAATTAGAAGTCAGAAATAACTAGAACAAAGTGACATCCTTTCATCTACTTTATCATTTTTATTCTTTGTCTCTCTTCTTCAAGGACAATAATTGCGTAAACACACACACACACACACACACACACACACACATGCACACACACAGCCTAATAAAAACAATAGTGGCTCTCTCCAAAATCTTTTGATAGTTATATTCAACAGGTTTCAAAAACATTCTCTCAACAGGTTAAAAAAAAGGAGTATTTCAATTGCTTTATCCTACTCTAAGTACGCTATCCTTCATAAATTCTTCTTAATTACTTTAAGTACCTAACTAGAAAGGTAAGCAATTCTGAATCTTTACCTGATATAGTTTGTAGTATTCCACTAGATAATTCCTTAAATTATCTGTTCCCTTTTATTCTGATTAAAGTTCATTTTTTGAAAATACTCACCTCTGATTCATTCCATTTTCTATGATATTTTGTGAGTTTCCATTGCACAAGACACAACACATCAGAAGAGTTCACTGGTTCCCATTTCAATAAGATAAAAGAATAACTGATACTGCTGGCCACTGGAGGCTGAAGACTCATTTGGGAATCTGAGGACAGGGGAAAAAACATACACATGCCAGTATATGGCTATCCAACGTGATTTATCATAGAAAGATTATGCTACTAAAGTTGATTATACAAGAATTTTTTAGTTAATTTTCCAATGTGCAGTGAGCAATGGGGCTTACAAGGTATGAGATATTCTGTTGCTTTATTATTGCTGTACTTTGACCTTATATTGCCTAGACTTAAATGAACAAGAGTAATAATGAGACATTATAGTAGGTATTTTCCTGGAAGAATCTTCTATCCATGTTATTTGTAGGGCAACAAAATATGTTATATATGGAAAATGCACAATGTTAAAAGCTAAAGAGCAAGATTTGGAAATGGCTTAAGTGGTATAGTGTGGCTAAAGATTTATGCAAGTAATAAGATAGCTTAAGGGGCAGATGGAGGTGGCAAAGAGTATAATATATTTATTTAATGGAGTAACTCTCCTATTAGCAATGAAGAAAAGGCTGTCTGTCTTGTGCTGTCATACAACTACACACACACATACACATACACACAAACACACACATATATATGTGTGTATGTATATATTTGTATTTAAATGTATGTATATATGCATGTGTATTATGTGTATACATATATACACACATGCATGTATTTGTATATGTGGGTGTGTGTCTGTCTCTATTTGTGTGTGTATTCCTGACACAGTAGAATCATCTCTTATTTATATAGCTATCAACTCAGGGAATATACTCACTAAAACCCAAATCTCTTTATCAGTTCTCCAGAATTAAGAATCTCTCATTAATGATGGCAAGTAGCCCATACTCTATTTCTATTTTAAGCATACAATAAGCAAAAATAATATCCCACAAATCTTTTGAATATAATTATATTTATCTTGATGCCATATATCAAAGTACACATCTATTTCCCCCAGACTTATGCAGCTTCTAAATAGAAAGTTAGGCAATTTAATAATGAATACATTAATTCAACTCAGGTATCCACTAGTACAGAGACAACAAACTAAATGTACTCACTAGATTATGTAAAAAATTAAGGGGAGGGGGCAGAGCCAAGATGGTTGAGAGAAGGCAGGAAGTTGCCTGAGCTCTCCCTAGTTTCCCTCAGAAACATTGTTAAATCAAGTTTAAATAGATTCTGGAGTGAAAGAACCTAAAAAAGATGGAGTAAAACAATTTTTCAGCTAAGGTAATTTAGAAGGACTTCAGGAAAGGTCTGTCTTACTTGGGTAAAAGGGAAGCTCAGCTCAGCACAGAGGGTGCCTGGGCAAGCCAGCAGGAGGCTCTTAACCACAGCAAAGATCAGCAACCAAGGCCCCTCCATCCTGGCTCAGTAAGCGAGTGGCACAGCAGGCCAGATGTGAGACCTGTAGCCCCAGCACAGAAGGCAAATTCATAGCCGTGGAAACCAGGCAACAATAAGTGCGACTAGGCCAGGCCACTTGAGCACACAAAGCCAGTGACCAGGCCCCTGGCCCCCAGCACAAGAAACCTGGTACAGTAACCCCTCTGTGACCCAGGAGCAGAGCTCATTTTTTTTAATGAAAAAACATTATTGGAGATTATATTACAGGGTTAAAGAGAATGACACTTTAACTCCATCTCCAAGTATTAAGTTAAGTCTTCTCACTTTTTTCTAGTTGCTTCTCTGGCTAATCTTTGAGCTTCAGCACTGCCCTCAACTTTTGACCAAGGAGGTACAATTTCAACTCAACATCCATGTCCCAAGTCATATTATCCAGCTTAGTGAATTGGTCTCTGTGGACAACATTTTTATTTTTACTTGTTTTCCAGCCATTTTATTTCCACTTGCCAATCCATTCATTCATACCTTTGGTGATAAGTTGGTTATCTGTGCACACAGTAATTACATCCTTATTTTGGGCCTTTGCTTGCTCAATCACTTTGGTAGCTGCTTCTAATGATGTTCCTTGATTTGTCTGTCATCCAGAATACGTACCACTTATGTGTAGATCATGGTCTGGTCCCCAGGAGACACCAATACCTCCTTGCCCCCTTGTCTTCCATTATTTTTGCAAGCACACTTGATACACACAGTGTTAGAGTCTGATCCCTGGTATGGTTGCCCGTACCAACTTTCCGAGCCTCTAGGCTGCCAACCAGAGTCATAGCTCCTTGGATTGTGTTTCCAACTCCTCTCCAGTTTCTCCAAAAGCTTGGTGAAAAAAAAAGTAAGTCAGACCTTCATAGACTTGTGAGCAGAGCTCAATTTTAAAAGTCATAAAATAAGACAAAAAAAGAGAAAGAAACAAAAAGGAACCTTGACCATAGAAAGCTACTATGGTGACAGGGAAGAAAACACAAACTCAGAAGAGGACAACATTGTAGGAATGCCTATATGAGAAACCTCAAAGGGGAATATCAATTGGTCTCAAGTCCCCCCTCAAAAAAAAAAACTTCTTGGAAGAGCACAGAAAGGATTTTAAAAAGTCAAATACGAGAGATAGAAACAAAAATGGGAAAAGAAATGAAAGGTATGCAAGCAGTAATTAATAGCTTGGAAAAGGAAGGACAAAAATTGACTGAAGAAAACAATTGTTTAAAAAAATATAATTGGGAGGAGCAGCTAGGTGGTGCAGTAGATAGACCATCAGCCCTGGACTCGGGAAGACCTGAGTTCAAATCTGGCCTCAGACAAATAATACTCATTAGATGTGTGACTCTGGGCAAGTTACTTAACCCCAATTGATTCACCAAAAAAAAAAAAAAAAAGATGCAATTGGCCAAAAAGGGAAAAAAAAATCCACTGAAGAAAACAACTCCTTAAAAAGTAGAATTGGGGGAGGAGCCCAGATGGCAGAGTAAAGGCAGGGACTCCCCTGAGTTTTCCCCCTAAACCTTTCCATATACCTTTTAAAATGACTCTAAACAAATTCTAGAGCATCAGAACTCACAAAAATACAAAATGAAACATATTTCCAGCCCAAGACAACTTGGAAGGTTGGCAGGAAAGGTCTGTTGCACAAGGATGAGAGAGGAACGCAGACCAGTATGGGCTGCATCAGCACAGACCAAGTCCCAGAAAACCCAGAGTAGGCATTGGGACAAATGAATCACTGGCAGCAGTGGTGGTTTCCAGATCTCTCAGCCTACAGGCACCAAGGTCAGCAGGAAAGGTCTGTCACACCTGAGCTAGAGTGGAGTACAGTCCAGTACAGGCCTTGCTAGCATAACCCGAGCCCCAGGAAACCATGGGCAGACCTTGTCAGTGACTGAATTAGCTGGGTCAGCTGCTGCTTCCAGAGCTCTTAGCCCACAGACAAAGGGCCAAACAGCTGGTCAGAAGGAGATTACAGGGTTTTTGTATTTGTTTTTATTTGTTTGTTTGTTTGTTTTGCCAGCACTGAGGCAGGACTCTGTTGCTTTGCCCATACTCAGATCTGGGCCACAGTCCTGAGTATCAGTCCCAGAGTGAGGAGGAGAACTACCATAACAGAGCTTATGGCCACAGTGGAGAAGGGACTCTCCTCACAGTTCCAGGGCAGAAAAGAGTGCTTGTGATCATTCCCAGAACAAAGCACAGGCAAAGAGAGTAGTAAACACTTCTCCTTAGATCATACCACCTTGAAAGAACTGAAAACTTACAGGTCCCTAGAAGTATCTCTGACAATGGCTGCAAAAAACCCCTGAATCTTGGGACAGTGTGCCCTCCACCCAGGAAGCAGAGCCCTACTTTAACAAACAGTTAAAAATGAGGTAATAGGTTAGAAAAATGAACAAACAGTGGAGGAAAAATTTTGATTATAGAAAGTTACTAGTGACAAGGAAGATCAAAACACACACTCAGAAGAAGACAAGAAAGTCAAAGCTCATACATGCAAAGCCTCCAAGAAAACTGTGAATTGGTCTCAGGACATGGAAGAGCTCAAAAAGGATTTTGAAAATCAAGTAAGAGAGTTAGAGGAAGAATTGGGATTTGGGAAGGGAAATGAGAATGATGCAAGTAAATCATGAAAAATAAGTCAACAGCTTGATAAAGGAGACCCCCAAAATACTGAAGAAAATAACACCTTAAAAAATAGAATAGGGCAAATGGTAAAAGAGGTCCAAAAAGCCAATGAGGAGAAAAATGCTTTAAAAAGCAGAATTTGCCAAAGAGAGAAGGAGGTCCAAAAGCTCACTGAAAAAAAATAATGCCTTAAAAAATTAGGAGAAAATTGAAGCTAACGACTTTATGAGAAATCAAGAAACAATAAAACAAAACCAAAAGAATGAAAAAAATAGAAGACAATGGGAAATATCTCACTGGAAAAACTGCTCACCTGAAAACAGGTCCAGGAGAGATCACTTAAAAATGACTGGACTTTCTGAAAGCCATGATCAAAAAAAGAGCCTAGACACTGTCTTTTGAGAAATTATCAAGGAAAATTGCCCTGATAGAATTAGAGGGTAAAATAGAAATCAAAAGAAACCACTGATCCAAAAGAGATCCAAAAATCTCCTAAAAGAGATCCAAAAATGAAAACTGCCAGGAATGTTATAGCCCCATTTTAGAATTATCAGATCAAGGAGAAAATATTACAAGCAGCCAGAAAGAAACAATTTAATTATTATGTATTATATTATATATTAGCCACAGTAAAGATAACACAAGATTTAGCAGCTTCTACATTAAAGGTTTAAAGGGCTTGGTATATGATATTCTGGAGGGCAAAGGAGCTAGGATTACAACCAAGAATCACCCACCCAGGAAAACTGAGTGTAATTCTTTAGGGGAAAAGGTGGATGGTCAATGAGATGAAGGACTTTCAAGCATTCTTGATGAAAAAAAAACAAGGCTGAAAAAATTTAACTTTCAAATACAAGACTCAAGAGAAGCATAAAAAGGTAAACAGGAAAAGGAAATCATACGGGGATTAATAAGGTTAAACTGTCTACACTCCTATATGGAAAGATGATACCTGTAACTTATAAGATCTTTCTCATCATTAGGGTAGTTAGAAGGAGTATATATAGACAGAGTTCATAGCTGTGAGTTGAATATCAAGATGATACCTAAAAAAATAAATTAAGGGATGAGTGAGGAATGTACTGGGAGAAAGAGAAAGGGAGAGGTAGAATGGGGTAAATCATCTTACATAAAAGAGGCAAGAAAAAGCTTTTCCAGTGGAGGGGAAGATGGGTATGGTGAGGGGGAGTGGGTGAACCTTATTGCTCAAAGAGGGAATGACGTACATCCTCAATTGGGTATAGAAATATATCTTACCCTACAGGAAATTAGAAGGGGAAAGGAATGAGAGAAGGGAGGATGATAGAAGGGAGGAGAGATGGGGGAGGGGATAGTCAGAAGCAAAACACTTTTTGGAAGGGGAAGGGTGAAAGGAGAAAGAGAATAGAATAAATCAGGTGTGGGAAGAATAGAATAGAGAGAAATACTGTTAGCTATAGTAACTGTGAAAAAAAATTTTGAAGCAAATTTCTCTGATAAAGGTTTCATTTCTCAGACATATAGAGAACTAATCAAATTTATAAAAATAAGAGCCATTCCTCAATTGATAAATGATATGACAAGTTTTTAGATGAAGTAATTAAAGCTGTCTACAGCCATACGGAAAAATACTCCAACTCACTATTGCTTGGAAAAATGCAAATTAAAACAATTCTGAGGTACTATCTCAGACCCATTAAATTGACTAATAGAGCAGAAAAGGCAAATGAAAAATATTGGAGGGGATGTGGGGAAAATGAGACATTAATGCATTATTGGTGGACTTGTGAACTTATTCAACCAATCTGTAGACCAATTTGGAACTATGCCTAAAGGGCTATAAAACCATGCATACCCACTAACCTAGCAATACCACTACTAGTTCTGTATCACAAAACAGATAAAAACAAAAAAGGAAAATGACTTTATGTACAAATATATTTATAGTAGCTCCATGGGCTGATGTGAAGTGAAATGTACTATGTACAAAGTAATAGCAATGTTGTAAGATGATCAGTTATGAATGACTTAGCAATTCACTAAAATGCAATGATCCAAGATAACTCTGAAGGACTTATGATAAAAAATGCTATCCACCCCCAGAGAAAGAACTGATGGTGTCTGAATACAGACTGAAGCATACATTTTTTTTGCTTTATTTTTCTTGAATTTTTTTCTGTTTTCTTTCATAACATGATTATTATGTACATGTTTTGCATGATTACACATGCATAACCTATATCAAATTACTTGCATTCTCAATGGTAGGGGGTGGGGAGGGAGGAAAGGGGAGAATTTGTAACTCAAAGTTTTAAAAATGAATTTTTAAAATTGCTTTTACATGTAACTGGGGAAAACAAAATACTAAATATTTTTCTTTAAAAAAAGTAGAATTGGCTAAATGGAAAAGGAAGTACAAAAGCTAACTGAAGAAAATAATTCCTTAAAAATTAGAATTGGGTAAGTGGAAGCTAATGACTCTATGAGACATCAAGAATCAGTGAAAAAAATCAAAAGAATAAAAAAATACAAGAAACTGTAAAATATCTCATTGGAAAAACAAGTGACCTGGAAAACAGAATCAGGAGAGATAATTTAAAAATTATTGGACTACCTGAACACCATGATGAAAAAAAAAAAGAGCTTGGACACCATCTTACCAGAAATTATCAAAGAAAATTGCCCTTATATCCTAGAATCAGAGGGTAAAATAGTCATTGAAAGGATCCACCAATTATCTCCTGAAAGAGATTCCCAAAGGAAAACTCCAAGAAATATTGTAGCTAAATTCCAGAATTATCAGGTCAAGGAGAAAATACTGCAAGCAGCCAGAAAGAAACAATTCAAAAAGTGTGCAGCCACAGTCAGAATTACATAGGCCTTAGGAGTTTTTACATTAAAGGATCAGAGGGCTTTGAATATGATATTCTAGAAGTGAAAGGAGCTTGGATTACAAGCAAGAATCAACTACCCAGCAAAACTGAGCATAATCTTTCAGGGGAAAAGATTGATATTCAATGAAATAGAGGACTTTCAATCATTTCTGATGAAAAGACCAGAGCTAAACAGGAAATTCAACCTTCAAATACAAAACTCAAGTGAAGCATAAAAAACAAAACAAGAAACAAAACAAAACAAAATATGTTATTCAATAAGGTTAAATTGTTTACATCCCTACAGGGAAGATGATACTTGTAATTCTTGAGAACTGTATCTTTATTAGAAGGGGTATACATAGACAGAGGGTGTGAGTACAGGTTGACTTTGATGTGATGATATAAAAATAATTAATGGGTAAAAAAATTGATTGTACTGGGAGAAGAGGATAGGAGAGGCAAAATAGGGTAAATTACATTACATGAAGAGGCACAAAAGACCTATTTACAGTAGAGGGAAATAAGGGAGGTGGGTGAGCATTGTTTGAATTTTACTGTCATCAGATTTGGCTCAAAGAAAGAATAACATACACACTCCATTGGGTACAGAAATAAATCTTACCTAATAGGGAAGAAGGAGGAGAAAAGGGAAAGAAAAGGGAGGGGGACTGATAGAAGGGAGGGAAGATTGAGGGAAGTGGTAGTCAAAATCAAAACGCTGGTGAGGAGGGACAGGGTAAAAGGATAGAGAAAAGTATAAACAGGGGTGGGGGGAATAGTATGGAGGGACATATACAGTTAGTAATCATAACTATGAATGTGAATGGGATGAACTCTCTCATAAAACAGAAATGGATAGCAGAGTGGATTAAAAAACATAATCCTATAATATGTTGTTTATGAGAAACACATATGAAGCAGAGAGATACACACAGAGTAAAGGTAAGAAGTTAGAGCAGAATATATTATGCTTTAGCTGAAGTCAAAAACAGCAGGGGTAGCAATCTGGAACAAAGATAAAACAAAAGCAAAAACAGAGCTAATGAAAAGAGATTAGGAAGCAATCCACATGCTGCTAAAAGGTACAATAGACAATGAAGTTAATATCAATGCTAAGCATATATGCACCAAATGATATAGCATCCAAATTCTTACAGGAGAAGTTAAGTGAGTTACGGAAAGAAATACACAGCAAAACTATACTAGTGGGGAACTTCAACCTTCCCTTTCTGAATTAGATAAATCTAACACAAAATAAAGAAGAAAGAAGTTAAGGAGGTGACTAGAAGACCTCTGGAGAAAAATGATAGGGATAGAAAGGAATATACCTTTTTCTCAGCAGTACATGGCACCTACACAAAAATTGACCATGCACTAGGGCAGGCCTGCGCAACTTGTGGCCTGTGAGCCACTTACAGCCCTGAGGCTGCTTGTGGTGTGCCAAAGGATTTCTTCTATACACAAGGGATGTTTTTCCTCTACATTTTTCACAGGCTTTGTGAAATCCTTTTGTGAAATCCCATGGGCTGTAAGTGGCCCATGGGCCACAAGTTGTGCAGGCCTGTACTAGGGCATAAAAATCTCAAAATCAACTGTAGAAAGACAGAAATATTAAATGTATTATTTTTGGATCATAATGCAATAAAAATTGCATTCAACTAAAGGCAGTGGAAAGATAATAGGGCTCATTGATAGGCCGAGCTAATATAATAAAAATGACAATTCCACCTAAGGTAATTTACTTATTCAGTGCCATACCAATCAAGCTACCAAAAATATTTTATAGATCTAGAAAAAATAAAATTTTTCTGGAACAAAAGGTCCAGAATATTAAGGGAATTAATGAATAAAAATGCGATGGAAGGTAGTCTAGTAGTACCAGATATGAAATTGTATCATAAAACAACAAACATCAAAACTGCTTGGTACTGACTAAGAAATAGAGTGGTGGATACCTGGAGTAGGTTAGGTACACAAGACACAGTAGTCAATGACTATAGTAATCTACTGTTTGACAAACCCAAAGACTCCAGCTTCTGGGACAAGAATTCATTATTTAAGAAAAACTGTTGGGAAAACTGGAAAATAGTATGGCAGAAACTAGACATTAGACCAACACTGTATGTCAAGACAAGGTCAAAATGGGTACATGGTTTAGACATAAAGGGTAATACTATAAGCAAATTAAGAGAGCAAACAATAGTTTACCTGTCAGATTTATAGAGGATGAAAGAATTTATGACCAAACAAGAGATAGAGAACATTATGAAATGTAAAATGGGTAATTTTGACAATGTTAAATTAAAAATGTTTTTTGCACAAGCAAAGTCAATGCAACCAAGATTGGAAGGAAAGCAGAATGAAACAATTTTTACAGCTAGTGTCTCTGATAAAGGCCTCATTTCTAAAATATAAAGAGAAATGAGTGAAATTTATAAGAATACAAGTCATTCCCCAATTGGTAAATGGTCAAAGGATATGAACAGGCAATTTTCAGATGAAGAAATTAGAATTATCTATAATGATATGAGAAAATGCTCTAAATCACTATTGATTAGAGAAATGCAACTTAAAACAACTCTGAGGTGCTACCTCACACCTTTCAGATTGACTAACATGACAAAACAGGAAAATGATAAATGTTGCAAAAGATGTGGGAAAATTGGAACACTAATGCATTGTTGGTGGAGCTGTAAACCAATCCAACCATTTTGGAGAGCATTTTTGAACTATGCCCAAAGAGCTATAAAACTGCATACTTTTCAACCTAGCTAGCACTACCACTTCTAGGTCTGTATCCCAAAGAGATCATAAAAATGGGAAAAAGGACCCACATGTACAAAAATATTTAAAGTACTCTTTGTGGTGGCCAAGAATTGGAAATTGAGGTGATGCGCATCAGTTGGGGAATGGCTGAACAAGTTGTGGTATATGAGTGTAATGGAATACTACTGTGCTATAAGAAATGATGAGCAGGTGGATTTCAGAAAAACCTGGACTTATGTGAAATGATGTTGAGTGAAATGAGAATAACCAGGAGAACATTGTACACAGTAACAGCAACATTGGGAGATGACTATCTTTGATAGACTGAACACTTCTCAGCAATACAGGGATCTAGGACAACTCCAAAAGACTCATGATGGAAAATGCTATCCACATCCAGAGAAAAATACTATGGAGTCTGAATGTAGATCAAAGTATACTATTCTCTCTCTCTCTCTCTCTCTCTCTCTCTCTCTCTCTCTCTCTCACTCTTTCTCTCTCTTCCTCCCCCCTCCTCCTCCTTCCCTCCCTCCCCTCTTTATTTTTATTTCTTTCTAGTGGTTTTTCCCTTTGGTTCTAATTCTTCTTTATCACATGACATGTGGAAATATGTTTAATATGATTGTACATGTATAACCTATATCAGATTCCATGCCATCCTGGGGAGGGGGAGAACATTTATAACTCAAAATCTTATGGAAATAAATGTTGAAAACTAAAAAGAAATAAATACAATTTAAAAAAATTCACCAGTTTCCTCTAAATTATCAACTCAAATGTTGCTGGGTGGGTTTTTTTCTTCTTTTTCTTAGTCACCATTGTTCTTTTTTTTTCTGTATTATTTGACTGATGTCCACCAACCAGGTCCTTCTTGAAATTCTTTCCTACCAACTCAGATTCCTTAAGAACCTAGCCAATAGTTCACAAATGTTCAGATTCCTTAAGAGTCTGGTCAATATGGTGGATCTTTAATAAATCTTGTCTTTGGCTGGAAAAAAAAGAAATTCTTTTCTACTAGTTTTTATGATACTGCCCTCTCTTTGTGATTTATCTTTTTCTTTCTCTTCCACTGTATCTTCTTCCTATTCCAGGTTTCTGAATGTAAACCTTTAAAATGTGAAAATACTGATATCTCAAAATTACTGACCTAAAATTCACTGACAACTAAGAACTGAATAAAACCTTATAAAGATTAGTCACTTTAGAACCCCTTCTAGAAATATACTTTCTGTAACTGAAGGATAGAAAAACATTCTTGCAGAGAACTCTGTAACTCCACTGTCTCCCAATTAGAGTCCTATGAAGAGAAAACTAAATCTGAATTTTCTGCATAGTGCCTATGAGATGGGTGAGAGTTATGGAAAAGGAAATAATAAAAGTCAACTTTTCCATAACTCTCACCCATCTCATAGGTGCTAATCATTTTCAGTCTCTTTTCCTCAGAAGCCACCTACTTTGGTGGAAAAGTACCCAAGAAGACATTTATGAACTCATCTATTTCCTCTTCAGATATATTTAGATGGCATTATAAGGACCTGGTTTGGATGTGAAAGGAAGAAGATAAATTCTTTTATGAAAGTTGCATTTAACTGTTTCCCGGGAAAGATGGGAGGAAGAGGGCAGGGAGGAAGAAGGGGAATGTATAAGCTGTTTCATTATTTCTGTAATTGTATTTAAGTGAGGCAGAGTCACACAAAGTCATTAACCTCACTTCAATTCATGCACAAGTCAAACCATCACCCTGTCATGTCATTGGTCCTCTTCCAAAATGAAAGACATATCTCTAATCAGTGTCATTATTCGTCAATACCCTTCTCCTATCCTCCTATCTCCCATCTCCACTTCCTATCCTCCCATTGAGTATATATTTTGGAGAGGTTGGCCTAAAACAGGAAGCACCTGCCTGCTCCTCTCCCTTCCTCCTTGTCTTTTTACCCCTTCTCTCTCTTTTTTGCCCCCCTCACACTAATAACTTTTCCTTTTCTCCTTGCTCTTTCTCAAATTACAGTAATTAAAACTAAAGCTTTTTCTTTTTAACTGAACTTAAAGGAAGTTGACATTCAGCAAAATTTGGGTCTAGGTAACTCCCTCACCCCCTGGAACCAATTAAGGTACATGCCCTCTCGCTTCCTTTTCCAATTTAAACCCTGCAGAAGTTCTCAATGAGGAGCACAGCCCCATCAGATTCCTGCTTGAACTATGAGAAAGAGTTAATTAATTGTATCCACAGCCACCTCTGACCTAGTGCCTCATTAGGAAGGCATTAGCTAGCATAGCTCTTTGAAAATGTTTTCAGCAGCAGAGGCACCCCAAAGGGAGCTTTCATGTATATATGCAGCTATCAGATATGCAAATCAGGTGCATACTTTATTTAATGTTTAAACAAATTTTCCTACATCAACATTCATTATAGGAAATTAGCCAGTAGGATTTTAGAGTTTTAGTATAGCATCCCAGGTAAAGGGTAGCCATTAAAAAAATTTAAGGTACTTAAGTGCCTAGCTTTCTGCTTGAAAGTCACATAGACCCTGGGGATATTGTTTCACTAAATTAGTATCACAAGTTTTTGACTAAGGCAAAGTATACAATTCAATATATTTCTGGGAATACTTATTAAGCACCTACTATGTGGTCAGCATTATGCTATGCTGGGGCAGATATAAAGATAATTCAATAACATATTCCCTGCCCTCTTATATCTTCTGGTCTAGCTTTTAATAGTCATGGTAATTCTTTGAGTACACTAGGGAGATTGCTAGATCATGTGTCATTTGATAAATTAGGAAATGGTACCCTGGTGCATTTTGGTAGTTAAAAAATGAAATAAGAAAGTTCCTTCCCCTTATAACAGCAGGCCCAATATACCAGCCCAGTAACTTTCTTAAATCATGCTTCTCAATGTTTAAAAAAAAATCATCTGCTTAATAGTCAGAGAGCCTAGCAGATCCTCAGGGATAATTAGACAGAATCACACTATAGAAACTGGGAGGCACATCAAGCAGATAAATTCTAATACATTTTAAGCAGTGGCTCTCCATTTTTGCCCTGTAATTATTTCTCACACAATATGATCCATCCCAGGGCAGAATTTTTGAATATAAACATAACTTTCAGCCAGAACTGCTAATGAAGGAGTGATGCTTAGTGTTATCCTGCACAAGGACATGCATAAATCATAATCTCAAAATGCAATAACAGAGTGAACTACTCTATTATTCAAGAGCTACAAGTACTCAATACATTAGACTCCCCAAACTAATGGCACCAAGTAGACTTTCACACTGTGTAAAATTTTCTAATATAGTGAACCAATATGAACCAATTTACTTTTCCCATTTTTTCTTGGCATAGCAGATAGAGAACTGGTTTCAGACCCACAAAATATGGGTTCTAGTCCCATCTATGACTCGTAATGGCTACGTGACTCTGGCTAAGACATTGATCTTCTCTGTGTCACATATAATTGTCAAAGAATATGAGTTGCAGGGAAGATGCCATCCTGTATTAGTAGAGGGGATTTCCTCACTTTCCTATACCAATGTAATAACATCTAGTCCCTAACCCTATCTTTTTCTTACTATGTTGCTAATTATGAATCTAAGTTTTTTGGTATAGTATCAATAGCAAAAAAATTGTAAAACAAGAATATGTTTTCTGAGGATATAGTTCATATGCCCAATGAGTCATTTGACAAAAAATGTCATTTTAAATTTATAATTATTTTTGTAATAACATTGCTTGCTTATAGTAATGTTTGTTGCTAAGTTTGTGACAAAATGTTTCTAAACACATTTTATATATTGAGTCTATAGACACAATGTTTGTAGCCCCAGACAGAAAGTAATCTTTAATATATAAATTAGTAAGAATTTTTCTGGTAAATAAGGAAGATGTTTCCTCTTAAAAATTTTAAGGCAATGTGTAGATCTTTGGGAAAAAAAAATTCATCCCCCTTCTCCAAAGAAACATAATCATTTCAAACATGTAAAAAATTCCTTAGTTAAAATGAAATTTGATTTTCTGAGGACACTACATTACCTTCAACTCACTTTCTTCATACAAGACCTGTCCACTCATAGTACTAAGAAAGGTGACTGGGATTTTCCTCAATCCCCATTGTTATTTTAAGATCATTCTCCTATCTCCATTTGTTTACTCCATTGTTTACTTTCCTCTTTCTTCATATCCCATCTCTTCATCTTTGTCACCTTTACTTTTTAACCTCTAAGTTGTTTTTCCAACTTTTTAAATGAATTCTGCACCTCTTTCATAGCCTTCCTCTTCACTTAATATCCAATGATGAAGTTGGAGGACATCAATATACATGCATTTACTAGAACATGAACACACAATTCCTCTACCTCTTTGCTTCCCCAAACCTCCTTCTGCTCACTATAGTCACACACAGGCAAGATGAAGGTCACAAATTACATCTCATCGTTTGTCAGAATTTCACTAGCATCATGTTCTAGAACTCTGAAATTCTGCTTTCCAACCATAAATTTTTATCTTTACACCATTCTTACTCTCTCAATGATAGAAAGTCTACTTTCTGATTTGGTACTGATATTCAGGGAGTCCTTTTCTCCATGTCTATTTGCCCCACTTTGACTTTATTTGCCTACATATGAATTCATTATCTAGGCTCAAATTAAATGTTGCCTTAAGTATTATGCTAGCTCTTCTGACCTTTTCCCACCCTTGATCAAGTGATCCTCATTCCCAGATAACAGCTACCATTCAAACTCTTCCTGATCATCGCATGCTAAAAAAATTAATGAAAGGGAAATTATTTCACTTACTACAAATTTATGATAAATAACCTCAACTTGGGTCATCAGCGTTTGAAACTCCTGCTTTACCCTTACAGACTTTCTATCTCTTTCACAAAATTGGAGAAGCACAGAATTATAGAAGTATCAGCATTCTAGTCCAGTCCATATCCCCCAAAAGCATCCTCATATATTTAAAAAAATTTTTTTTGAACTCTATCATCTAGTGTGATAACAACAGTGTCATTGAAGTTGACAATAAACTCTTGGCAAATACTTGTGTTCAATCATTCAAGCAATTCTCTCTCTCCCTCTCAGCAATCAGGGTTAAATGACCTGCCCAGGGTCACATAGCTAGTAAGTGTCAAGCTTCTGAGGTCAGATTTGAACTCAGGTCCTCCTGACTCCAGGGTCAGTTCTCTATCCACTGTACTACCTAGCTGCCCCCATTCAATCAATTCTTAATCCAGCCAATTATGTAGTCTATATCTATCGTTTTCCTACCTACATTGAGACACCTCAGTAAATTATGCCCTGTTTTCTTGGCTGTCACTCTTAACTATCAAAAAAATAAATAATATTTTATTGGTATGATCTGTTTTGGTGAAGCCATATTGGCTTCCTTATGACCATGGTTTCCTTTGATAGGTGTTCACTAATCATTTTAATGGCTTTTTCTATGATTCTCCTAGAAACAAAAATCAAACTCATTGCTCTAGTGTTTGTGCCTTATTTTAGGTTTAGTAAAGATCTGGATTTAGTAGAAGAAAAGGAGGTAATCTTCCTTATTCATTACTTACACTGGGAGTGGTTGTGCTAGTCATAGCCCTGGTATAAGGGAAAAGGTGAGAAGTCCTACCTTTGGGGTATAGGATTGCCAATCCAGTCCCTGAATTCTATGTGGCCCAAGCAGAGGTTTAGGAGGTAGATTCATCTCCTGAGACTATTAGTCCAAGTCCTGTGAAATGGCTAACTCTTTTAAGGAGAGAACTTTTGTAGCTGGGAATCAGGATAGCATGAGTCAAAACATAGCACAAGATAGGAGCAGACAGAGAAAAAGCAAATAAACAAGCTTTATTGATGGGACAGTCAGACATGATTGAAAGAGGTCAGGTCCACTGGGATCTGGTGGTTATTTATAAGGTTTTTATCTGGCTCAAGCAGGACCAGGCACTGGGAGAGAGGGAGAGAGAAGTCTGGACCTAGGGACTGCTGCAGAATTATATTTGGGGGAGGGTAGGGGAGGGAGAGATGTCTGGAGAATTGTTAGTAGTTGATATTCAAACTCCCCTCCAGCAGGAAAAGAGACATTCAGCAATTACTGCTTGTCTTACTTTGACAGAATTACTCAAGGTAAGCTTTCTGGAGACTTAATTCAGTGGGGTGGGGAAACTCCTTGTAGTTTCAAATAATATTCTCTTTTAAAAATACAAATTAGAAATAACCATGAAGAGACAAACTATCGTCTTTCCTTTTTAGAAAAGAAGAATAATTTTTTTTCTATCTTTCATTCTTCAATCTCATCTATTGTCCATAGTCTTTGACATCTTCACTATCACAGATGATGGCTTATTCCCCACTATGACTGCTACACAACTTTTTTCCTTAATCTCTCCTCTAATCCATATAGCTGCTGACAGGTTCTTGGCTTAAGTAGAAGACTGAAGACATAAAACAATAGCTCCTTTGACTCCTTTCTTACATTCCTTTGAATTCCTCAGTATCACCTAATCTCTTTTTCACTCTGCTCATAGAAAAAAAAAGGTATCCCCACATCTATCTAAACTCCTGCCTTGATCCCTTCCACCTCTTCTAGAACCTCGCTTTAGTAGCCATGACCTTTTTTGTCATATATATTCTTTTTTTATTTCCAATTTTAATTGTACATTCAGTTTATTAATCATCTCTTTTTACAATATTGTTAATGTTTTCAGATCTTTAAAATTTCTACTGAGGACTTCAATGACTGCTTCCCAGAAATGTCAACATGTTAATTCATTATAATCATTTTCTTTCACATTTATCATTATTCCTATGATTTATTAATTGACAGACTCATTATTAAAGATGCCACTATTATTTATTCAGGTCTGTATCTTGAGTTTGTGTCTCTTGAAGTAATTACTATTTATTATTCCATCATAGTTTGAAAAAATATAATTTTAGTTTTTCTGCTTTTTAAATTTCTCTGTTCTCTGTCAGGTTTTTTAACATTCCATGTAGTTGTGAGAAATGCACATATTTTAATGCTTGCTAGTTCATAGCATATATATATCTTTTAGCTCTAAAGTCTCCAATAGTTGGCTCAGTTGTGTATTTTCTTTTTAGTTTGCCTATCTGTTAGATTTGTCCAGCTCTGAGAACAGAATATTAAAGTTTCCTACAAATATTGTCCTATTTGCAATTCAGTTAATTTTTCCTTCATTAATGTAGATGTTATGCCTTTTGGCATATACATCAACATTGATATTGATTCCCTTGCCTGTAGTTCCTTTAAACATGAGGGAATTTCTATGATTATCTCTATTAATACAGGAACTTATTTTAGCTTTGTCTGATAATATGATTAAAACTCATGTTGTTTTTGTTTTTATTCACATGATATATTGCATATCTTCCATTCTCTCCTTTTCATTCTTATATGTGATTTTATTTAATATGTGTGGGGTTTTATATATAGCAAAATCATTAAGTATTGTTTTCTTGCCCATTCTGACACTCCTTTTCATGTTACTATTTAATACTTGTACAGTTAAATTTAATATTGGAGGCTTCTGTTGTCCTCCATTTTATGTTTTTTCAATTGTTTTCCAAAGGCTCTTTTCAATTTACCCAATATGTTAATCTATTCAAGTCTTAAAAAAAAAAGCAAGCAATTTTGCTTTACCTTCTTACCCATCAAACTACTATTTCATGTCTCTCCTCTTCTTCACTGCTAAACTTCTTTTTTTGTGTGTGTGTGATTCATTTAGTATTTTATTTTCCCCAGTTACATGTAAAAACAATTTTTAACATTCATTTTTAAAATTTTACGTTCCAAATTCTCTCCCTTTCTCCCTCCCAATCCCCCCTCGTTGAGAAGGCAAGCAGTGCCATATATATATATATATATATATATATATATATATATATATATATGTAGTCATGCAAAACATTTCCATAATAGTTATGTTATGAATGAAAACATAGACTAAAAACAAACAAACAAAAAAAACCTCAAAAAAAAAGAAATTTAAAAAAAGGATACTTCAAACTGTATTCAGACACTATTAGTTCTTTCTCTGGGGATAAATAACATTTTTCATCATAAGTTTTTCAGAGTTGTCTTGCATCATTGTATAACAGCGATGTTATCCACAGCTTACAGTATTGCTGTTACTTTGCACATAGTACATTTCACTTTGTCAGCTCATGAAGTCTCTCCAGGCTTTGCTGAGAGCATTCTACTCATTATTTCCCATAGCACAATAGTATTTCACCACAG
Source organism: Vombatus ursinus (assembly GCF_900497805.2). NCBI lineage: Eukaryota > Metazoa > Chordata > Mammalia > Diprotodontia > Vombatidae > Vombatus > Vombatus ursinus. The sequence continues at coordinate 4,455,047 of NW_020954583.1, forward strand.
TCACATACCACAACTTGTTTATCCATTCCTCAATTGATGAGTATCACTTCAACCTCCAATTCTTTGCAACAAGAAAAAAGCTGCTATAAATATTTTTGTACACATAGGTCATTTGCATTTTTTAAAATCTCTTTTGGGAAACAGACCTGACAGTGGTATCACTAGGTCAAAGGATATGCATGGTTTTATAGCCTTTTGGGCATAATTCCAAATTGATTTGCAGAATGGTTGAATCAGGTCACAACTCCAATAACAGTGCATTCATACTCCATTTTCCCCACATTCCCTCCATTGTTTGTCATTTTTCTTTTCTGTTCTATTAGACAATCTAATAGGTATGAGGATTATCTCAGAATTGTCTTAATTTGCATTTCTCCAATCAATATTGAGTTAGAACATTTTTTTTCATATGACTATAGATAGTTTTGGTCACTTCATCTGAAAACTACTCATGTTTTGATTATTTATCAATTGGGGAATGGCTTTTATTTTTATAAATTTGACTTAATTCTCTAAATGTTTGAGAAATGAGGTCTTTATCAGAGAAATTTGCTTCAATTTTTTTTCACAGCTACTATTGATAACTGTTTCCCCTCCCCATCTTATCCCCCATCCCTGGTTATTTTATTCTCTCTCTCTTTTCACCCTGTCCCTCCTCAAAAGTGTTTTGCTTCTGACTACTGCCTCCCCAATCTGCCCTTTTTTTTCTATCACCCCCCCCACCTTCTCTTATTCTCTTCCCCTCCTAATTTCCTGTAGGGTAAGATGGATTTTTTATACCCAATTGACTGCATATATTATTACCTCTGAGCCAATTTAGATGAAAGTAAGTCTCACTCATTCCCCCTCATCTTTCCCTTTTTACCTCCACTGGAAAAGCTTTTTCTTGCCTCTTTTATGTGAGACAATTGACCCCATTCTACCTCTCCCTTTCTCTTTCTCTCAGTATATTCCTGTCTCTCACCCCTTAATTTTATTTATTTAGATATCATCCTTTCATATTCAACTCCCACCTGTGATCTCTATCTATATATACTCTATCTGCCCTAATAATGAGAAAGTTCTTATAAGTTACAAGTATCATTTTCCCACATAAGAATGTAAACAGTTTAATCTTATTAAGTTCCTCATGATTTTCCTCTCCTTTTTATGCTTCTTTTCAGTCTTGTGTTTGAAAGTCAAATTTTCTATTCAGCCCTGGTCTTCTCATCAAGAATGCTTGAAAGACTTCTATTTCACTGAATATCAATTTTTCCACAGAATGATTATACTTACTTTTGATGGGTAGGTAGGTAAATCCTTGGTTTTAATTACTTGGTTGTAATCCTAGCTCCTTTGCCATCCATAATATCACATTACAAGTTGTCTGATTCTTTAATGTAGAACTGTTAAATCTTGTGTTATCCTGGCTGTGGCTCCATGATTCTTGAATTGTTTCTTTCTGGTTGCTTGCAATATTTTCTCCTTGACCTGGGAAGTCTGAAATTTAGCTAGAATATTCCTGGTAGTTTTCATTTTGGGACCCTTTCAGGAGTGATTAATGGATTCTTTCAATTTCTATTTTACTCTCTGGTTCTAGAATATCAAGGCAGTTTTCCTTCATAATTTCTTGAGAGATGATGTCTAGGCTCTTTTTTTTTTAATCATGGCTTTCAAGTAGTCCAATCATTTTAAAATGACCTCTCATGGATATATTTTCCAGGTGAGTTTGTGTGTGTGTGTGTGTTATTTTTCCAATGAGATCTTTCCCATTGTCTTCTATTTCTTTCATTCTTTTGGTTTTGTTTTATTATTTTTTGATTTCTCATAAAGTCATTAGCTTTCATTTGCTCCATTCTAATTTTTATGGAATTATTTCCTTCAATGAACTTTTGGACGTTCTTTCTCATTTGCTCAATTCTACTTTTTAAGATTTTTTTTTTCTTTAGTGAATTTTTGTATCTCTTTTTCCATTTGGCCAGTTCTGCTTTTTAAGGCATTCTTCCCCTCATTGGCTTTTTGTGCCTCTTTTACCATTTGACCTAGTCTGTTTTTTAAGGTGTTATTTTCTTATGTGTATGTGTGTGTGTGTATGTGGGGGTGTGGGTGGGAGTGTGTGTGGGTTTGGGTGTCTCCTTTACCAAGCTGTTGACTCGTTTTTGCATGATTTTCTTTCATCACTCTAATTTCTCTTCCTATTTTCCCTCTACGTCTCTTAGTTGATTTAAACTCTTCCATGGCCTGAGACCAATTTATATTTTTCTTGGAGGCTTTGGATGTTGAAGTTTGACTTTGTTATCTTCTTCTGAGTGTATGTTTTGATCTTCCTTGTCACCATAGCAAATTTCTATGGTCAAAATTTTTTTATGTTGTTTGCTCATTTTCCCAGTCTATTACTTGACTTTTAACTCTTTTTTAAAGAAGGGCACACTTCAGATATTTTGTGCAGTTGTTTTCAGAGATACTTGTAGGGACCTGTAAGTTTTCAGTTCTTCCAAAATGTTATGATCTAAGAGAGGTACTTTCTTCTCTCCTGTCTTCACTCTGGTCTGAGTGACCACAAGCACTGTTTTCTGCTCTGGAACTCTGAGGAATGTCCCTGCTCCCCTCTGGCTTAAAGCTGTGGTGTGCTAGTGCTCTTCCTCACACAGAAACTGCCTACCAGGACTGTGACCTGGATCCAAGGATGGGCAAAGGAACAGATTCCTGACTCAGTGTTAGCAAAAGAACTCTGTAATCTCCTTTTGACCAGTTGTTCAACTACCTTACCATCTGTGGGCTGACAGCTCCAGAAGCAGCTGCTGTTGCTGTTGATTTAGTCACTCCCAAGGCCTGTCCCTGGTTTACTGGGGCTGAGGCTATGCTGGAAGGGTTGCACTAGACAGTGTTTCACTCTCACCTGGGTGTGACGTATTTTTCCTACTGATCTTCTAAGTTATCTTTAACATCTGTGGGATAAGAGGTCCAGTAATTGCCACAGCTGTCAGTGATTTAGTCATCCTGAGGCCTGCTCCTGGTTTGCTGGTGCATGGTTTATGCTGGCATGGTCAATGATATACTGTGCTCCTCTCTCACCCTGGTGCAATAGACCTTTCCTGCCTACCTTCTAAATTATCTTGGGCTACAAAATTATTTCACTCTATCTTTTTGTAACTTCAGCTACTCTAGAAATTGTTTTGAGTAATTATTTAAAGGTATTTTGAGGGGCTTGGGGAAGAGCTCAGGCAAGTCCCTAACTTTACTCTGCCATCTTGGCTCTGCTTCCACTGCTAAACTTCTTCAAAAAAAAATTGTCTTAAGTCTTATGCTTCCACTTTTTCCCCACAATCTACACTTTGCAGTCTGACTTCTGATTCCAACATTCTGCATCCTGAAATTGTTCTTTTATAGACCATCAGTAACAACAATCTTATACTCTCTGGACTTCACTACAGCTCCTGACACTATTAATTATTTGTATTATTAATTACTTTTTCCTGTCTTTGCTTTAGAGTTACCACATGCTTTTGGTTCTCTCTTATTACTCTAACTTTCACTCCTTTACTGGGTACTGATTTTCTGGCTTCTGACCCTTTAATGTGAGCAATCCTGAAGTTTCTGCTTTTGACCCTTTTCTCTCTACTTTCTCCTTTGGCAATCTCATTTAGTCACACAATTTCAACAAAATGGATGAAATCAGAGATTTAGAAAAAAAAAGAACGTCAGGACATGCACATATAGACATATGAACTATGAAGGTATTTAATGATACTGTTTTTTTTCCTTGTGTTGGCCCATATTTTCCATTTGTTCATTGACAGACCATTGATAGACATTTAGCCAGCTTCTCTCTCACTCTTACCAATTCAATCAATACAAACAAGTCAGTAGTCCCACGTTCCAGAGACATCACTAAAATGAAGAGAAAACTTGGTCTTTGTTTAGTAGGATCTTAATTGTGTTAATGAATGCATAGAATGAAATGTTAGTTTAATAAAACAGTAAGTGAATTATAATGAAGGAGAAATATCTCAGACAAAGTAAATGAGTAACCACTTGAAAAGTTAAGAAAAAAAATTTAGTGTGTCACTGTTGAACTAAATTTAATTACTTTGAGAGAATGTCTTCATAATATTTTGTTATTTTTTTCATTGAAATTATACAGTAGGAAAGGCTAACAGACATTTTATAAGATCTCTAAGCCAGACAATTAATTGAAAATATAAAGAAATTACAAATTGCTAATACTTTTTTTTTTGAGAATTCTGAATCTAAACCATTATTTATGTGAATCAGACGGATGAATTGTTGGATAGGATGAATAAAAAAAACATTAAGCACTTATTACATGGCAGACATTGTGCTAAGGGCTGGGAAACAAAGAAAATAAGAATAGTATTTCTTCTCTCACTTTAGAAAATTATGCAAATATTTCAAATTTCTCTGAAGGTACCATCATTAACCCCATAAATTTAACAGCATTCTAATTTTTAAATATTCCCCATGATAATTCCCATGATTGTTATTACAATGTAAACATTTTTATTTTCATTAGTTTAAAGCCATATGCCTGATATGTATCACAAAATTGTAGAATTTAAGTTCTGGAATAAATCTTAAGACCATTTAGTGTAATTTCCTCATTTTTATAGGAGGATATTAATACCCAAATACCTTGTGACTTTCCCAAAGTTCACATAGCTGGCAGAACTGGCACTAATCCCTAGGTCTCTTGACTCCAAAATAATACTTTTTCCTACTACATTATACAACCTCATAGAAATAATGTCAGTTGGATACGTTCTCCCAGTCAAAAGAAGAAAAGTCTGTAACATTAAAATAGTTTATGAACACAACCTTTGGCTTTGTATCTGAATAGAAACTGTTTTCTTTCCAACATCTCCATTCTGTCTTATTTATATGGAAGTAACAAAAATTAATAGATAAAAGAAAGGAATAATCATATATATTCAGCAATTGCCTTGTGTATTTGATACTCTCAGACGTATATAAATAAGGTCTCCTACAGGTACAGGGAGAAGTAGTAGACATAAAAATTAAAATGTCACTTACACAAAGCTTCACACCAAGTCTTCTGTGTCTGTTCACAACTTGCTTGACAGAATTGCACCTATTTTAAAGATATGTGTAAATACGCTCATAGGTAACATGAAATGTAAAATGAAAACAATTGGATAACAAAATGTGAAGACATCTTTTTGTCTCACTGCATTTATACAAAAAAGGAAAAAATGCAAATCTACCTTTAAAAAATAAGGACAAATAAAAACAATACTATAGCTTTGTGTTAACATTGGACAGGACCATAGATGTGCAAAATTTACCTGAAATAGCTCTCTCTGGAACATCTAATCAGCCTCAAACATATGAATGACCTCTTGTGTGGCAGCCCATTCTAATTTTGCATAATTTTATGTTTTTAGGAATTTCTTTTCAAAACAAATCAAAATCTGCCTCTCTTCTATTTCCACCAATTGCTCTTACTTCTGCCTTTTGGTGCCAAACAGGGTGAGTCTTGTCCTTCCACATGTCATTCTTTCATCCTCAACATCCTGTACCCCACCCCCAATTCTTCTTTCTCTAGCCTAAAATTCTATCATGTTCTTTCTCTATATCTCTGTCTTTTTCTGTGGCATTTCTTTCTGTCTAATGCACTGAGAACTGAGAATGAAAAGAAAGATAAAATATAATCCCTGCTCTCAAGTAATTCACAGTATAACCAGGAAGACAACATACAAACAGCTACACACAAATTATATGGAAGATTAATTGGGAAGGAAAGAAATTAAAGGGAAAAAGACCAAGTAGGAGGTTATTTTGGTTATTTAGGAGAGAATTGCTAGGAACATAGACTCATAGATATAGAGGTTGAAGAGATTTTGAGGCCATCTAATCCTACCCCCTCATTTTATAAATTGGATATGAAGAAAGAAAGAAATAGAAGGATCACTCCAAGGTTGTAAACCAGGGTGAACAGTGGTACCCTCAATAGAAATAGGAAAATTAGAAATTAGATGAGAAATAGGAAAATTATAAAATTAGAAATTAAGGGAAAAGATAATGCATTCTGATTTGGACATACTAAATATGAGATGTCTATTGAACATTGAGGTGGAAATGTCCAATAGTCTGGAAATTGTATTATAAGTTACTCAAGGTCCAAGAACATCTTTTAGTATTTATATCACTAGATCTTAGCATGTTGTTTGCTACCTTGTGAATGATTTTTCATTGATGCATTCTTAGATAATACATCAAAGACAACACTCAACATATAGAAATTCCATGTTATAATTAGTTTTTACTTACTTTGACCTCAATTCAAATTAGAAGACACAGGTAGGATACAGTGGAAAAAAACCCTGGCTCTGGATTCACATAACTTGGGTTCAAGTGAAAACACTTTACCAACTTTACAATACTACATAAATATTAATTATTATTCACAGTACTGCATTCTTCACTTTTTACTCTTACTTTTAGTCTTTTATCTTGCCTTACTAGCTTTTTACCTCTCTCTTCCTATTCTTTTAAAGTTAATTAGAATCTGGGATTGTAGGGGGATGAGACAAAAGATCAGAAATATTCCCTAAAACTTTCTTCCAGAATCTCTTCCCATCCCCTTCCTCACCTTCACACAGCCCTTCATATAGGATGATGGGAAATAGAGGAAGAAAAGGAGAAAAAAAAGGAATAAAAAGTGAAAGCAGGTGTGTATATTGTGGAGTCTTTTGAATATGCTCTTAGTGGGAGAATAGACATAAAAGAGTATATCTCTTTAACATATGGATGTATTTTTGAAATTGAAATCCATGTATTTTCTTTAAAATTCTAAATACAATTTACCTAGGTCAGTATTTTTCAACATGTTTTATGACCCCATTTTAAATATATATACATATATGTATATATATATATAATATGTATATATATGTATATAATATATATGTATATATAATGTGTATATATATAATATGTATATATATATATATAATTTAAAAAATAACTAGTTTCCTTTGCAATTCTATGTATTTTATTCTATGCATTTAAAATATTCTGAGGAGTTCACAAGATTCACTAGACTACCAAAGGGCTCTATGACATGAAAACGTTAAAACCTCTGTTCTAGAGAGTAAATTCTCCTATTTCATTTACTATACTTTAAATTGCACAACTTTTTTACGAATACCTTCAAGAAAGGAAAGTTCCTTTTATTTATTCACAAAGCTGGCCTTCCAGGAAATTGTGCTTCTCCTCCTGCTGATCAGTTCATTTTTTCAAATCTCAACTGTGAATTGTATATATTTCTTTACTGATATGTATTAATGAAAATAATTTTTACTCTGAAAAATATCTTGCAATAAAGTCTATGACTTTTTTTAACCAAAAGAAATATTTTTGAAAATATTTCCATTCTACTGATGTATCAATAAATTTGTAGATAAAGTCTTATAACTAGATTATGTCAGCTTAAAAATTTTGATGTTGGCTCATCCATAAAACTGAACTGTTATAAAATTTTTGTAATTCCTACTTTTTTGGTATAACCGAACATAATTTCTACACCCTAGTCAATATTTGGGGATTATTTGGATCTACAAATAATTGAAGATCTAAATATTTAGCATATTATTCAATTCTAATTTTTTTTATTTTCTGTCATACAATGTACCTGAGATTCTATGAATAGAAGGCAAGTATTGATTGATTTTTTTGATTATATGATATGAAATATGTATCCTACCAAAATTCCATTGTTCCAAATACAATCATATTGTAATGGGATTCAATGTAATGTTGTTCTTTTGAAGCTCCTTCTAGTGTCACTTCATCAGGAAGGGGAGAAAACCAAGCATAGTTGATCTGGATAGTTGTTTACACAGTGAATTCTCTGGGATTCCAGTCAAAACAATAAATATTTAATGCTGAATTCCACAGGATAGTCTTACAAAGCTTTGGTTCACAAGATTAATTCCAAATGAAGGAAGGAGTAGAGGAGATAAATCATATAAAAAGCAATTAAGTGAAATAATAACTCACAGGTTGTGTATGGTTGTGGTTTGTCCTTCGTTGTCAAAGAGGATTATGACATCAGGAAGATGATGTCATGACTTGCAATTGACTTTGATTTCAGTGAAGGAGGGCTGTGCAAAATTACCAGCCTCACTTTTTCCTCCAGAGCCATCTGGGTCCAGCCATCTGGCCAGATATCAATCAGGACAACTAGAGGTGGCCCAGGATGCAGTGGGAGACCTTGACCTTTTTAAGCTAAGGTCTTTTTAGGTTTTCACTTTGAGTGAGGCAAAATCCACTCAGTGAACAGGCCTCTATGAGAAGTGAGTCAAAAGATGGCCCCTTTAATAAAAAAAAAATCAAATTAGGAGGGGAAGACCCTCAGGGCTGAAGAACAAAAGAGAGGTGTGCAACATACATTCTTTTTTTATTATTAATATTTTAGGCAAATACTAAAACTTAAATACATAATAAGAAAAGAAAAATAAACATTATAAACTTAAATATAAAATAAGAAAAGAAAAAAATGTCATGTGCACAACAGAACATAGAAGAGAATTCAGAATATAAAGCAACAACTTTCCATTTCAAGAAAGCCTATATATTAAATACTGTATGTTATGTTGAAAGCTGTCCATCTTTTCTTTGTTTCCTTGTAGGTTTTCTTTTGTCCTCTGCTGTACACTTTTTACTTTGTTTTTTTTTTTCCCTTTCCTCCCCACTCCCCCAACCCCAGGCTACATTTAAGTGTAGTTCTATTTATATATAGATATTGATATATACATATACCTGTGTGTGTATATATATATATATATATATACACACACACACACATATACATACATACATATATAAACATATACTTTCCCTAAGAGATTCTACTCCTAATCTTTGTTTTTATGTTTGTACATATCTCTTTTTTCCTTTACCTGCTAACCTCTCTACTTTATTTCTACCACTACCTTGCCTTCCTATTACTTAACCTACCCCCCTACAATAATCCCTCCCTTATCCTACCCTTCTCATAAATCAAAACACCCTTTTGTATATCCCTTTGACCTATTCCTTGATCCTCCCCTCTGAAGATCCCTCCCTAATCCTCCCAAGAATTCCCTCCCTTATCTGCCCATTCCCCTTGATTTAAACAGCCTCCTACATTCCCTTTTTAACATATTACCTAACCTCCCCTCTAAAGATCCCTCCTTTATCTTCTCACCCCCACCCTATCCCCTTAAAGTTTTATTTCCTTCTAAATTTAGAAGACTTTTATACTCTTCTAGATGTATATGTATTTTTTCCTCTTGAACGCATTCCCAACAAAAGTAGGTTTCCAAAACTAACAGTCCCCCTACCCCATCTAATTCCTCTGTATTGGTTCTTCTTCTCCCACCTCTTTTGTATAAGATAATTACTCTTTTAACTGTTCTTGAGCAGTTTTACTTTTTGAAGTCATATCATACTCAGGTCTATCCCAATCTTTCTTATAAGCTACCTATCTACTAATAACAATCTTAGACATAGATTTTACATTTTACATACATAAAAGGTAAACAATCTATCCTTATTGAGTCCCTTGTAATTGGTCATTGATATGTACCTTATATTTCCCTTTTTCTTGTATGTCAAATCTTGTATTAAGTTCAGTTTTTTTTAACAAAGTACTGAAAGTCTAACAATTCACTAAATATTATTTTTTTTTCATTCAGAATTATGCTTAGTTTTACTGGGTATGATATTTTTCGTGGAAGCCCAGTTCTTTTGCTCTTCAATACAGAGTGTTCCAAGACCTGCAATCTTTTGGTATCACCACTGCTAGATCTTGTGTGATTCTAATTGTGGTACTGCCATATGCAAATTGCTTTTTTCTTATCACTCGTAATATTTTCTTCTTAACCTGGAGGTTTCAGAATTTGAAGAACCTTGTAAGATCTCTTCCAGGTGGTGATTGGTGGATTTTTTCTATTTCTACTTTCCCTTTTTGTCCTAATGCTTCAGAACATTTTTCTTTAATTATTTCTTGTATTAATGTACCAAGATTTTTTTCATCTTAGCTTTCAGGTAGTCTGATTATTCTTATGTTTCCTCTTCTTGGTCTGTTCTCCAAATCAGTTGTTTTTCTTATGAGATGTTTCACATTCTTTCCTATTTTTTTGCCTGTCCTTTTTTTTTTTGGTAATAGTTTACTTTTTATTTTTTATAATTCCCTCTAGTCCTGGGGTATGGGGGATGATGTCTCTGGCTTCAGATCCTTTTAAGTTCTCCCCTCTGACTTTGAACTCAAACCAAGACCTCCAGCCTCCTGTAAGTACCCACAGCATCCTGCCCCACTGCTTCTGTACTCACTGGCATGTGCTGGTTCCTTCTCATCCCCACCTTGTCTCCACAACACAGCTGGGTCTAGTATTCCTTGTCAGTACAGGTTCCAAAGATCTTCCCCAGCTCAGAGCCCAACTCCCCCTACTGTCCTGGGAGTAAAAGTTCCTCTGGCTTGGGGCCTGGGTAGCCTCCCAACCCAGCTAACTCCAGGACTTGCTGCTAGTTCTTTACATGGTCCCTATGCTGGATGTATTTATTCTTTACAGGGATGAGAAAGCCCTGCTCTGCCACTACTCTTATTTATTTTCACCATTCTATGTTTGCCCTAAAGCGCTATTTTATCTCTTTCATGGAGGAAAATCTTGAGAGCTTGAAATTTTCTAACCTATTCTGCCATCTTCCCAGAATCCTCTCCCCAACATACATTCTTTACAACAAGTTGTGAAGCAGGTAGTGTAATTTTTTGTAATTTTCCTCATTTTTTACAGTGAAATAGGCTCTGAGAGGTTAATCTATTTGTCCATGAAGGCATAGGTAATCAGTAAGGAAGATGCAAGCAGACTTATGTCTCCTTATTCCAATTTGATGCTCTTTCCAATTTGCCTCTGGCACGTCTAAATGTTTTGCAAATGTTTTATATTTATACAGGATACCATTGTGAGGAAAATCAACCTAGATTTTCTACGCATTAACTTCTCACATAATGCCTAGTTACCTAATTCTTAGTGATAATCCTCCTGACTCATCATAAGGTAAAATCATATTCCTGAGTTACCCAAACAGTAGATGTCTTAAAGCTTTATAAAGTCCTGAGGCATCTAAGAACTTAAAGCTGCAGTTCAATGAGAGAGGATCAGACTGAGTGATTAGATTCAGTCTCCCTTCTAAGTGGAGAATTCAGGGAGAGCATTAAGTATACACCCAACTGATCTTCTGCTGAGGATCCTTCTACTTAGGAGTTGATTAGGAAATCCATGGCTGTTTCTACATTAGAAAGATAAGATAAGATAAGATAGATAGATAGATAGATAGATAGATAGATAGATAGATAGATAGATAGATAGATAGACAGATATATAGATAAATAGATGATAGTTAGAGCTAGTGAGGAAGCAAACATTTGTTTAGTATTTACTATGTAATAGGCACATGGCTGAGCTCTGGGAATACAAAGAGAAAAGTTGTCTCTGCCCTCAAAGAATTTATATTCTAAGAGGGGAAGGCATCACATAAAAGGTAGCTTAGGTGGTGCAGAAGGACAAAGAATAGGCTGAAAAGTTAGGACAGAGCTAGGAAAAGAGGGAGCATGACAAGTTTTTCAAATGGATGTTCTAGAGAAGAACTCATCAATCAGAGGGGGATGCAGGGGCAGAGTTGCTTCTGAATGGCTTGACCATAGGAATCTCTCCCAATATTTGGTCCCATGCCTTGCATCTCAGCATTAGTGACACTTCACATAAAGGAAAAAAACCATTGTCTTCCAAAAGACTAGTGTTTTTTTCCACTAAATCAAAAAATTCTCTAATAAAGATTTTATAACCATGATATCACTATATTGGAATATAACATTTTATTTACCAGAGGAACCATAAAATAAAGTGAAATGACTTTATTTTGACATGATCTCATTTTCTGAAATCTTAATCGATCCAGTTATTTAAAAATAATAACTCATCTTAGTGAGAAATGTGATTGCCAATAGTTTTCAGCTTCCTTACCTCACATTCTTCCTTATAAGAACTTTCCTGAAAGATAAAGGGAAGATTTAAAACAAAAATCACAATGCAAACATTATAATTTATAATGTTTAAAGTCATAAGAATGTTTTACCAGTAATGTCATTTGATTAAACTGAAGAATAATTATTCACAATTAACATTATGAGATTGTATGGGAAGGTTGTTTGAATTTAAAGCATCTATGTGATGCAGTTAATAAAGTGCTGGACCTGGAGTCAAAAAGTTCAAATCCAAACTCAGATGCCAGCTGTGTGATGCTGGGAAGTCAGTTAACTTCTCAGCCTCAGTTTCCTCAACCATAAAATGAGGATATTAAAAGCATCTTCTTCCTAGCCCTTTTTGTGACAATAAAATGAGATAATACTTGTAAATTGCTTTGCTTAGATTATAGTTTTCAGGCCTTGCTTTGTGTTCTAGATCATTGTATTTGTCTGGCTATTATGTGTGAGTTTCTTAGGATAGCTTGATAAATATTCAGTTAACAACTATTTAAATTGTGTACAAGGGAAATAATCTATTTCTGCTATATTGTGCTTATTAATGTCTATTTCAACTTGTCATTTGTCTGTAATTAAAGGTATTCTAGAAAGCTGACTTTGTTTACCTCTAATTCAATACTATCCCTTACAAAAAAAATTAATTTATTCCATTGGGACATTTACAACATGTTTCTGATATAAATTGAACCATTTGGATTCATGTAGGCCAAATAATTCCAGCAGATCTCTTTCGAATGAAGTGAAATGGTAAATCTTCAAACAGTTATATCTGACATTGCACTTTTCTGATAGACTCTTATTGGCAATTTGATTAAATGGCATTATTTTTATAGACCTCATTTATTCATATGTTTGAAAATATACTGTGGGCTTTCAAACAATATAAAATGTTTATAGAACATTTGAGTGCTTCTATTTGTGAAATATCATCATTAAACTAAATGAACATGTTTGTTTACAAGCTTATGTAAGTGACCAGAACCAATTGAAAGGAAGTAAATAAAATCCACTGAGGCAACTGAATTGAGAGTTCTGGTTCACATCTGGGCTTTATGCCACCCTTATCTTCATTACACTGAAGTATCTAACAATGTGGAAGTATAGCGTATAGCCTTGGAATATCAGAGCTGTAAAGTAGGACGGGGCTTCAAAGGCTATCTAGTCCAACCTCTTCATCTTATTGAAGAGGAAAACAAGATCCAGAGATGGAAAGTCATGTGTCCAACATTAGACAAGTAAGCATCAGAAGCATGATTTGAACCTACATACTCTGATTCTTAGGTCAGCATTTCCCCCTGGTACCATGCTGTCTCCTATGTCATCTCAGTATTTCTCTTTTTTCTCAATATTTTCCCTTTATTTTAGGGCATGCAAAATTGCATGTTGAATTTCATGCTGGTACAATTGTGACAGTTTGAATCCAAATTACTAGTGTAAAAAGGAGTAAGCTACAGTCACTTACACCTTCCATAATTTGATGTGTAAACTTTCTAATAAAAATAATCAATCTGGACATAACATTGTGCAAATAAAATATTGAGATTTTACTGATTATTTTATTCAACTGGCTGAATTCAATTACCAATTTTAAAATATTTATTTAGGGGAATATATATATATGTGACTATTTTTAAATTTCTTACAATAGTTTGAAAAATATACAGGTCACCACTACACACACATGCTCGCGCACACACACACACACACACACACACACACACACACACACACACAGAGGATGTTCCTAGTTGATGTCAACATACCACAAAAGAGAAGTAATCCATTAATCTATTAGCACCTATTAATGTATGTTAGCTTTATTACTTAAATTCACTGGGGGGCAATGACTTAAGCAATGGCTCAGCACAAGAACATTTGAATGGGCTCAAACTAAAAAGACAGAGTGGTAAAAATAAGAGGTAGAGATAATATCAAAAGCAAAATTCTCATGTCTCAGAGTTTTTTCTAGAATTAATCCTGACTCAATTTACCACATATCTTATTGCTTCCTCAATATAAGTAAATTTAATAAAGTATTTTATTCATGGAGAGGGTGGGGAGGGGATGAATAAGAGGTCATATTCCTCTCTTTCACATATTCTTTTGTTTTTCAGTCATTTCAGTCACGTTCTACTCTTTGTGACCCTGATTGGAGTTTTCTTGGCAAAGATACTGGAGTAAAAACAAAGCCATTTCCTTCTTCAGCTCATTTTACAGTTGAGGAACTGAGGCAAAGAGAGTTAAGTGACTTGCCCAGGGTCACATACTTAGTAAATGTCTGAGGCCAGATTTGAACTAAGGAAGATAGATCTTTCTGACATCAGGTCCAGCATTCTATCTTCTGTGCCAACTAGCTGCCCTGTTCACATATTCTACATTCTACTAAAACTAGACTATTTACTATCTTCTAGTTTCATCTTGCCTTCTCCTCTGCTCCCACATATTTAAAATAGATTCTTTCCATAATTGTCTCCTTCTGATGAAGTCCTTCCATTATTCTAGGGCCCACCCAGAAACTGCCTCCTCCATGACGGAAGATCCTTAACCACCAGGTAAAAATTTCCTCTTTTTCCTCAAAATTTTCACAGATCTTTGCCTGGATTTCCTTATCTTTTATTTCATTTTTCCATATGTTAGATTTATTTGTATACTTATGACATCTGCCTCTATTAGCCTGAAAGTTTTTTGGCATCATTTTTCATCTTTATATCTTTTTCATCAAGCATAGTGCTTTGAACATAGTAGGTATTTAATAAAAGTTGGTTGAATTGAATTTGGTTTCAGTAACTTTTGGAGAAGGCCACAAGGGCATCCTTCAGTCATTGTTAGCTCTGCACAAGTACTTCCTGACAATGTGCTTTATAAACCACTTCAGTGCTTATAGGAGCCACTAAATTTTTATTCTTTTCCCTCTGGTGCTTAATGTTCATTAAAGACTAATGTGGAAAAGTCTAGTTCACATAGGCAGAATGTTTATAATTAAAAATAGTTAATAATCTTAAACATTCAGTACATACTAGATTACCATTCAGGAAGGAACAAAATGATCTCTTACACATTTTGAATGGCAGTCCTGCAGTGTAGAGTTCCATGGATAACATATTTCAGAACACTGTAATATAAAAATGAACAAAGAAAAAAAATCTATCACCATCTCTTGGGTATTGTACAATGCAAATTTTTATTAGTTCTTTTCTATGACAAAACACAAACCTCTCACCTATTAAACATGGTAAATTAACATAAAAGATACACTGGAGTTCAAAGACAAAACATAAGAGATAGTCACACTGGGAAGATCAGGAACAATTGAACAACTTGAATTGTTTTTACTCTGTCATTCCTATATAGTAAAAGAAGCATAGGTAGCATTGTAAATTCATCAAATGCATCCCATCCAATTGTAAGTTCCATTGTGAAAAGATATTCTTTAAAAGTTCAAATAGATGGATCCCAGAGAAGTAGGTTATAAAAAAAAAAGCATCACACATGTTGAGAAATGGTTTTTTGATTGGATTTCATTATAGCTATAAGAACACATTTGTCTGGGATAAGAATGATCATATAGTTGTGTTAGGAGAGGAATGTCAGGATGAAGGAAAACAAAATGAAATAGGTCATCATGAGAGAATATGACTCACTCCAGTGGCAAAAGAGGAAGTAACTTGGTTTTTAAAAAAATGACTATTTCAACATTTCAATGGCAATAGGGAAAGGGAGAAGAAGCATTGCAAGTGAAGTGTTGGGGATAAGCCCAGGATTTTATTAGAGGAGAAAGGGTAGGATGCATTCACTCCCACTGCTTAATCACATATCCTTTAAGGTCAAGCCAAAGCTCCTTTGGGTTCATTTTATGTCTCTTGTTTTGTAAGTTTCTGATTTAGACTGAAGTGTTATTCTAATTTACCAGTTTTACAAAAAAATGTAATTCTACATATTGAGTTGTCATTTTTTCAAGAATACTTATATTAATTCATAATTAGTCTTTAATGTTCTCAATCATTAAAAGTTTTATTTTAGCATAATTTTAATAAGAATAGACCAAAATTGTTCATAGAAATGGTGATTTCCCCTAAGGAAGCATGCTCATTGAATTTAAAGAGGTGCACCCAAAGATTGAGACCAAAAGTTTTGGTTAAAAATTAACCAGTGTATACAGGATGGCAGTGTCATCTTTTATGTCTATGTAGGAACACTATGAGAGTTGAGTCATAATGATGATTTTGCAATTGATTAATCAAATTGATTAATGAGATAATTAATCCTACTATCAAGGCATGTAAATTGTATCTATAAGGAGGACAATATTTATTCAATTCTATTCAACATTAAGTGCCTATCATTTGCAAACCACTGTTCTAGGTGCTTAGGATATTAAAAAAAATGAAACAACCCTGCATTTAAGGAGTTTATATTCTCTGGGAAAGAAAATTGGATTTAGAGTCTCAAGACTTATTTTTTGAAACCCAGAGTGTCTTTATTATTTATTTTATTATTTTATTTTGAGCAGGTAACACAAAACTTAACACAGAAAATGTTGTAAGCCTCAATCCTTTCATGTATAAAAGGAGACATTTAGACAAAATAATCTCTAAGACTCCATAGCCCCAGCTATAAATTCTCTAATCTAAACTAACTAACTCATCATTTGACAAGAAAACAGTAAACATAGTATAGAGAGATTAATAGAGATACCTATACACATATGCAAATTTCTATATATCTCTGTACAGATATGTATGTATATTATATATATATATAAAATCCTCAAATATTTCTCAAGCTTAGTAACAGAGTAACATTGTCAGATCTATGCTGTAGCAAAAAATATGATAATTTCAAACTTGTTTGAGGCAGTAAACAGATATTTTTGCTTCTATGACTTTATTCTTTAGATCCCTTATAATAATTGCTATGGTTTTTCACTAATATCTATCTTATTGTGGTGCTACATGTAATAATAATGACACCCAGTTATATAGCACTTTAAGTTTATAAAGTACTTTCCTGGTAACATGCCGATGACATAAATAGAGTACTTAATATCATTCCCATTTTAATTATGAAAAAAGTATCACAGAAAGGATAAGCATCTTACTTAATTTAAACAGGAAATAAAAATTGAAGCCAAGATTCAAACCCATAGCACTCCTGGATCCAAGTCTAAATTCCCTGCCTCCTGTCACTCTGTCTTTTTGATGTATGAATATAAAAACCATAATGTTGCTAATCTAACTGGATATCTCAGGCCAAATGTGGGGCAGTTCTACTAACTTTAACAGTTCACGTCATAAACTGGTTCTACTAATGGCTTCAAAATGGAAAAAAAATGCATTCTCCAACGAAGCTGACCTCTTCATTTTCTTAAAAACCAATTTACTTGCAGATAGGGACGGAAAGGGAGGGTATGCATACTGGGGAGAATTATTAACAAAGATTAATGAACAGTACTTGTCAAAGACTTGCTGAAGTAAAGTCTTTTGCTCAGTCTATCTGATATAGCAGTAATGCATTCACTCGATAGAATGTGGGACATAAGAATGGAATCCTGACAGGACCCTGAACTAGGAGAATGTGACTGTTGGTGGGGTGGTAATGCACCTTGCAAACCTCTGCTTAATAAAGCCTGCCAAGTCACCCTTCACAGACCTCATTTTTCCTTTCTGTCAGCTGAATAGGGGTGGCATTTCTAGGTGATAAAGGATAGAAATGGTATGCAAGAGATTTCACTATTAACTTTCCAATATTGTATGGTTCCCTTAGGGTCTGCATAGAATCTAAGAGAAATTAGGGTTAGGTTGGGCCTAAAAGAAAGTGAACTGTTGACCATGAAAAAAAAATGTAGGATTCAAATGCAAGATACAAACCACTAGTACTCTAATATTTTAGAGAGCTATGATTCAGATGCACAGCGTTAGTACTACTAGCTACCAGTCAGTCAGTCAATAAGCATTCATTAAGTGTCTGCAATAGTGATATGTGCTGGGGATACATAGAATGGCAAAAAGACAGTTCCTGCTCTCAAGGAGTTCTAAGTTTAATAGGGGAGACAATATGAAAACAACTCTGAGGAAACAAAATCTATCCAGGATAAATTGGAGATTATCAATATAAAGAAGGTACTAACATTAAGAGGAAATCAGGAAAGTGTGACTTTAGCCAGAACTTGAAGGAAGTCATGGAGGCCAGCAGATGAACATAAGGAAGAAGGGCATTCCAGGAGTGGGGGACCTGTCATTGAAAATTCCCAGAGTGTTGGTGGATCTTGAGCAAGGAGCAATTAGGAGGCTGCCTTCAAGGCTGCGTCAGTAGATTTCGGAATACAGAAAGGGGAAAGCAGAATTGGAAGTCTATCATATTGCAAGCTGTAAATTTTAAGATTCTTTAGAACATAGACTGGTCTTATTCTTCTCTATACACTTGAACAGACATTTATTAAGTGACTCTTCTGGGCAAAGTATTATACTAGGCATTGAGGATGCAAAGATAAAACAAGCCAAAGTAAGTGACTGCCCTCAAGGAGTTTACTTTCAGGTATGGGAATAAGATGTCCTTAAGTTTAATGAGTTGACTATTAATGCAAAGGAGAGGTTAAAGAAAGAGAGATCAAATCTTGTGGAAGGAGATAGTACCTGATACAGGTTGTGACAGAAGTGAATAATTTTAATAGAGATGTAATGAACATTCTAGATCTAAAGGATATTATACACAAAGGCAAGAGGTAGGAAAAGCAGGTGTTGAACTTTTCTTATACTCAATGAACAAATTTGGGTTCTCAATGGACATTCAGGCCAACCCATAAATGAAAAGAATCCCCACCATAACATACTCAACATGTACTCAGTCAAGTTGATCCTCATATAGTAGATTTAGCTATTGTTAGAACTATATTCAAATCCTTTCCAGTTCAATAGAATTTCCTAGAACTTATGCTACTCTGTCATTGCTCTTGAGATTCCAGAATCATCTCTGGATAGCAGATTGTTTGGCATATATTAAGTGCTTAAAAATGCCTGTTGACTTTACTTGACTTTATGACAAAATGATACAAATGAGGAGAACTTTATTGAGGGATTAAATGGAAGAAATAAGTAAGCTAGAGCATATTTCTAGTGTTGACATACTCAAGAAATCAGCTAAGGCATCACACCCAGGAAATTTATGATCAGAAAAGGAGGTGAGCTGGTCATGTAGTGAGTATGAGGGAAAATAGATACATAGTCCAAGTAGTGCATTGGTACCCATAAAATGTAAAAAGATCCAAGGGAAAGTTTTAATTACATAAGGTAGATTCTTCACAAAGGCTCTATGGGACAATACTGACAAAGATCATAGGGAACAAGAAGAACAAATAACTGGAGATGAATAAATACAAAGGAACAGTATTCTTGTCAGAATTGCATGAGGTCTGTTAAGACCTAGAATGATCTAAGACTAGAAAAGAATCTTCAAGACAATAAAAAGAGCCTCTTTAACTATTTGGGGGCAAAATATGAATTTTTAAATGAATTTTTTTTTTAAAGAGAATTGGACTGTTGGATAGGGTAGTAATCGCTGATTATAGAAAAATGACAAAATGATTTGTCTTTTATTTATTTTTGTTTTCTCTACCAAAAAAAATTACCTTTAAACTGTTAAGGATGCAATAAAGATGGTCAAGTTAGTTAAAGTTCAAAATAAATGAGGCAATAGTTGAAGAGACCTCATTACCTTCCATGACTTCAAGTCATCTGTCTCAAAAGAACTATATTTGAAAGTATGTAAAAAATATATTCAATACACACATACATACTGAAAGTACTGACAGAAATTATTGCTGAGACAATACCAGTGATATTTGAGGAGAATAGGAAAGGTATTTCAGGTGCCACAGAACTAGAGATTAGAAACTATCATCCCAAAGTTTTGAAAAGGAAAGAAATGGAGTCTGAAAACTATAAGTCAATGATTTCTATTCCTAGAAAATTCTAGAATGTCTCATTAAAGGGATGAATTAGAAAAAGTACCAGTCATTACTAGGATGATGAAGAGGAATTCTTCAAGAATTGGTCATGCCAAAAAAAATTCATTTCTGTTTTTGACACTGTTAACACAGTAATAAATTGATGTTATTTATTATATGCCTGAATTTCAGAAAGGAATTTAACAAAATCTCTTTTGCCCTTCTTATAAACAAGTTGAAGAAAATAGAATTACATAGATGGAGTAATAGTTAGTTGAATGATCAGATTAATGAGGCCCCTTTTATCCCCCAAAATTAAAGTAGTAACTGTAATGTACCCAAGTCAAACCTCATATAATTCATTCAATTTAGGGTAGATGCTGAAAAGCTAAAATACATCTAAAAAGACCAACCTAGATGGTAAGGGCAGTAGTGCTTATGCTATATCACAGGGGCTTGTTATAAGAAGAATCTTATTAGAGATAGATAAAAGTGGAAAAGATTAGCATACAAGGTAGTGGGTTGTCCTTCATTGAACATCTTTGATGATAATTAGAAGATCAGTTGTTGGAGATAATGTCAAAGAGTTTCATGTTTAATTAATGGATTGATTCAGGAGTGTCTGAGGTATCTTCCAACTAATGAAATTCTATGATATTGGTTCACAAAGCAATTCCTTACAGTAATGATGTGAGGTAAGTTCTTTCTTAAAGCACATATTGGATGTTGGATAGGGACTCTTCTAATGATCCTTTAGAAATCACATTTTTGGACAAAATTTCACCAATTATAATTTTATACTTTGATTCAGTGCCTTTTTTATTGGGCCAAATCCAGATAGCCAAATGTAAATCTAATACACAAAAGTATATGTTGTTAGATGTGAATACAGATAAAATTGACCTTAAGAATATGAACAAATAGGAATTAATAGAAGAATATTTATTCTGATTTTTCTTTTCATGTTATATTTTTTAAAGTTTTGTTTATTCTGTAGACAAAGAATTTTATAGACTATCACTAATTCTCTTGCTACAAAATTGTTAATTTGCCCATGGTATGAATAATGGCAGCATTATTCATTAACAGCAGCATAATTCATTCATGAATAATATATTATAGATAAAAAGATCTTTAAATATATTTTTTTTTCTTTTGGTCCTTACCACAATTTTGTGAAGATAATATAACTATTATTATTCTCATTTTAAAATGAGAAAACCAAGGTTTAGAAAAGTTAAGTAACTTGCTCAGACAGCTAATAAGTTAGTGTTTGGAGCTATTTCTGTTGAGGTCTAGAGGTTTAGGGGTGCTGGAACCCCAAAATCATGACACACAGGTCCTACCCAAATGAATTTGACCCAAGCCTTCTTTTATCCAGAGACAAGGTTTATTAAAGATCCACTGTATTGGTCAAACTCTTAAGAAATCTGAACACTTGTGAGTTTTTGGCTAGGTTCTTAAGGAATCCAAGCACCTTAAAGGAGACAAGATGAACCTTATATATAGAAAGAGGGAGGGATCTAGGAAAGATCTTGATGGGAGTGACTGGGAGGTTGAGAATAGGGTCCATATAGGATCCAGTATGGGGAAGTAGTCAGGGCCATAGCGAGGTAAGACAATGGAAGGCTAGGCTAGGTTAAGGGTAACAGAGAATTGGGAGATTGGGCCTAGAAATAAAAGGCCTGTTGATAGTATTATAGCCTAAGAGGAACACCATAGACCTCCTTGATGAAGTAGGAGAATTCAAGGAGAATCCCTTAGACAAATGGGACCCAAATTCTTTCTGGCATAAGGGGCAAAGGTCTGGGCTTGGGCCTGTATCTCATCATTTACACTGTATCTTGCTTTCACTATGAAATGTTTATCTAAATGAAAGCACATATTAGCTTAAAGAATATTATTTTTATAAATGTCTTGAATATATAGGAAATAGACTAAATTTTTTCAGAAGCATTCCCTGAGGCCTACAACTATCTATGTTTCTTGTCTACTGATACTTTAACTGAAGCATACTCTGAATATTTTAAAAATATATCAGTAGTACACATTATTTTAAGCAGTGATCATGTCAGGATACTATCTTTGTATCTTCTATCAAAATCCTCCATTTCAATTATTCTCAAAAATAATGAACTGTATGGCTTTTCAAATACCCACTTTTTCAAAGACAAATCCTTGTAACACAATTTTGTTTATTAATTTGTGAAATATATTCAAAAGGCACTGAAATGTTTACATCAAATAGCCATTTCCAATTAAAAAAGTTTTTCCCCAAAGTTCAAATAATGAAATTGCTTCATGTTGATTGTCAAAACAAAGAAATTATTTGTCACATATTCTTTGCTTTATCATGTTACAAATTCTTTAAATCTTACTTAAACAAGGAATGGTCTGTCAGTTGGAAGAAAAAAACTACATTTTACTTGTTTATTAAAAAAAAAAATGGGACCATTACATTTGTTGAATGCAGCTGACTTTGTCTGATCCAAGGGCTGCAAATTGCCTAGAGGTGATTTAAATCAGAGCCTCCCCCAGCCTTCTCTATAGTTTTTTGGTTGTTATGAAAACATCTTATATAACATCTTCTTGAGGCTGTGCCTCCCATGATACTCCTTCCCATTTGAAATATATTTAATCCTGCCCCTGTTGGACACTCCAGCACCTTGGTGGTGCTGTGTGGTGGCCCTGAATTGCACTTGTCTCTGTTAAAAGACAGTCTCAATGGGAAAAGGACTCACATGTACAAAAATATTTAGTGGTGGCCAAGAATTACTGCGGGGATGCCCATCAATTGGGGAATTGCTGAACAAGTTGTGGTATATGAATGTAATGGAATACTATTGTTCAATAAGAAATGATGAACAGGTGGACTTCAGAAGAACCTGGAAAGACTTACATGAACTGATGCTGAGTGAAGTGAGCAGAAGCAGGACAACGTGGTGCACAGTAACAGCAACATTGTGTCATGACTAACTTCAATAGATTTAGCTCTTCTCAGCAATGCAGGGATCTAAGACAACTCCAAAAAACTCATGATGGAAACACTATCCACATCCAGGAAAAGAACTATGGAGTCTAAATGCAGATTGAAGCATATTTGCTCTCTCTCTCTCTCTCTCTCTCTCTCTCTCTCTCTCTCTCTCTTTCTCTTTCTTGTTCCTTCTTTCTCATGGCTCCTCTCATTGGTTCTAATTCTTCTTTACAACATGACTAACGTGAAAATATGTTTAATATTAATGTACATGTAAAGCTGATTTCATGCCATCTTGGGGAAGGGAGACAGGAGGGAAAGGGAGAAAATTTAGAACTCAAAATCCTATGGAGTGAATGTTGAATTTCAAAAATAAATAAATTAACTAATTAAAAAAAAGACCCAAGTTTTTAATGGTTTGTCATGTATTTCAGGTTGACATATCACAGATAGAACAATTAACAAAAAAGAGAGTCAAATATCTATTTCTCTTGATGGATAAGTGTTAACAGTAATGCCTCCTAGAGTCCAGTGTTTTGAATAATTTTATTTTAAAGTTTATAAATAAACAGAAAAGGATGTCACAGTAAAATATCAAATTCTCTAGGCAACCCTGTAGAATACCATAGTGTGATATATATTGCTATGAAAACATTGTCCCAGAATTCATAAGTACTCATGTTTTGGAACTTGATTTAGGACACTTTTTTACCAGAATTCTCTTAGAAACATCCCAAATCACCCCAATTCCATAACATGGGTATTTGGCTATTGGGTAATGCATTTGGAGGAAATGTTACACCTAAAATAAATCAAATTATTTCCCCCAAAATAATTTAACTTAAAAGCAAGAGCTGTCTTTATTTACAGTTAAATTGCATATACTTAAATAAAAGCATTCATATAATTTTTGCAATAAGTAACAGGGATCTTGTGGTACAAGTGTTGGTGAAAGGGAAGGAAGTGACTTAATCAGCCCTCTAACAAACAAGCATTTATTAAGGTCTATTCAGCACTAGACATTAAGACCTTACTCTCTGGGGGAATACAAAGGCAACAATGCCTCTGAAGGGCTCTATCTGGTAAGAGTAGTAATATTCCTAACGTTTTAACAAAGAATGAGAAGGAATGTTCTTATATTACACCCTAGAGATAATCTTTGCACTAGTTGAACATTAAAGAAAGGAGAAGAGCTATGCAAGATTTTAAGAAATTATGTTTTTCACATCTCTGGATGGGTTAAGGTTTTTAATTTGCATTTGTCTTGTCATTAACAATTAGCATTTTTTCTATTTACTTTTTTGGATTTCTTCTTTGGAAAATTCTTCATATCATTTGGCCATTTATCTTGGGAAGTGGATCTTATTCTAATATATTTATATATTCTTAATTCTTACCCAATTTCCTATAAAGTTTGGCTATCAGACTGCTCCCAGACAAATTTATTATCTTTATTTATTTCCCAGGTAACTATTTCCTTTCTAATTCTAACTGCATTGACTGTGCCTGTTCAAAAGCCTTTCAATATTATGTAATTGACATTGAAATTTAATGATAATCTCTCTCCCATGTTGAGTCAAGAACTCTCTCCTACTCACAGTTATGAAAGATATCTCTTCAACTTCTCTAATTTGTTTATGATATGAACTTTTAAAATTTAGGCCATGCATTCATTTTAATGAAGGAACAAAAACATTTGTTAAGCACTTACTAAGTCTCAAGTACTATGTTAAGTAATGGCAATACAATCCATTCTCTCAAGGGACTCATACTCTATGGGAGGTTGATTGGAGGCAAATTGAATCACAATCTCAGGAAGAACTTCCTAACAATTGGACTTAAAGAAATGTACAATGATCTGTTTTTTCAAACATTGGAGATCTGCAAGCAGAGGCTTATTTAATACTCAGGTGTGTTTTCAAGGGAATTCTGCTTCAGGCATGGGTCTCACTAGATGGCTGCTACAATTGATTTAAACTGTGTACTTCAGTGATTATATAAAAACTCTAGGTAGAGCTAGATGGCACAGTGGATGGAATGCTGGCCTTGGAATCATGAGAACCACTAGCTGTGTGACCCTGGGCAAGTCACTTAACCTTGATTACCTTGCCAAAACAAAACAAACAAACAAACAAACAAAAAATCCAACCCTGGAATGTTCTCACACTTAAGAATACATTTTTTGTTAGATATCAAATGCAGGCAAAAATCATTCTTTGTATACGTATAGGCCATTCTGTTTCACTTAAAGGGCATTTTAGAGTTGTAAGTAAAATGGAAGTATAAATTTAGATTCAGATGATCTGTGTTCAGATTCTGGCTCTGACACCAGTGCTATTGGGTGAATCACTTACATCTCTGAACTTGTGACTCCTCATCTATAAAATTAGGAGGTTAGATCAAATGACCTCAAAGATTCATTATAGCTCTCCATCTTCTGACTTTAGAAAGTATAACTTTTATTTTAAAACTAAATTCTTACCCATTTCTGAGCTTCTGAGCCATTTTAAAGAGTTTAAAGAGTTTGCTTTGTCAGTTAATGATGGAACCATACAGAGAACTTGGGTCTTCTAACTTCAAGGTCAATGTTCTACAAGCAGACACACGCACACACCTCAATTATATGTAAAAACAATATTTAACATTTGTTTTTTAAATTTTCAGTTTCAAATTCTCTCCTTTGTTCCCTTCCCACCCCACCCCTCATTGAGAAAGCAAGCAATTTGGTATAGTTTATACATGTGTAGTTAAGCAAAACATATCCATAATAGTCAAGTTGTGAAAGAAAACAGACAAAACAAACTTAAGAAAAACAAAGTAAACAAAAAGTATGCTTCAATCTGCATTCAGACACCATCAGTTCTTTCTCTGCTAATGCATAGCATTTTTCACCACAAATCTATCAGAGATGTCCTGGATTGTTGTACTGCTGAAAATAGCTAAGTCATTCAGAACTGATCATCTTAAAATACATTGTACACAGTACATTTCACTTGGCATCATCACATGCAAGTCTTTCCAGCATCTTGCTCATCATTTCTTATAGTACTATAGTATTCCATCATCATCATAACCTGTTCAGCCATTTCCTAATTGATGAGCATCCCCTCCATTTCTAATTCTTTTTTGAAAGGTCTGCAAAAAAAGTATGGTTGCCACTGCATACTCTCCTGTTTGTCATGTGACCCGTGGCAACCAGTCTAGTCAGTCTGTCTCTAGTCTAATGTATCTGCATCCTGAAGAAATTTACAAGTTTTGCAGGTCTGCTTTAGGGTAAGATAGATTTCTATACCCAACTGAATGTTTATGTTATTCCCTCTTTGAGCCAATGCTGATGAGAGTAAAATTCACTCACTCCCTCTCACCTCTTCCCCTCCACTGGAAAAGCTTTTTCTTGCCTCTTTTATATGAGATAATTTACACCATTCTACCTCTCCCTTTCTCTTTCTCCCAGAACTTTCCTCACTCACCCCTTAATTTTATTTTTTTAGATATCATCATGCATATTCAACTCACACTTGTGAACTCTGTCTATATAAAGTCTAATTACCCATAAAATGAGAAAGGTCTTATGAGTTACAAATATCAGCTTCCCATGTAGGAATGTAAACAGTTTAACCTTATTAAGTCTCTCATGATTTCCCTTTCCTGTTTTCCTTTTATGCTTCTTTGAATCATGCATTTGAAAGTTAAATTTTCTATTCATCCCTGGCCTTTTCATCAAGAATATTTGAAAGTCCTCCATTTCATTGAATTTCCACCTTTTCCCCTGAAGGATTATACTCATTTTTGCTGGGTAGATGATTCTTGGTTGTAATCCTAGTTCCTTTGCCCTTCAGAATTTCATATTGAGACCCCTCTGCTATAGAAAATCCCTTTAACGTAGAAGCTGCGAAATCTTGTTTTATACTGACTGTGACTCCATGATACTTGAATTCTTTCTTTCTGGCTGCTTGCAAATTTTCTCCTTGATCTGGGAAGTCTGAAATTTTGCTATAATATTCCTGGCAGTTTTCATTTTTGGATCTCTTTTAGGAGGTGATCAGTGGTTTCTTACAATTTCTATTTACCCTCTGTTTTCCTTGATAATTTCCTGAAAGATGAAGAAAGGCTTCTAGGCTCTTTTTTTGATCATGGCTTTCAGGTAGTCCAATGATTTTAAAATGACTTCTCCTGGATCTATTTTCCAGGTCAGTTGCTTTTCCAATGAGATATTTCACATTGTCTTCTACTTTTTTTTCATTCTTTTGGTTTTATTGTTTCTTGATTTCTTATAAAGTCATTACTTTCCATTTGCTCCATTTTTAATTTTTAAGGAATTATTTTCTTCAGTGAGCTTTTGAAACTCCTTTTCCATTTGGTCTACTCTGTTTTTTAAAGTGTATTTTCTTCAGGATTTTTTTTTTTGTGTGTGTGTGTCTCTTTTACCAAGCTGTTTTTGTGATATTCTTGCATCATTCTCATTTCTCTTCCCAATTTTTCCTGTACCTTTCTTTTTTGATTTTCATATCTTTTTTGAGCTTTTCTATGGCCTGAGACCAATTCACATTTTTCCTGGAGGCTTTGGAAATAGGAACTTTGACTTTGTTATCTTCTGGTTTTATGTTTTGATCTTCTTTGTCACAAAAACAAGATTCTATAGTCTGAGTATTTTCTGCTGTTTGCTCATGTTCCCAGTCAATTACTTGACATTTTAACTCTTTGTTAAGGTAGAGCTCTGCTTCCAACGTGGAGGATGTACTGTCCCAAGCTTCAGGGTCTTTTGTGCAGCTGTTTTTAGAGCTACTTCTAGAGACCTGTAAATTTTCAGTTCTTCTAAGATGGTATGATCAAAGGAGAGGTGCTTACTCCCCTTCTGGTTTAGGTGTTTTGTGCAGCTATTTTCAGAGATACTTCTAAGGACCCACAAGTTTTCAGTTCTTTCAAGGTGGTATGATCTAAGGAGAGGTGTTTCCTACTCTCCTGACTTGTGCTCTTGTCTGTGAGTAAACATAAGCACTCTTTGCTGCCCTGGAACTGTGAGGAGGGCTCTCCCTCCCCTGTGGCCGTAAGCTCTGCTGTGCTATTGATCCTCCTCACCATGGGACTGCCACCAAGGGCTGCGACCCAGATCTAGGTATAGGCAAAGCAACAAAGTCCTGCCTCAGTGCTATCAAAAAGATTCCTGTAATCTCCTTCTGACCAGTTGTTCAACCCCCTTACCATCCGTGGGCTAAGAGCTCTGGTAGCAGCTGTCACTGCCTCTACCACTGCTGACTCAGTCACTCCCAAGGCCTGCTTCTAGTTTTCTGTGGCCTGGGCTGTGCTGGTACAGCTGGGGCTGGGCTGGGCTGTGCTCTAGGCATGACAGACCTTCCCTATTGATCTTCTAAGTTGTCTTTGGCATCTGTGGTCTGGAAACCACCACTGCTGCCAATGATTCAGTCGCCCTGAGGCCTGCTCCTAGTTTGCTGGTGCTGGTGTGGCCTGCACTGCACTGTGCTCCTCTTTCACCCTGGTGTGACAGACCTTTCCTGCTGACCTTCCAAGTTGTCTTGGGCTGGAAATTTGTTTCACTCTGTCTTTTTGTGGGTTCTGCTGCTCTACAATTTGTTTAGAGTCATTTTAAAAAGTATTAGGAAGGTTTTAGGGAAGAGCTTAGGTGAGTCCTTGCCTTTACATCACCATCTTGGCTTTGTCCCCCAAGGTCAACTTTTTTTTATACTTTTATATCTATCTATCTATCTATCTATCTATCTATCTATCTATCTATCTATCTATCTATCTATCTACCTATCTATTTATTTATACTTATACTTCTATACTTTATCTTTTTTATACACTATATACACTCAGAAGATTCTTGGAACCAGGAGTTTTCAACAATTTTCAGCATAAGGAACATATAAGTAGGACAAAACATCTAAGAGATTTTCTACTTTACTAACTCTAGTTTGACAAATTGAAAATAAATGAATAGAAATCCAAATACAGACACAAACACAGCTAGAATAAAATGGAAGATTCATTCTACTTTTTTTGGGAGGGAAGTGGGAAGTGAACCAGTAACAATATTTATTTTGTTCTGTTTTGTTTTATCAATAAACTGTAGTCTTTACCCTACATCTGTTGCATCGTTACACAATACATCTCCCATCTTACATATACAACCTTACTTCCCTGTGCACCCTGAAATGAATTTTCTATCATAACCTGACTGCAAAGCTTAAACAGAAAGGCACAGGTAGCTGCTACAGTTCAGCTTAGAGCTTCCTACTGCTAGGAAATGCCTTAGCCCATCCCAGGGGATAGATAGAGTCAGGGGACAGAAAAATGGACAAAAAGTAGAGGAACCAGTAATATAAAAGAGCAACTAGCTTCAATACTGGCAAAATTAACCTTGTTCTGTGCATAGGGGTCTTGTGGTAGAGATTACCATTTCAAAAACAAAAAATTTAGGAAGGTTAGTGACAGAATTAGATAGGTAAAAATAATTCTTGATTGTCTTTAAAAAACTTCTGAAATCACTATGCCACTTGAGTAGCAGTAACAGAGCACACATACCACCACTGCCCCTCACCATGGAAACCTTCCTCCTTCCCAACTGATTCCCCATTGTCCAGTTCACCAGGCATTAGATGCTCATACCAGATAATGGTTACTCATTCAACTGAATGGTGATCTCCATTTCCCTACAACTCTGTCAGGGGTAGGTCTTAGCCTTATTTCATTCTGATCCTTGGATTCCACTACCTTCTTCCTAACAAAGAATGAGAGAACTCCATCTGCTCTGTCATCATTTTCAGAAGTATTTAGGGGTTTACCATTTGACCTACAACTTTGCCTGAAAAATCCAGCATTTATTATCTCAGCCATTAAGAAGGTTAGATCCATCAGAAC
This sequence comes from Vombatus ursinus, assembly GCF_900497805.2. Taxonomy (NCBI): domain Eukaryota; kingdom Metazoa; phylum Chordata; class Mammalia; order Diprotodontia; family Vombatidae; genus Vombatus; species Vombatus ursinus. The sequence goes on from NW_020954583.1 coordinate 4,484,888, forward strand.
AAGGATGTCTAGCTATCTTATTTTTATCCCCAGCACTAGTACTTGGCATATAATATGTGCTTATTTTTTTTCCATTCCAATATAATGACTCATAAGAGAAGAATACATACAATACCATAGACTAGAAATCTTAACCTATATATTCTATTTTTGCTTAATAACAATAATTCAAGGTACATTATTCTGAAGAGAATCCAGAAAAAAGTCAACTCACACTATAATTAATAATAATCTTGAATTATTAGTAGATACATTATTTGAGAAATTCTTCAGCCTTTGGAAACTTTCTCTTTAAGTGTCCTTTACAGATTTTTAATAGCTGTAGTCATTTTTCTACATGTTAAGTTTAGCATATTAGATTCCTCTATCTTTGGGACAGTGATTATTTGCATAATAGAGTTTTTTTTGTTTATTTGAGATTGGTGTGAGTTACTGCATAATTTATTAGAATATCCCTGCAACTCATGCTTATTAAAGTCAGAATTAGTAAGTAATATTGGCAAAATACTGTTGATGCCGCAAAGAATCTAGAGTTAATTCTTCATCTCCAGTAAATCATGAAAAAATGGCTAAATTTGATTTTGAGGGACTGTCTTTAGGGATGAGGATTAATATATTTATTCGCCCATTTATAAAAAAATAATGTCTATTATGTGCAGTGTACTTGGGAAATACAGAAATAAATCAAAACTTTCCCTCAAGGAACTTATATTCTATTAGGGGAAACAAAATACTTATACAAATAACAATAATACAAACATATATATATATATGTATGTATGTATATGTGTTTATGTGTATATATATATATATACACATACACACACATATATGTGTGTGTGTGTATGTGTGTGTGTGTGTGTGTGTCTTTCACAATAGTGTATCCTTCACAAAAGCCCACTCTCAGGCCTTGTTGTGGCATAGAGGTGATCTTAAATTTGCAAAGAATATACCAGTGGAGCTCAAGTTCTGCAATCCCATTGTTTTTAGACTGGCTAACACAAGAATTCAAATACTTGTATTTTTAATGAAATCTAACATTCAATCAAAAAGTTAGGTGGCATAGTGGATAAGACTTTGGGCTTGGAGACAGGAAGACCTGAGTTTAAATCCTGCCTCAGATATCTATTAACTTTGTGACACTGAGCAAGTAAACTTTTCTCAACCTCAGTTTCCTCATATGTAAAATGGGTATAATAATAGCACATTATTTTGAGGATTAAATGAAATGACATCTTTAAAGTGCTTTGAAAACCTTAAAGGAATACATAAAATGCTAGTTATTGATGATGATTGATGATGATGATGATGATGATGATGCCCTTAGCATTTTTCAGGCTGTGTGCTAAGCCTTGAAGATACAAATATGAAAGTGAAACAGTTCTTTTCCTCTAGGAGATTACATTCTAACAAGAGAAAATATACCCAAATATAGGCATATCCAAAACACATATAGAAGTTCATCTAAAAAACTGTATAAAGCAAATTCAAGATAAGCTTGGAGGGAAAGGCACTAGCAATGGTGAGTTTATGGAATAATAGTAGTGGAGAACAAAAGAGATGTCATTAGGAAGGAAGTACTTAAGTTGAACTTGAATAAAACCAGGGACTCCTGTTTGTGGAAATGAGGAAGAAAAGCATCCCTTCTATGGAAGACAGCCAGTGCAAAGACACAAAAATGGGGGTTTGACTGCCATATGTGAGCAACAGAAAGAAGGCCAGTGTGGCAATACCATAGAGTGTGTTGAGGGGTTGTGGTTTGTTCTTCATCCTCGAAAAGGACCAGGACTTCAGGAAGATGATGACATAATTTGCAATTGATTTTGATTTGCGTTAGAGGGGGATGTGCAAAGTAATCAGCCTCACTTTCTCCTCCAGAGCCATCTGGGTCCAGTGGCAAGATATCAATCAGGATGACTGGAGATGGTCCAGGATGCAGTGATAGACCTTGGCCCTATTAAGTTAAGGTCTTTTCAAGTTCTCACTTTGAGTAAGACAATACCCTTCACTGAATAGGCCACTTTAAATAATGAGTCAAGGGATGACCCCTTTAATAAAAAAAAAAATCAAACTGGGAGGGGAAGACCCTCAGGGTTGTTAGCCCAAAGAGAAACAGGTGCTATTTACATTCACTCTAAATCAGGAAAGCCCCAAAATTTCTGCAACTCTCAGCTGACAGTAAGGAAGTTGAACAACTGGTCAGAAAGAATCTGACCAGGGGTCTTTTTGCTAACACTGAGGCAGGACTCTCTTACTTTGCTCACATTCAGATCTGGGTCGAAGTTCTGAGTGGCAGTCCCAGGACAAGGGGGAGCATTAGCACACCAGAGCTTGCAGCCACAGGGGAGCATTAACCCTTCTTACTATTCCAGGGCAGAAAAGAGTGCTTGTGGTTGTTCACAGACCAGAGCACAGGCCAGGAGAGTAGTAAGCACAACTTTCCTTAGATCATACTACCTTGAAAGAACTGAAAAAGTTGCAGTTCCCCAGAAGTATATCTGAAAACAGGTGAACAAAATCCCTGAAGTGTGGGACAATGCATCCTCCATCCTGTAAGCAGAGCCCTACTTTAACAAACAGTTAAAAATCAAGAAATAGTCTGGGAAAATGAGAAAACAACAGAAAAAAAACTCTGACCATGGAAAGTTACTATGGTGACAAGGAAGATCAAAATACACACTCAGAAGAAGATAACAAAGTCAAAGCTCCTAAATCCAAAGCCTCCAAGAAAAATATGGATTCATCTCAGGCCATAGAGGAGCTCAAAAAGGATTTTGAAAATCAAGTGAAAGAGGTAGAAGAAAAATTGGAGAAAGAAATGACAGTGATTCAAGAACAACATGAGAAAAAATGCCTTGGTAAACGAGATACAAAAAACACTGAAAAAAAAAACTTAAACAACAGAAAAGGCAAAATGGTGAAAGAGGTACAAAAGGCCAGTGAGGAGAAGAATGACTTACAAAGCATATTGGCCAAATAGAAAAAAGAGGCAAAAAAAAAAGATATCTATCCATGCCACATGAAGGCCACCAGCAACGACATATTATCTAGCTGCCTTGGTGTTTATAGAGCCAGACTCAGACTCAGAAAGCCATGAGTTCAAATCTCACCTCAGACATGTCTTAGCTGTGTTACCTTACATGTCAATTAACCTGCTTCAATTATTTCATCTAAGAGGCAGGTCCAAGATTGTGTTGAAAAGGCAGGAGGCTGCCTGAGCTCTCCCCAATTTCCCTTAAAATAACTTTAAATCACACCTCAAAATGAATTCTGGAGGTCTGAAACCCACAAAAGGACAGAGTGAAACAATTTTCTAGCCCAAAATAACTTGGAAGTACTACAGGAAAGGTCTGACTCAATTGGGTAAAAGGGGAGCACAGGCCAGCACAAATGGTGTGCAGGCAAACCTAACCCCAGCACATATCAGCAACTGAGGCTCCTCAGTCCCAGCTCAACAGGCCAGAAGCATGGCAGGATAGTTGTGAGGCCTCTAGTCATGACATAGCAGGCTAATGGTCAGGCTTGGCAGGCCCATAGACCCCAGGACAGCCAGCTAGATTAGGCCAGGTGAGCCAGCACAGCAGGCAGGCTGTCAGCTCCTGAGGCCCTAAAGAAGAAAGTCAGTGGCCAGCCCCCTGGCCCCTGGTGCAAGAAGCTTGGGACAGTGCCCGCTCTACCCCAGAAGAACAGCTCAACTTAAAAATCAAGAAATAGGCTGGAAAATGAGCAAAAAGAACAAACAAAAAACCCTGACCATAAAAACCTACTAAGGTGACAGGAAAGATCAAAAAACAAACTCAAAAGAGGACAACAATATGAAAATGTCTACATGCACAGCCTCAAAGAGAAATATGAAGTGGTGTCAGACCCAAAAATCCTTCTGGAAAGGCTTTAAAAGAATGTTAAAAATCAAATAAGAGAAGTAGAAAAAAATAATGGGAAAAGAAGTGAGAGTTATACAAGAGAATCATGAAAAAAGTCAACAGCTTAGAAAAGGAAGCACAAAAAATGCAAAAAGAAAACAACTGCTTAAAAAGTATAATTGGACAAATGGAAAAGGAGGTAAAAAAAATCTACTGAAGAAAACAACTCTTTAAAATACAGGATTGGCCAAATGGAAAAGGAAATACAAAATCTAACTGGAGAAAATAATTCTATAAAAATTAGAACTGGGCAAGTGAAAGCTAATGACTCTATGAGACATCAAGAATCAATCAAAATCAAAACCATGAAAAAATAAAAGAAAATGTAAAATACCTCATTGGAAAAACAACTGACCTGGAAAAATAGATCCAGGAAAGATAATTTAAGAATTCTTGAACTACCTGAAAGCCAAGATAAAAAAAAAATAAGAGTTTGGACAGCATCCTTCAAGAAATTATCAAGGAAAACTGCCCTGCTATCCTAGAAGCAGAGGGTAAAACAGAAATTGAAGAATCCACTGATCTCCTGAAAGAGATTCTAGAATCAAAACTCCCAGGAATATTATAGCCAAATTTCTCTCAGGTCGAGGAGAAAATACTGCAAGCAGCCAGAAAGAATTAAAATATTGAGGAGTCACTATCAGTATTATACAGGATTTAGTATATAGTATAGGATTGGTGGACTTGCAATATGATATTCCAGAAGGCAAAGGAGCTTGGATTACAACCAAGAATCAACTACCCAGCAAAACTCAGCATAATCTTTCAGGGAGAAAAATGGATATTCAATGAAATAGGGAACTTTGAAACAGTGTTGATGAAAAGATCAGAACTAAACAGAAAATTTGATTTTGAAATACAAGAGCCAAGAGAAACATAAAAAGTTACATGGGAAAGAAAAACAATTTATTCAATAAAGTTAAACTGTTTCCATCCCTACATAAGAAAATGAGATTTGTAACTCTTAAGAACTGTATCTCTATTAGGGCAGTTATAAGGAGTATACATAGACAGAGGGTGAAGGTATAAATTGACTTTGATGGGATTATATAAAAAAATTAAGAGTTTAGAGAGGAGAGAAGAGGGAAAGGAGAGGCAGAATGGAGTAAATATATCACATGGAGAGGCACAAAAGACCTATTGCAATGGAAAGGAAGGGGGGGAGATGAGCACTGCTTAAACTTTAATCAGATTTGGCTCGAAAAGGTAATAACAAACTTATTTGGTTGGGTATAGAAATTTATCTTACCCTACAGAGAAGTTGGAAGAGAGGGGGACAAAAAAGGAGGGGCACACTGATAGACGGGACAATAAAATTGCCCAAAGGGACAAATCTCATTTTCTTATGTAGGGATGGAAACAGTTTAACTTTATTGAATAAATTGTTTTTCTTTCCCATGTAACTTTTTATGTTTCTCTTGACTCTTGTACTTGAAAATCAAATTTTCTGTTTAGTTCTGATCTTTTCATCATAGCTTGATAAAAGTGCTGGTCAGAAGCAAAGCACTGGTGAGGAGGGACAGAATGAAAAGAGAGAGAAAAGTATAAATGTGAAAAATAGGATGGAGGGAAATACAAAGTTAGCAATCATAAATGTAAATGTGAATGGGATGAACACTCCAATAAAGTGGAAGAGGATAGCAGAGTGGATTAAAAAGCAGAAACCTACAATATGTTGTTTACAATAAACACATTTGAAGCACAGAGACACACACAGAGTAAAAGTCAAAGATGAGAGCAGAATATATTATGTTTCAGCTGAAGTAAAAATAAAAAAACCAGCACAGGCAGCAATCATAATCTCAGACAAAGCAAAAGCAAAAATAGAACTAATTAAAGGATAGAAGGAAGGAAACTATATCTTGCTAAAAGGTACCTTAGACAATGAAGTAATATCAACACTAAACATATATGTACTAAATGGTACAGCATCCAAATTTCTAAAGGAGAAGATAAATGAGTTACAGTAGGAAATAGACAGTAAAATTATACTAAAGGGAGACCTCAAATTTCTCCTCTCAGAACTAGACAAATCTAACTGAAAAATAAACAAGAAATAAGTTAAGAAGGTGATTAGAATTTTAGAAAAGTTAGTTATGATAAACCTCTGAAGAAAATTGAATGGGGATAGAAAGGAATATGCCTTTTCTCAGTGGTACATGGCACCTACACAAAAATTGACATGTACTATGAGGGCATAAAAACCTCACAATTAAATGCAGAAAGGCAGAAATATTAAATGCATCCTTTTCAGATCATGATGCAAAAAAAGTTATATTTAATAAGAGGTCATGGAAAGATAGATTAAAATTAATTGGAAATGAAATAATCTGTTCCTAAAGAATTAGTGAGTCACACAACACATCATAGAAACAATCAATAATTTCATCAGAGAGAATGACAATAATGAGATGACATAATAAAAAATTTATGGGATGCCACCATAGCAGTACTTAGGGGAAATTTTATGTCTCTAAATGTCTACATGAATAAGATAGAGAAAGAGTATATCAATGAATTGGATATGCAGCTAAAAAGGCTAGAAAAAGAACAAAATAAAAAAAAAACAATTAAGTACCATATTGGAAATCCTCAAAATCAAAAAGCAGTTTAATAAAATTGAAAGTAAGAAAACCATTGAACTAGTAAATAAAACTAAAATCTGGTTCTATGAAAAAAAGAAAACAATAAAATGGATAAACAATTAGTTGATTGGTTTAAAAAAAGAAAGAATGAAACAAAATTACCAGTATCAAAAATGAAAAAGTTGAATTCATCAAAAATGAATAGTAAATTAAAACAATAATTAAGAGCTATTTTGCCCAATTGTATGCCAATGAATCTGATGATCTAAGTGAAATTGATGAAAATGGATGAAAAATATAAATTGCCCAAATTAAGAAAAGAGGAAATAGAATATTTAACCCCATTTTAGAAAAAGAAATTGAACAAACCATAAATGAGCTCCCTAAAAAAAATACTCAGACCAGATGGATTCATAAGTGAATTTTACCAAACATTTAAAAAACACTTAATTCCATGCTATATAAACTATTTGGGGAAATAGGTGAAGAGGAAGCCCTACCAAATTCCATTTATGACACAAACATGTTGTGGATACCTAAACCAGGAAGAGCCAAAACAGAGAAATAAAACTATAGATGAACTTTCCTAATGAATATTGATGCAAAAATTTTAAATAAATTATTAGTAAAGATATTATAGCAACATATAAACAGGATCATATATTATGACCATGTGGGATTTATACCAGGGATGTAAGGCTGGTTCAATATTAGTAAAACTATCAGCACAATTGACATATATCAGTAACAAAACCAATAGAAATCATATGATTATCTCAATAGATGCAAAAAAAGATTTGACAAAATACAGCCCCCATTCTTATTCAAAACACTACAGAGCCATTTATCAAATACATAGAGAACTGAGTCAAATTTTTAAAAAACACAAGTCATTCCCCAATTGATAAACAGTCAAAGGATATAAACAAGCAGTTTTCAGACAAAGAAATCAAAGCTATTTATACTCATATGAAAACATGATTTAAATCACTACTGATTGGAGAAAAGCAAATTAAAACAAGTCTGAGGTACCACCTCATATATATCAGATTGGCTACTATGACAAAAAAGGAAAATGATGGATGTTGGAAGGGATGTGGTTAAACTGGGACACTAATGCACTGTTGGTGGTACTGTGAATTGATCCAATTATTCTTTTTTTTATTCTTTTTTTTAAACTTGTGTTTTTAAAACTTTGGGTTCCAAATTTTCTCCCTTCCTCTCTCCCCACCCACCTTCATTGATAAGGCAAGCAACTAAATATAGGTTATACATGTGCAGTTATGCAAAACACTATCATAGTAGACATGTTATGAAAAACCAACTCTATTTCCCTTAATCCTGTCCTGCCCCATCCATTTATTCTATTCTTTCTCTTGACCCTATCCCTCCTCAGAAGTATTTGCTTCTGATTATCCCCTTTCCCAATCTGCCCTCCTCTCTATCATTCCCCTACTCTCTTGTCCTCTCCCCCCCTCCTATTTTCCTGTAGGGTAAGACAGACTTTCATACCCAATTGAGTGTGTATGTTATTCCCTCCTTAAGTCAAATCCTATGAGAATAAGATTCACTCATTCCCTCTCACCTTTCCCCATTTCCCCTCCACTGTAAGAGCCTTTTCTTTTCTATTTTTTGTGAGATAATTTACCCCATTCTACCTCTCCCTTTCTCTTTCTCCTAATGTAATCTTCTCTCACCCCTTAATTTTATTCTCCAGGTATGACCCCTTCATTTTCAACTCACCCTGTGCCTCTATCTATCTATCTGTCTATATCTATATATACATACATATAATTTTTCCCCTCCAACTACCCTAATACTGACAAAGGTCTCATGAGTTACAAATATCATCTTTCCATGCAGGAATGTAAACAGTTCAACCTTAATAAGTCTCTTATGATTTCTCTTTCCTGTTTACCTCTTCATGTTTCACTCGAGTCTTCTATTTGAAAATCAAATTTTCTATTCAGCTCTGGTCTTTTCATCAAGAATGCTTGAAAGTCCTCTATTTCACTGAATGACCATTTTTAACCCTGCAGGATTATACTCAGTTTTGCTGGGTAGGTGATTCTTGATTGTAATCCTATCTCTTTTGCTGTCTGGAATGTTATATTCCATGCCCTGCAGTCCCTTAATGTAGAAGCAGCTAAATCTTGTGTTATCCTGATTGTGTTTCCACAATACTTGAATTGTTTCTTTCTGGCTGCTTGTAATATTTTCTCCTTGACCTGAGAACTCTGGAATTTGGCTACAGTATTCCTAGCAGTTTTCCTTTGGGGATCTCTTTCAGGAGGTGATCGGTGGATTCCTTCAATTTCTATTTTGCCCTCTGGTTCTAAAATATCAGGGCAGTTTTCCCGGATAATTTCTCGAAAGATGATGTCTAAGCTCTTTTTTCGGTCATGGCTTTCAGATAGTCCAATAATTTTTAAATTCTCTCTCCTGGATCTATTTTCCAGGTCAGTTGTTTTTCCAGTGAGATATTTCATATTGTTTTCTAATTTTTCATTCTTTTGGATCTGTTTTATAGTGTCTTGATTTCTCATAAAGTCACTAGCTTCCAATTGCTCTATTCTAATTTTTAAGGAAGTATTTTCTTCAGTAAGCTTTTGGACTTCCTTTACCATTTGTCCAATTTTGCTTTTTAGGGCATTCTTCTCCTCACTGGCTTTTTGGATGTCTTTTGCCATTTGGGTTAGGCTATCTCTTAAGTTGTTATTTTCTTCAGTATTTTTTGGGGTCTCCTTTAGCAATCTGTTGAGTTGTTTTTCATGATTTTCTTACATCACTCTCAGTTTTTCCTCTACTTTTCTTACTTGCTTCTCAAAATCCCTTTTGAGCTCTTCTAAGGCCTGGGACTGATTTCATATTCTTCTTGGAGGCTTTGGATGTAGGGGCTTTGGCTGCATTGTCTTCTTCTGGTTGTATGTTTTGATCTTCTTTGTCACCAAAGTAAGAAAATATAGTCTGATTCTTTTTGTGCTCCTTACTTATGATCCCAGCCAATTACTTGAGTTTAAACTCTGAAGAGCATTTTGGAACTATGACCAAAGGGCTATAAAACTGTGCATACCCTTTGATCCATCAATACCACTGCTAGGTCTATAACCCAAAGGGATATAGAAACAAGAGAACATTATACACAGTAATAGCAATATTGTTTGATGAAGAATTGTGAATGACAGCATTCTCAAGAATACAATGATCCAAGATAATCCCAAATGACTAAGGATGAAGCATACTATCTGCCTCCAGAGAAAGAACTGATGTTATTTCAGTATAGACAGAAGCATGCTCTCTTTCACTTTCTCTTTTTTTATTTGAGTTTTCTTGTACAAAATGACTAATCTGGAAATTGTGCTTTATATGATTGCACACATATAATCCATATATGACTCAACATTTAAAAAATGAATATTAAAATTTTCTTTACAAGTAATTGAAGAGAATTAAAATACTATTAATATTCTTTTCATCCTTAAAATGGGGATGGTAATAGAATATAATTCACAGAGTTGTTGTGAGGATTAAATGAAATAATATATGTGAAGCACTTTGAAAACCCTAAGAATAGGAAATCTTGTGATATAGCATGTCAAAAGATTAAAAGGAAAAAGGCTTAGAATCAAATACTTACATTACAAAACTGAGTATAATTCCATGGGTGTGGGAGAATGGATCTTTAATGCAATAGAGGACTTTCAAGCATTTCTTGTGAAACAAACAAACAAACAAACCAGGTCTGGGAAGAATTTTTGAAATGTAAACAAATGAGATGAGGTAAATCCATGTAGACAGCAGCAGCTAAACACAACATGTTGGCCCAATTGATAAGAGTTTAAGACTTGGGGTTGGAACTTAACCTCTATAAGATTCAGTTTCTTCATTTCTAAAATGGGAAAGATAATAGTATTTGTCTCACAAGGTTAATGAAAAAGATCAAATGGGATGACTTGTGAAACATTTTCCAAATCTCAACATACTGTACGAATGTTGGTTATTGTATAATTTTTAGCTACCAATCATATGCATCTTACAGGTTTTTTTTAATCACACCAACTTTTCCATTTGTATAATAATAGGCATTACTTTTCATGCATAAATTTCCCTTTATATAATACTTATTTAGTTTTGTCCCAAGACATACCCATTTGGATCTTTAAGAACTCAACTTCATGAGGATTTTCATTTAATATCTTTAATTTGACTTCAAAGGTATTCCTTTGCATTCACCAGAACAAAATTGGATTCATATCTTAAAAGCTGCTAAATGTGGCATAGAAAAAGCACTATCATTATTGTCCAACCATGTATACTTTCAACCAGACTCCTCTCCCAGATTTTTACATTCAATAATGCTTAAATTCCTATATCTGATCAATAACATCCTATTATTCAGTCTTTCCATATGCCTTACAACTCCTTTAACATCAACATGACTCGCAATCTCTTTTTATCCCTCTTTTCCTGGCCATCATGTCTGCATTGATTACACTATCCTCCCTTCTCTATCTTGATTTCTTGGCAAATCTTTTCAACATTATCCTCTACCTTTTCACTAATCATGCTATGCTAAAACCTAACTTTGTACTGCTCCCACTATCTGATGATTTCATTCCTATTTATTTGTTGTTAATGGAGCTGGAGAAAATAAAAAAAAAATGTGATGACAGGATACACTACAAATTTCTTTTGCAGATCTGAACTGGACTTTCACTATAGAAAGTAAATTCTTTTACACCTCCATAATTTACTTTCTGATTCACTAAAATATGTATTCAAACATTATGTGTACTCAAGCCTTCCAAAGAAACTCTTTCCCCTACCCTCTCAGCAGAGAATCTGTACTCATGCTTCATTGAACACAACAGAAAAAAGGATGATTTGGCAATAGCACCCTCTTCTTCCCTCCTTTTTTCATGTCACTCAGATGTCTTCCCCAATGATGTTATCTCTTATGAAGAAGGGGCCTTTCTACTTGACAATACAAATACAAAGTACAGGCATCCTTGATCACTTCCCTTTCTACCTTCTCCTGCAGATTTCACCTCTATAATTTATACTCTTTCTTTAATATGCAATATTTCTGTGTCTCAGTCCCTTTTCTCTTAACATACCCATGTCTTCTCCATCTTAAAAAAAGAAAAATATCCTCACTTCATCCTACTGTCCCTAATCGTTATCATCTTATATCTCTTCAATAAACTCCTTCAAAAAACTATCCACATTAATTTTCCCCTCTTCTCTCTTTCATTTCTAAACCCTCTGCAATTTGATTTTTAATCTAATCATTCAACTAAACCTATGGTCTTAAAAGTCACCAATAACATCTTAATTTTCCAATCTCATGACATTTTCTCAATATTCTTTTTAGCCTTTGACACAATTAATTATCTTTTCTCAGTACTTCTCTTTAAGTTTTCGAGACACCTCTTTTTAGGTTCTCCTTTTGTCAGTATGACTGCTTCTTAGTCTCTTTTGTTCTTCATCTAGGTCAGGGGTGGGGAACCTGCAGCCTTAAGGCCACATGTGGCCTTCTAGGTCTTCAAATGTGGCCCTTTGACTGAATTCAAACTTCACAGAACAAATTTGTTCTAGGCTATATCCCTGATCTAGGTTATATCCCCTAAATGTAAGTTTCCTCCAAAGTTTTATCCTGGATCTTCTTCTTTTCTCCCTCCACATAATATTTCTCTTGATGATCCCATTAGATCCCGTGGGTGCAATTATTATCTCTTTGCAGATGAATTCCAGATATGTATGTCTAGCACTAAGCTCTTTCCTGAATTCCAGTCTCACACCACCAACTCTTTCTTGGACACATTGAACTAGATGTCCCATAATCTCTGAGCAGCTTATGCTTGAACTATTCCAAGAATTTTCTGTTTGGATTCTTCATGTTTTTACTCCAGTCCATCCCATTCAGTAACTAAAACTATGTTCCTAAAATATAGGCTGACCATACTTTGCTTCTCCCTGTCCCTACCCAATAAATTTCAGTGACTCTCTGAAGTGGTTCCAGTATCAAATATAAAATCCTCTGGGTTTTAAGACTTTTCTCAACCGAACTCATATCTAATTTCCAGGTTTTTGACATTTCATTCCCTTCTCATATTCTATTGTTGAGGATACACCATCTCCCTATTCTTTGCCTATTAATTACTTGTCCTCTATAACTGATATGATGTCCTTTCTCACACACAACTCCCCTGACTTCTTTCTAGACTCAGTTCAAATCTCACTTTCTGTGAGAGGTCTTTGCTAGTGTTGTCTGCAGCACCCAAACACACACACACACACACACACACACACACACACACACACACACACATGCTGCTGGTGACTTCCCTCTGGGATTATCTATCATTTATACCATGTATGCATAATTGTTTTCACATTGTTTCCTCCATTAGAATGTGAGTTTATTGAGGACTGTGTTTTTCTTTTATCTCCAGCCTGAAGCATAATACCTGAGGTACACTGTAAATGTTTAATAAATGATTGTTGACTGATTGCACCAATCTTGGCAATAGAGGGCATTGTGTGGGTTCAGGATGGGCACTTTGTAAGTACAACTTGCCTGGATATTGTCTTAAGCTCTCCAGTGGTTAGCCTACAATGAAAAGAAGAAAGGAAGAAGGGAAGGAAGGAAGGAATGAAGGAAGGAAGGAAAGAAGGCAGGAATGAAGGAAGGAAGGAAGGAAGGAAAGAAGGAAGAAAGGAAGGAAACAAGCATTTATTAAGTGCTTACCACTGTGTTTACTACCACTTAACACTGTGCTAATTTGACCCTTATAACTTTGGGAGGTAGGTGCTATTATTATATCTATTTTACAGTTCAGCAAATGAGGTATACAGAGGTTACATGATTTACTTAAGGTCATACAAATATAAGTGTCTAAGGCTGGATTTGTACTCAAGTTTTCCTTACTTCAGGTCTCAGAGCTTTAGTCATAGTGACAACTAGCTCCCTTTAGTCAGGGATCAGGGTAGGGATTGTAGAGGCAGGGTGCAAGAGTTAGGAGTTTGTTTTAGCACCATAAGGACACCTCACATATAAAGCACAGAACCTCCTGAGTTGATGGATCCCAGTGGTGAAAATGCCTCAGGGACTCTCAGCTTTTTGTATCCTATAGGGCTTCCAGAGAGAGACAGGAATCCAGCCACAAAGACAAACAAACAAAATAAAATACAAGCAAAGCACCAATGGATGGAGACTGAAATAAACTAACTCTTGAGTTCATTGGAAGAGTGATTCCTCAGGTCAGAGTCAAGAGGTTCCTTCTACCTTTGAAATGATCTTGTCCATCTTAATGCAATCTGGTGCTAGAAATAGGTGTTAAGTTTAAAGTTAAGGAATCATAAAATAGTTTTCTCATTGAAATTAATAGTAATTACAGTTTTGACTTCCAAAAATTCATCCTATGTTTGATTTTTCCTTTATAAGATAGAGCAAGTCTATATTTTTCTTACACATTCAAGTTAATTATATTGCATACTGTTATATTATATAATTGTACAAATTGAGTATGATTTGTAGCTCAATATTGATTCAAATGGAACTTTTCAGTAAGCTTTTTCTAAAATTTCCAGTCAGTAATGATCTTTCTTGGTGGACCTTACAGACGATTTTATATTTCACACATACTTATATATTATTTTACATTATAATTATTTGTATGCCACATTCTTCTTTTGAAGTCTAAGTTTCATGAAGTCTGGACCCATGTTTTATCTATGTCTTTTATCTTCTCCAGGACCAAATATAGCTCTCTGAATACAGCCAAATTACTAAATTGTTTAATTGCTGTTTACTAAATTGCCCTGAATTAAAGATATTTCCCAATTCTTTATAAGTGCCCTACCTTCCTTTAGAGAAGAATTTTTTTAAGTCTCTAAAGTAATAAAAAAATTCCTCTTTCTAATAACCCCTTACCCTATACTAAATAGAATAAAAATCTCACAACTCTGAGACTTTCACATATGCTTAAGATTTGGCATGTAAGGGTAGGAATTCAAAGTGTCATTCTTGCTCCCATGGCTATAGAGTTAATTTCTTATCTTATCCCTCCCCCCATTATAATAAGGCTTCTAATTCATGAAATGGAAAATTGGGCTCTTTGTTCCTAAAACAAAAAATGAGAAAATTAATCATAGCTTTTATTATGAAGAAAAAACTTATCAGCTCATTAGTTTTATTTTTTTTCCTTTTGGAAATAAGAGGGAATTTTCAACCGATGCAAGTGGATATGTGTACTTATCAAAGACTGATAATTGGTTTATAAAAAGAGCAGTTATATTTCATTGTTGGCAATATGGAAATTATTTGTGAGAGATTAGTGAAATACTGCTCATCAGTACTGATAATGTGCCACATCACATGCCAAGAAGACCTCTGTGTGTGTGTATGTGTATATGTGTGTGTGTTTTAATAGGGATTCAATCTGCTAAATGAAAATCGTATTTCTGTACCACAGTACTTACAGGGATTTAATTAGTGTTAAGTCTTTGGTTCAAACTCCCAATGCAGATTTCTAAAATATCTTGATAAAATAGAATTCTAACCAAATACACTTATAATTCTCTTGCCTATCCAGCTTTCTTTGATATTTAAATGAAATTGCTTTATCTGAAAGGGTTCAATGATTTTCCCCCTTACTGAAAAGAAGCATTAAGCAAATACATATAAAGTGTTTTAAACTCAACGACTACATAGTATAACACTGGGCCTGAAATCTGTTGACCCAGCATGCAATCATGTCTCTGCCATTTACAACATGTTCATAGGAAAATTATATAACCTTTATCATCCTCTAAGCTTTCTATGATATGGAGGTAGATATTTCCGCCTTATTTTACTCATTTGTTTTTAAGGATTGGCTGAAATAATGTGTATTTGTAAAATGCTTTTCAAATGTAAGGCCTTGCTTTTATTGCATCATTTTTCTCTTTTAACAGCATTAAACTCTAGTGAGAGTAAATCTATAGTGGAATGCCAGATTCCTTTGTTTTTTAAGTTGTTTCACAACAGCTTTTATGCATAATGCTGTAAAAATAAAACATAGGCAACAGAATGTAACATCTCTCTATGAAAGTCTATCTTGCTTTACCTTTATTATGGAGACTCACAAAGCATTAGTTTCAGTATCTTTTGGGGACTTGGCTCAAACACAGTTGGCTAGGAATTTGCTGGTACCTGCTCTTCTCTCCTACCCACCTTTTCCCCCCACCCAATTTTCTCTTCTTCTCTTTTCACTTTTATTTTGTTAAATATTGTAAGTTTCAAGGTCTTTGTTCCAAGCTTTGACTTCTTAGGAAAAAAAGCACTATATAAATCTAACAAGTAAAACCAAGATTAAAATCCAATAAAGAACAGCATCTGAAAGGTATTAAAGACTTCACTGCTAGGGAAATGAAACTTTTGATATCTTATTTCCTTGTCTTTTCATTGTAGTAGAATCTCTGAACTCTGTGTTTGAAAGGGCCTGTATCCAACCCTCCCTATAGTGGTAGTATAATAATTCACAGCTTCCTCAGTTGGCTACTAGGATCATTGTTTGGAATATTGCCAAAGTTTTAGCAAGGTTTTTTTTTGTTTTATTTTGTTTCTCCTTTTTTCTTTAATTACAAAAACTGAGGAAAAAAAAAATCTCCTGTTTTGGTGACTCAATATGAGGTCATTCTGCACCAGTGATTACAGAAGACTTAGTGATGAAACATGGTTTGACAATTCAGAATAAGAGTCATGGACAGCAAGCCAATGTATTTCAGTTATCTTGGTACTGATTTTTAAAGTTTTAGTTAATCATTTAAAGTCAACTGAGTCATGGACCTCCAGTAAAGATGAAGAGAAACAAAGCATCAAGGATGAGATTATATCTGTTTCCAGAAAATCCCCAGAGTATTCTGCATCATCTGGGTCTAATGTAAAGTTTATAACTATCAATGAACAAAGTCCTAATGCTTTGTCTTGGTGTGGAGGTGATGTGGATTCCTGAAGGTTTTTCCAGTAAGCTTGAGCAGGACTCATCAACCTGAAAAAAGGTTATCATATGGACCCAGTGACATACTTTATGCCTTTTGTGTTCAGGGTAAACCTTGCTTTAGTCCTTTCTGTCTGTCTGTCTGATAGTCATGTCTGACTCTTCATGACCCTTTTTGGAGGTTTTATTGGCAAGGATACTGGAATGGTTTGCTATTTCCTTCTCCAGTTCATTTTACAGATGAGGAAACTGAGGCAAATCAAGTTCAGCCACTTGCCCAGTGACTTGACACAAGTAGTAAGTATCTGAGGGTAGATTTTAACTCAGGTCTTCCTGACTCCAGGCTGAGCACTGTATCCACTACACCACCTAGCTGCCCCAACTTATTCGAGGGTGGGGGAAAAAGGTATCACTAAAATGAATGCAGGCAGATACTTTTCTAGACCCCAAAAGCTCTTTAACATCTTTTTCCTAAGTTACAGAAGATTTAAGACTTGCATCATTGGTGAGAGTGGTCACAAGATCTTTAGAGCTTTTTTATATTTTGCTTTATCTTTATTGATATCTTTTATTTTTTACATAACAAGGTTTTTGAAGTATTTTGCTTTATTTTTAATTTTTATATCACCTTCATTTCTAAACATTAGATTATAAAAATAAATATCAAACATGTAATAACATCAGCAAGTTGCAGACTAGCTAGAGTATGTGATGAAGGTCCCTGTGAAGCATGATGTGTTGGTGAAAATATGGAATTGAAGCTGTCATGCAGCAAGACAATGGAAGTCTTTTATCCTTAGCAATTATAAGGACTGGCTGTAGAGGTTTTCCTATGTAAGACTATGTCAATACAATCCTGTTTAATAGAAATTATTGGGCCTTTGGCTAGGATTCAGCTTTATACCTATAGCTCATGTACTATTAGCTTAATTGTGCCTTTTTGCTTTTGTGTGAGTTATGTAAGTTTTTTATGGGTTCTATCTATGAGACTAATTCTCTCGGTAGAGGGGTCATGTCCTGTCTATGAATGTCCCATGTGGAGAAGGAGGTTTCTGAAGAGGCCCATTAGTCTTATCTGTTCATGGTTTTGAGGAGTACACTGAAAGAATGGAGTGGGGTGCTATCATTCATGATTCAACTGTGAAAAGAATTGGTCCCAATGCTCAACTGGATAGCAGCTACCTGATTAACCTTTTAATTAGTAATTAAATTTATTAAATTAATTAATTAAAAACATTTTACTTCTCATTATGAAGGTATCAGAGTAGGGGAAATTAGTGCCTAATAAATAGGAAGTTACTTGGAAGGTGTCTCTAACAACTTCCTGTAGTCATTCACATTTAACTCATCTGACATTTGAAAAATTTAGCCTAACATTTAGAGGAGAACTTTTGATGTTCTGTGATTCTGTGAATCTGAAATTGCTCACTGCCACCTATGCTTATCTCCTTTTCACCAATATTCCAACTATCTTTTCAATAATTAAAATATAACAGGACTACATCTAAGGCACATTCCCTTATCAACAACTTTGGATAACAAATAATGTTCTTATGTGTGCTGAACATTTTTTGGGGGAAAGGCTGTCCTATGTATCAGTACATTGTACATAGCAGTTACTTAATAAATACATATTTTAAATGAATGAATGAAACTCAAGATGACTTTTATAGAACATAGGCAACATTATAAAGAAATTCTAAGAGAATACTAGGGATAAGTAGGGCAAATGTATCTAGGTATGAGTTTTCTTGGTGTCTGGAATAGCTGCATAACTATATGTGTCTTCTGGGTCTAATGAAATTAGATAGCAATCAACAGGTTAAAAAAATTGGATATGTACCTCAAGTAAACTCTAAATTATATACCAGTATATTCTATACACCCTTATCTTAATGGGCTTGCAAAATCAAGATGAAAATCCTTCCACAAAAAAAAAACACTGTATGCATAAATATTATTGTGACCAATTGCTTTGCCAATGTCTGCTTAAAAGTTGGCCATACAATTGAAATAGTTTCTTAGGGGGGAAATATATATATACACACACACATATATATACACATACATTCACATATATATAAACATATATATATATATATATTTCCTGTTGGAAGCTATTTACATTAATTGAAATTAGACCTTCGCTTATTATAAATTTCACTGCCTGTGATACCTTATTGAAATACTCATCTCTCCCACTATCTCATCCCTATATTACTTTACAAGTAAAGAAAACTCTTTTTTGCATTACTTCTTAATATCTCTCCTATACTTAAATACCAATGTATCATCATTTTCCTTTTCTTCCTAGCTCATTCACTCACTTGATTGCTCCTCATCTCCCTCATCTTTACTTTCTTCCTTTCCACCCTTCCTGTCTATCCTTTTTATCCTTTACTTTCTTCTTTAAAAAAAAAAAAAACTTAACACAACATTTCCAGTCATTTCTGAGGTCTTTTTTTTTTACTCAGAATTTTAAGCTCCTTTACTTACATAAATTGAATTTGTGAACCAACTATAATGTTTCAATTAGTAGTGTTTCTATCCATGAAGCTTCTAGTAAGAAAAAAAAGCTTGACTTGTTTTGGTTGTTGAACTTGTTTTATTTTTCCCTATTCTATTCTAAACAGTATCATTTAATTACTCCATTTGGGCATTTTTTTAGCCACATTTACAATATATTGAAAAAAGTCTTATTTTACATAATTTGGCACTGGGCTCAAAAAATTTTGAAATGCTCTTTGATTATCTTTCATGAAGTTATACTTAAATATTAAGCACATCTTTGTCAAATATTGGCAACTCAATCATAGTGGTTCATATTTTGGTTCAGATAGAAGTGAGTGTGACACTGGGGGTTTGGAGCTACTTATATATTTATTAGGTTATATATTATTATATATTATTAGGTTGTTTTGCTTGAATGTCTCTGAAAAGAAAAAGAGGGCCCTCATCCCACAGAAAATGAAAATTGGTATAGCCCCAGAAGAAAGTGACATAAGTATCCATGTTTCTCTTTCCTCTAAAAAACATAGTGAGAGGTACTTGAAGGTAAAGCCATACCTCAAAAGGAGAGTAATTTGGTAGGAAAATTCTGTCCTTGTGAAATGAATGAAGAGTGAGTCTCCTCATGACATTGAGATAATTCTGCGCATCCAGAGTGCTTGACAACTCATCTTTCCTTGCTCACCATCTTCACCTGGTAGTTATAGCTAAGAATTTGAGGGCTATCTTTTTTTTTCTTTTAAAAAATAATCACTTTCATTTTTAAAGTTTATAATTTGTTTGTATAATGATGAGTGATATACATTTCATTGGATTTGAGTTTTGACATTTAATGCTGTCTTAATATACCTTATGGTAATTATTGTGTCTGTCTTTAAATTCTCTCTTAATTCTGAATCACTACATATAAATCTTCTCAAGTTTCTCTATTTTCACATTAATTATTATTTATAGCACAATCATATTTATAGATCTAATTTTGTTGAGAGAATCACCAATTGTTGGGTAAAAGGTTTTTTTTCTCCCACTTTTTGCTTTTACAAAGAGCTCTATTATAAATATTTTTGCACATATGGATCTTTTGTTTGTCAATACTTTCTTCATAATATAAATTCAAAAGTAGGACCAATGGGTCAAAAAATATGAAGAATTTAATTAAATTTTCTTGCATGGTTCTAAGTTGCTTTATAAAATAGGAGAATTAATCAATACCTCCATAGCAATTAATTAACATAAATGTTTTCCCATAGTCCCTCCCCCATCATTGTTTTTTTTTAATCTTCTGTCATCTTTGCAAAATTGCTGGGTATATATTGATACCTCAAAGTGTTTTAACTTACATTTATGACCACCAGTCATTTTGAAAATTTTTTCAGATGACTTGATAGGTTACATTGTTTTTTTTTCTTGAAAATTAATCATAACTTTTGATAAATAATCCTTTAGGGAAAATTTCTAAATTCTATAAATTTAATTCAATTCCTTTCATATTTTGATAACTGCCTCATTGGAGATATTTAATGCAAAGTTTTTTTTTTCAGTCTAAGTATTTTGCTCTTTTCTAGCTACATAGGTTTTGTTTACACAAAACATTTTAATGATATAACATTGCCATTTAAAAAGTATTGCCTCTTATCCCCACTCCTCATTAACAATATTTTCATCTATCCATAGTTGTCAGAAATATCACTTTCTCTTCTGTGACTATTTCATAGTATGATTTAAAAAAAAAATAGTCAGGGCTTGGGGGGTGGAACCAAGATGGAGGAGTAAAGGCAGGGACTTGCTTGAGCTATCCCCAAAACCCCTCCAAATACCTGTAAAAAATGACTCTAAACAAATTCTAGAGCAGCAGAACTCAAAAAAAGGCAGAGTGAAACAAATTTCCAGCCCAAGACAACCTGGAAGGTGGACAGGAAAGGTCTGTTGCACCAGGCTCAGAGAAGAGTACAGTACAGCACAGGCCATGTCAGGATAGGCCAGACAACAGCAAACCCAGAGAATGCCTCAAGGGACTGAATCCCAGGCAGCACTGGCAGTTTCCTGACTTCTCAATGCACAAGCTCCAAAGACAACTTAGAAGGTCAGTAGGAAAGCTCTGTTGGACCTGGGTGAGAGAGGAGTATGGTTCAGCCTCAGCCCCAGCACAGCCCCGAGGCAGTGGCAACAGCAGCTGAGATAGTGGTGGCAATGCCAGCAGCTGCTTCTGGAGCTCTCAAACCACAGACAGAAAGGAGATCGAACAATTGATTAGAAATGGATTACAGGGGTCTCTTTGCTGGCACTGAGGCAGGATTCTGTTGCTTTGGACATACTTGGATCTGAGTAGCAGTACTGGGTGACATTTCTGGGGTGAGGAGGAGCACTGGCATATTAGAGCTTGTGGTAGCAGTGGAGAGGGAATCCTCACAGCTCCAGGGAAGAAAAGAGTGCTTGTGGTCACTCACAGACCAGAGTACAGGCCAGGAGAGAAGTAAACACCTCTCCTTATATCATACCACCTTGGAATTACTGAAAACCTATAGGTCCCTAGAAGTATCTCTGAAAGTAGCTGCACAAAACCCCTAAAGCTTGCGACAGTGTGCCTTCCATTCTGGAAGCAAAGCCCTACTTTAGCAAAGAAATAAACAACAGGCTGGGAAAATGAGCAAACAACAGAAAAAATATTCTGATCATAGAAAGTTATTATGACAATGAAGTTCAAAACATACACTCAGAAGAAGACAACAAAATCTAAACTCCTATATCCAAAGCCTCCAAGAAAAATATTAATTGCTATCAGGCCATGGAAGAGCTCAAAATTTTTTTTTTTGAAAATCAAATAAGAGAAGTAGAGAAAAATGGGAAGAGAAATGAGATTGATGCAAGAAAATCATGAAAAATGAGTCAACAGCTTGCTAAAAGAGACCCAAAAAATACTGAAGAAAATAACACCTTAAAAAATAGAGTAGACCAAATGGCAAAAGAGGTCCAAAAAACCAATGAGGAGAAGAATGCTTTAAAAAGCATAATTGTCCAAAAGGAAAAGGAGGTTCAAAATCTCACTGTAGAAAATAATTCCTCTCTCTCTCTCTTTGTTTGTTTGTTTGTTTTTGCTGAGGCAATTGGGGTCAAGTGACTTGCCCAGAGTCACACAGCTAGTAAGTGTTGAGTGTTATGTGTCTGAGACCAGATTTGAACTCAGGTCATCCTGACTCCAGGGCCAGTGCTCTGTACCACCTAGCTGCCCCAAGAAAATAATTCCTTAAAAATTAGAATGGAGCAAATGGAAGTTAATGAATCTATGAGAAATCAAGAAATTTTAAAACAAAACCAAAAGAATGAAAAATAGAAGACAATGTGAAATAGCTGATTGAAAAAACTGCTTACTTGGAAAATAGATCCAGGAGAGATCATTTAAAAATGACTGGACTACCTGAAATCCATAATCAAAAAACAAGCCTAGACATCATCTTTCAAGAAATTACCAAGGAAAATTGCCCTAATATTCTAGAACTAGAGGGTAAAATAGAAATTAAAAGAATCCACCGATCTCCTCCTGAAAGAGACCCCAAAAGGAAAACTCCTTGGAATATTATAGCCAAATTCCAGAGTTCCCAGGTCAAGGAGAAAAATACTGCAAGTAGCCAGAAAGAAACAATTTAAGTATTGCAGAGCCACAATCAGGATAATACAAGATTTAGCATCTTCTACACTAAGGGATCTGAGGACTTAGAATAAGATATTCCAGGAGTCAAAGGGGATAAAATTAAAACCAAGAATCACCTATCCAGCAAAACTGAGTGCAATCAATGAAGGGGGAAAATTGATATTCAATGATGTAAAGAAATTTAATGCATTCTTTTGAAAAAAAACAGAGCTAAATAGAAAAACTGACTTTCAAATACAAGACTCAAGAGAAGCATGAAAAGGTAAACAGAAAAGAGAAATCATAAGGGACTTATTAAAGTTCAGCTGTTTACATTCCAACATGGAAAGATACGTGTAACTCATGAGACCTTTTACATTATTAAGGTAATTGGAAGGAATATATTTAGACAGAGGGCACACAGTGAGTTGACTATGAAGGGATGATATCTAAAAAGAAAAATTAAGGGGTGAGAGAAGAATGTACTGGGAGAAGGAGAAAGGAAGAGGTAGAATGGGGTAAATTATCTCACATAAAAGAGGCAAGAAAAAGCTTTTCCAATGGAGAGAAAGAGGGGGAAGATAAGGGGGAATGAGTGAACTTTACTCTCATCAGAATTGGCTCAAAGAGGGAATAACATACACACTCAATTGGGTATGGAAATCTATCTTACCCCACAGGAAAGTAGGGGGGGAAGGGCATAAAAGGCAGGGGGCTGATAGAAGGGAGGGCAGATTGGGAGAGGAGGTAATCAGAAGCAAACACTTTTGAAGAGGGACAGGGTCAAAAGAGAGAATAGAATAAACAGCAGATGGGATAGGATGAAGGGAAATATAATTAGTCTTTCGCAACATGAATATTATGGAAGTGTTTTGCATGCCTACACATGTTTAACCTATATTGAATTGCTTGCCTTCTCAATGAAGGTGGATAGGGAAGAAGGAAGGGAAAGAATTTGGAACTTAAAGTTTTAAAAATGAATGTTAAACATTGTTTTTACATGTAATTGGAGGGGCAGTTAGGTGGTGCAGTGGATAGAGCACTGGCACTGAAGTCAGGAGGACCTGAGTTCAAATATGGCCTCAGACCAAACACTTGACACTCACTAGCTGTGTGACCCTGGGCAAATCACTTAACCCCAATTGCCTAAAAATTAAAAAAAAATTAAAAATTAAAAAAATTACAAGTAACTGGGAAATAAGATAGGTAATGGGGTATAGAAATGTGTCTTACCCTACAGGATAATCGAAATGAAGGGAATAAGACATGGGACAGGGTGATACAAAGGAGGGCAGATCGGGACAGGATGAAGAGGGACAATAGAATAAACAGAGGGGGAAATAGGATTGAGTAAAATATAGGCAGCAATAGTTACTGTGAAAAAGATTTAAGAGCAAGTTTGTCTGATAAAAGTTTCATTTCTCAAACATATAGAAAACTGAGTGAAATTTATAAAAATAAAAGTCATTCCCCAATTGATCAAAAGATATAATCAGTTTTTACATGAAGTAATTAAAGCTATATATAGCCATATGAAAAAATATTCTAACTCACTATTGATTGGAGAAATGTAAGTTAAAACAAATCTGAGGTATTCTCGTACCTATTAGATTATATATACTAGGGCAGAAAAGGTAAATGACAAATGTTGGAGGGTATGTGGGAAAAATGAGACATTAATGTGCTATTGTCAGAGTTGTGAATTGATTAAACCATTCTATAGAGCAATTTGGAACTATGTCCAAAGGACCATAAAATCATGCATACCCTCTGACATAGCAATACCATTACTAGGTCTGTATCTTAAAAGAGATAAGAAACAAAAAGGAAAAGGACCTATATGTACAAAAATATTTATAGCAGCTCTTTTCTGGAAGTAGAATTAGATATTGAGGCAACACACATCAATTAGGAAATGTCTGAATAAGTTGTGGTATGTAATTCTGATGGAATATTATTGTACTACTATTGTATTATAGGAAATGATGACCAGGATGCTCTCAGAAAAAACCTAGAAAGACCTACATGGGTTGATGCAAAGTGAAATACTGTGTACAAAGTAACAACAATATTCTAGGATGATCAGCTGTGAATGACTTAGCAACTCTCAACAATACAATGATCCATGACAACTCTGAAGGACTTAGGATGAAAAATGCTATTCATCCCCAGAGAAAGAACTGATGGTGTCTGAACACAGATTGAAGCAACTTTTTTTTCACTTTATTTTTCTTGAGCTTTTTTTTGGCTATGTTTTCTTTTGCAACATGACTATTATGGATATGTTTTGCATGACTACACACATATGACCTGAATGGAATTGCTTGCCTTCTCAATAGGGATGGGAAGTGGGGAGTGGGGGGTGGGGGGGAAAGTTTGGAACTCAAAGTTCTAGAAAAAAATGTTAAAAAAATAAAACTAAATTTTTTAAAAAGTCAGGGCTTTTAGCCACCTATACTTTATTATGGTATAGAAGTATTTTAAATAAAAGATTAGACTGAGAAATTCAACTTTGTCTAAATGGCTATTCAGCTTTCTCCATTGAATGTTAACTGCTCAAAGGTAAGAATGATTTCATTTTTGTTTTTATATTTCTAGCATTTAGCACAGTGCCTTTCATATGGTATGTATTTAAAAACTACATTACATTAATTAAAGAATGAATAAAGATGATTGTCTACAGTAGATTGTGTTACTGACTATATGGAACACTAGACTGCTGTATGCATTTGCTTTTAGGTCATATAAATTTAACCTCTTCTATTCATTTGCTTATAAAAGTTTTTTTTTAATCATGTTCTAGGTAAATTTGATCATTATTGTGTAAAAGAATTTGTGATCTTATAATGTCCTATGCTGTCTTTTGTACTTTTTGGATTATTTTTCTTCACCTAATTTTTTTTCTCCATGTATTTAAAAATATTTTGTCTAAAACATTTTGTGTAAAATATTGATTTCTCCTTACTTTTTTGTTGTCTTATTACACACAAAAAGTTGGCTTGGCTTGGGGCTTTTTTATTTCAGTAAAGAAGGTTATTGAGTAATGACCTGGTTAAACATAGATTATTCCTGCTTTGGAAAAATACCTGCAGCAGTGGTGTTAGCTATACCATTGGGTGTTGTTTTGTTTATTGAAGCTAATTTTAAAGAAACATTTTAAAAATTGTATTAAGGATTCACCTTTATTAATATTATTACAAATAAGAAAGTGCATTGCTATCTTTAAGAAATTTATGCTTTTCTGAAAATACCTACTGATCCCATCAAAACACAGCTGACTAAAAGAGAAAATATTTGTCACATAGCTTAATTATAGGAATGTACATGCACACAAACATTAGCTTCTTAATGATGACTTAATTAACCACAAATAGAGTAGAGTTGTAGCTCACTTCAACTGACAAATGTTACTGAAAGTTGTATGTAAATCAATTTTGGGAGGAAAATGAATACCATTTAAAATTTATAACAGAAACCTTGTTCATAAAATGAAGATTCTTTTAGCAATGCAAATGTATCCTATTAAACTATTTTTAAAAGTTCTGATTTCCATATATTGAGTTTTAAGGGAGACATAACCACAATCCTTAATGATAACTGAAATTTGTATACCACTTTAAGTTTGTAATGTGCTTTACAGACCTTAAAGCCCTTCATCAGTACAAAAATACTGTGAAGTAGATATATTTTTTTTATCTTGATTTTTCAGGTAAGTAAACAGGCTCAGATTAACCTGTTTAGTATCCCCGGCTTTCAGCCCAGGTCTTTCTGACTCTTGGACCAGCCATCTGTCTAAGGTTTCATACACTGATTCTCATGTGTGTTCCAGTACATAAAAGAATTTTGACTTAATTTATTCTTCTCTTTCTTGAAAGCAAAATAAATTGTTACATGGAAATTTAGAAACTGTTGACATACAGAAATTTGCTTTGGCAAAAGAAAAAAAAAATACTTCTAACTCCTTAATACTGAAAAGATTAAAATGACCTGTGGGGAAAAGGGCAGTTGATGGCTTTAAAGTATCATTTCTTATAGTTTTTATGTCTAAATAATATACTTATTTTAAAAATGAGTCATTATTAATATAAGTGATAATAGGTCCAATGAAATGACTATTTTCTTCATTTAAACATTAAAGTCTACCACAGATACCTTTTACAATTTGAAATAATCCAACAAAATACCTAGTGGCAATCATTTTATCCATTGTAAGAACCCAAGTCATTACTGTAGTGACTTAAAGAGCCAAACATTGTCCTGACTTCACAAAGTCCCCATGATTTTTTTCCCCACTTAAAAATATTTTATTTTTTTCAATTACATGTAGAAATAGTTTTCAACATTCACTTTTATAAGATTTTGAGTTCCAATTTTTTTCTCCCTCCCTCACTCTCCTGCCCCTCCCTAAGACAGCAAGCAATCTGACATAGGCTATACATGTACAATCATATTAAACATATTTCCACATTAGTCATGTTGTGAAGAAGAATCAGAACAAAAGGGAAAAACCATGTGAAAGAAAAAAAAGAGAGAGAAAATAGTATGCTTATATCTGCATTCAGACTCCATAGTTCTTTCTTTGAATGTAGATTGCATTTTCCATCATGAGTTTTTTGGAATTATCTTACATCACTGTATTGATGAGAAGAGCTAAGTCTATCAAAATTGATCACCACACAATGTTGCTGTTACTGTGAATAATGTGCTCCTGGTTCTGCTCACTTCATTCAGCATCAGTTCATGTAAGTCTTTCCAGGTTTTTCTGAAATCCACATGCTCATCATTTCTTATAGCACAAGTCTTGGCCACTACAAAAAGAGCTGCTTTACATAATTTTGTACATGTGCGTCCTTTTCCCTTTTGTATGATCTCTTTGGGATACAGACCTAGTAGTGGTATTTCTAGATCAAAGGGTATGTAGTTTTGTAGCCTTTTGGGCATAGTTCCAAATTGCTCTCCAGAATGGTTGGATCAGTTCACAACTCCACCAACAATGCATTATTGTTTCAATTTCCTCACATCTCCAACATTTATCATTTTCCCTTTTTCGTCATATTAGCCGATCTAATAGGTGTGAGGTGGTACTTTAGAGTTGTTTTAATTTGTATATCTCTAATCAATAGTGATTTAGAGCATTTTTTTTCACATGGCTATAGATAGCTTTAATTTCTTCAACTAAAAACTACCTGTTCATATCCTTTGACAATTTATCAATCAGGGAATGACTTAATGTGTGTGTGTGTATGTATGTATGTATGTATTCATGTATGTATGTATGTTCTGGGAATCCATAACATTATACACAGCACACAGACAACACTCTACAGAGCCTACATATGAATGTTCCATGCAGGATACTTTGGACTAAATTTATACTACTCTTGCTATATAGAGTTTTGCATCTTAAATTTAATTTAATTTTTCTTTAGTTGGGGACAAAAATACTACCCTCCCTTTTCCCCTTCATTCATCCATTTATTCATTTGTTTGTTTGTTTGTTTATTTTAACAATTAGCCTTGCACACAGGGGTCACTGAAAAAATTCACCAAAGAAAATTTATACTTACATTTTATATTTTTATATTTTGAGCCAAATTTTAGTACAGCTTTCCTGTTATTTGCAATATGATTTCTTTTTTATTTTGTCTTCTTTTTTGAAGATACTTAGTTTTGAATATTTTCTTGTATGATGCCTGAATTTATTTTTCCAGGTTTTTGAGATAATTCCATTTTACTTTTTTTTCTTTTGTGCTTATCTAATAATCAGAACTGCAGCTGGACCTAAAGGAGCTAAGGATATTCTTCCTATATCCATGAACAAGGAGAAGGTTTAGTTTTGAAAGAACCTACATATCTAAATGAAAGACTAGATTTTTTTTTGTTTATCTTATATTCTTACATTCTTATTTCTTTATGCCCTCCCCAGATACCTAGTGAAAATTACTTAAAACTTAGTTTGGGTTCATGTTGAGGCACTGTCTAAACAGTGGAATAGAAAGGTATTCAACATACAACATAAATCAGATATGGGGCAGCTATTCATTTCTACACATACACAGAAAGAAAAACAAATACTTAGCAAAAAAGCATACCTTGACAAATGACTTAAAACGTGAAACCAGGGACTTATATCAACTGCTATACTGTCCCAGGAAATTGTCTTAAGCTTCAGAACATAAAGCAATTTTTAAGACTGCTAAATTGACATTTTATATTTTCCCTTGGTTCTACATTATTAAACAATTCCTTCCAACTTCACATAAGCCAGGCTATGGGTTGAGCTCTTCAACATATCAGTAGTTTTCTGGTTCAATGTATAAATTTCTCCTGATGTGAATCAAGTCTGACAAAGTGACTCAAGATCTTCAGACATCTAGACGTAAGAAGATTGCCACAAAGTCTGGTCAGGTCCATGTTATAATCACTGTTTGAGCATCTGTAGTCAGGAAAGAAATGAAAGAAAAACAGCAGCCAGAGAACAAGAGCTCAGGCTCAGCCTCACCTAAACTCACGTATGTCACATGTGCTTTAGCTGTGATATCTCTCTCTCTCCTTCTCTCTCTCTCTCTCTCTCTCTCTCTCTCTCTCTCTCTGTCTCCATATATTCTATATATATAGATGGATAGATAGATGAATAAATAGATACATATACATAGGTGTGTGTGTGTGTGTATACAGTTTTTATTTCTTCTCGAGTAAGGAGAGGCTGGAAGACTCCTACAATTCTTTTTTTTAATTTATTAATTTATTTTTAGTTTTCAGCATTCACTTCCATGACCTTTTGACTTTTAAATTTTCTCCCCTTCCCTCCCCATCTCCCTCCCAAAAGCTTGCAATCTGATATAGCTCTACATATACATTTCTATTAAACACATTTTCACATTAGTCATGCTGTAAAGAAAAATTAGAACCAATAAGAAGAACCACAAGAAAGAAGAAACAAAACAAAACAGCAGAAAAAGAAAGAACAAATAGTATGCTTCAATCTGTATTCGGACTCCATAGTTCTTTCTCTGGATATGGATGGCATTTTCTATCATGAGTCTTTTGGAGATGTCTTAGATCCTTGGCATTGCTGAGAAGAGCTAAGTCTATAAAAGTTAGTCATTGCACAATGTTGTCCTGATTCTGTTCACTTCACTCAGCATCAGTTCACATAAGCTTTTCAAGTTTTTTCTGAAATCCACCTGTTCATCATTTCTTTTAGCACAATAGTATTCCATTACATTCATATACCACAACTTGTTTAGCCATTCCCCAATTAATGGGCATCCTCTCAATTTCCAATTCTTTGCCAACACACAAAGAGCTGCTATAAATATTTTTGTACATGTGGGTCCTTTTACCATGTGTATGATTTCTTTGGGATATAGCCCTAGAAGTACTATTGCTGGGTCAAAGGGTATGCACATTTTGATAGCCCTTTGGGCATAGTTCCAAATTGCTCTCCAGAATCGTTGGATCATTTCACAAGTCCACCAACAATGCATTAGTGTTCCAATTTTCCCACATCTTCTCCAACATTTATCACTGTCCTGTTTTGTCATGTTAGCCAATCTGATGGGTGTGCTGTGGTACTTCAGTGTCATTTTGATTCGCATTTCCCTAATCAATAGTGATTTATAGCATTTTTTCATGACTATAGGTAGCTTCAATTTTTTCATCTGAAAACTAGCTATTCATATCCTTTGACCATTTATCAATTGGGGATTGACTTGAATTCTTATAAATTTGACTTAGTTCTCTATATAGTTTAGAAATGAGGCCTTTATCAGCAACACTAGTTGCAAAAATTCTTTCCCAGTTTTCTGCTTCCCTCCTAATCTTGGTTGCTTTGACTTTGTTTATGCAAAAACTTTTCAATTTAATGTAATCAAAATTATCCATTTTGCATTTCATAATATTATCTATTCCTTCTTTGGTCATAAATTCTTCCACTCTCCATAAATCTGACATGTAAACTATTCCTTGCTTTCTCAGTTTGCTTATGACTCCTACAATTCTTGATGGAGAGTGGAGTAGTCATTACTTTTTGAAGGTCCATGGAATCTGCATCTCTTCTAGCTCAGTTCTTATTATTTTATGATGTAGCTTTGATACTGTCTCTCCTCACTTTTTTAAAAAAAAATTTGTCTCTCCCCTTCACATCAGCTGTCATGTGGCAGAAGATGAAGAGATGATGCTGAGTTCATTGTATAATCACAATATTAAAAGTGCTTCAAAGGTGAGCACATCTTTCCCAGGAGGTGGCCAGGCCAACTTAGTACATTCCAAAAGGGATACAATATTTATTTCACTTGGTTTTTGTTTATTTTTGCTTTGTTTTATTGCTAATTCTTTTGTACCTGAAAAATGATTTGTTATTGCTACTGCTGAGGAATATACTTAGCAATATATTTTAATAAGTTAATGCTTATGTTCATGTGCTACTGACTTTGCCAAGTTAGATACTAATTATTGATATCTGAGTGTAGGTATGACAACTGTCTTTGTATGAGACTGAGTGTCATTCATAGTGCCTCTAAAAGATACAAGTGCTTTACCTTTGTGTTTGCTATGTGTTAATCTCATGTAACTAATGTCTGTTGTTTAGCTTATCTTTATTGGTTTTATGAATATAGTCATCATGTGTTTAAGGTGTTAAAAGACCTTGAGGTTAACATGAGTGAACTATATTGCTGCTCTTCTACTTAAAATGGTGACATGAATATTCCTAGAAGAGCCCAAGTCTCCTGACAAACATCCTGAGAAAGATCTAAAAGGGTTAGAAACTGGCTAAAATAATGATGATGAAAACCAAAGAGAAATATCAATAAGCTCCTTCATTCAGCCCAAGCCTGCATAAGAAGATAGCCAGAAGACTGCAGGAACTTGAAGCAAGGACATGGAGTTGGGGTGCAAATGGAGTCAGAGTGTAGAAGTTGGCATGAGCTTCAATAAACAATCTTGGGAGTCCATAGAATTAAGATTCTATGGACTAGCCCATTAGCACTACAGCAAGGAAAGGGCCAGCTCCTGTATTCTACAAGGGATATAACACTAAATTAATTTGTTTGTTTGTTTGTTTTTTTGTTGTTGTTGTTTCTGTTTTGTTTTGTTTTTGTTTCTCAAGTTTTTGTATAAGGAGAAAAAGCTAGGTATTGTGCAAATGTCTTAGACTGTTCAAGACCTCTGAAGTCAGTGCTTTCATCTCAGCTTTGGCAGGTTATAAGACCAACACAACAACTGAGTAGCCGGGGCAACCCACACACCAAGTTGAATTGGTATTCTGGTCAAGAAGGTCTGAGACTAATAAAATTTCTGGTTAGGGTTAGTCAGGCCTAAAGCTAAGGACAGAGTCAACTTTCAGTCAAAGAATGCTTGAAGGTTCTCTATTCTATTGAAGGTCTGTTTTGCCTCTGTAGGATTTTACTCAGGTTTATAAGATAAGTTCTTTTTATCTTTGATAACATTCTACTCCAAGATTCTTCTGCTTTATTATAGTTGTAGATTTAACTTTTGAGATTCTGACTTGGAAGATATACAAGAGAAAGGCAAAAAAATTTGGTCAAAGCCAGTATTCACATTGAGTTACTAGGAGATCTAAGTAGGTGACGGGGATTGCAACAGAGTAGCCCTAGTCACATTCATCATTACAGGGGCATTCAGATCATAGATTATATGGGACAAAGCATGGCCTTCATACCCCATCTAAGAATGTGGAAAGAAGAGCCTTAGCTATGGTACAAAATGACAAACCAGGAATAAGTAAATAAAGGAAAACTCCCAATACTATAAAAAATTATGGTTTGGGAAGTAAAAATGTAAAGCTAAAATAAGAAAGTAACTCCAGAATAACTGTGTGTAGAGCAAGAAAAAAAAAAGAGCTCTTGGGGTGGGAGTGGGGATGGTAGGATAATAAACAACTTAGAACTTAGAACAGAAGTTGGAAAAATGATCCAAGTAAAGCACTCCCTGAAATGGAGTAAACAGAACACAATGTCTCCACATGGAATATTATAATAAAGTCAAAAGACTGAAAAATTGGAACTTAGAAGGGATTACTGTGAAAACAAATGATCTAGAAAAAATGGTGAGGAAAGATGGTCTCACTACAGCAGCCTCTTCCAAACTTTTTATCCCTCCTCAAACCTTCTATGGTTTTCCCTCCTCCCCAATCTCAACTAAGAATGTTGCCTCATATCTCAATGAAATAAAAAAAAAGATTCCATTTAGCAAGAGCTCCTTTTTCCTCATCTCACACCACCCAGATACTTTCTGCCACTAATTCCAGCTTCACTCCTATTTCACATAAAGAGGTGGCTTTTCTCCTTGCCAAAGCAAACTCAATCACATGCATGTGATCCCCATTATATTCTATCTCTCCTACAGCTGATTAATCTCTATCATCCCTATTCTCTCATTTATTTTCAATCTCTCCCTGCCTACTGACTGCTTCCCTACTGACTACACATGTCCATTACTCTTCCACCCTCAAAAACTCTCACGTAATCCATTCATCATTGTTAAATATTATCTCTTATCTTTCCTCCCTTTTGTAGCTGCAACATACATTGAAAATGCTATCCACAATTGGTGCCTTTTCTCAGTCTTCATCCTTCTTGACCTCTCTGCAGTCTTTGACATTGTTGATCACCCTCTTCTTGACAATATCCTCTTCCTAGTTTTTTTTTAATGAAACTACTCTCTCCTGCTTCTTTTCCTACTTATCTGAACACTCCTTCTAAGACTCCTTCACTGGATCTTCATACAGATCGCATCAGCTAACCGTGGGGATTCCACAGGTCTCTATCATGTAACCTCATTTATTCTCCCATTGTCCTATTTATTTAGCGATCTCAGCAGTTTACATGGATATACTTATCATCACTATAGTGATAATTCTCAAATCTATTTATCCAGTTCTTACCTCGTCACTGATATCCAGTGTTACATCTTCAATTGCCTATTAGATACTTCAAACTGGATGTCTTGTAAGTATCTTAAAGTGAACAAGTACCAAACTGAATTCATTATCTTTCCCCTAAAATCTACTCTTTCCAAACTTCTCTTTTATTTTTAAGAGAAACATCATTTTCCAGGCATGCAGTCTCATAACCTAGGTGTCATACTTGTCTCCTCACTCGCTCACTCCCATATCCAATCTGTTGCCAACACCTGCTGTTTTACCATTGCAGCATCCCTCACTTATACTCACTTGTCTCCTCTGACATTGCTATTACTCTGGTGCATGCCCTCATCACCTCACATCTGGACTATCACAATAGTCTGCTGATTGTTCTCTCTACCTCAAGTGTCTTTCTACTAAGGTCTTTCTTCCATTAAGCTATCAAAGTGATCTTCTTGAATTAAAAGTTTGATCATGTCACTCCTACTCATCCATTACTCTCCTGTTGTTTTCTGTGACTTCTAGGATCAAATATAAAATACTCTGATTTATATTTAGAGGCCTTCTTAACCTGCCCCACCCCATTTACGGTATTTTTATAACTTACATCCCTCAACATAGTAGCCTCCTTGTTGATCTTTGCACAAGATATTCCATCTCCTGACTTTAGGAATTTTCATTGGCAGTCCCCCCCATTCCTAAAATGTTCTTGTTTTTCATCTCCACCTCCTGGTTTCCTATATTCCTTCAAGCCCCAGATAAAAGTTCACTTTCTTAAGGAAGCCTTTCCTAATCTTTCTTAATTCCAATCCCTTCTTTTGGGTGAGTATTTCCAAAATATTCTGTATGTAGCTGGTTTGGTAGTACAGCAAATACATTGTTGGATTTGGACTCAGGAAGACCTGAGTTTACTAGGTATATGTCCCCGGGCAAAACAATTAACCTCTCTGCACCTACCTCACCAGATTGTTCTGAGGATCAAATTCGTTAACAAACGTAAAATGCTTTTTAAAACTTAAAGTGTTTGATAACAATATAGGTAAGTAAAATTAGGCAATAGAGAATGGCTGTAAGAAGATGAAGTACATTCTAATAGGGAAAGAAAAGATAAGGGTCTCTTTAGAATCTCACTGTTTGCATGTGTCACAGAGGGCATAAAGAGACAAATGTAGGGCATGAGAGTGGTTTTGTTCTGCTTTACTGAATTTAGGAGAGAAAGGAAAAAAGAAGGGAAAAGTTATACACTAAGGAAGTAATAAAGAAAAAGTCAGGAGGCACTTACTATTTCTCAAAATTGTGGTAAACTAGCATGAGAGTAAATTGAGGGAAGAGGTGAGGAAGAATAGGATTTTTTGAAATTCATTTATCTCAATCATGCAAAAGAGAGTTGAATAGTATAAAAAAGCATATTTAGTATAAAAAGACAACAATATTAAAAACAGATAAAATGCAATATTTTGAGGATTGAAAAGAAGTTCATATTCATTACCTCAACTGATGCCACAACATCCTGTGAAATAAATGTTATTGTTTATCTCCATTTTACAAATACAGAGATTAAGGCTGAGAAGCTAAATAATTCGTCCTGGCTGATACATCCAGAAAAATATTGGTGAGAGGAATTGATCTCAGCACTGCTTGATATCATGTTCAGTGTTCTATTTTCTATGTTATCTACCTAACATTAACTTTAGTAGGGAAACAAGGAGAGATAATCAGAGGAAAGAAGAGAATGTCAGAAGAATGTCAGCATTGGGGATCAAATGATCACAGCAAGATAAACTTTAGGTTTGGAGTTGCAGAGGGAAGATATAAAATGGAGGGAGAGAAAAAAATGTCAACACTATTTATCAGGGTCTGTAATAGGTGAAGAGAAGAAGAGTAGGATCAGATCACTAGAACTTTAGATTACTAGCATTCATTTCATTCATTTCTTTCTCCACCATCTTATGAAAACGATAATGGAAAAGCAAAAATTATAAGAGGATATATATCCTCTTATAATCAGACATATAAATATGTGTGAATGTGAATAGTATGAACTCCCCCATAAAATGAACAAGGGCATCAAAATGTATTAGTAAGCATAATATAACAACATTTGGATTATAAGAAGCATACTAAAATATAAAAATCCCTACAGAATTAAAAAATAAAAGGTTGGAGTAGCATTTATTATGGTTCAGATGAAGTAGAATATGGCAATTATGATCTCAGACAAGGCAATAGTAAAATAAATATTTGACTAAAAATGATAATCAGAAAAAATGTAATATGTAAAGTCTCTCTCTCTCTCTCTCTCTCTCTCTCTCTCTCTCTCTCTCTCTCTCTTTTTACCTCCATACCCACATCTCTCACATACATTGCTTACATACATGAATACACATATGTACACATACACTTACACACCAAATGGCAGAGCACCTATGTGCATAAAGATCAAGCTAATCAGATTACATGGAGAAAAAAAGGCAGCAAATCCAAAAGTTGTTTGCTTGATGTGCCCCTTTTCAGACCAAATGAATATAATAAAAATATAAAAAGAAAGAAGCTTAGCACCTGAATAGAATTTGAAATATTAAATATGATATTCCTCTGGCAATTACTGAATGAAAATGTAAAAGATTGAACATATTTCTTAGCTGTGCCTGAAATATAAATGACCATATATATATTAGGGCATAATAGATTTACAAACATATGAAGAAAATATGTATAGTAAACAAAATTTAAATCAATAACATCAGAACATTATGATAAATGGATATTTGAAAAAATCATTCAACCTTAGAGATTGAATAATTCGATGCCAAAAAGAGATCAAAAACAAATAATTAACATAACAGATAAAATTATTAGTGAAAATAAGAACAATGAAGCAACATATGAAAACCCTAGAGATACGGTCAAAATGTTCTGTAGAGCAAAATTTAAGCTTTCAGATATGGCTAACATATGAAGCTATTTTGCTGGACTACCCATTTGTACAAGAGAATTCAGCAGTAGTGAGAAATAGAAATTGATATTTATTTCTATGTGCATCTTTTCCTTTTCAGGAATCTCACCTTCTTCACATAATACTTATCCCAATCCCACTAGGTCTGTAGATGAGTGCTACACTCAGGTGTGCCTTTTTCTACATCTTAGTAGTCCTGATGTTAACAGTGAAAAAAAAATTTCCGGAAAAAATATATTAAATGGTCCTTAAACTAATTTTAATTTTTAAAAAATTGCATTGTTTTCTTTCCTTTAAGAGAATGGAATATGGTCTAAGGAAACAAGAAAAGTCATATTTATATACACACAAATATATATATGTACATACATACACATATGTATATAATTATTTGTCTATATATACATATATGCCTACAAATAAATATATGTTTTTGCCAGAGAAGAGATTTGTTTTGTGTCAATGTTCATGTTTGAATACATATGCAACCTGAATGTATTTTTAAAATATTATTTTAAATTTATGTCCATTTCAATCAACTTTGAGTTATAATTTAAACTATTACAAATAGTATTTTTGTTGTGAAGCTACATCAGGCCTGTGGAGGAGGAGGAAATGAAGGAAAACTTTTGACATCATGCCAAGTTAGTAAAAGGGAAAAAAAACCTACTCTGAGGAAATCTTTCAAAGAAAAAATGAAAAGGCAATATGAAGTGTATGGAAGGGGAAAGAAAGACAAGCAAACAAAAAAAAAGATGGATTTTTTAAAGATCAGACTCTGCTAGTAATTAGAAAATGTTCTGTTGTAGATTTGTAAGATGTCCATACCCTTCCATTTGATTAGAGTAAGATTCTGCTTTCTGTATGTGTGTCAATGCATCAATCCCATTTTTCCTGGTTTTGTGACTATGCCAGGGGGCACTTCTAACAGAAAAGCATCAGAGTTCATAACAGTGCAATGTCTGGAAAATGTCAGGTTTGAAAAATTTGGTCTTTTTCTTCAAGTGGAACAAATATCAAAGATTGAAACTCTTTTATTTTAGAATTTTGTGTAGTAAAAATAAGGGTGCAGATTTGCAGAGTTTGCAGTAAGATTTCTAGTAGGAGGTGAAGGTTCCCCAGGCAATTTGTATAGCTCACCCTAAGCAAATAATAATTTGAAGCTAATGAAATCAGTTTACCAATCAAGTCATTTTATAGGGGATGAGAATAATAGGGCAATATGTATTCTGTGAAGTGCATTTGTAAAGAAGAGAGCAATTTTAATTTTAGATAGTGATATTTATACACAAAGAATATGTATATGATTCTCCATTCTCTCCTCCTCTGTCCCTTCCTTCTTCCCTTATCTTCATCACCTGCCTTTTGGGGCAGAGAGGTTTGCAGAGGTGGGTGTCAGGCTCATTGCATCTTCCCTTTGAAATTGTTATGGGAAGGAGATACTCTAGACTCTGTGAGTCCTTTCTTCCAAGTATCTCTGTATCCTAGGACAGGTCTCCTTAGTCTCTGCAGCATTCATCACTTTCCAAATCATCTGCCTTAGTGTCAACTTGGAGTATTAGTGATTATCAGTGGTAGAGAGCTTCACATAATCCAAACTTTCTCATTTTACAGATAAGGAACCTGAGATACATATAAATGAAATGACATTCCTGTGATCACATGCAGAGTAAGTAGCAGAATCAAGAACTTAATCAGAAGTAAATGAGACCTCAAGTTTCTTTATTTCCCCAATAACATGAGTTCTTTTTAATAAAGGACTGGAAGCACAAAATGTTTCTTCATTCTTTCAGACAAATAAAATAATAGATATTTGCTATTTATATGATTTTTTAAAAATTCCTTTGGTATTGATTTTTTATACTTATGTAATGGGGATTGGCACATGTTCAAAGTACCTTTGTGGAAGGGGCTGCGGAGCCTGCTTCCAGGAACGGCATGGTGTTGTGTAAAGGAAGTGATTTTGAATGACTTTGGAGCATGCTTAAACATTCAGAACTGCAACTGGAGTGCTTCAGAAAAAATTAGTTGGACTCAATCTCATTTGTTTTTTGGCTGCTCTCTTAGTGGATCGCTGGTGGTTTGACTGACAAAAACAGTGGAGCAACAGAGAACCTTCTCTCTTCTGAGGTTTGCATATGGCCCAAGAAAATGGAATTTGTTTCTTGTGCCTCAGGGGGTTTTTCATTCCATTGTAGGTGAAGGATACTAATCAGAAGGACTGACCTCTTCAAATTTTGAAAGAGAGAGCAATAACAAAAGGGAGGAAGAAAGAGGCTAAACATATTAACAATCTATACAAAAATTTGAATAAATTATTCAAATGCCTCACCCCATTTAAACCAAATGTCAATACGCTCAACCTTTATAATAACTTAGTAAAAACACTTGTATTCAATCAGTCATAGGCTTCAGACTAAGTGTGAAAAAGGCTTTGATCAACTAGGTTGCTGTTTCACAGGAAGTATGTTTGGATTGGCTGAGAAAACTTGGTTGTAACCTGTGGGTTGCCTATAAAATGTTGTTTCAATCTCTGGTCAAAGATATTTGAGCACTTGGCAGCAGAGAGAAATTATTCCAACTCAATCACTGAAAAAAAAAATCAATTAGATAGAAAGAGTTGAAAAAAAGGTCTTGGCCTCAATTATTATCTCTTAACTCCTTCCATTCATGGCTTAAAGGAAGACCTTAAGGAATTTGCAAGACTACAGAATTTTGGACTTCTAATCTTCTTAGATATGTCTTTGGAATAACTGATTATGCTATGCTAGGAAGACTGAACAAGGTGAGGTAAACAGATGGAGCAAAGATGGTGGAGTACAGGCTGAGACACAGCTGAACTCTCCAACAGTCTTTTCCAAACAACTTTAAAATAATGCCTCAAATCAAGTTTTGGAGTGGCAGAGCCAATAAACAGTCAGAGTGAGATATTTTTCCAGGCTAAGTCAACTTAGGAGATCTTCAGAAGTCTGAAACACTGGAGTGGGATAGGCCTGGAAAGTAGTAGTAGGATCACAGCTCTGGATCTTGGAGGCAGCTTTGAACATGAATTCTCTCATAAGAGTTGTGTAAACATGCCTTCATGTATGTTTGTATTGGGTTTATGTTCACTCTTGATTTTGCAAATTTCCAATAAATGTTCCAGAGCAGAAAGAGGAGGGAAGGAAGGAAGGAAGGAAGGAAGGAACGAAGGAACGAAGGAAGGAAGAAGAAAGAAAGAGCAGAATCAGGAGTTTCAGTAGCTCTTAGTCCAGAAACGGTGAGGTGGTCAGACAACTGGTCAGAAAGAGATTATTAGGAACACTTTGCTGGCACTGGGTGCACCTGGCACTGGACAACTCTATTGCCCATAAGCAGTTCTGGGTCACAGTTTTAGAAGAGCTAGAAGAGCTCTAGTTTTTGTTGCTGAAGGGGAACAAGGGTCTTTCCTGAGTAAAGACCTAAGAGAGCAGTGACCACAACTTTCCCCACATTGCACCACCTTGGAAGAAAAAAAGCTTGAAGACTCCCAGAACTACCTCTGAAAATAGCAGCACAAAAAAGCCTGAGGCTTGTCACAGTGCCTCCTCACCACCAGTTGAGCAGAAACCAACTTTAATATAAAGAGTAAAGTCAAGAAATAGGATTGAAAAATGAACAAACAACAAAAAAAAGAACTTGACCATAAAAAGTTATTATAGTGGTAGGGAAGACCAAGACATAACCTTAAAAGAAGAGAACAATGTGAAAACAGCTACAAGCAAAGCCTCAAAGAAAAATGCTAATTGGACCCAAGTCAAGCAAGAATTCCTGGAAGTGTTATTAGAAATGACAAAAAATACATATATTAACACATTGTTATTGGAGTGGTGAATTGGTCCAACCATTCTGGAAACTAATCTGGAACTATGCCCAAAGGACTATAGAACTGTTCATACCCTTTGATCCAGCAATACCACTACTAGGTCTGTACTCCAAGAGATCAAAGAAAAATGAAAAGGACCTATATGTACAAAAATATTTCTAGCAGCTCTTTTTTGTGGTGGCAAAGAATTAGCAATTGAGGGGATGATTATCAATGGGGACTGGTTAAACAAATTATGGCATGATTGTGATGGAGTAGTATTGTGCTCAAAGAAACAATGAGGGGGTGGTTTCAGAGGAAAAAAAAAGCTTGTCAAGACCTATATGAATTGATGCTGTTGTTGTTGTTTGTCCTTCATTTTGAAGAGGACTGATGACATCACAGGATAAGACCTTGACTTACACGTGATTTGGATTTGAGGCTGAGTTGCTTTATTGTCTCTTCCAGAGTCATAAAACTCAGTGGCAAGAAAAAAAATCAAGATGACTAGTGATGGCCCATGATGTAGTGGACTTCCTTGGCATCTTTGATGCCTGACCAAGCTCTAAGTGCTCCACAGGGCCTGCTTTAGATGCTTTCATGGCCACTGGAACAAAATTGTTCTCATCTACCCATTCTTCTGGGAAAATCTTCATATGCTTGGGGTATACATGAAATGATGCAAAGTGAAGTGAAAAGAACTGGGAGATCATTGTGCACAGTAACAGCAATGTTGTATTGATGATCAACTATGAAAGACTTGGCTACTCTTATCAATGCAGTGATCTAAGACAATCCAAAGGACTCATGATGAAAAGATGCAATCTACCTCCAGAGATAGAAATGATAAACTTTGAGTACAAATTGAAGCATCATTTCTTCACTTAATTTATTTATTTAGTCATTCATTCATTCACTCATTTATTTATTTATCTATTGCAGTATGGTTAACATGGAAATATGTTTTGCGTGATTTCACATGTGTAATCACAATTTGCACATAACTAAAAAACAAACTTGAAGGAATAGTGCCTTTTTGAGCATTATTAAAAATTTATATAAAGCCTAGAATTTTTAATAGCCAATGTAGGACATATTACAAATTTTAAGGAGCAAATATAGGACTTCAAATGCTCAGAATATAAAGTGTACTACTAATATCAATATATAAAGATTAATACTCTCAAACTACAATGTGATATAGGATATGCTAAATATTTTCTCTCTATCTTTTCACAGGTTGTACCTCATGCCTGAAAGCCTCTCCCTCCTGGCTTCTACCTCCTTAACCATAAGTACCCTCTCAGCCTCAGTCCAAGTGCTTCCTCCTTCATGAAGATTTTCCTGATTACCTCACTTGCTACCTCCATTCCAAATCACTTTGTAGTTATTTATTATATTACCTGTATTTACTCATCTGTGAACATATTGCCTCTTTCAAGTAAAATATAAGCTCTTTGAGGACAGGGATCATTTCAACTTTTATATTATCTTCAGCATCTGATACATGGTAGACTCTTAATACATGTTTATTAATAGACAATAGAAAAATAAAGATACAATCTCTGCCCTCATGGAACTTATGAGTTATGATGTGTATAAAAAACTTATTAAATAAGATTTTGTAAGATAGGTGTGAAGTTGAGGTACAAAGAGCTCAAGAAAAATTCAGGGGACAGAACTTATAACTAGAAGGGTCGAGGAAGATGTGGTAGCTAAGTTGAACCTTGAAGGAAAAGAAGGCCTTTGACAGATTTGAGATGAAGAAGGAATATATGCTAGCCTTGTGGGACAGACTTCACAAAGGCACAGAGGTACAAGATGGCAGATAGCACTTGGAGAAGAGCTCTTAGTCCTCTCTGGCTGGAATATAATCATATAAAATGAGTTATACAAATAAAAGGTAATAGTGGCAACGCACAATTTCAAAAAAAGTATGAAAGTAAATAACTCAACCAAATAAACCATATAAAAGCAGTAAAAATTATAAGAAGCAATTTGGCATAGTAAATAGAATTGACTCTGGGGAGTAGGGTGTTTCAGAGAAGATTAGTACCTCTGGTGTGAGAGTAGTGAAGCCTTTTCAAGGCTGCCTTCCACCTTTGGTGTCCCACTTGTTCCACTTAACTATCATCTGTGGCTCCAAGAAGCTGTAGCATGCTCAGTGGCCACACCTTGCAACTGTTTTGACAGATGGGCTAACCCAGGTCAAGGGTAACCAAGGGGTCGCAAACCCATTGGTGAGTTGGGGCAGGGTGTCTACTCCAAGCATGTGAACAATTCCCCTGGTGGAATGGGCAGATGAGAACAATTTGTTCCGGTGGCCATGAAGGCAGCTGAAGCAGGCGCTTTGGAGCACTTAGAGCTTGGTTAGACATCAAAGACACTGAGGTCATCCACTGCATCTCTGGACTGTGATGACTCTGAAGGAGAGAGTGAGGCCAACAACTTTGTGCAACTCTGCCTCACTTAAATCCAATTTACGAATGAATCAGAACACTACTTATACCATTTTGCCATTTTTACTTATCTCAAAGTCCTGTGGTGACAGGCAAGTGATGAAGCAGCAGGTGCAGATGTATTGTGAGCTGGTAGTCACAACTCTGTGTACAAGCAGCCCAGATTATAGGGTCATCTTTTCACTGGAAGCAGCAGTGAGATTCTGAAGCCTCCTGCATGTCTGAGCAGCCTTTTAAAGATTACACTGTTCACCTCCTGGTGTGAGGAAGGGACTAGAAAAAGTGCCCTAAAAATCACTTACCCAACTCTGGCCTGATTACTGCAGCAGGTGGGGGTCCCACCCTGTGTTGGAAACACACACACACACAAATATACAAAAACTTCTGCAGAGATGATTCCACTCACCATTGGTACATGGAACATGTGCACACTTATAGTTAACACAAAATCCAATAGACCTGAAAGATGAATAGCTGTTATAAGAGAACCGAGCAGGTATCACACCCAAATAGCAGCCCTGAGTGAAATAAAGCTGGCAAATGAAGGCCAGCTTATTGAAGTCAGAGCTTGATGCACATTTTTCTGGAGTGACCGCAGTGAAGGGGAGCTCTGTGAAGCTTGGGTAGGTTTTGCAATAAAAACTAATCTAGCCAACAAGCTTGAATGCCTACCAAAAGGAGTCAATGACAGGCTCACTAATATGTGACTGCCACTTGCAGGAAAATGCCATGCCACCATCATCAGTACCTATGCTCCTACCATGACAAATCCTGATAAAGTCAAAGAAAAATTTTATGAAGATATGGAGGCCCTTATTATCAATGTGCCAAAGGAGGAAAAGCTTATAATTCTGGGTGACTTTAATGCTATAGTAGGCTCAGATTTCCGGACTTGGCAGGGAGTCCTAGGAGGAATGGAGTTGGAAACAGCAACAACAATGGGCCACTTGCTACTGAAGACTTGCACATCTCATGACCTTATCATCACCAAAACTGTCTTCTATTTACCTAAATGCAATAAAACTTTGTGGATGCACCCTCACAGCAAACAATGGCATTTAATAGACTAGGTGAGTGTAAGGAAAAGAGAGACAGGATGTGAGAATAACGAAGGCAATGTATGGTGCAGAGTGCTGGACTGATCATAGACTTCTCCTCTCTAAGCTAAATATTCACATTCAACAAAAACAGTGACCCTAAGGTAAAATGACTACCAAAAGAATTAATGTCAACAGATTAAAGCTCTTTTCTGAGTGGGAACAGTTTGTTGATACTTTGGAGGTAAAGTTGAGCCACCACACAGTTGGCAATAGTGGAGCACAAAAGGAATGGGCAGCTTTCAGAGATTTAGCATACAACACTGCATTTGCTCATCTGGGTTAGAACACTCATAAACATCAAGACTGGTTTGCTAAAAATGATGAAGAAATTCAGAAGTTGCTAAATGAAAAATGAGAACTCCACAGGGTTTACCAGCAGGATAGTTCATCCATCTTTAAGAAGGCAGCATTTAATTCCATCAAAAATAAAGTGCAAAGCAAAGCTTAGAGAGATGCAAGATTGTTGGCTCAGTAAGAAGGCAGATGAAATTCAGTTTTAT
Organism: Vombatus ursinus; assembly: GCF_900497805.2. Lineage (NCBI taxonomy): Eukaryota > Metazoa > Chordata > Mammalia > Diprotodontia > Vombatidae > Vombatus > Vombatus ursinus. The sequence continues at coordinate 4,529,241 of NW_020954583.1, forward strand.
ACTAATAGTAACAATCCAAACCCTGAAGGCTATTTATGGGCCCAAGATCTATAGTGTGTTTCAACTACTCAGTGCTGATGGAGCCACATTGATTAGTGGTAAGGACATGATCCTAGAGAGATGGGTTGTATACTTCCATAGTGTTCTCAACAGACCATCAACAATCAATGCTGAAGCCACTGACCATTTATCACAGGTTGAGGTCAATCCCTCTCTAGCTGAAGTTCCAACTGAAGGAGAGGTTTTTAATGTGATTAGGCTCCTTTTCTATGGCAAAGCCCCTGGTGCTGGTTTTATTTATTTCAGCTGAGATTTATAAGATTGGGGGGAGGGGTTTCATTGCTCATACAAAATCTGACCGAAATTTTCTGAGTACTATGGCAAGAAGAGGTTATCCCCCAGGAGTTCAAGGATGCCTCCATTATCCATCTCTATAAAGGTAAAGGAAGTAGATTATCCTGTGACATTGGTGGGAGGAGGGTCCCTCTTTTAGTCACTGCTGGCAAGATTCTTGCCAGAGTCCTCCTTAATAGACTGATCCTTTACCTGATAGTTGGTCATCTACTTGAGAGCTCATGTGGCTTCAAACAGGGCCAAAGAACAAATGATATGGTGTGTGCAGCCCAACAACTCCAGAAGAAATGCCAGGAGCAGCACAGATGTCTATACTCCATGTCGTTGATACAGTTGGTCATGAGGACTTATGGAAAATAATGTCAAAATTTGGTGGCCTGGAGAAGTTCATCAGCATTGTACATTAATTTCGTGAAGGTATATTTGCCCACATTCTGGATAATGGACAATGCTCTTGCGCATTCCTAGTCATCAGCTGAGTGAAACAAGGTTGTGTGCTTGCTCCAATCCTTTTTAGCATGATGCTTTCAGCCATGTTATCAAATGCCTTCGATGACGATGGCATCTAGGTCTGCTACAGCACTGATGGTAAATTCTTCAACTTGGAAAGGTCACAAGCAAAGACCAAAGTGGAATGAGTGTTGCTGCATGATTTTCTGTTTGCAGATGATTGTGCCCTCAATGCAGCCTCTGAAGCTGAGATGCAACAGTATGGCTTCTCTGCTGCTTATACTAATACTGGCCTAACAATTAACACCAAGAAAACACAGGTGCTCTGTCAGCCACCACCACACCATCCAAATGTAAAACCATCAGTTACAGCAAATGGAGAAGTTATGAATGCTGTGGATAAGTTCACTCACCTTAGCAGTGTACTTTCCAGGGATGTACACATTGATAATGAGGTTGACACACTCATTGCCAGAACTAGTTCAATGTTTGGGAGGCTCCAGAGGAAAGTATGGGAGAGAAGAGGTATTAGACTGACTACCAAACTGAAGGTCTACAAAGCTGTTGTGCTGACCTCACTGCTGTGAAACCTAGACAGTATACCAGTGCCATGCTAGGAAACTAAACTGTTTCCATTTGAATTGTTTTAGGAAGATCCTGAAGATCACTTAGCATTATAAGATACCAGACACTGAGGTCCTTTTTCAAACTAAACTGCCAAGCATTCAAACTCTTCTTCAAAGAGCACAACTTTGATGGGTTAACCAGGTTATTCAAATGCCAAATACACACTTGCCAAAAACACTATCTTACAGAGAACTCACATGTGCAAATGCTCACATGGTGGTCAGAAAAAGTGATAGAAGGATACTCTCAAAGTCTTTCTTAAGAACTTTGGAATAGATTGTGTGACATGGAAGATACCGGCATAAGACCACCCAGCATAGCATGCCCTCATGAGAGAAGGTACTGTGCTCTATGAGCAAAGCAGAATTGATGTAGTTCAAAAAGAAACGTGAGATGCACAAATTTAGAGAATCCATGCCAAATGTTCACATTGATGATTTGTGCCTGACGTATGGTAGAGTATTCCAAACTAGTATTGGTTTGATAAGCCACGGTTGGACATACTGTAACTTGACTCTAGCATAGTGATGCCATTTTGGTCTTCTTTGAGAACAAAGGACAACAACAACTACCAGAGTTGACCTTAAAGCTAGAAAGACTTGACTTTCTAGTCCTACCTTTGACACATATAGTCTATCTGACCAGGGGCAAGTTGAAACCTCTGAGTCTTCTAGGTAACATTCTAAGGTTATAAACTGCAGAGAAGATACAGACCTGAATTAATAGAGGAAATTTCTTCATTTTGGAGCTCCCCATACCAATGAATCCTCAGGTTTGGTCCTTGACTTAAAAGCAATTACTCTGAATAATATGAAAGTGCTCACTGACTTAGGACATATTATTGATTTTTGTCTTGTGTATATTTTAATAAAGTACCTTAGCTAAGTACATAAATCAAATTAAATGAATAAGTAAATATTAAACAATTACTTTAATAATTTGTCCTATCCATCAGGATACATAAAGGGTTATTTTTTTTTGCAAATAATAATAAAACTTATGTAATCATACTGTTCTCACTAAAATAATTTTAGTGAGAGCAGAATGGTTTTTGTGCCATTCATAAATAAAATTAAATATTTTAAAATTGTTTATTTCACTTTTTAATGTCTTTTTATATGTTTCATAATGTATCTTATTAGTGCAGTAGTACATGCATATAATTCATAAATTAACTTTTTTTTCTAATAGGGTTGTGCTCTCAAAGCAGTTTGGTGCACTCTGGCCTATGGCACTGAGAGTTTGAGTAACTTGTCTAATGCCCAATCACACAACTAGCATATGTCAGGGACCAATCTGATATAAGCCACGCTGCCTCTTTATAGCTCCTTACATTGAACTGGTGGCTATTTCCTTGCAGATTATGCCCACTACTTCTAGCACACACATACCCTACAAAGGAAAGAGTTAAAAGGTGTCTTTCTATATCTAAATTTACTATTTCCAAAGTTCCATTGACTGATTGAGATGTTTAGTTCAGATGCTAAATTAGACAGAGTATTGGACTTGGAATCAAGAAGACTAAAGCTCGAATCTGGCTTCCCATGGTTTTCTGCTGTTACTAGGCAAATCACTTAACCTTTCTCATCTTTAGTTTCCTCATATGAAACATAGGAATAATACTATCTCCCCATAATGGGGGATATGACAAGCTAAGTCCAGTCCAGCCCGTCTTAAGTCTTCTGGGGCAGCACCATCATTTCCTCTCTCACCCGATCTTAATAATTTTTTGTGCCTACAATAAGTTGGGTTATTCTCATCCAGATCTACGAGTGGTACTGATGTACTGCATATGTAAAAAGGGCTTTGTAAAAATTAAAGTACCGTATAAATTTTCACTATTTCCCTGGTTAAACCACACCTGTAATATTGTATTCAGTTTTGAGCACCACATTTTAACAAGAATTTTAATAATCTGGAGAACGTCCAGGGGAAGGCAATTGAATATTCTAAGATCATGCCATAAGAAAATCACTTGAGAGATCTGAAGACAATATGCAGAAAACTCATAGATTTATCTTTCAAGGAATGATATGACAACTGTCTCCATGTATTTGATGAGCTGTCATATATGAGAGAAATTATCATTTTTTTCTGCTTAATCTCAAAACAGAGAACTCAGAGTAATGGATAGAAGTCACAAAAAATCCCCATTGCCTAGCCAAAAAAAAGTCACAAAAAATAAATGTAAAAAGTCCAATGTCCTGAAAAAATTCCTAACAATTTTTACTGTTATTCAGTCATTTTTTCAGTCATGGCCAACTCTTCATGACCCCATTTGGAGTTGTCTTGGCAAAGATACTATAGTGGTTTGCCATTTCCTTCTCCAGCTCATTTTACAGATAAAAAAACTGAGGCCCAAGGTCACACCACTAGTAAGTGTGCGCGGCCAGATTCAAACTTAGGGAAATGAGTCTCCAGGTGTAGCACTCTATCCACTGCACCACCAAACTACCCCAGAATTTTTTTTAAGTCAATTATTTGTGTCTGACTCTTCATGATTCCATTTGGAGTTTTCTTGGCAAAGGTCCTGGAGTGATTTATCATTTCCTTCTCCAGTACCTAGCTGCCCTCCTAAAAATTAGAGCAGTCCAAAAGTGGAATGGGCTTCCTCAGGAGTTAGTGGGTTCTCCTTCACTGCAAGTCTTCAAACAAAGGTGAGATGACCCCTTGCTGGGAATGATGCAGAGAGGGTGTCTTTTCAGGTGTGGCTTTAACTTCCTGGCTGTTGACATCCTTTCCAACTCTAAAATCCTCACAATTTCTATCTTCTATCAAATAAATTCCCAGGGATGAGATACTTAACTATTCTGGTATTTTTCTACATTTCTAGGCTTTTCTCACACTGTGCTTTTTTATATACTCACCAGCAAACCATATCGCATAAATATTCTAGTTTTCAGTCTCTGATATTTTTTACATGCCACTCTTAATGCCTGGAATACCATGATTAAGAAAACAGGCATGTTACAGGATCCACAAAAAGGAACTGAAAAAATGAGCTTATCATGAGTAAGAGATCTGTAGAAGAGGGATTCTTAATCTTCTTGTGTGTCATGGCCTCCATTGACAGCCTGGCGAAACCTATGGACCTCTTCTCAGAATAATGTTTTTAAATCAATGCAAAAAATACATAAAATTATTTTTAAAAATTATATTCAAATACATTATCAAATATTAAAAAATAACAAATATGAAAATCAAGTTCACAGATTCAACCCTTTCTCTAAAAAGAGGTACAAACCTAAAACATGGTAGTCATTCTGTTCAAGGGGAGAATTAGGGACTAAAGAAGGAATAAGGCCAACAGTCCTATGAGGCCCATTTCAGTTGAATACCCAAAAAGTGAGCCCTAAGAGATAAATACGTCTGCATAAGGAAATTTTCATACATAGCTAGAAACTGTGGTAGAAGACTGAGTTCTTCATATGCAACTATAGACAAGCTTCTAATTCCTTCCTCTCTGTTCCCATTCCTGAACTGTGGGAATTCAAATAAACACTCCTAAAAGAATTGGGCCAACAAATAACTTGAGGAAATTTACTCTCTATCTAGAAAAAGTGTCACTCTTGCCACTGTGTTCGGTGAAAGGGGCGATCTCCCAGATATCCACCAAGTCAGATAGGATATCACATTCCTCTCTCACAATTTATGAGACCAATTACTTTCTTTTGAAGAATTAATTTTAGTGGGTTTTTTTGTTTTTATTTTACCTTCATTACCTTTCCTCAGCCCTACTCAAGATTCATTCCTTGTAACAAAGAATAAAAAAAGAGAGAAAAAAATGGTGCAATAAAACTACCTAACACATAACCTGAGTCAGAGAGCATATGCATTGTTCTACACCTTCAGTCTCTGACCTCTGTAATAAAGTGATAGAGATGCATTTTCTCATCTTTTTGGCGGGGGGGGGGGCATTTCCCTTTAGATACAACAAAAGTATGAGAGATTACATAGCCTAGTTGTTGTCTCATCTTTAAAATCACATTCAGGGATCTAAAAGGTTTGGATGGGGTGACAACATAGACAGAAAGTCCGATATAGAATTCCTCTTTCTCTGAGGTATCTAAAGGTTCCATGGATAACTCTGATCCCAGACGCAGCTACATCCTTTACTTCCTTTAGAGGGTCTGTGTGCGCTTCCAAACTTGTGGGTCAAATAATTCATGAATTGACCCTTCCTGGACTGTGACTTCTCTATCAGGAAATTATCCTGTGCCATAATGCCTTTACTAATTCTAGTGTCCCTTGGTTCTAAAGACTACTAATCATTCTTGGCAGGTGGGTAATATCTAGAATTAGCTAGAAAAACAATGATTTTTTCACTATACATTACAAATTTAAGACCACTGATCGCTACTCAACACATTATTTTTTCCCACTGAAGATTTCACTGTTTCATAAGCTTTATTGTTCTTCACATCCCTGATCTCTTGAAATCTTAGCTATCCTTTAAGTACCAACCACTGATCTCATGAAGCTTTTCCTTACTCACTCTTCAGAAAGAAATACCTCATATTACTGTAACTTAAATTTATATCATAATTTCTAATTTACAAAGTAATTCCATTACAAAAACTTTATAAAGTAGGTAATGAAACTATTAGAGACAGACACTTGACCTGTAACTTCATTGGTTTAAGGAGCTCCCAATGAAGAACTTACTCTACCAATGCAGGTCAGCATCTTCTGTACAACTTACAGTCTTAGAGAATTACCTAAAGCATTGAAAGTAGGCAATTTCCCCAAAATCACACAAGTAGCACAGGTAAGATTTGAATCTAGTTCTTCCTAACACTGAAGCCAGTGTTACAATATACAGTATTGTATATAAAGTGTTGCATATACAATATGCCACACTACCTTAATGCAAATATTATTACACCTAACTTATAGATGAGAAAACTGAGGCTCTCAGAAATTTAAGCTTGCCCAATGTAATGCAGTATTATGTCAGTGAGTCAACAACTATTTAATAAGTGCTAACTATGCATCAGGCACCATGCTAAGCCCTGAGATGACAAAGAAAGGCAAAAACGTGTACTCTTTTGTCATACTCTGTTGGAGGACATGGCATGCAAACAACTATGTGCTTTTAAACTATATGCATTGTAAATGGGTGGTAATCTCAGAGGGAGGGCACTTGCAGTTTATGTGAAGGAAGAATAGTAAACGCCTATTGTCAAAGCTGATATTTTTTGGAAGGAAGTGAGGCAGCAAAAGTGAGTAGAGAGAGCAACTGGGCCTTCTTATTTTAAGTCTTAGACCTTGAATTAGATATTCTTTATATTTCTTTGATATTATATGTGTATTCATGTACATTAATATACATGTCTATGAGGCCTTTAGATGTTCCCATTTGTGGATGAATTTGTGCTGTTTGGATCAAGCTCTCCAAATATTACAAAGTTTTTTCAATGTAGTCCACAGCCATGCCAAAGAAAATAACCTAAAAATCTACCGAGGAAAAAAAGTGGACAAAATTAGCTATTGGCCAAATGATGGAATGCAATTTGATGGGCAGTTCATTCAGTTACTTGATGATTACATAACTTGGACAGGCCTTGCAGTTGAGCAATGATGAACTGAGTCTAGGCAAAGAAGTGTGGAGGTTATGTTATATTTTCAGCAATTTTACAATACTCGCAATTACCCCAACCTGTTAGCTGACAAAAACCGATCTTTTAAAATATCCATTACTGCAGAAAGAGTGCTTTATGTGATATAATCCAAGATATATTTGATTGAAAAAGGTATTCTTATAAAGTAGAGAAAAGGACAATAAGTGGACAATATTCATACTGTCCTTACAATACCATGATAAGTTAAAACACCTATAAAGGGGTCTATTGCACTTTGGGTAGATCACATATTGAGGATTTATAGGAGATCATGGACAAGACTCACACAGGAACAGAAGGTATGAAGAAATGATGATCTTCACCAATGGAAGGAGTATTCATCTGATTTAAGCCATATGTCCATTAAAATATAAAAGTACCATATTCCCCTAGTAGATTTACTATTCTACAAGGGCCAGGGCCATATCTTATTTATCTCTCTCCTATACAAACTAGAATAGTTCTCTAAACAGAGAGTAGGCTTTTAATAAATGTATATTAAATTAAATTGAATCAGTTTTCAATTCTTTCCTCTTTCTCTAGTTACATGTGGGCAGAAAACAATTCCAATATGTGTGCAGCATCTAGTATAATTCTATACACCCATAATGTTTTAAATATATTTTGTGATGATAATAAATATTGTTTTTTTCTATACATCACAAATTAAAGGCTATTGTTCATCACTCTTTATATATATATATATATATATATTTTTCCCACTAAACATTTTAATACTCCAAGAACACTTATTCAAAATGTATGCTACATTGGTGAAAAATGAATTCCTTAAAGGATAACAAAGTGCATGTATCATAAGCATTCCATTTTCCAAGTTACTCGAGACTATTTAATTATAAACTATACATCTCATATGGTGGCAAGATAATTATGCAGTAAGCACCATGTATTTACAGAGTAAATAGGTGGTTATTTCTATCTTTCATGAATACTGGACTCAAATACATGATGGTATATATTTTAATTAGGCAGCCTTGAAATCAACAGGAAAATGATGCATCCTACCCCTTTAGTAATAAAGCGGTTAACCTTGCATATCCCTTGAAATGGCAAACTCTGGCATTCTTTCCTGACTATTTTTGGATAGTTTTCTCTCAGTAGGGGAATATCCAAATATTCAATGTGTTTGGAAGGACAAATAATTGTCAACCTGTTAGAGTCTTGCTAATGTTGTTGCTGAAATATCTCTTTTTATACCCTGAATCTTATGTGTAGCACTGAGGGAAATTTTATTAGGAGCAACAAAAGAGTGAATACTGGGCATTTTTGCTACCCCTGAGAAATAGGCATGTAATTTACACTTTACTGAATTATCAGTAGAAATCAGTTCTGCAAAACTAGCCAATACCACAATTCAATCTGAGAGTGTCTATACTATGTTCCACCTCTATAGTATCCCACCTCTGCATAGAAAAGAGGAAGATACATTCTCACATCTCTTAGAAGTCGCTTTCTATGTAAGGGTGACATAAAGTAATTAACAAGGAATGAAAGAATTTGGATCCAAACAAATCTTAAAAGAATGGTTGCAGTGATGGCCTGAATCTTAAAGAACAAAATCCAATCTAACAAGATGAAATCTTTTTCAATAGGATTTATTGACTGGCAGATAAAGGGATCATTGTATATATAGTTTTAGCTAAAGAATTTGACAGTCTCTCATACTAACTTGTGGATAAGATGGAGAGATATGGACTGGCCAATAGTGGAGTTAAGTGGATTTGGAGCTGGTTGAATGGTTAGTCTCAAAGAATAATCATTAATAGATCAAAGTCAATATAAAAGGAGGCCTCTAGGGGTTCACCCAGAAAGTATTTCACAATGTGCTGTTTCAACATTTTATCAATGATTTGTATAGCACCCTTTCTGAAAATACTAACCTCCTCCTCCTCACCACAACTAGCACCATGTGTTCCTAGGAAGGTGACCAGCCCTTGGCTCAAGATTTCTGTGGGCCCATATTCTTTAAATTATAGGTCACAAACCCTCCTTTTTGTGGAGATTGTTACCAGTTAGTAAATACAATCAGCTCAAAGCAAGGGCATTTACTGAGATGGGATTATATAACTTATATCTACAAAATATTCTCTCTATAAACCTGGGGCTCTGTCTCCCATAACTATATACAATATCTGGGAGAAGAATGAGCACACATTTAGGATATACTAGCACATGGGTGGGGGAGGAGTTAGAGAGAGGGAGAGAATTTAGAATTCAAAATTTTAATAAGAATGTTAAAAAAAATAGAACACACTAGTAAAGAGGGACATAGAGAACATATGTGGCCAAAGCAATAAATCTCTGGCACTCCAGAGAGTTTTGCTGTATTGTCATGCTATTTCTTTTAGGTCCACTTGTCTTTGAAGGGTATCCTCATGTTATTTCTCTTTTTGAGATATCTTCTTGCTATTTCTCTTAGGTAGAGTTGTCTCTGAATGGTAGGTTGATATCCTGGGCTTCCTGCACCTGTCCTTCTCCAAGGCACAGTCCCTTACAATCAAGGCTGGCTCTCTTCTTGTTTCACAGAGTTCACATTCTGCAGAGCTGTCTCTTGCTGATATCTGAAGTGACTTTCAGTGGGTCAGTAGTTTTGCTACCAATCCTATTTCCTTATATGTTGACGGGCATCACACTCCACAGAGGGAAGGAAAGAAAGTTAATGCAACTATATGTTGGGATAGATCTAAAAAGATGTTGGCAGGTTAGGACACCTGGCTGAATCTAAGATGAAATATTTAATAAGGATAAATGTAAAATTGTATACATTGATGAAAAATATGGAAGGAGTGATTAAGTAGCAGCTAACATGAAATCATTCTGGGAATTTTGGTAGCTTACAAGCTCTATGTCTATAATGAAATCAGAGCTATATGACAAGAGAATGAGATGTGAAATGAGAATGAAAATTGGAACCCTTGGTATTGGAAAGAAAGCCTCAGGTTTGCCCTATTACTCCCCACCCCAAACACCCTGGGGCATGACTTTCTTCACATTTGGTACAGGTTGAATGGCATTTACCACTGAGGAACTAGTGGTTGCAGGATAACTTTAAGCAGCCATCTGGTGAGTTACTGGATTGAATTCTGCTGAGGACTTGTTCCAATGGAACTAATGCGGATACCATTCCATTTCCTTGGTGGGCTACCAGAAGAATTATTTTGCAAAGTCTGTTAAATCATTTACATGAATCAAATGAAAAGTATGTATATGTATATGTGTTTCTCTATTTTGTTTTGTTTTGTTTTTTTTTTACCCTTTTTAGCTGGCTAGGACAGGAAATTGTACATCTCTGACCCATAAATTTCCATTATAGTGGTTTCTTGATAGAGACTGTCAAGTGAGGGTGTGAAGTTGTGAAGTTCCTAAAAGCAATGTGTTTGATAGATTGGATCTATAGTGCCTTCTGTGTCCATTACGAATTATCATACCTAGGATCAGTTTACCTTCTGACCACATGACCAACAAGATGAAAGATTAGACATTTTCTTCAATACTCATGACCTCTCAAATGTCTTCAAAATAAGAATTAAGCATGATAGATAAAGTGAGTGTCTTCATTGCCCAAGACATGGAGAGCCCTAACAACCTGGTGAACCAACAGCAGAAAAGGCTAATCCATATTCCCTAATGTGCTCATTCAACACCTCCTCCCCCACTAGCTGCTGTACTCTGAGTCTAGTACAATTCCACCAATTCCCTTACTCCTAATGCTATTCTGTTGTCTCTGTTTGCTAACCCATGCCCCTATCCTGACATTTACCCTATCATTCTGAGGCCACAAGCACCAGAGTTCAACTCTGTCCCCTCCTCTGCAATGAGGAGATAGTTTACAAGAAAGAAGGAAACTTGCTTTATGGCAGTGTGCATGCTGCACTACAGGAATGTTTAGTTACAGAACTAAGAAACAGAAGGAACAAAGTCAGGATACCATAATCTGTGATGGGTACTACTGTGCCTGAAGGAAAGGGGAATGACATCCAGCTGAGGACAGTTCTGTCCCATGGAAAATTCCTTGAGGTAGAAACTGAAGGTAGTAAAAAGTGAATTCCCTAGCATGGGAAGAGGCTTAAGTACTTTTGAGATCTTGACTCAAGGAAAACCATCATTAAAAAGGGAAAGAGTCAGAAAGTAAGGTGAATAATAAGGTGAAAAAATTATCAAAGATTTTAGGAGGAAGGAAACCCCAAAACTTTGAGCACAATCAAATAAACCATCAGGGAAGAAATTAATAACAAAAAGGAATATGGCCTCAAATTCATCAAAATGAATATAATATCTCTAAATAAATATTGCACGATAAAGGAAGATAAATCAATCCAGATTGATTTGTAAGTGAGTATAGAGCCACAACAGAATTTTCTGAAATATCTCAACAGAGAAATAAGAATTTTAAAAGCAGGATTTATGGCTTGCACAGCAAAAACAAATTTAGAAAAGAGAGACTTTAATCCATGGAAGTAAATCTCACCAAAAACAAAGACAAAAGAGAGAAAAACTTGCTGAGAATGCAAATATGAAAAAGTGAAAAGAAAAGCCAAAACCGCCAATATCATTAGAACAAATTGAGTAAATCAGTGCTTTCTATACAAGCAAAAGTCCTTGAGCTCAAAGATAGGATGTGTAAAGAAATTTTAAGATGATAAGATTGGACAATAAAAAAAGCAGATTATGTTATAGTGTCTGTGGATAGACAAGCACCATTAGGGGAAGTTGGGAAAAGAGCTGACCTTTTCTCTGAATGTCTTTAACCCTATGTCCTTTACTCCAAGATGCCTGTAGAGCTAATGACTCTTCTTGTTATCTTTCTTTTCTGCCAGAGCTCAGTCTTATCTTTACTCCTCAAGGCTGTGCCACTCTTGCCCAATTCCCTATCTTGATAATTTATAGATGACCCCTGGAGTCTGGCCAAATCCCCTAAGCCTATCCAAACACAATTCTCAAGCAATATCACTAAAGTTCAAAGGATTTTTCCACACTGACATAATATTTGTGACTGATATTGATTGATTATATATCACTATTTATTTTAAAGAACATGGGGTTGAGTAAATCAATCACCTCACTCTCACATATGTACTACATAAATTTCCAGTCTTGTTTACAAATCATTATTTCTTAGTATATCAAAATATCAATTTTTATGCTTATTAAATTCATTAAGTTCATAATAAAAAGGTAAAATACACATTTGTGGCTTATTCTAGCTATTTATAGTCATTTCTCAATTGCCTTATTTCCTTACTTTCTACAATTTGGTTCTCTCTTCATATGTAGAAAGGGCCTTTCTTTCTAAAACTCTCCCCCACATAATGTCTGGTACCTATCTCCAAGAACACATTTCCTCACCTCCTTTGGGCCTTCACTGATAGTTCTCAGAAACTGTTTCCTTATGCTGTTTTACTACTGTTTGCCTTTCATTTTGGCCTTCATCAGCTGATATTTGAGAGAGATGTGCATTTTCCCATCATCTAAATATATTATTTTAAGTAGTTGAGGAGTTGATTTTTTTCAACAGTTTAAAAAGCATAGAGCAATCTAGTAAAAAGTAGTTTTCTGAAATAAAAACATTGAATGATTTAAAAGAAATTACAAACTTTAAAGCAACCTAAACATTGAAAATGGAATACATGTATGACAGGATTCCAATCGGTCCTTCTATCTTACACAGCTTTCTTTAAATGAACACATTTGAATGCACCACTCATCTACACAGTTTAGGAAACCAGACTACAAACTAGATTCCTTTGTGTGACAATTGTATTCTTCACAGAAAACAAAGTTTCTAACTACAATCAATCCATAATGAAAGAAAAGAGAAGCATTTTTCTCTGCCCAGATTCCTATCACAAAAGAACTAAAGACAAGAGGAAGGAAAAGTCTAGTGGTTTATCCAGGGATGGGGAACCTGGGTGGGGGAACCCAGGTTCCCCACTCCTAGATACACAGGTGACTTTCCCATGTAAAGGAATTCCAATTTGCATCCCTAGAAAAATTTGGGGTAAGTCATCCATATTAACTATAACTTAGTTTGCCCCATCATAAAGTGAGAATAAGAATACTTAATTAATTCCTACAAATCATGAGGATTAATGTATCTTAGATGCTTTCAAGATGAAAATTCTTACAAGTATAAAGCATCATCAATAATAAAGAAAAAGGAAATTAAAGCTCTGCATAAATATCCCAGCACATGATGACAAATTGATGTCCTCATGAACATAATTGGCATTTGAAGTTCCGAGGTGTAAGACAGAATTATATATTATGGATATTATAATTCCACCCACATGCATAAGTATTATACACACTGGAACTCATACATTTGCCTTCTAAACATAGGCACACAATGAAAATTAATACATTCCTTCCCTGAGGTCATAAGATCTGTTGTTTACTATTCTGTATGACATTATAAGGAATTAAATTCAACTTAAGACATTAAAAGTCTGAAAATAAAAGAATTTGTCCATCAGCCAGTTAGCTTTTTCAAACAATGATGATGCCTCATTGTTTTTTTGATATATCTCAGATTTAACTCAGATACTTTTGAAAGTCAATTTTTATTATTTTTTTAAAATTTTTTGAGAGGTACTAGAGAGGCTCTCTTGTGGAGAGAAGACAGCACTTGAAGTGAAGATAACTTGGATTCAAGTCTCACACTTGATCCATGTTAGCTAATCTGACCATGTTCAACTTAATAAACCTCTCAGGGGCCCAAGCAACTCTCTAAGACCATACAATATAAAAAAAAGTTTTTGCAAACAAGTTGTTGTTCTGCATTAATGGAGGAAGTTTTTATATTAGAATTTACCCAACAGCAATAAAACGGGTCCAAAGAGACTACACATGCATTTGTTGTTCAATTATGTCCTACTGCTTGTGACCCCATTTGGGGTTTTCTTGGCAAAGAAATGGGAGTGGTTTGCCATTTCCTCACCAGCTCATTTTGCAGATGAGAAAACTGAAGCAAAAAGGGTTAAGTGACTAATCCACACAGCTAGTAAGTGTCTGATGTCACACCTGAACCCAGGAAGAGGAGTCTTCTTGACTCCAGGTCCAGCACTCTACCCACTACACCACTTAGCTGCCCTACACATGCATACACACACAGTTTGTTGTTATTCTTGGACAAGAGTTGTGATTTCATTCATATTGGGAATTCCCACTGGGGAAACTTACTCTATGAATGTGAACTGGCACACTTGATCTTCAAAGCCATGGAGAGAAGTATTGAAAATTTTTAAGTAACTTGATCAGGGTCACGCATCTAGTTCATATCAGAAATGAAACTTTAACCTCCCAACTCCAAGACCAGAAGCTCTATCTGTCTATCTAATCTATGTATCTATCTATCTATGCCTACACATAATACATATAACCATATGTATATGCACATATAATGCACATAGCCACACAGACATAAATATGGATAGTACGTAAATTAACATGTATGATTTTATATAAAAACACACATTCATAAACAAATTCACATGCATAAAATACACCTGTCTCTCAGCTTTAACTCAGAAACCTATGAAGTCAATTATTAAACAATAATAATAAAATGCAAAAACTTAATCTTTTGAAATATTTTTTACAAATTATAACTCAGAAAAGCTGATGGCATCATAGTTTAGTGAACTAGAGTAACTGGCTCAGTTATAGTCTCAAATCTGTATTCTCCTAAGTCAATGTAATTTTCAATTCATCTCTGCAAATAAAAGTTGATCTTACATGCAAGAATACACATTTGTTGGAAAACACAGTAGTTAATGATGATACATTTAAACAAGGTCTTGTTTCAATCAAAACACACATTCCAAGACAATTTTGCTTGCAGCTTTTTATGTGGGAGTTTAGAGATGATAGTACCAATGAGAATGTAGATAGTAAAATATCAGAACTGGCAGCCCACAGTTCCAATTTAGAGAAGAAATTAGATTCCCTGCAAAATACATTAGAAGAGGATGTGAAGACAAAGTATAGCAGAACACAGAGACATTTGAAAATACTATTATGGGATTGGAGAGAAAAAGTTGCACTTCTGACTAATGAAGTGTATGATTTAGCAGGCAACACCATCCCCAAGTACCAGAAGAGGGCAAACTGTAACCTTTGATATTTATAGTAGCCATTCAAAACTGTAGCAAATAGGTTTGCAAAATTCTTATATTCCTAGACTTTACAACTGTAAATATGTTCAAGAAAAGTATCTTCTCTTTTGGAAAAAAAAATGCTGAACTTCATGTAGCAGCAAAAAGTAATACCTCTTGACTGAAAAATGGCTGAACAAATTGTGGCATGAGGATATAATGGAAATATCATTGTGCCATAAGAAATTATGAATATGGAAAATTCAGAGAAGCATGAGAAGATTTAATCATATTGTTGCATAGTGAAATAAGTAGAATTAGGAAAGGAATATACACAGTGTCTACTTTACAGCAAATAGATAAAAGAACAACAAAATTGAATGTTGAATATAATGACCAAACGGCACTAAATAATAATTGAGTAAATGTATCTCTCTCTATTCTTTTCAGAAGTGAGGAGGATATAAGTGTGAAACTTTGCATATAGTATTCCTGAGCTACTTTTTAATCTTTGTGTTCTTCTCCTGTCAGAGAGTAGGTGATTAATAAATGCTTGTTGACTGACTTACAGGATGGCTAGATAGGGTAGGGGTTAGGGATATATTTAGAAATGAAGATAACATAAAAATAAAATATACTATTTCAAATTAAAAATTTAAAGAATAGATTCTCACATAACTTCCTGACCAAATTAAGACATCCCCCCCCATAACCTGAAGAAATTGCAGGGAATGAGCCATTGTTAATCCCTGACAAAATTGATGGACACAAGGAACTCCTAGCAATTGGCTAACTGAAGAGTTAATCATTCCTTTTCATAACCTGTAGAAATAAACTGAATGTATTCTCAAGAATACTTGGAGGATGTAATCTTTTCCTTACTCCTCATACCATCTTCCAAAGCACAACAAGATGAGGGGGAAGTGGATTACCTATGACTCCCATTCTCATGCTGCTTCTGACCTCCTTCTATGCAGAGGAGAGATTTGTAATTCCCCAGCTCCCTAGATATCCCTGAGATAATCTCAGATTCTAGCTTTCTATTAGAAAAGGAAGATTTCCTGGGCAGCACTAGCTTTGAGAGATGCATTATGAGTAACTTCAAGTTTAGGAGTTGCAGAAAATGAGATTTTAGGTACTGGATCTTTAGAGAAATAAAATCTCCTTATGGATTCTGCTCCTTAGAGAAGGAAGAGAGTTAACAAACTTCCTATGCTATGTCCTACTTAGAGAGCAAAGCCAGTGAGTTACTTTGACAGTACAGATCTATTTAGAAGGACTATGATTATTCAGCAAATCACAAGCCATGTCTCTACTCCCCCCCCCCACTTTTTTAAGGGGGTAGAGTATAAATTACAGGGTTTAGACTACACTACTATACATATTGAAGTGGCTTGTAGAATTCTGTGGGAAAGAGTAATTTACTGGAATCCCAGAAGTCTGTCTTGACAGAGTCCTAAGTTCAATTCCCTTTTAGAAGAGAACTGATCAAATATTTGACAGCTTTATGCATCTGTATTTGTTCATAGACTCTTGTGAATTAGCACCTTGTGAATTTTCTGTGGATTTAAATAAAAGCTTTCCTATATGTAATCTTCATAATATATGTTGTGAGTCTATTCAGGAGGCACCTTCATACCCATTATAACTACACTTGCATTGTCCAAGTGACTCACTGGCTTTGCTCTCTAAGTAGGTCATGGCACAGGACTTATTGGCAAGGCACTTAATAAAGTAAAGAATTAAGCTGAGTAAGCTCCTTGAGTGCAAAGGCAATTAAATGTTTGCCTTTGCATCTCCAAGTGCTTAGCATAGTGCTTGGCATATGGCAGATGCTCAATAAATGCTTGTAGAATTGATTTGAACTTGATATGTTATAACAATCTTGGCCAGAGCTATTATTCTTAAGGTCAAATGTTTTCCCTTCTGCACTCCATCCCCCCATACACATATTTATTTAATTTATTGATTTTAAATTGATTGCTAAATAATACGAAACGACACTGAGAATTGGGGAGGGAGGATATTGGTCAATGACATAGGAACCCTTAAAGCTTGGTTTAGTGGAAGCAGTGCTGAAATTAAAGTCAGAAAGGCTTGGCACTGAATTCTACATCAGATACTTACTAACTATGGATAAATGACTTAACCTCTTGGCCCCAATTTGCTCATCTGCAAAATGGGGATAATAGTAACACCTACTAATTTTGTGAGGATTAGGTGAGATTTATAAAGTGTCCCTCAGACTGAATGATCTATAAATGTTAGCTATCATCTTTATCATGATTATTCTATGGGTCCTCCTTTGTATAAAAAGGGACCACACTTCAGTTGCAGAAACAAAACATGTGCTTTAAGTATGTAGTAGGTTTCAGTTCATCCTAGAGCAAAGCAACTATATCAGATTTTTTCTCTCAGGGTTCCAAATGCTGTGTTGTACTTTCAATGTACTTTAAGTGCCAGTAATATGAAGCATTTTGTACATATATGGAAGTCAATAGTTTCTGACCAGCAAAAATGTTCACTGACTCCCTATTGTTTACTGAGTAAAGTTCAGCCTTCTCTAGCCCTCCATACTATCTTTGCAAAATTTTTGTTCCTTTCAAAACAGTCCAGCCAAACTGGATAACTCTCTCCTTCTTTCTGTGACCATATATGACCCTTCTCTGCTTATATGTACTATGATCTCATGTCTCCTTGAACTTCCTCAGGCTTGACTTTCCCATGCCCACATGTCATTTTGTTTTCAAACTCTAGTTCACCTTTTATATAATATTGTGTACTATAGGTATATTGGTATCTCAGCCTAGTAAACTGTAAGGCCTTTGAAGTCAGGGACAAGGACTTTACAAGCCATAAATAAACTACAACATTCTTCCCTGAGTAAATGGTTATTGTATTTTATTATGGAAAATACTACATATTTTGCTATCCTATAGTGGGAAGGTGGGATGATGTGATGTAGGGGTTCGCAAGATGGCTTCAAAGCCAGGGCAATGTGCATTTAAGCTGTGCTCTAGAGAGCCATGAGGCTCTCTAAGATTGTAATTTGTTGAGAAGGTGCTGAAAAATGAGAGTTTTCCCCCTTTGGACATTCTATGACATTGAAATCATTAGAATGATCTCTATTTTGATGAAACATGTTAAAATTTTCTCAAGACTAGCATTCTGTTTATTTGTTTCAGGGTTCAGGAGACAAGAAAATATTGTTTATACATAAGACAGACCATTTTTTCATTTCAAATTATTTTACACTTTAATATTTAAAGCCTCAAATTATAGAAAATACAACAGCACTGAAGCCTAAGGGATTCAGGGTTCTAGACTTGATTTCTACTGTTGTCAGCACCACACCTAGTACATCTGCCACAAAGTCACAGACTCAAAGAACTTCAGAGCTAGAATAGGCCTAAATAAAGATCCAATGCAATCCTCTTATTATACAAATAAGAGAAATTCAATTAAGAAAGGCTTCATTATTTGCCCAAGGTGGCACATCTAGCTACTGACAGAGCTAGGTCAAAGTGTTTTCCATTACCATGCTGCCTTTAGCCAAGACCAACCTGCTATTTTGTATCAAGAGGATAAAAGGGAGGGCAGTGTTCATGTCATTAACTCAGTATAACCCACAGCCTAACACACAGTAAAAATCTGTTGAATGGATAAATTAAAACTCACAGTTTAACAGATGAAACAACAGCTAAGGTGTGTTTAGCTCCAAGAAATTCAGGAATGAAGCTGAATTTGGAAATATCTAATTAGGTTTTAATACCTGAGGGTTGAAGGTCTTTAAAAAAAAAAGCAACTAGTTATCCAAGTCTATACATAGAAGAGCAACTATTTCAATAACCTACAGGTGTCTAACCAGCGATTAGGGTTCAAGGCTAGACTTCTTACCAATTTCCTCCTGAACATCTTTGCCTGAGTGTTCCACTGACATATTGGGTCCAATAATTCTAAAATTGTCCTTTCTCTGACTTTTTTATCTCTGTTGATGAAACCATTTAAATATTCATAGATATCAGTTGCTAACCACATTATTTTTACTCTTTTTCTCATCCTCATCCCCTCAAACATCCAAGAAGTTACTAAATGATTTGTATTGTCCTTTAAAAATATCCTTCATAAATGTCACTTACATTTTTCTTCTCTCACTGCCATCAACATGGTTCTGGCCCTTAACTTTTTCCTGAACTATTGCAATAGTTTCCTAACAGTTGTTTTTCCTTAAAAAGTATTCTTTTTAAAATCCTCAACTAAACATTGTTTGGTCTTACTGGTTTTTGTCTCTCTATTGCTTGAAAAACTTAAATGATTCCATGATATGCTGATTATATAATGAACTGATTAACCTATCTTTTGAGGTTAATAAAAGGCACACAATTATAACGGCTAACATATATAAAGGATTTAAAGGTTTGTAAAGTGCTTTACAAATATTATCTCACTTCATCCTGCCAATAATGCTGTGAGGTAGGAACTATTATTATCATTCCCCCCTTTTTTTTTAGATGAAGAATGTAAGGCAGAGAGATAAAGTGACTCAGAGTCACATGGCCAGTAAGTATTTGAGGTAGATTTTGAACTCAGCCTGCAGCTGCAGAACTGCAGCCCAGTACTCTAACAATATCATTACCTAGCTGCCTCTTGCTATCTTGTCTCATGTCATACTCTGCTCCCTCATGTGTTCTATGACAGCTATTCAAGTTGAATTAGCACCCCTAGAACTCATACCATTCTTCCTTGCCACTGTGCATAACATTCATGAAGGATACCTGGATATCCTAAACCAGGGAAGGATTTTTATGACATTTGTTCTCATAGCACTCCATGAATTAACTGATGTCTTTCTTAAGTATTTTATCAGCCTAGCTAAGTTTTGAAAATTTCAGTATTTGTGGTCATAGCAACTCATGGAACAATCCACTAAGGCATACAGGGGGTGTAGAGGCAGCTGGTGACCCAATGGATAGAGAGCTGGGGCTTGAGTAAGGAAAAACTGAGTTCAGATATATCATTGGAAACTTACTAGCTGTGTGACATTGGACAAAGCAATTAACTCTGTTTGCCAGTTTCCTCAAATGTAAAATGGGGAAAATAATAGCACCTACCTCACAGGGTTGCAATGAGTATAAAATGAGATACTATTTATAAAAAGTACCTGGCACATAGTAGGTAACATATTATTATTCCCTTCTTATTACCTTCTATTTCCTCCTTGTGGTGTATGGCAATGGAGAGAGTATTCACACTGATGAATTAACTGTTTTGTAGTCTTTAAGTTGAAATGTCATAATAGTTACTTACAATATACAAGACATCATCACATAACTGAACTTTAACTTTGGTTAACAGGAATTGATCTGTGATGGCAAGGGATACATTTTTTAAAATATTTTTGTGAGCCCAGGGAAATTCTTGGATAGTATTTTTGAATATAACCATTGGGGGAATTTGTTTTGTTTGACTATGCATGTTACAATTTTTTTTAACTTTTATTTCTTTTTTTACTTCCTTTTCAGTGGAGCTAAAGGTGGGAGGAAGAGACAATAGATTTCTGTTCTGTTCTTTAAAAATAAAATAGAGAATGGGGGGAGGGAGTTCATACAGAAGTAAAATGTTGCATGCATGTTCAGATGAGATCACTCCGCTATTCATTTTATTTAATAGTTTGCTTTGTTACAAGAGACTGTCCAGTAAGTGAGAATAATATATAAGTATATGTAATACAGAAACAAAACACATCAATAAAACTGAAAAAAGAGGAAAAAAAGAGAAACTTACCATGATTGAAGTTAGATGTCTTTCAGTATGCTTGCCAATGTGCATAATGGACTTAAAAACCAGTGCTATGTTCAAGTACCTCTTACTTTACCAGACTGTCAACTCTTTGAGAGTTGGGGCTGAGTATTATATATCTTTGGACCTCCCTCAATAACTTAGGACAACACATTGCACATAGTAGGCACTTAATAAGTAGAAGCTAGTTACTAGGTACTGAAGGTAAGTGGTTGGCAGGAAGAGCTTACAGTTTTACAGCTGGAAGCAACCACTCAGGTCATCTAATCCAAGGCCCTTATTTCACAGATGAGGAAACTGAGACATAGTCAAGTTTAGTGATTTATTTGATGTCAGATAGGTAGTAAGTGGCAAAGTCAATATTCAAACATAGGTGCTTTATCTCCAGATCTAGGACCCTCTACACTGAGCCATGCCTTCTTTCAGAAATAAAGGCTCATAAAGGGAAAATGAAGGTGACTATGAAAACTGAAATTTCAAATCATTTAAAAAGTGTTTTCACATATGTACAAATGAGAAGATTCTGATGAACATCACAGAGAAGGAATGGAATATAAGTTTTTAAAAATAAATCTCAAGATGAAATAATTTCCTGTTGATCAAGTATTAGTGACCCAGAAAATATTCTCAGCAAGAAAAAAACAGTAGGAAAGCTATCAGATAAAGTTGAAGTAATTTTATTTTTAAACAAAAAAAAAGCCATTTAAAATATAGTGTCTAGCCCAAACAAAGATTTCAAAACTGAAAGTTATTTTCCCTGCTGTAACTAGTTTGCTTTATTTTCCAGCACTTTACAGCTTATGAATTTTTTTTAATTCATACTAAGCCATCTGTTTTGAGGAGCACTAGGTATTACAAGGCTAACTCACTTGTTTTAAAGTGGGCAAAAGAAGGACTTAACTTCTGATGACACCAATCGTTCATCTAAATTAGATCTCTTTTTTTTCCCAGAGAGACTTTACCTCACTATTACAAGCACTCCCACACATTCCCTATTTTAAAAGGAATGAATTAAGTTTCCAAGTTCAAGGGACTTTGCGAAGTACCCTAGTTTATAAGTGTCACCCTGGCAAATTAATATAATTATTCATTGAATTAATAGAAAGTGCTCTTTGACTTTAACTGACCACTTCTATTTAAAACTGTATTCCACTTCATCTTCAAAATACAAATTTAAGCTATCACATTAAAGTCACCTTTCATACTCTACTTTAAGAGTCATTAGCTTAAATGAGGATATACTTTAAGTTATGATGATGACCCCAATTCTTTTCCTTTTTGAGGGAAACATGATAAGCATTACTAGTACCCTTTAATTGTCTAAAACTACTTCATTTTCATACATATTACTAATCAATCAATTAACAAGTTTTTATCACACACTTACTGGCACTATGTTAGGCACTGGTTATGCAAATATAGAATTGACCTGGTGCCCCAAGGAGCTTCTACTTCCATAGAACATGCAAAGCAATAAGTATATTCAAAATACATGCAAGATATTTGAGGGGGCAAAGTCATTACCAGTTGAAAAAATGGGAAAGGTCTTATATGGAAGGTGGTGATTATACTGAACTTTGAAGGAAATTGGAGATTGTAAGTGGAGGTGAGGACAGAATGCGTTCCACAGCTCGTGTACTTGATCTATCAACAATCATTTGGGGCAACTATTATTTTAAGCCCTATTATGTAAACAAAGATACTGAAATTCAGAGGATTAGCAATTTGCTCAAGATCACATGAAGTGGAAAAAAAGATAGCATACACTCACATTTTCTAATTCCAAGGCCAGTGTTCACTCTACTGTGCTCAAACTGCTACTAAAACTAAGTAATGTTACTTATTTTCTTGAGTTCGTGGAGGGAAGTATATTTCTTCCCTACCCCTTTAGTACTTGTACTATCTAGCAGCCATTTAAACATAACTTTTTGTTGTTGTTCAGTCATTTCTAACTCTTCATTACCCCAGTTGGGGTTTTCTTGGCAAAGAAACAGGAGTTGTTTTCCATTTCCTTCTCCAGATCATTTTACAGATGAGGAAACTGAGGCAGAGTTAAGTGACTTGCCCAGGATCCCATAACTAGCAAGTGTCTAAGCCAGATATGAACTCAGGAAAATGATTTATCTTGACTTCAGGCTCAGCACTCTATCCACTATGCCACCTAACTGCCTAAATATAACTACTATTATTTAATTACCAAGGAGGTTGGTGAAGGGGCAAGAGAGAAAATGACAGGGCTTCAACTGGGGCAAAAATTTGAAGCCAACAATCATTGCCTTTGTTTCCCTGGGAACTGTCTTTCTGTGTTCCTTTCTCAAAAAACTGTAGATTTTTTAATATTCTGTAAAGCCCCATCTCCATTTGGCTTTAAAAACTTTTAAAGTTTGGCACCATTTTATCTTTCCAGTCTTCTGACACATTTCTGTTTACCTTAGTTTCCTCAACTAAAAAATGAGGGTTATAATACCTTCCTCCCAACATGGTTGGGAGGATGAAATGAGATAATATTTATAAAGCACTTAATAGAGTGTCTGGAACAGAGTAGATATTTAATAAATGCCCTTTTTAATCTTCCTTCCTATATGATGACTCCAGGTTATCCAATGACTCACTTAACTTTGAAGTTCTGTTCTTATCTGTCTTCCACTAGTTTTTCCCCCCTAATTTTTTTCTCCCCTCTCCATCAAAATAATTTCTTTAGAGGGACAGATATTAAGAGAAAAGTAAGTTTATTAAACCTATCCACACTAATGCGTGAATGACTAAAATAATAGCTTGTTAATATAGGCAAAGTGGTGATCGAACTGGATTTGGAGTGATGAGGCATGAATTGAAATTCTGGCTCTGCTATATACTACCTGTATAACCTCAAGCAAATGACTTAAGCTCTCTGGGTCTGTTTCCCCCATCTATCAAATGAGGAAATTGGACCAAATGACCTTTAAAGTGCTTCTCTGAGACCTAGAATCCTAAGTGAATTTCTATCATAAATGCAAAGGTTACAAAGTAAAGAAATTTCAACCATTTTTGAGAGATAGTATTGAGCTGACCTCTTAATAATCTAAATTATGTCGTACTTGAATGTCACCCATATTTTACAGACTGCCTGTACTCCTGTACAGGGTTTTCCTTGCACAAATTTTCTCTATACCATAACAAGGTTTGTTGGCCTTGGATTCAATGGAGATTATGAAAAAGGAATGGGGAAACTTCTCCTTGTAATTTTTGTAAAAATCTGTGTGTCCCAATGTTCCTTTTTTGAAATTGAGCAAAAGTGAGAGTTCTGTTTCCAGGAACCAAGATGGCAGAATAAGGAGTAAGTCACTCTCACCCTCCCTTATTGACCTCTGAAAGCCCAGAAAATATCATCCCAGGAAAAATCCTGGGACAGTTGACCAGCAGAAAGATGGAGTGCAGTAGTCTTGCAGCACAGGAAGCTTGGGGGATTAATGGGAAAGGCCCCTCTTGCTCTGGGGGAGGGGGAAGCAGTACTGGACAGGAAGTGCCCCACCAAGCCGGTGGCAAGCCCCACCTCAGCAACCCAGGGAGATCCTGAGCCCCAGGGTGGTGAAGCAGGCAAGCACCAAAACTAGGACACCCCCACAGCCACCACCACAGTGCCTCAGCACAGACAGGGGAAACTTTAGACACCACATGTGTCAGTGTTCTCCAGCAGCCAAATCTCCTGGTGCTCTTGGAAGCACAACTCCTGGAAGAACAACTCCAGGAGGCACAACTCCAGGCTGACAGACATCTACCAGCAGCCAAATATTTGAGTGCAAGGCCCAGGTAAGCTAGACTCTCCACCCCCATCCCGAGAGCTCGAGTGTTGCTGACTCCAGCTTAGTACCAAGTAAGCTGCCAGACCCCTCTAAGCTCTAGCTGCCAGAACCCAAAGCCCCAGCACAGAAAGCGAGTGACCAGGTCCTGGGCTCCTAGCACAAGAAGTTTAGGTCAGTGCTCCCTGTGTTCCAGAGGGAGAGCTCAACTCTAAAAGCTCTAAAAGGAATTAGTCAAACACTATGAGCAGAAAGCAGAAACAGACAATGATCATAGATTTTTACTATGGGGACAGGGAAGGTCAAGGCACAAATTCAGAAAAGGACAACATTGTCAATATATGCACATCTGAAACCTCAAAGGGGAATATGAGCTAGTATCAAACCCAAAAATCCTTCTTAGAAGAGCTCAAGAAGGATTTTAAAAGTCAAATAAGAAATTATAAGAAACTATTAAACTAATAAATAAAACTAAGAATTGGTTTTATGGAAAAAAACAATAAAATAGATAAACCTTTGATTTATTTTGTTAAATAAGAAGAAAAATTGGGAAAGGAAATGAGACGTATGCAAGAAAGAATCAATAGCTTGGAAAAGAAAGGACAAAAATTGACTGTAGAAAACAAGTCCTTAAAAAATACAATTGGCCACGGGAAAAAATAAGTACACTGAAGAAACCAACTCTTTAAAAAGTAGAATTGCACAAATGGAAAAGGAGGCACAAAAACTCACTGAAGAGAAGAACTCCTTAAAAAGTAAAATGGGCCACATGAAAAAGAAGGTACAAAATCTAAAAGAAGAAAACAATTTGCCAAAAATTAGAATTGGGCAAGTGGAAGCTAATGACTCTATGAGATATCAAGAATCAGTCAAACAGAAAGAGAAGAACGGAAAAAAAAAGAGAAAAAAATGTAAAATATCTCATTGGTAAAACAACTAACCTGGAAAATAGATCCAGGAGAGGCAATTTAAAAATCACCGGTCTACCTGAAAACCATGAAGAAAAAAAAAAGAAACTGGACAGCATCTTTCAGGAAATCATCAAGGAAAACTGCCCTGAGGTCCTAGAACCAGAAAATAAAATAGCCATTGAAAAAATCCACCAATCACCTCCTGAAAGAGATCCCAAATTGAAAATGCCAAGGAATATTGTAGCCAAATTTCAGAATTACCAGGTCAAGGAGAAAATTCTGCAAGCAGCCAGAAAGAAACAATTTAAATCTCATGGAACCACAGTCAGGATTACGCATGACATTGCAGCTTCTACATTAAAAGATCAGAGGATGTGGAAAACTTGATCTTCAAATGCAAGACTCAAAAGAGGCATAACAAAGTAAACAGCAAAGAAAAAAAAACATAACATGTTATCAATAAGGGCAAACTGTTTACATCCCTAGACAGAAGATGACACTTGTAACTCTTGAGAACTGTATTGTTTTACACCATTTAAAAGGGGCATACATAGACAGAGGGTGTGGATATAAGTTGACTTTGATGTGATGATAAAAAATCTAATTAAGTTGTGAAAAAAGATTGTACTGGGAGAAGAGGAAAGGAGGAGACAGACGAGGGTAAATTTCATCACATGAAAAAGCACAAAAACCTATTACAGTAGAGGGAAATGAGCATTACTTGAACCCTACTGTATCAGATTTGGCTCAAAGAGGGAATAACACAATAAGTTAGGTAAACAAATCTAACTTACCCTATAGGAAGTAGGAGGGGAAAGGGGAAAGAAAAGGGAGGGGCAAGATAAAAAGTAGGGAAGGAGGAGTAAGGGGAAAGGGGAAGAAAAGGGAGGGGGCTAATAGAAGGGAGGGCAGATTTAGTGAAGTGGTGGTCAAAAGAAAAACTCTAGTGAGGAGGGAAAAGGTGAAAGGAGAGAGAAAAGCATACATGGAGGGGGGATAGTATGGAGAGAAAGACAGAGAGAGTAATTATAACTGTGAATGTGAAGGGGATGAACTCTCCCATAAAATGGAAGCAGATAGTAGAGTGGATTAAGAAGCATAATCCTTTAATATGTTGTTTACAAGAGCACATTTGAAGCAGAGAGATACACACAGAGTAATGGTGAAAAGCTGGAGCACAGTATATTATGCTTTAGCTGGAATAAAAAAAAAGCAGGGGGAGTACACCTGACCACAGACAAACAAAAGCAAAAATAGATCTAATTAAAAGAGATAAGGAAGGAAACTACATCCTGGGAAAAGGTACCATAGACTATGAAACAATATCATTACTAAATAGATATGCACCAAGTAGTATAGCATCCAAATTCTTAGAGGAGAAGTTAAGGGAGTTACAATAAGAAATAGATAACAAAATTATACTAGTGGGGGACCTCAACCTCCCCCTCCCTGAACTAGATAAATCTAACCACAAAATAAACAAGAAAGAAGTTAAGGAGGTGAATAGAATTTTAGAAAAGTTAGATATGGTTGAGCTCTGGAGAAAATTGAATGGGGATAGAAAGAAATATATCTTTTTTCCTTGGTGGTACATTGCACATACACAAAAAGTTACTACATATTAGGGCATAAAAACCTCACAATTCAAAGCAAAAAGGGAGAAATACTGAATGCATCCTTTTCAGATCATGCAATAAAAATTGCATGTAATAAAGTACCATGGAAAGAAAGATAGATTAAAATTTAATTGGAAAATAATCTAATCCTAAAGAATGAATGGGTCAAACAACAAATTATAGAAAAAATAACTTCATCCAAGAGAATAACAATAATGAGACAACAGAGGAAAACTTATAGGATGCAGTGAAAGAGGTTCTTAGGGGAAATTTTATATTTCTAAATGTTTACCTGAATAAAATATAAAAAGAAGGGATAAATGAATTGGACATGCAACTAAAATAGCTAGAAAAAGAAAAAAAAATCCTCAATTAAATACCAAATTATAAATTCTAAAAACCAAAGGAGAAATTAATTAAATTGAAATTAAGAAAACTATTAAACTATAAATAAAACTAAGAATTGGTTTTATGGGAAAAAAACAATAAAATAGACAAACCTTTGGTTTATTTTATTAAAAAAAAAGAAAACTAAATTACCAGTATCAAAAATGAAAAGGGTGAAATCACCACCAATGAAGAGGAAATCAAAATAATAATTAGGAGACATTTTGCCCAACTGTATGCCAATAAATTTGATAATATTAGTGAAATGGATGAATATTTACAAAAATGTAAATTCCCCAGATTAACAGAAAAGGAAACAAAATACCTAAACAAGCCCATTTCAGAAAAAAAAATTAACAAGCCATTAATAAACTCCCTAAGGAAAAAATCTCCAGAGTCAGATGAGTTTACAAGTTAATTCTATCAAACATTAAAGAACAACTAATTCCAATACTGTATAAACTCCTTGGGAAAATTAAGTGAAGAAAGAGTCCTACCAAATTCTTTTTATGATACAAATATGGTACTGCTACCTAAACAGGGAAGAGCCAAAAGAGAGACAGAAAATTATAGACCGATTTTCCTAATGAATATAGATGCAAAAAATTTAAATAAAATGTCAGCAAAGGGATTACCACAACTTATCTTGAGGATAATACACTACGACCACA
This sequence comes from Vombatus ursinus, assembly GCF_900497805.2. Classification (NCBI taxonomy): domain Eukaryota; kingdom Metazoa; phylum Chordata; class Mammalia; order Diprotodontia; family Vombatidae; genus Vombatus; species Vombatus ursinus. Next base: position 4,557,570 of record NW_020954583.1, read on the forward strand.
TAGGATTTATACCAAGAATGCAGGACTTTTTCAATATTAGGAAAGCTATCAGCATAATTAATCATATAAATAAAACTAACAAATCATATGATTATCTCAATAGATGCAGAAAAAGCATTTGACAAAATACAACACCCATTCCTTTTAAAAATACTAGAGAGCATAGGGATAAATGGAGTTTTCCTTAAAATGATAGGTAGCATCTTCCTAAAAGCATCAGCAAGCATCATATGTAATGGGGACAAGCTAGAAGCATTTCCAATAAGATCAGGGATGAAACAAGGATGTCCATTATCACAACTGTTATTCAATATTGCCCTAGAAGTGTTAGTTTTAGCAATAAGGGGAAAAAAAGAAATTGAAGGAATTAGAATAGGCAAAGAAGAAAGAAAGCTATCACTCTTTTCAGGTGATAAGTAAAAAAAACAAAATCATACTTCAAACAATAAACAACTTTAGCAAAGTTGCAGGATATAAAATAAACCCACATAAATCATTGGCATTTCTATATATAACTAACAAAGCCCAAAAGCAAGAGATAGAAAGGGAAATTCCATTTAAAATTACTGTAGACATTATAAAATATTTGGGAATCTACCTGCCAAAACAAACCCAGGAGCTATATGAACACAATAACAAAACACTCTTCACACAAATAGTCAGACCTAAATAATTGGAAAAATATCAGTTGCTTATGGGTAGGCAGAGCAAATATAATAAAAATGACAATTCTACCTAAATTCAATTACTTATTCAGTGCCATACCAATCAAACTACCAAAAAATATTTTATAGGGCTAGAAAAAAGAATAACAAAATTCATCTAGAAGAACAAAAGATCAAGAATATCAAGGGAATTAATGAAGATAAATACAAGAGAAGGTGGCCGAGCTGTACCAGACATTAAATTATATTATAAAACAACAATCATCAAAACTAATTATTGTATTGACTAAGAAATAGAGTGGTGGATCAGTGGAATAGGTTACGCATGCAAGAAACAATATTCAAAGATGATAGTAATCTACTATTTGACAATTCAAAGATTCCAGCTTCTGGCATGAGAACTCACTATTTAATAAAAACTGCTGGGAAAACTGGAAAATAGTATGGCAGAAACTAGGAATAGAACATCTTACACTCTATACTAAGATAAAGTCAAATGGGTACATGATTTAGATATAAAGACTGATACCACAAGCAAACTAGGATAGCAAGGAATAGTTTACCTGTCAGATCTATGGAGGAGGGAGGAATTATTACCAAAGAAGAGATAGAGAACATTATAAAATGCAAAATGGATGATTTTGATTACATTAAATTGAATAGTTTTTGCACAAACAAAGCCAATGCAACCAAGATTAGAAGGGAAGCAGAAAGCTTGGAAAAAATTTTTACAACCATTGTCTGATAAAGGCCTTATTTCTAAAATATATATAGAAATGAGCCAAATTTTAAGAATACAAGTCATTCTCCAATTGATATGTGGTCATAGGATATGAACAGGCAGTTTTCACAGGAATAAATTAAAACTATCTATAGCCATATGAAAAAATGTTCTAAATCACTATTGATTAGAGAAATGCAAATGGAAACAGCTCTGAGGTACCACCTCACACTTATCAGATTGGCTAACATGACAAAACAGGAAAATAATAAATGTTGGAGGAGATGTGGGAAAATTGGAACATTAATGTATTGTTGGTGGAGTTGTGAACTTATCCAATCATTCTGGAAAGTAATTTGGAACTATGACCAAAGGGCTATAAAAATGTGCATACCATTTCTTGGGCTGTATCCCAAAGAAAACACAAAAATGGAGAAAACACCCACATGTACAAAAATATTTATAATAGCTCTTTCTGTGGTGGCAAAGAATTGGAAATTGAGGGGATGCCCAGCAGTTGGGGAATGGATGAACAAGTTGTGCTATAGGAATGTAATGGAATACTATTGTGCTATAAGAAATGATGAGCAAGCACACTTCAGAAAAACCTGGAAAGACTTGAAATGGACTGATGCTGAGTGAAATGAGCAGAAGCAGGAGAACACTGTCCACACTAACAGCCACAATGTGAGATGATTGACCTTGATAGATTTAGCTCTTCTCAGCAATGCAAGGATCTAAGACAACTCCAAAAGCCTGATGTTGGAAAATGCTATCTACATCCAGAGAAAGAACTTTGGAGTCTGAATGCAGATGGAAACATATTATTTGCTCTCCTTTTCTTTTGTTGTTTTGTTTTGCTTCTTCTTTCTTGTGGTTCCTCCCATTAGTTCTAATTCTTCTTTACATCATGACTAATGTGAAAATATGTTTAATAGGAATGTGTAAGTAGACCCTATATCAGATTGCATGCCATCTTGGGGAGGGGGGAGGATAGAATGGAGGAGAAAATTCAAAACTCAAAATCTTATGGAAGTGAATGTTGAAAACTAAAAAAAATTAATTACGTATTTTAAAATAAAAAGAAATTGAGCATAAATAGAAATTTTTAATTTTGTTAAGTACTTACATTTCTGTTCATTTGAAATTTTTAATTTTGTTAAATACTTATATTTCTGTTCATTTGAAATAAAAAAAACTCTTCTTGTTTAATTTGATATTCATCCTGATGATTAGGAAAATGGAAATGTTTCTTCTCATGTCCCCTATGTTGTTTCAGTTCATCATTTGATACTGATGACAAACTTCTCACCAAGATTGCTGTTAGCCAACTTGAACATCACCTGCCAGAAGTGATTAATACCAATCAAACTGAGTTTGTTCAGTAGGGAAGACTGGCAGAAAATATTTATTATCTTCCTGAGGACTTAACAATTCTACACTGACTCTCTACTGATGATAAAATAAAGAGGATAAATTCATTAATTCAAATATGCAATCTTGTTATCAAACTCTTTGTGCTTATTTCCCCCAAAATGAAATAAGCATGTCCTCCAAGACTAATTATCATGCATTTGAAATCTTTTAATATATGAAATCCCATTCAATTTTCTATAACAGAAGTTCCTAACTCGGCAGCTGTCAATTCTCTCTCTCTCTCTCTTTCTCTCTCTCTCTCTCTCTCTCTCTCTCTCTCTCTCTCTCTCTCTCCCTCTTCCTCTCTCTCCCTCTCATATGCATGTGTGTGTATGCATGTGTATGTATTTTCTCCAATAATGAAATACAGAGTGTCCCCTACCATGCCCTTAAGACTAATTAGGACATGTGTGTGTGTGTATGCACACACACAATATAGTATTTATATACATAGTTTCTTTTATAATTTTATTTCATTTGTTTAAAAACAATCTAAGAAGGGCTTCATAGTCTTTACCAGACTAACAAAATAAAGCCATGACATGAAAAAGATTAAGAACTTCTGTTCCATGTCCAGCAGATCAGGATGTGATTAGTGATGGTATAGTCTCCATTTGGGTGTTCTCTTTATGAAATAAACCAGAGGAAAGGTTCCATCCTGTTAACAGATCTTAAAATTAGCAGGAAATTTTTTGCTATCCCCAGAAGATTAACAGGTATGCATTTCTCACAAATTATTTTTATGAATTCTTATGTCACAGTTTCACAGAACCATATGGGAATTCTGAAGCAATATTGTCCAACTCCCTCTTCTTTTGTACAAGTAAGGAAACTGAAGCCTCATATATTGTTGAAGACCATGGAGATGCTAAGCCTTAGAAATGGAATTAGAGCCCAGGTGCTCTGAATCAAGACTCACTGTAGTTTTCTCCTGGCATATGTTGCCTTCTCAAACACTTTCATAGATAAATTTCCTACGTATTGAATGAATGGATCAAAGGCAGTCATTGTATTGAGATTGTTCAGGATACCTGGCTACTCCAATCTCTGGGACTTGAGAAGTTTACATTCAATAACCAAATGACTTAGCATACAACTAGACTTGATTACCTGCCCTGTCACTTTTTGGCATTTTCCTTTTCTTGTACTAGAATCCCTAATAAGATCCAGATATATACCATTCCAAGAATTAGACTATGCAACCTATTATCATTTTTAAATATCATTTTTGATTGAATTGTTTTATTTTTATATTACCTACATTTTCAAGTATATCCTTCCCTCTCCATTTTCCAGAAAATCATCCCTTGTAACAAAAAAATAAAAATGAAAGGAGAAAAAAAGCAATTTAGCAATACTAAGCAACACATCAACCAAACTTGACAGTACATTCAATGATTCAAACTCATAGTCCCCCATCTCTGCAACAAAGAGAGGAAAATGAATTTTCTTTTCTCTTCTTTGGGAGGCAAGAATGATAAAGAGAATTAATTGTTCTATTTGCTTTTGCTACTGTTATTGTCATTTCTTCCGTGTACATTGTAGTAATTGTACATATTGTTTCTATCATTCTCATAGTTTCTTAGAGTTAAGTCATACTCCATCACATTGATGTTCCATAAATTGTAGAGCCAGTTCTCAGATAATTCAAATCCAATCCAATTTTTTCCAAGCAATTAATCAAAATTTACAAATGAAAAATTAGTTTGAGAAAAATGAACATTGCTACAACATAATGACCACTCTTGGCTCCAGGGAAGAGTTCAGAATATATTCCTCCCCCTTTCATTGCAGAGGATGGGGAACAATGGGTATGTGATACACTGTCTGTCACTGATTTTGTTGAAATACTTTTTAAAATATTTCTTCTAAATCCTTTGTTACAAGGGATGTCTTTCTTGGAGAGAAAATAGAGGTAGAAATATATTCAGAAATGAACAACTTATGAAGAACAAATGGCATTAATATAGAAAAAAAATGAAACGAGTTTATTTCAAAATCCTGAAGTTCTGTACTCGGCTTTTGATGTATAGATAGAGGAGCAAAAGAACATCAATTTGCCACAGAGCTCTAGAAAGTGATTATGTGACCTGATTGCTCTTTCTAATACTCAATATGATTTTAAGACATAGTTAATGTCCTGCCATAACAACTGCCATTTTATCAATCAACTGGGAACTTCTTGCTATAGAAGAAGTTATAAAGAGCAGTGGCTAATAAAATTTTTGAAGAAAAAAACATTTCCTTCACAGGAACTGTGAAGGTGGAAGGGCAAAGTCACTGTTTCAAATACTCACTTAGAAACATCTGTAGTCCCAAATTGTTTATTCAAGTCAGAAACTTTATTAACCACATTTTTTCTTCTGAAAGATAGGATTCAACTATAAATTATTTGTATAGGCCATAGTCTCCACATTAATTTACCAAAGCTTTCATCCTCCTACATTGTAGTATATTTCTTAATACTGCTCAAAACATATCAAGTACTTCATTCAACCTATTCCCCAGCTCTAAATGGGATTTGACATTATGGGGTCAGCTTTCCTTTCCCTCAGAGATGACTAACAAATTTACAGAGACAGAAGTTCACTGTTCTCACATGGATCACCGCTCAACAGACCGGCAGATTTTGATGGCAACATTTAAGTTTCATTTATTAAATGGAAGAGGAAACCTAGACTTTAACAAACTGCTCAATAGCTAAACAGTGCTCCACCACAGACCCTAATGGGAATCCCACAAGTTTTATACTTCAGGCAGGCTTCTTTAGTGTAATGGTTGAGGTCACATTTGAAAGTAATTTGGGAGATAAAATAGTTTTATTCCATTTTATGAATATGTGAGATCCAGAGAAAGTTCAGAATTGTTTAAATTCATTGTTATATAGCCTGATCTACCAAGAAGTGAACAAACTTTCATTCAGCACACTGTGTAAAGCACTGTCTTGGGCCATTAGGATATAAAGATCAAAATGAAACAGTCCCTGTCCTCAAAGAGCTTTTATTCATTCAAGTAAGACAATATTACACATACAAGCATATAAAATAAATGTGTATACACACCTATATATGTATGTATGTATGTATGTATGTATGTGCATATACATGCATAGTAGTATTGGGCATTAGATAGAAGACTACTACCATTTAGGGGTTCAAGAGAAGATGATAATCTTCTACATAAAGAAGTTTGTAATCTGTCTTGAAGTCTTAAAGTGGGGATTTTTAATATGAATAGAGAACATAGAGGGAATTCCAAAGATGGGAAGTGATCAATGCAAAGGGCATGTAGAAGATAGAGTATGATGCACAAGGGAGAGCAAGAAGGGCAGTTTAGCAGGACCATAAAGTATGAGAAGAGTAGTAATATATAATAAGGCTGCAAAGATAGGTTGGTGTCAGGACATGAAAGTTTGTAAATGCTAAACAAAAAGCTTATCTTTGATTCTAGATGCAAGATGTTTATTGCAGTTTACTGATTAGAGAAATTAAATGAGGGGTAGCTAGGTGGCACAGTGGATAGAGCACTGGAGTCAGGAGGTCCTGAGTTCAAATTTGGCCTCAGACACATAACACTCACTAGCTGTGTGACTCTCTTCCCAGTTTTTCCTCTATTTTTCTTACTTGCTTCTCAAAATGCTTTGTGAGCTCTTCCATGGCCTGGTACCAATTCATACTTTTCTGGGAGGTTTTGGATGTAGGAGCTTTGACTTTGTTGTCTTCTTCTGGTTGCATGTTTTGAGCTTCTTTGTCCTCAAAATAAGATTCTGTGGTCTGACTTTTTTGCGCTGTTTGCTCACCCAGCCAATTACTTGACTATTGACTTGTTTGTTAAGGTAGGGGTCTACTTCTAGTGTGGAGATTGTACTGTCCCAAGCTTCAGGGGATTTGTGCAGCTGTTTTCAGAGATACTTCAGTTCTTCCAAGGTGGTATGATAAGGGGCGAGGTGTTTGCTCCTTTTGTGGCCTGTGTTGTGTTCTATGAGGAACCACAAGCACTCTTTTCTGTCTTGGAACTGTGAGGAAGATTTCCTCTCCACCACCACTACAAGCTCCACCAAACCAGCACTCCTCCTCACCCCAGGACTGCCACCCAGAACTGTGACCCAGAGCCAAGCATGGGCAAAAGCAAGAGAATCCTGCATCAGCAGAGAGATCCCTGCAATCCCCCTCTGATCAGCCACTCGATTCCCCCTCAGTCTGCGGGCCAGAAGCTCAAGAGGCAGCCACTGCCCCAGTGCCAAGCTTGGGTGCTAGGGCTGGGACTAGGCTTCTCTCTCTCACCACAGTCACAGACTTTTCCCACTGACCTTCTAAGTTGTCTTTGGCATTTCTGGGTTGAGAAGTCAGGAAACCACCACAGCTGCCCATGATTCAGTCCTCTGACGCCTGCTCCAGGTTCACTGAGGCCTGTTTTGCCTGTGCGCCCATCTCGAACTGTGCTCTTCTCCCCATTTGGTGCAATATACCTTTCTGATCCACCATCCAGCTGTCTTGGGCTGTAAATTTGTTTCACTCTGTCTTTTTGTGGATTCTGCTGCTTTAGAATTTGTTTAGAGTCATTTTTATAGGTATTTGGAGGGGTTTGGGGGAGAGCTCAAGCAAGTCACTGCTTTTACTCCGCCATCTTGGCTCTGCCCCCTATCCTTCTTTTTCCGACTCTCCCTCTTCCAGCTAGGTGCTAGGTGGTAGAGTGAACAAAGTGCTGGATATGAAGTCAGGAATACATGAATTCAAATCCCACTTTGTACACTTGCTAATTGTGATACCCCAGGCATGTCTTTTGACCTCTGCTTGAGTTTCTCATCTGTAAAATGAAAATAATAAATTTGTGATTAAACCAACAATGGACCAAATTCCTAATGTTGTGGCTATATTTATTTTTTTAAAAACCCTCATATAAAACCCTTACACAATCTTTGAACATTTGCGAAACGTATTCTTACAACCAATCTTTATGGTAGATAGTGTGAGTATTATTGCCCCCATATTGTAGATGAAAAAACTGAGACCCTATGCATTTGATTTGTCCATGACCAAAAGCATTTCCTAACTGCCTGATAAATGATATATGATAGAGTTTTATATTCTTTACTTGAAGATCTTCAGGGATTCAAACTCCACAACCTCCTTCAGTAGCCTATTCCAATGTTTTATCACACTACTCATATATAACATTTTTCCTTTTATGCAACTGAAATATCTCCCCTAAAAAATTCAGTTCATTCAGTCCTTCATAGAGATAGAGAACAAATGATCAGTGTACTCTGTCACACAAATTGTCACCCAAATATACTTTGTTATAATAAATCATCACTTCAATCACTTCATTTAAAATGAGTGCTGTTTTTTGAAGGGGAGGTTTGTTTTTTTGTTTTTTTTTTTGCTGAAAGATTTCTCAAAATGTGTACATAAATCTTGAGGTTAGAATAGAATCCAAGGAGAAATCCAAGAAAAAAGATTGAAAGTTTTCAAGCCTGCCTATCTCTTCAGTACACTTCTTCAAAACCAAACAAATGTAAAATCAAGAAAACAAGAGTAGCAGAAGCCATCATGAGAAAATTGTGTTTGAGGAAAGGCACAAAGAACAAATCAAAGAAATCACATTGAAATTAATGGCCAAACCCACTGCGTTCAAATCACACAACCAATATGCTAACCACAATATGGAATAAATTGGTACCAACAACAGATGCAGAAACAAAGCTAGAATTATTACGAGAAACGTCATCTTGGCTAATATGGACTTAGAAGCAAATAAAGAAAGAGAATTGGCAAAATTATTAAAAAAATGAGGAAAGAAAGAAGGACTGAGACACAATGATGAAACTCAATGACTTAGAAGGCAGTGGAGTACAGTGGAAGGAACACTGTCTTTGGAATGAGAGGGTCCATTTGAATTCCTGCTCTGCCACATATTACTTGTAGGACCTTCATCAAGTCACTTACCTTCATTTTACCTCATTTTCCTCATCTATAAAATTATAGGTCTCTATAAGATGACTTCTAAGATAGAGATGAGCCTTCTAATTCAAGATCTATGAACAGAAACAGGTAAGCTAATGCATAAAATTATATCCTGATATTCTTTTGGGGAAAAACACTCCAACCTTTATTATAATGTACATCACAATCTAAAGTCAAGGTTTCCTATTCAGAAGTATTTTTGCCTATTTCAAGAAAAGAGCTTGGCCAACTTTGAGTCTTTGTTCTTCACTTAAATTGTTAAATACCATTGCATGACATTAAAAATTTTATACAAACAATCCGTTTGTAAGGACTCACTAGCCTTTATCAGGAGCAATCTCCCTAACAACAAAGCAATGTCAGGAGAATTTATGAGCCTTGATAATTCCGTCCTTAGGCATATAGATCCCTTTACAAACTAGCTCCAGTCAACTTTCCTAGTCTTATTGTGCATTATTTTCCATCATGCACTGCACTGTGAAGCCAAACAAGCCTTCTCACTGCTCTTCACATGTACTTCTTATTCCATCTTCCATTTCTGCAGTTGTGCACAGACACAGCCTTCCACCTTCTGCCTGAGAACTCTCCTGATAACCCCATACCCTTATGATTAGGTCTGTACAACAAAGTTGCTCCGTATTCACTTTTCATACTTTTTTTAATATGCTTGTATATTTACATGTTGCATCCTCCAATAGAATGTAAGTTCCTGGAAGCAAAATTATTTGATTTTTTTCTTTGTTTCCCTAGCATCTAGCACAGTCTTCTATTGTATAATGGCTATTTGTTTGATTGATTGATTAGAACACAAAAAGGTAGAAAAATGTATTGAGATCTTTAAAACTTTTAGCTGAATTTTTATAAGGTCAAAGTCACTGTCTAGTTGTTTTATTCTTCCAATCTCTTGAGAACTGGGGTCACAGTACTTGGATTCTGAATTTCCATTCCCCAAGTCAATTCTATCCCTTATACATGTTATACATACTTTTTACTTGGATACTTTTACACTGTTCTGTTTCTCTGGGGAAATGAATCCATGTAAAATAAAATCAATAATTCTTATTTACTTAAAGCGAGGGTTCTTAACCTCAAGTCCATAGACTCCCTAAGGAGTCCATGGAGATTTCTACAGATCTATGAATTTGGAAAGAAAAATTATATCTTTCTTTCCATACAATTGGTTCTTTTTGTAATCCCGTGTATTTTATTTTATTCGTTAAAAAAAAAGCTCATGTCCTTATATGGGTTCCATGGGCTTCACCAAACTGGCACTGGGATCCATAGCAACAACAATGACAAGTCCAAGACTCATTGACATAGAAAAATAATTCTGTAATCTTATGAGAGTTGTCATTTCTTACTTGATTTTAACTTAGAAGTTACAAGATTCTAAGGGAAGAAAATTACCCTTTCTTCCAATTCTTTTTATAGCATACTACTTGATTTGTTGCTTGTTGTATTTTAATGAGCTTTCACCACATCCTACTAGCTGCTACCAAGAAACCATAAGGATCCACTGATACAGTATGTTAGGTCTCCACATATCGGGTCTATTAGCATATCCAGGACTATTATATTCTATTTTATTGCCAGGCTATTATATTCTGAGGTCTTTGTAAAGACTAATTTTAAACCTTTATAAAAGTCTGAATTTTAATTGTCTGGGAGAGTAGCGTCCATTTATAACAGTGACAAAACTAGTGGTCCTCTGAAAAGCTCTTTCACTGAAAGTCATGTTTTCTTTCTTAATTTAATTTCTTTATTTATTTTTAGTTTTCAACATTCACTTCCACAAGATGTTAAGTTTCAAATTTTCTTCCCATCTCTCCCCTCCCCCCAACCCATTCTGAATACTCCTTCCCCGATCTACTCTGCCATTGCATATCTTACTTCCAAGTTGCATGTAAAAAAGAATTTTTAACATTGTTTTTAAAAATTTGTGTTCCAAATTCCCTCCCTTCCTCCTTCATCCCCACCCACCCTCATTGAAAAAGCAAGCAACTGGATACAGGTTATACATGTGTAATTATGCAAAACACTTCCATAATAGCCATGTTGTGAAAAACTACTATATTTCCCTTCATCCTATCCCACTCCCTACTTATTCTATTCTCTTATTTGACCCTGTCCCTCCTCAAAAGTGTTTGCTTCTGATTAACCCCTCCCCCAATTTGCCCTCCTTTCTATCATCCACCCCTCTCTTATCCTCTTCCCCCTTATTTTCCCATGGGGTAAGATAGATTTCTGTACCCAGTTGAGTGTGTATATTATTCCCTCCTTAAGACAAATCCAATGAGAGTAAGATTCATTCATCCCCTCTAACCTCCACCCTCTTCCCCTCCATGGTAAAAAGCTTTTTCTTCCCTTTTATATGTGAGATAATTTAATCCATTCTACCTCTCCCTTTCTCCTTCTCCTACCACAATCCTCTCTTACCCTTCATTTTAATTTTTAGATATCATTCCTTCAAATTCAACTCACCCTGTGCCCTCTGTCTATATATATTCCCTCCTACTACCTTAATGCTGAGAAAAGTCTCATGAGTTACAAATATCATCTTTCCATGTAGGAATGTAGACAGTTCAACTTTAATAAGTCCCTTACAATTTCTCTTTCCTGTTTACCTTTTCATGCTTCTCTTGAGTCTTTACTTGAAAGTAAAATTTTTTATTCAGCTCTGGTATTTTCATCAATAATTCTTGAAAGTCCTCTATTTCACTGAATTCAGGGACTCTTCCCCCTGAAGGATTATACTCAGTTTTGCTGGGTAGGTGATTCTTGCTTTATTTATTTATTTGTTCATTCATTCATTTATTTATTTATTTTATTAATTTATTTTGATTTAACAACAATCATTTCCATAAGTTTTTGAGATTTTTGTTTTTTTTTTGTTTTGTTTTGTTTTGTTTTTGTGATTCTTGGCTTTAATCCTAGCTCCTTTTATCTCTGGTCCCTTAATGTAGAAGCTACTAAATCTTGTGTTATTATGATTGTGATTCCACAATACTTGAATTGTTTTCTGGCTGCTTGCAACATTTTCTCCTTGACCTGGGAACTCTAGAATTTGGCTATAATATTCCTAGGAGTTTTTCTTTGGGAATCTCTTTCAGGAGGTGATTGGTGGATCATTTCAATTTCTATTTTACCCTCTGGTTCTAGAATATCAGGGCAGTTTTCCTTGATGATATGTCTAGGCTCTTTTTTGGATCAGACTTTTAGGTAGTCCAATAATTTTTAAGTTATCTCTCCTGGATCTATTTTTCAGGTCAGTTGTTTTTCCAATGAGAAATTTCACATTGTCTTCTATTTTTTCATTCTTTTGGTTTTGTTTCATAATGTCTTGATTTCTCTTAAATCGTTAGCTTCCATTTACTCCATTCTAATTTTTAAGGACTCATGTTCTTCAGTGAGCTTTTGGATTTCCTTTTCCATTTAGTCAATTCTGCTTCTTAAGGCATTCTTCTCTTCTTTGGCTTTTTGGACCTCTTTTGCTATTTGGGTTAGGCTATTTTTTAAAGTGTTATTTTCTTCAGTATTTTTTGGGTCTCCTTTAGCAAGCTGTTGACGTGTTTTTCATGATTTTCTTGCCTGACTCTCATTTCTCTTTCCAGTTTTTCCTCTACTTCTCCTACTTGCTTCTCAAAATGCTTTTTGAGCTCTTCCATGGCTTGGGACCAATTCATACTTTTCTGGGAGGTTTTGGATGGAGGAATTTTGACTTTCTTGTCTTCTTCTGGTTGTATATTTTGAGCTTCTTTGTCACCAAAGTAAGATTCTGTGGTCTAAATTTTTTGTGCTGTTTGCTCATGTTCCCAGCCAATTACTTGACTATTACACTCTTTGTTAAGGTAGAGGTCTGCTTCCAGTGTGGAGAATATACTGTCCCAAACTTCAGGGGTTTTGTGCAGCTGTTTTCAAAGATACTTCCAGGAACCTATAAATTCTTAGTTCCTCCAAGGTGGAATAATCAAAGGTAAGGTGTTTACTCCTTTCCTGGCTTGTGCTCTGGTCTATGACTGGCCACAAGCACTCTTTTCTGCTTTGGAACCATGAGGAGGATTCCCTCTCCATTGCAGCCACAAGTCCTACCACACCAGTGCTCCTCCTTGCCCCAGGACCACCACCCAGGACTGTGATTCATATCCAACCCTGCGCAAAGCAAGAGAATCTTGCCTGAGCACCAGCAGCTAGATCCCTGCCATCCCTCTCTGATCTGCCTCTTGATCCCCCCACAGTCTGTGGGGCCTAAAGCTCTGGTAGCATCCACCACCCTGGAGCTACACTAGAACCTGGGCCAGACCAAGCTCCTCTCTCACCGATATCTGACAGACCTTTCCTACTAACCTTCTAAGTTGTCTTTGTCATTTGTGGGTTGAGCTGTGTGCCACAGCTCCCCTTGATTCATCCCCCCAGGCCTGCTCCAGGTTCCCCGAGGTCCCGTCTTTGCTGACTCAGCCACCGCTCAACTGCATTCCTCTCCCAGCCTGGTGCAACAGACCTTTCCAATCAACCATCCAGGTTGTCTTGGGCTGGAAATTTGTTTCACTTTGTCTTTTTGTGGGTTCTGTTGCTCTAGAATTTGATTAGAGCCATTTTTATAGGTATTTGGAGAGTTTTGGGGGAGATCTCAAACAAGTCACAGCTTTCACTCTGCCATCTTGGCTCTGCCTCCAAAAGTCATATTTTCAAAGGATGGAGCTGTGGCAGTAGGTGGCATATCATTGTATTTGAAAATTCATAATTTGGAACACTGGGCAATCTTTTTTGCCCATCCACCCTTCATACCAATTCCACTTGGATAGTGATAATGTGCTAAATTATAAGAGACGATTTGACTAATTGCAATTTTGGGGATTAAAGACCAAAATCATAGATAAGACAGATCTTTAGGGGGAAAAAAGGCTACTGCATAGCTTTGGGGATTGAATCATTTTTTAAAAATTTAATTAATTTTTTTCTTGATTACAATAAAAACAATTTTAACATTTTTTTCTTAAATTTTGAGTTTAAATTCTCTCCCAATCCTCCCCTCTTTGAGAAGACAGGAAATTTGCTATAGATTATACATATCTTTCCATATTAAATATCTTTCCATATTAGCTACGTTGCAAAAGGAAACATAGACAAAAACAGAAAGAAAGAAAAGTAAAATAAAAATAGTATATTTCAATCTGCATTCAGACTCCATCAATTCTTTCTCTGGAGTTGAATAGCATTTTTCACCATAAGTTCTTCAGCTCTTTGTATTACTGGACTAATGTATTGCTGAGAATAGCTAAGTCATTCACAGTTGACCATTGTATAATATTGCTGTTACTGTGTGCAGTGCTCTCCTGGTTCTGCTCCCTTCATTTTACATCCATTCACATAAGTTTTCCTAGTTTTTTTTCTTTTCCCTGAAAGTATTCTGCTCATTGTTTCTTATGGAACAGTTGCATTCCATCAAAATTTGTTGAGCCATTTCCCAATTGATGGACATCCCTTCAATTCCCAATTCTTTGCTACCACAAAAAGAATTGTTATAAACATTTTGTACCTATAGGTTCTTTTTTTTTTCTTTTTCTTTGATCTCTTTGGGACACCATCCTAGTAGTGATATTGCTAGGTCAAAGGATATCTGCAATTTTATAGGCTTTTGGTCATAGTTCCAAATTGCTCTCTAGAATGGTTGAATCAGTTCACAACTCCACTAACAGGGCATTAAGTGTCCCAATTTTCCCACATTTTCTCCAACATTTAGCAATTTTCTTTTCTGTCATATTAGTCAATTTGATAGGTGTGAAGTATACCTCAGAGTTGTTTTAATTTGCCTTACTCTAATCAATAGTGAGTTAGACCATTTTTTCATGTAAGTATAGATAGGTTTGATTTCCTCTTCTGAAAACTGTCTTCATATCCTTTCATCATTTATCAATTGGGGAATGACTCATACTTGTATAAAGTTGACTCAATTTTTATGTGTTTCAGAATTGAGGTCTTTCTCAAAGAAATTTGCTATAAAAATTTTCCCACTTTCCTGTTTTCCTTGGCTTTTGTGCAAAACCTTTTTAATTTATTGTTATCAGAATTATCCATTTGACATTCCACAATGCTCTCTTGTCTCTTGAATGATCATAAATTCTTCCCTTATCTATAAATCTGACAGGTAAAATAGTCAATGCTCCCCTAATTTCTTTATATTACCCTTTATATCTAAATCATATGCATATTGGGGTTAAATCTTAAAAGAGAATCAAATATGCCTTTTCATAAAGGCTAAGTACATAATTGTTCTGTTATCCACTCTACATCTGTGCCCTTAGCAGAAAACCATTTCAAGAACATATTTGGAAACAACTATTAAACAATTGATTCAAACACATAAAAAATAGAGAGAAAAAACAAAGTGAGTCAGTGTAATAACCAGAAGCATACTGAAATATATCACCCTTTCTGAATTTTCAAATTACCATACTAAAATAAAAATGAAAGACAAGTTTCACAAATGAAGGCCATAAAGTGATCAACTGGGTACAGTATAATAATGTTTAATTTTAGCACCTTAATTTGTAAATTATTTTGGGAGAAAATCTTGCTGTCTTACTGGCATATTTCTTGGATGAAAAAGTTGCTGACTTAGCATTCTTCCTTTCCCCTCCCCCAAAATGGAAAATATTATTTAAAGCCTAATTGTGGAAACAATTTTCACTCCTCGAAAGGGAAGAAAAATCTGCTTAGTATCCAGTCACTAGTATAATTAGAAAATTAAATGATGAAAAGTTAACAAAAGAGAATCTAAAGTAAGATGAACTTTCTCTTTGAAAGAGAGAGAACTGGGGAAAAAAAAAGAAAAAAAAGATTAATAGATATATACTTCCATGGAATGAGCTCTCTCATGCATCTACCGTGAAATTGGTATTCTGCCATTAAAGAAAAGGAGACATTTTAGAGACCTTTTCAATTACAAGGGGAGGTATGGAAGAAAAAGAAATAAGTGGAAGGTAGGCAAAGAGAAGGATAACTGTTGAAAAATGATTGAACACACTCTTGTCCTTATCTAATAAAAAATATTTAATGTCTGTTGATTAATGCATTACAGAAATCTTACAAATGCTATCATGAATATGCTTAAATATCAACAAAACTCCTGAGATCCAGAAATTCAGAAGCAAGAGAGAATGTAGATAGAGGTTTCCTGTGAATAATAACCAGTAGAGACCAGTTGAATTGGTAGATTCACTGTCGAGAAGTAGATCCATACCTGAGGACCAACTAGAGAAAGACTATATTTCCCCAGTGATCTAAACTGACAAGAGAAAGAGGCCTTGGCCTAGACTTTGTGATAAAAGTACTGTGAGTTAGCAAAAAAGAACGGTAAAAACAGGGAGAGCCTTTAAAAACTATTTCATGTTTAAAAATTTTTTCCAAACTATGGAATAACATGAAAATATGTATTAGTAATTTACCTCAGCTGTTTAGAGTTTGTACCATAAGATTCCTTCACTCTGCAGTTTTTAAAAGTGTGTGTACTTAAACTGCTTTTAAAAAATCGCTCATACTTATAAAAAGAAATCTATTAATCTTTGTTTTTAGTTATTCTTTTTACGTAGAATCCTAGAATGGGGAGTTAGAACACTCAGTCCAAATCCCTCATTTTCATTTTTTTCCTTTTTAAAAAAATTATTGATGCTTTTTGTTTTTATATCATATTTTACTACTTTAAATTTTGTTTTGTGAATAAATTTTAATTACTGCAGTATCTACAGATTAAGAGAAAATTAATTCCTTTTAGGCAGCATGAGCAATTAAAATAAGAAGACACATCAAATTTGTTACCTAAAACAATAAATGAAAATTTGTTTTGTATTCCTTCTCTGAAACAAAAGTTACACAATGGATTAAGAAACAAGATCTCATTATACTATTTATAGAAAATAAATTTAATGCAAATATACACACTGAGTTAATTGTGTGCAGATATTCTTCCCAATTATAACTTTTCTAATACGCAGTAAGGTTTATACTTTATGACAATGACAGAATCACAAAATTTGAGAGTTGGAAGGTACCTCAGTGGTAATCTACACAACCCACGAACAAAAAGAATTGCCACTATAACACGAACATCAGGTGGTCATCCAGACTCTAACTGAAGACCTTCAAGGAAGAGGAACTTATCACTTCTCCAGACAGCCCATTTGTACCACTAATTTTAAGACACTTTTCTTGATATCCAAGATAAAATTTACCCATTACAATTTTGAACCATTGTGCTTGGTTCTGTCTTCTGAGGTAAAATAAATAAAAATATTAATAGTTCCTTTACATTAAACCCCCTCAAATACTCTAAAACAGGTATCATATACACATTAAAGTCTTTTTGAGGCTAAAGATACACATTTCATACAGTGCTCATTTTTTGGGTAATCCTTCACCATCCTGGCTGCCCTCTTCTGAACCCCCTTCATGTCCTTTTAAACCATGGCACCTATAACTAACAGAATATTCTCTTCAGGAAACTACATTACTTTTAATGGAACCCAAGATCACATAAGCTTTCTATGACTCCCACATCATAATGCTGACTCAGATGGAACTTGCAGTCCCCCGTAAACCTCACAAAATCTCTTTTCCTGAGTAATTGTTATCTATCCATGCATCCCCAATATTGTGGTTGTTATATTCATTTTTTGTACCCAAATGCGGGACTCTATCACAGATTCAAGACCTTTCACCATCCTGGCTCCTCCTCTGGGCACTCTTCAGCTTATTGATGCTCTCCTTAAATAAAACATTTTAAAAATCAAATAAATTTCTAAACTTATCTCTCTGCTATTCAACAGGTTTTGTTGCAAACATTTTAAATATGTTTTAAACAAAATTTACTTGTGCATCAAACATTTGACAGCACATAAATATTTCACACCTGTAATTTCCTTACTTTTCCAATGAAAAGAGAGAAGTGCATTTTCTCATTCTTTTCTGGGGCCAATATTGATCATTATACTTGTATATAGTGTATTATAAATATTACATATATAGAATTAGCTCTCAAGTTAAGATAACATAAATATATACATATATAAACATATAAATAGTTATAACATTCATGGTCTTTGTATAGATTATTTTCTTAGCTTTCCCATTGGTACTCTGTATCAGTTCATACGAGTCTTCCTACATTTGAACCAGTTTTAAATGTCTGTTGTCTTACAAAAGACCTGACAGCAAATGTTCACTACTCAACAATTGAAAAAGATATAATCCTGAACCTCAGGAACTAGGTCTTTAGAAGAGAATGTTGGACCCAAATCAGGAGACCTAATGTTTTTTAATCAGGAATCTTAAGGTTGCATTCCAGCTCTGATATTTCCTAGCAATATAAGAGGAGGAACTGTGTTTTTTCCTTTCTATTTTTTTGAAGGAGTCATCCCCAGTTCTTATCACAATGCCTGGCACATAAAAGGTGCTTAATAAATACTTCTTCACTAACTATATGAACATAGGCCTTACACAAACTCATTCATCTTCATTTTTCTTATATACAAAATGGGAATAATGAGATTTGCTTTACTTCACAGGATTGTTGTGAGGAAGATGTATAAACCTTAAGGTGCTTAATAAATGTATTATTATAATGTACCTTCTGTGAAAATAAGGTCACCTTTCAAGTAGTATTTTTGTATTATTTGTCATCATGAAGCACTGTAGAGCTGTATACAAACTCTAATAAATGCAAATATTGCTGGACTTGTTAGTAGGATTGTTCCTTTAAAGTCAGAAATGTTATATGAATGCTTATCTTCACCATACCCTCTAGCTTTTAATTATCATGTCAAGAGTTCAATTCATTGGAGATTAAATTTATCCTAGATTTCTGGACACTTCTTTAGTGGGTAGTTTACACCCACACACTCCTAACTCCCTGTTAATTCTACCATGAATAGAAAAATAAATCCTATTTATAATTCACTTTTTCTACATATTTAACTACTTTAAAAAAAAGAACAAATTGCTAACTATGTTTTAGCAACAGTCTTCTCTCAGATCAACTCTTATAGCCATTGCTGTTGACAAGTACAAGGATCAGCAACCAAACCTACATTCTTCTCATTCAGTAAATATGTATACTTTGAGAGCACGTAATAAAAAAAAAAAAAACACCTGTAAGCATCAAAAACAAAAGCATGTATTCTAATCAATGAAGATGATATTTGCTAAGTGAATGGCATTCAGGAATAATGAGTTCATCACTTCATCAGAGTTAGCTAACAGCTCCCATAGAAAGTTTAAGAGAAAATCATTAATGATAATTTTGTATACGAGGATTGTTAGATATGGTTCCACATGGTTAAATTGCTTAAGAGGTGGTCATTTGTGTACTGTTAAAATTATTGCCTATTTCTAAATAGCCACTTTCAATTAGAAACCATTTTCTCTAGAATAAAAACCTTGACTATATTAAATGATGGAATGAAAATGACTTCAATCCAAAATTCCATGATAACTACTTTGCAAATAATCAGAATGCAATCATCTCGGGTCATTTTGTTTTCTATTTGTGGTGCATCATGGCAAAAAACATTTTCATTACAAGGTATAGCCAGCTCCCTGAGGGTGAGCCTCTACAATCTTAGCTAGTCCAGTCTGTAGACATTATGTACGTAGTCTTTCACAGAGTCTGTGCCTGAAGTCTTTCTAGCTTGGATAGGATCCTTTAGAAAATGGGAATATTGTCACTATGAAGAAAGGATGATGGGATGCTCATTTTATATGTTTAAAGAAACTGTTAAATTTTACACCAACTCAACCAAAAATATTAATAACTTAAGATACTTTTGACTGGCATAAATACATTATTAAGATAATATTTTAATCTAAAGAGCTAAAACCACATACACATAATAATTTTAATATCATCAATACTGCCCCTATATATATATTAATAAAAGTGTGATACAATGGAAAAGTGCACTGGTTTAGGAGTCAGAAGATCTCTGGGTTCAAATCCTGACTCTGTGACCTTGGGCAAGGGGCACATAACCTTTCTGAGCCAGTTTTCTCACCACATGATGTGTAAGTGTGGGTGGAGAGGTTGGAATAGGTGGTTTCTGATGTTCCTTCTAGTTCTAAATCAAAGACCCTACAAGTTAAAAGATACAGAAAATAAGGAAAACGATTGTTTCACAATTAGATTTCAGCAGTTCCAAAGAAAGATCAAATGATCAATGACCACATTCCTAGTTATTTTCTGTCTTATCAAATCTATGTATGCATGTGTGTTGGAAACAAAGGTCAAGGTAGAAAAACTTAGTTGAGGCCAGGTATTATGAAGAAGCATCAGAGACTAACCACATGCAGTATAGCAACATCACTTGACCCTATTTTGCATTATCCTAAGTGCTGGGTTACATAAGTTAGACTCTCTACTCTTTTGCAAGTTTAGAATTGGTTGCCGGGTAAGACTTCAAGTACTTAGCAGCAGTTTGGTTCTGGTGGCCTGGGTCCTTTTTCTCCTTTCTTCCCTGGAATTTTTGAGTGTGTTCCTGAACATAGTCTCTTGGGAGCAGTACTCAGGAATTGACACCTCATGTTTTTGCCAAGGGTTGTGTGTAGCCAATAGCTGACTTTTGTACTTCTTTGTAGTATAGACACAAGAACATATAATGAGCAGTGATTATAGGTCTTCTACATTCAGAGGCAGATACTTTATAACTAAGCTTAATCTCCCATTACTGGGGAATAAATATTTTTCTGACAAGTCATGAAAATACATAAAGCTCTCAATACCAACAGATTAAAGGTTTAGAGAGAATATTGATTACAATTCAGTTTTAAAAAAATCCGGGGGGGATGTTTAATGGGCTTCAAGGTCAATATGAACCAATAACATCATTTGTTGGCCAAGAAAGTAAATGGAATCTTTGTCTTCATCTCAAAATTTCATGGTGCTCATGACTGGGGAAGTGGTATATCAAAGTACTAAATACCAATTGGACCACATCTGGAGTGTTGTGTTTTTCTTGGGGCATCACATTTTGGTAATAAAAAAAGAATTAGTAATACAGATGGTTTCCAGAAGAGGGCAACCAAGAGGGTGAGGGAATTTGAGTACATAAAATTGACATTAATTAATATCATTGACATTGATTAATGGGTATGTTTAACCTGAATAATACTTAGGGGAAACATGGCATACAAGCAATATCTTCAATTACCTTAAGGATTTTCCTATGGAAGAGGGAATGAATGATTCTCTCCAAGTCCCAGAGGGAAGAGACAGAACCAACAGGTAAAAGTTGAAAAGAAATATATTCTTAAGGAACTTTTCCTAAGAATCACAGATGTCCAAAAGTGCAATGGGGTGCTTTGGGAAGTAGTAGGTACTTCCTTTAATGGAAGTCTTCGAGCAAAATCTGGATAACAATTTCTTTCTTTCTAAGAAAGAACTCCCGGTTTAGGTGTGGACTAGACGGCCTCTGAGGTTACTTTTGACTTTGTGACTCTGATATAAACACCTGAAACAAAGCGACTTTCTGGCTGCCATTTAAACCACAAGCTTTTCTTCCTCAGTAAGCGCTAGTGTGCTTGATTAAAAGATCAATGATGATATGCCGGGGCTTTTAAGTGCAAAGCCTAGAAATAAATTCAGTGATTAAGAATGCTTCTTCGTGTTAATCTGTTAAAATATTGCAGGGACTGCCAGATTTCTCCCTGACTGTATTTGTCCAGGACAAATGTCAGTTTGATTAATGTACTGAACATCTATGATAATTTATTGCATAGCTCTCAAGAGCAAAGCTGAGAAAGCCAAAGAATTAGGAATATAGCTTCACCAGAAGATCAATTGTACAAATCGCATTGCTCCTGTTTACCAGTCACTGATCATCAATGTTTTAAGGGGGAAAAATACAACTGTACATTATAGGGGTAAAATCTAAAAGACTGCTTCATATAATGATGGATTGTAGGTAGTCTCTCCTGTGAAACGGAGTTGAAGCATAAGACCAAGCAGTATTATCAGTCAAAGGGGCTATAGCTTCAGTGTCATCTAAATTAAATTCTTTCCCTTTCTATCCAGTTGGATTTTTCACCTGATCTCTAAGTCTTCATGCAGGCAGTTTGCAAGTACTGGGGTAATATTCTGAAAGGTTGAGGTTATTGACAACTAATTTTGCTAGAGCTTTCGACACTGGTCACCACACTCCTTCTTGAAATTCTCTCTGTGTAGGCTTCCCTTATACTGTAGTCTCTGACTTGTTTTCCCTACCTGTTTTATGAGGTCTTTTCTATCACTTATGTTGGCTTTTTCTCCTTCCCCCTAAATGTAGACATTTTCCAGACTTCTGTTGAAAGGAAAGAAGGAAGCAAGAAAACATATATTAAATGCCCACTAAGTGCCAGGAACTGTATGTACGTACTTTACAAATATATTATTTTATCCCTACAAGAAAGGGATGTTATTATTATACATATATTGCAGTTGAGGAAAACTGAGATAGATAGAGATTAAGTGACTTCCCCAAGGTCACACAGCTAGTGAGCAAATGAGGCTATATTGGAATGCAAGTCTTCCTGACTCCAAGATGAGAACTTGATCCATAAAGCCACCTAGCTTTCTCTTTCCTAGTTTCTCCACATATTTTCTCTCTTGTATTTTTATCGCTTCCTAGATTTTAATTATTCCTTCTAATTAACTCCATATGGATGACTTACAAATTTGTATCTCTAATATAGAACTCTCCCTTCAGGTGCTGACCCATATTTCTAATTTACCTGTTAGAAATCTCCAACTGGATTTCCTGCTAACACTTCAAAATTAACATGTCTAAAGCTAACTTATCATCTAAAATGCTTCAAATAACCTCTTCTTATCCCCAATTGTCTTATTTGCCTACTATGGTTACTATCCACCTAATCACCTAAAGCTCAGGATTTCAGTAATGTTTGACTTCTGCATATATCAAATTAGACTGTTTTTCCATTCTATATAGCTGTCAATACTAGTTCGGGTTTATATTATCTGTTCTTTGACTGTGGAAGTAGGTTCCTCATTGAACTTCCTGTTTGCATTCTCTAGGCCCTTTAATACCTCTCTTACATTAAAAGAGTAATATACATAAGCATGATTTTGAACGTGTTATTCATTACCTTTAAAAAAAATTCAATGACTCACCATAGCTTACATTAAAATCCAAATTTCTTAGCCCTACACTCAAATTCCTCCATGATCAAGCCAATATTTTGCATTTTACTTCCTACCTACTATAAACTTTAGCCAAAATGGACTATCACTACTACTTCAATGTACTTTATAATTTCTAACCTCAGATCTCAGTGCCATTATTTATGTCTGGAATTCTTTCACCTCCTCTCTAATTGCCTCCAATTCATTCAATCCATGCTTATCAAAATCTTATCTACACTTCAAAGTCTGATTGAAATATCTCATCTATGAAAACTTCCTTCATCCTTGCCCCACTCCCACCAAAACTTAGAAAGCATTATCTTCATTCTCTTTACTACTGTATTAATTTACGCTTATCTGTTAAATTATATTTATCACATTTCATTTTTGTACTGATAGAATTTGTTTTAACACAGCAGAAAAATAGAAACAAATTTACAAAACACTCACAAAGTGCATTTCCTGAAAAAAAATACAAAATAGTTAAGTATTACATTATGTCTTTAACTAAAAATTGCTAATTGTTGAAAGAAAGAATATTTCTTTTAATTTGAATACATTAGTAGCTATAAGTCCTCAATAGTTTGTTTTTTAATGTTGCCCTCATTTACATAATTTTAGTAGTGGTTGTTGTTTGTATATTTCCATTTTCTCTATTTTGCCTTACTTCATACAGACCTTCCTACATATTTCAAAATGCCTCATATTTGTTGTTCCTTATGATCTGAATTTATAGTCAATAAATAAAACAAACTTTGTTTAGACATTCCAAAATTATTGGCCTTGTAATTTATTCCCAGATTTCTATTATTAAAAGTAGTACTGTAATGGATATTTTTAATATATGAGTCTTGCTCTCAAGAAAATCTTGGAGCATATAAAACCGGCAGTATAATTGCTGAGTCAAAGGTCAAAGGTCCCAACTATCATCTTAGACTCTTACTTTTCATAGATAAACATCTTGAGAAAGTAATCTACAATATGTCCCTGCATTTCCTCTCCTCTCATTCTCTTCTTAATTCTCTACAGTCTGGTAACCAACATCATCATTCAACTGAAATTGTTCTCTCCAAAGTTATCAAAGATCCTTTAATTGTCAAATATAATGTCATTTTCTCAATCCTCATTTTTGACCTCTCTTCAGTCTTTGATGCTGTTAATCACCCTCTTCTTAATACTCTTTTATCTCTACGTTTTGTGTCATTATTCCCTCCTGAATGTCCTCCTACCACTTGGATCACTTTTTCTCATTTGCTTGTTCTCCATCCAACTCATGTTTTCTAACTGTGTGGTCCCCCAAATCTCTATTCTGGGCTCTCTTCTCCTTCCATACAATTTCATTTGGTGATCTCATCAGCTCCAATAGATTCAATTATTATTGAAGATGAAGACCTATTTGTCTAGACTTAGCTTCTGTTCTGATGTCCAAGCTTGCATTTCCCACAGACATCTTAAACTCCACATTTTCCAAACTAAACTCCTTATTTTTTTTCCCCAAACCCTCCCTTTTATTACAGAGGCATGGTCATCTTCCCAGTCTCCAGGCTTACAACCTAAGTGTCTAGTATGTCCCCAAATCCTTCCAAGTATACACATCATGTCTCTCCTAAAACCTTTCTTCTATGAAATGGCAAGAATCATCAGTAATGTCCATATGACCTCATGCCTAAACTATTGCAACAGCATGCTGGTTAATATCCTTGCTCCAATTAACTCCCCTCTTCAGTCCATCTTCTACTTAGCTACCAGAGGGCAGGGTTTACAGTGTCGTGACTTCCCCTAATTGAATAAACACCAATGGTTCATCTATTCCCTTTAGGATCAAATATAAAATTATCTCTTTTGCTTTTAAAGGCCTTCATAATGTGGCCCATTTCTACCAGACTAGGATTATTGCACCTTGCTTACCTCCATGTACTCTGTGAACCAGTGACACTGGCCTCCTTGCTTTTTCATCACACACAACATTCCATCTCCCAGCTCAGGGAATTTTTACTATCTCCCATACCTGGAACACTCTCCCTCTCAGCTCTCCCTCTTAGCTTCCTTTAAATCTCAGCAGTCACAACTTCTAAATGAAGTCTTTCCCAATGGTCATTAATCTTAGTGCCTTCCCCCTGAAACTACCTCCAATTTATCTTCTACATATCTTGTTTATATAAAATTTGTATATTGTCTCCCTCATTTGACCATGAGCTCCTTGAAGGACTTTTGCTTAGCACAGTGCCTGGCACATGAGTAGGCACCTAATGAATGTGTATCTACTATTGACTGAATGAGTTCCAGTCATCACAAATTGTTTTCCAAATTTATCAGATCAAATTAGAGCTAAACTAACAGTGAAAAAGTGTTTCTTCCATATCCTTCTCAAAATTGAATTTTCTACCTTTTACCATTCTGCAAATTGATGGACTTAAGATGATACTACAGAGTTTTAAATTTGTATTTCATCATTATTAGCTATTTTAATTTTTTATAGTTGGATGTTAGTAGCTTTCATTTCTTCTTTTAAAAAATATCTGCTCACAAACTTTGACTATGTATCTACTAAAGAACTGCTTTTATTTTTATAGATTTAATTTTTACGCATTTTGGATTTCAGACATTGTAAAGAAATGTTTAATGAAAAGTTTTTTCCAAGTTCACAGTTGTTGTTTTTTTTTCTTAC
Organism: Vombatus ursinus; assembly: GCF_900497805.2. Classification (NCBI taxonomy): domain Eukaryota; kingdom Metazoa; phylum Chordata; class Mammalia; order Diprotodontia; family Vombatidae; genus Vombatus; species Vombatus ursinus. Next base: position 4,583,173 of record NW_020954583.1, read on the forward strand.
TCAAGCAGCACTGATTGTTTCCCCTGTTTTTATTTTTTTTTAATTTAGTTGAAGTTTTCTATTTCTGGTTTAAAAATTTCACATTCCATAACTTCTTAGAAATTATTCCCCTCTTCCAATATATAAAAGCTATACCCTTCCATTTTTAAACTTTTTTGCAATGTTTTATATATCTAGATCAGCTATGTGCATTGGTAGGTTAGTTCTCAAGGTAGGTTAGTATCATTTTGGAGAGGAAGGGGAAAGTTTTATAAGGTATTTCTCATTATACTCTTCCTTCCTTAATATAGAGCAATGCTGATAATTTTGTGGGTTTATTTTGCCTGTTGTTATTTTGTTTAAACTAGTAATTAAGTTATTTTTTCATATTCTTTATTTTCTAAGTGAATCATCATATTCACAAGAGATAATTTTCCATCCATTTTTTTCTACATTAATTTCATTAACTATTTGTTGTCTAATCAGTTGTTAATGGTTTCAGTACTATCAAAAATAATGATGACAATGAAATCTTGATCTTATGGGAAAGTTTCTAAGGGTTCTCTATTATGAATAAAGAATAACATTGGTTTTGGGGAAATGCTTCTTCTGATTTTAAAAAAATGTCTTATTTTAGCATTGATGAGTGCTGCATTCTGCTCAAGACTTTACATTTTATATTGTAAAATCACATGTTCATGTTACTTATATTTTTGAGGGCAGTCTGACATAGTAGATATTTAGCCTTGAAGTTAAGAAGACCAGCTTCAATTTTCACCTCTGATACATACTAGCTGTTTGACTCCTGATAAGTCATTTAGCCTCTCAGTAACCTGAGAAATTCTCTAAGTTGCAGAGAACCTGTCTTAATAGGAGTTTTCTCATTTTGGAATATCCTATTTGAAATCACAGGTCTAGTTCCAATTCAATCTCCAAGTCCCAATTCTTATTACTTATCATGCTATTATTTCCCTACTAGAGAACCATTCTTTCATTCCTGTTATAAGTCCAAGCTAGTATTAATGATTTTTTGAAAAAAATATATTTATGTAGTTGTTTGCCAGAATTTTATTTAGCATTGTTCATGAAATATTCATTATTGATATGATATTGTTCTATATTGATATTTTGTGATGTTATTCTGTCCTGGTGTGTGTATCAGAACTATTTTGCCTTATTGGTAAAATTATTTCATTTTAGATTTATTTGAATGGTTTATGTAGCAAAGATATTGGTTGCTCTTTAGATTTTGACAGAATTCACTTATAAATTATGATTTATACAAGATTTTATACAAGATTTTTTTCCTATGAGAATTCAGTTTCTTTTTATAAATTTAAGTGGTCTGTTCCATATTCTGATAATTTGGGGTTTTCTACTGTGGAGATATTCATTCATTTCATAAAAATGTTCACTTTTGCTGGCTCATAAATGATTATATAAATTTCTGATAATTGGCTGTATATCCTCTCTATTAGCTGTGAATTTCTTCTCCATTAGTTGCAAAGCCACCTAACATAGGTCCATAATGACTCAAAAGACTTAAGTTTATCAATGTAGAAAAATCCAAGTGTATGTAGAATGATTATTGTTAAGTCTCTGATTAAAAAAAATCAAAGGACAATCCCTGTAATTTGTCGATCGTGTATATGTATGTCTATCACTTAGTGCAAGAAAGCAATAAACTGGTCTCCGCTTTGAATGGGAAAAGGTAAGCAGATTGCAATACCTTTGGAAAATTGTGGAGTGTTCTTAATGACCTTAAGCTTCTCCCTGAAATATAGAGACATTTAGAAAAAAATTTACTGATATGATATATGACTGTAATTTATGAAATGCTACAATCACTAAATAAAGTTTTAAGCACCCAAAAAGGAATGAAGAACTGTATGTTAGGTATAAGTAGATTGTAACATATTACCAGTAGAGAAATATTTGGAAGAGAGAAATGATCACTATAAAGGATATGATAGGGTAGGAAAAGGGAATGGAGAGTTATATAGTGAGGAGAAGTAATGGAAAGTTCATGTGCTTCACTGGTATCCATATAATGGCAAGAATCTACAAAAAGGCTCTCAGTATGTTGAGTGGAACTCCTTTGGCAGATTTATAGCACATGGAGAGGATCCTCACAAAATGAAAAGTATGTGTTGTTTGTGATTTGCACCACTGGAGGAGATATTCACATTGATGAGCACACAGATGCATACAAAAATCGAATTTTAGATAAATTAAATTATTTAATATTATTTCTTTGCTGCTAATATTTTAAGCATAATATTGCATATCCTGATGATGTCCATTTTTGCTCATCTTATCTCAAAATCATGATTGGAAATATTATACTTTAAAAAATTTAGTTGAAGCACAATACATCTAATATTAGGCCTTCACTTAAAATCCACATGAAGGTCAAGATGGCATGAAGAGAGGTTCACAGCACAATTTCTAAACTCCACCCCATGAAAACAATGAAATTATATATGATACATATAAATATGGATATATAAATTTTCAGTAAGAAAAATAATTGGAAATAATCACCCAATGTAAAGCATTATGAAATAAAATTGGAGTGCTGAGCAAAGGATCCAATCTCCAATCCAGCCATAGTGGGTATATTATGGTGATCAGTTGGGAAGGCTTCCATTTTGTGTTATGACTATAAAAGCTTCAATTCCTTCCCTCTCTTTTGAAAAACATTATTTATTCTCATTTTTTTCTTTTTAGATTTTGAGTTCCCAATTCTCTCCCTCCCTTCCCCCTTTCTCCCACCCACTGAGAAGGCAAATAGTATGATAGCTATTACACATATAAAATCATGCAAAACATATTTACATATTAGCCATGTCATAAAAAAGCAACAAAAAAATAAAGCTAGAAAATTATATTTCAATTTGTACTCAGAGTTCATCAGTTCTCTCTCTGGAGGTGGATGACATTTTTTTCATTATTAGTCCTTTGGAACTGTCTTGTACCATTGTATTGATCAGAATAGCCAGTTGATCATCATTATAACATTGCTATTACTGTTCACAATGATTTCCCAGTGCTCACTTCATTTGACATAACTTCATATAGGTCTTATCATGTTTTTGTTTGTTTATTTTCCTGGAACTACTCTCCCTTTTTCATTTTTTTACATCTTTTCTAAATAATTAATTTTTAGTTTTCAGCAATCACTTCCATAAGCTTTTTAGTTTTAAACTTTACTTCCCCCTCCTTTGGACCTCCCTCCCCAAGATTACATGCAATATGATATAGACTTTACATATACATTCCTATTAAACATATTTTCACATTAGTCATATTGAAAAAAAAAGAACTAGAACCAATGGCAGAAACCACAAGAAAGAATAAACAAAAGAAAACAACTAAAAAAAAGAGAGCAAATAGTATGCTTTCATCTGCATTCAGATTCCAAAGTTGTATCTCTGGATGCAGATAAGCATTTTCTATCATGAGTCTTTTGGAGTTGTCTCAGATCCTTGCATTGCTGAGAAGAGCTAAGGCTATCAAAGATAGTCATCAATAATGTAGTTGTTACTGTGTACAATGATCTCCTGGTTCTGCTCACTTCACTCAGCATCAGTTCATGTAAATCTTTCTGGGCTTTTCTGAAATCTGCCTGCTCATCATTTCTTATACCACAACAGTATTCCATTATATGCATATATCACAACTTGTTCAACCATTCCACAATTGATAGGCATCTCCTCAATTTCCAATTCTTTGCCATCAAAAAAAGAGCTGCTATAAATATTTTTGTACATGTGAGTCCTTTTCCTATTTTTATTATCTCTTTGGAATACAGCCCTAGAAGCGCTATTGCTAGGTCAAAGGGTATGCACATTTTTGTAGCCCTTTGGGCATAGTTCCGAATTGCTCTCCAAAATGATTGGATCAGTTCACAACTCCTCCAACAATGCATTAGTGTTCCAATTTTCCCATATCTTCTTCAACATTTATCATTTTCCTGTTTTGTCATGTTAGCCAATCTGATAGGTGTGATGTGGTACCTCAAAGTTGTTTTGATTTGCATTTCTCTAACCAATAGTTAGTTATTTTAATAGTTAGCATTTTCATATGACACTCGATAGCTTTGATGTCTTCTTCTGAAAGTTACCTGTTTAGAATCCTTTGAACATTTATCAATTTGAGAATGACTCTTATTTTTTCTAAATTTCACTCAGTTCCCCATATATTTGAGAAATGAGGTGTTTATCAGAGAAACTTGTTAATTTTTTTTTATATTACTTCATTGTCAATAGTACCTTTTAGCTAAATGTAATTTCCCTGCTTATCTCTTTTAATTGGGTCTATTTTTGTTTTTACTTTGTCTAAGATCATGGTTACTACTTTTGCCTTTTTTACTTCAGCTGAAGCAAAATAACTTTTGCTTCAGCCCTTAATTTTAATTCCGCATGTATCTTTCTTTTCAAGTGTGTCTCTTAAAAACAACATATTGTTGGATTTTGGTTTCTAATCCATTCTGCTACCCACTTCTATTTTATTGGAGAGCTCATTCCATTTGCATTAATGATTACTTTGATTATGTTATGACTACCATGTATTTTGTTTCATCCTATTTTTTAAAGTTTATTCTTCTCTTGCTCTTTTTGTCCTGTCTCTCCTCAAAAGTGTCTTTTGCTTCTGAGTAGAGCCTCTATTAATTTGCCCTACCTTTTATCACTCCCTCTATATCTTCTCCTCTTCTTTTCCTATATAGGCAGATAGATTTGCGTAAATTGCTCTTTGAACCAATTCTGATGAGAGTGAGGTTCAAGCATTGCCCCCACTTCTCCTTTATTTTCCTCTCCAGTGTAAAAGCTCTTCCCTGCATATTATATGAGAAAGATTTCCCCCTTCTCCCAGTGCATTACTCTTTCTCACTATCTCATTTTTTAAAGATCATTCCCACATAATCAATTTAAAATCATGTGCTCTGTCTATATAGACCCCCAATAATAGTAAAGTTCTTATGAGTTACAAGTATCATTTTCCTGTATAAGAATATAAACAGTTTAAACATATTAAGTGTGTTATGATTCCCCCTTCATGTTTACTTTTTTATGCTTTTCTTGAGTCTTCTGCTTGTATGTCAAATTTCCTAATCAGTTCTGGTCTTTTCATTAGGAATGTTTAAGTTTTCTGTTTCATGAAATATCTACTTTTTATCCTGAAGAATTATATTCAGTTTTGCTAGACACTTTATTATTGCTTATAATCCTTTTCCGTCCAGAAGATCATCTTCTAAGCCCTCCAATCCTTTGCCCTGAAGATGTTTAGTCTTGTGTGATCATGATTGTGGTTCCATGATTTTTGAATTGTTTCTTTCTTGTTGATCTTTCTCCTTCATTTGGGAGCTTTGGAACTTGGCTATAATATTCCAGGAAGTTTTCATTTTGGGCATTCTTTCAGATAATGATCAATAGATTCTTTTATTTCCTATTTTATTCTCTGGTTCTAGGCTGTCAGGGCAGTTTTCCTGGATAATTTCTTGAAATATAATGTCTAGGCTGTTTCTATGACGATGGGTTTCAGGTAGTCCAATAGTTGTTAAATTATCTCTCCTTGATCTATTTTTCAGGTCAGCTGTTTTTGTGATGAGATATTTCTAATTCTCCTGTATTTTTAATTATTTTTACTTTTTTGTTTTTTTCTTGAAGTCTCATGGAATTATTAGCTTCTACTTGTCCAATTCCATTTTTAAGGAATTATTATCTTCAGTGAGCTTTTGTACTTCTTTTTCCATTTGGCCAATTCTGCTTTTTAAGGAGTTCCTTTCTTCAGTGAATTTGTGTGCCTCTTTAAATTGGGCTAATTCTGTTCTTTAAGGTGTTATTTTCTTCAGTACTATTTTTGTATCTCTTTATCAAGCTGTTCATAATTTTCCTGCATCACTTTCATTTCTTTTCCTAATTTTTCCTCTACCACTGTTATTTCTTTAACTCTTCCCAAAGTTCTTGTTCAGCTTCAGTCCAAACATCATTTTTCTTTGACGCTTTGATAGTAGCTGTTTTCACATTATTGTCTTCTTTTGAGTTTGGGTCTTGATCTTCCCTGTGACCACAGTGACTTTTTACGGTCAAGATCTTTTTTATTTGTGTTTCCTTTTGTTTTGCTGTGTGTTCATTTTTTCCAGCCTGTTTTTGAACTTTATGTTAAATTTCAGCTATGATCACTGGAGGTGTTGGGAAGGCACTGTCCTAAGCTTCAGGCTCTTTTTGGCTTCGATTTTCAGAGCTAGTTCTGAGGACCTATGTATTTTGAGTGCTTCAAAAGTGGTGTGATGCAGGGAGAGCTGTCATCACTGCTCTCCTGGTCTGCTCCTCTCTGCTTTGGAATTGTGGCCAGGAACCCTGTTCCCGTGTGACCAATCACAAGTGTTCCTCTCCTCCCTGCAACTGGGAACTAAATCTGTTTACGGGCAATATAGTTGCCAGTCAACACTAGCTGTATTCAGTGCCAGCAAAGGGTTGAATGTAATCTCTTTCTGACCAGTTAGTTGTCTGTCCACCTTACTGTCTCTGGGCTGAGAGCTCACAAAGATACTGCTGCTGCTACTGCCTGAAAACCCTTTTGATGATGCTGCTGGTACTCTTCAGACATATATTCACCCCAGTGTCACAGACTTCTCCTGCTAACCTCCTGAGTTGTCTCAGGTTGGATAAACATCTCATCCCAACCTATGCTTTGCTCTACCACTCTAAAAGTTGTTTTGAGGCATTATTTTAAAGTTGCTTGTAGGGGAATTTTGGAAGAGTTCAGCTAGGTTGTTATCTATACTCTGCCATCTTCCCTGTCTTCTATTTTTAATATCATCTTCCACATTCTATCTCTAAAGGAGCTAGATCACCAAATTTATCCAATCACTAGATGGAAAGATTGAACTCCTGGTTCTAAGGGTATGAGGGTGAGAAAGCCAGCCAAACAGAGGAAGGAAATGGGGATGTACAGTTAAAATTAGCTAAACTCTTCTATTGTGGAATTTTTATGTGGGTCAGACACTTTCACACTTTAATATGGAGAAGGCTTTGAAGTCACACAAGTGCAGAATTAAAAAGGAATCTCTAGTAATCTGGTCAAAGACTTACAGTGAAGCAAACCCACTATGTATAAAGCCTTTTCAGCTTGGTAGAAGCTTTTGGATCTTGCCCTTAACTGGCATAACCTTTAAGAACCATGTTTCTTACAATCCTTTCCATACTTTGAATATCCTCTGATCCTCTCTTAGTTGAAATGGCTTTTTTAAAGTACTGCCAGTTGTTCTTAAGCTAAAAGAAATAATGGCCATAATCATCCTAGAATGTATAGACTTAATTTATCTTTGACCTATATGTATTAATATGAGGAGAAATCAAATTACTTATGCCTTTGGAACTTAATTGATTTGAATTGTTCAGGTGTCCATTATTTGAAATGCCCAATGAGTTTAAATTATCCTAAATTAAAGTAATGCTTTTAAAAAATTTATTTAAAAAACTGGTTATTCATACCCAATATTAATATTTGAGAGTTTTCAATTAATTTTCAGTGGCTTCAGAAGACAAGAGCTATTATCATATATTATCAAATATTCTGAAACCAAGTACCTTATAGTCACACATCTATATAAAATTTCTCAATATCTCCAATTAACATTCCATAGGTATCCCAAATTCAACATATACAAAATTAAATTCATCATCTTTTCCTGTAAGGCTATACCAATTCCTAACTTTTATATCACAGTTATCACTATTCTTGCTCTTCATTCTTTCATTAAACACATAAAATTAATTTTCAAAATTTTGTCAGCAATCACTCTAATGCATGCCCCTCACACTTTTCTCCTGGATAAGAAACCCTTAATTGACTTTCCTGTATCCAGTCTCCCCTTTTTCCACTCTATCCTTTGCAAAGGTGCCAAATTGATATTTCTAGTCACTTTTGTGCTCAACAAACTTCAGTGATTTCCCATTGCCATTAGGATGGAATACAAACTCCTTTATTTGGCAGCTAAAACACTAACACTTCACAAGCTTTCCAAGATTATTATTTGCTATCCTCCTCCATATACTCCATGCTTTAGACCAGAGGCATTAAACATGTAGTCTTTGGGCCACTGGTCATGTACAATGCTCTCTAATATGTTTCAAACCAGATTAAAATGTAATTGGGAAATATTTAACAAAATAAATAAAAATACAATAAAACATAATGTTAACATATGGTTTTCCAAGTCAGTCTGTGCCTGCAGGGATCCTTATATGTGGTTTAATGGCCACCATATCTATTTGAGTTTGATGTTACTGCTTTAGATAAACCAGTTCATTCACTATTCTTTGTACAAGATAGTGTATCTTGCCTCCTTACCTTGTTTTCCTGGAATCCTCTCTCTCCTTCCTCTGTTTCCTATGCTCTTATCTCCCTATGAGTCTCAGCTCAGGTCCAATTCCTTAGGTGTTTCCTGAGCTCCACAGTTTTTAGCTCCTCCTTATCACTTTGCATTTATTTTGTATAGTTTCATAATTTAATTATATCTGAATATTTTGTATCCCACCCTCTACCTGTAGAAGGTACATTTCATAAGTTCAGAGACTACATCACTTTTTAAATTTTTTAATGTATATACCCAGTGCTCAACATGGTGGTACTTAATAAAATTGATTGTTTGAAATTAGTATGGGGCAAGTTTTTGTTGGAATCTACCCAAGGAGGTTACCTATCTAATGTACAAAAAGATGGTGTTTGTAAGGTGGTTTCCTGATATAATGAACTGTTAAGTCATTATAACTGTTAAGTCATTATTTCCATTAATGGAAAATTTAGGGTATTCTCTTGACTCTTCTATAGAAACAATTATCTTTTATAAAGTTCTTTCCACACAACAATATTGCAAAGTAGATAGTTAAAATACTATTATCTTCATGTTATGGAATGGGAAATTTAGTCACAGGAAAGTTAAGTGACCTACCTAGGGGTCACACTCTGAGTAGAGTCAGGGTTTGGATTTACACTAAAATCTGCTAACTACATGCATAGGTCCCTGTCCACACACATTGAGAAGAATTCATTATTCTAGGTCTATGTACTGGCTATGGGGAGATAACTTTAATTCTGCAATAAACCATTTATTGAAAATAGAATCAACTAAAGCAGATATATCATCAGAATCAGTCCAATGAAGGATTCATTGCCTTTCATAAGGCAATGGAAGAAACTTTTCACATTTTACCATATAATATATCTTATTCATATATTCTATTTTCTATTGATATGACTATGATTTTTTCCTAAAAAATAGAAAAAATTGCATTCTGCTTTCTATATTTTTGGTATTTTATTTGATAAAGTTGAAGTTTTCTAGGGTATTAACAGGGATTTGTACATTTAAGAATTAAATGTTGCAGATATATTTCTCTTGATGACAGCCCATCAAATATTTAAAGGATATAAGAACAAACACTCTATACAAATAACCATTATAAGATAAATATTTCTACAAGGAGACGATACTGAAAAGAATAGAGACTCCTTCCTACTCCATGATTTATAAGTATTTAAATAAACATAGAACAAAACAATAGCTTTTTTTTTCCTGCAACAAATTATGCCAGGTACTTTTTAGTCTACTATAAATACCAACCAGTAATTTTGAACTAATCTTTGGACTGAAAACAATTTCACATACTTTCTGGAGGCTGACACTCCCCTGGAGCTGTTGTTCCTGGATAAAGAGGATCAGAGGGTACTGAGTTCAAACTATTCTTGCCATGAGGTCATAGGATTCAGAACTCAGAGAAGCCTTATGAGACATATTCCAACTGCACGATTTTACAGATGAGGAAACTAAGGCCTGAAGTACCCCTTCTTTAACTTGCACAAAATATTAAGTTATATAACTAATTTCTTTCATTCATATCATAGTGCCTTCCTTATAGGATCACCTTTAGGTCCCTGAATTCTTAAGGAAAGATTCAGCCTCAATTTAGAGGTACCTAAAACTGTAGAATGGATAAAATCCAGTGAAATTGGAGAAAAGGCAAAGGATTAAAAAGAAAACAAGGATTTGGGAGTGGAGAATCATGAGATTAACTAAGTCCCACTTTCTTCAAATGAGCTTGATATGACCAAAGAAAATTTAGTAAAGAAGGTAGGATTTTTTTTTATTGTGTGCATGTGTATGTTTTGTTTGTTTTTGTAAAAGATTTGGAAGTTAAGTGTATAGATGTGAATGAGGTAGGGCATTAAGATAGGATGGGGGTAAATCACAAAGACCTATTTTGCAGTGTAGACTGGGAATGGTTGGTACAATTCTTTAAAAAGAACCTGAAACTAGAATGCCCTGGAACTTAAAGATTTGTTTTATGTTCAAAGCAATTGCATCCTATGGCACTAGGAAAAAACAACAATCATTATTTCATGCTATTTACCAAGTGTCCAAATACATTATTACAGTGTGATTCCAGATCCTCTACAAGCTTGGTGGAGAGTTTTGGTAGTTTTCTACTATCTCTAGTAAATTATCCTCTTTCTTCCATTTGGTATCTTCTCTATTCTTTTGCATAGGACCAGAGGACTGAGAACTGAAAGGAACAAGGATGTAATTGTATATCCATATCTCTTCATCTTCTTTAAAAAATAATATTACTTTATCAGAAATGCTGCCAAAATCTAGGTACCTTAATGAATTAATTTTTAAGATCTAGGAATATTTACAGCATTTGCTTCAACTATCATTTTAGTAATCTCAGTAAAGGGGATGAGGTTAGTTTGATGTTGTCTGTTCATGATGAAACCATACTAGCTCTTTATAATCACCTTTTACCTTTCTAAGAACTCTTTAATGATCTCTTCTTAAATTGTCCCAGGAACTGAAGTGAAATTCACTGGATATGTAGAGATTGCAGATTCTATTTTCTTCCCCCACCTCTTTTGGACTGTGAGCTCCTTGAGAACAGCAACTATCTCTTGCCTTTCTTTGTATCCCTAGGGCTTAGCAGAGGGCCTGACAACAACATAGGTATTTAATAAGTTTATTGACTCAGTAACTGAAACTGGAAACAAAGAAATTTAATAACAAAGAGTACAGAGGTTTGCAAGAATGAAGGAGGACAAGATAAGGGAAATCATATCAGATGGTTTCAATCATTCTCATTCTTTCTTCTTTCTGTGGGTTTGCTTCACCTCACAAGTGATAGAACTAAAGAGTTTGTATATCCTGTTTGTTATGAGAGTAAACAGGCAACTCCATGAATGACTCACAACTTATGTGAGGTGATTTGTTAGATCCCTACCCTGCTCAAAAATCACAATTTTTTTGTAGAATTTTTGGTCACAATATTCTCCTGTTAAAATGAACACTATATTTATTATATTTATAGTAGTATAGGGATGTTCTTATAAATGTTTAAAAACCGGCTCTCTGGGGGGGAAATGTATCCGTGACACATTTTCAAGTTTAATTTGTTTTATTTATACAAGTATATTTATTTCTTTAAATATATTGAAATCGTTTTGGAAATTTTACTGGCTCAGAATAGTAAAAGCTCAAGATGTTGACATCACTTTCTGATCACCTGAGTATAAAAAAATTCACAAGGAGCATCACTCATGCTTGACTATTGGATACAATGTACAACACAGAGGCAGGAGCTTCAATTAGCTGAGTAACCTTGGGTTATCGTCAATTCATATCCCTCTTGAACGTTCTTTTGTGTAATTGGCTCAGTTCCTGGCACATGGGAGACCTTTTATAAATACTAGTCAATTGATTGATTACGGCTAACTAAATCTCTTTTTAAAAATATTCGAATGACCTGTAAGTATCTCATTTCATCACAATATTTAACATAAAATGCTCGAGGACTGGCTTGAGTCAGGACCATCCCAGAACACTAGCCACATCAGTCAGTCAGTAAGCATTTATTAAGTACCTACTATGTGACAGACAATGTGCATATGATCTTGGAAAAGTCATTTAACTCTCTGCACCTAAAATGTTTCATTAATAAAATGATACTTAGACTATCCAATTCACTGGATTGTTGTGAATGGCAGCTATTATTATTCTTGCTGATACCTTTCAATCTGGGATTTTGTCTCACCAAGCTGGTAGAGAATGGTTATGGACTGTTTTAAAGCTCTATATATGTTTTAATTATAGAGATGTTTTCAACAAACAAAATCAATTTTAATAAAGAAACATATAACATCTTTTTTAAATTAAATATTTAGCAATAGCTACTCATTAAATTTAGTTTAGAAAGATATATAGAAATATTGAGACAAAAATATATTCTAAATCCACATACAGTTTTATGCTATATTTTATTATAAGCAGATATGATCATTTTTAGTCCTTTTGAAAAATGATCAATTTCAAATCCTAAGACTATCTCAATTTATGAGCTGTGTTAATCTACTCAAATTTATGGCTGAAATGCATTGCTGACCCAGAAACAGGGACAGATTTTGATTCACTCCAAACTAAGCTAGATTGCTTTTGGGAAATTACAAAACTCCTTTCCCTTCTTTCTCCTGGAAACAAAGACCCATTGAAAAAATACCAATATTCTGCTAGTGTTATATAGTTACCAATTATAGAACACTAGTCTCTGAAGAAAAAAAAACGCTCTAATTCAAATGGCAATGGAGAGATGTAAGACGAGCCTGAACAAGGTGCAATACACCACAATACAGAACTACAAAGAAGACTTAAAGTAAGCATGTCATCAGGAAAACCTAGAATATTGTCTCCTTCATTAAAATGAGACTTTCCTTGCAGGCAGGGACTGTTTTTGTTTTTCTTTGTATCCCCATCCCTTAGCATATTGCCTGACATGCAGTAAGTTTTATTTTGACTGGGTGTCCTTATGTTGCCCAGGCTGGAAGTGCAGTGGCCACCCAGGGTTCATTAGATCGACCAGCTTCCCCAGTTGCAGGGATTTGAGGAATATACCCTAAAGTCCAGCAGTAAGCTCTTAAAAAATGCTTGTGGATTGATTCATTCATTTATTGATTGAGCTGCTCACTTGGCGTGGTGAGATAAGAACAAATGGACAGCCTGTGTACTCTACTACTATCCTTGATTGTCAAGAGAAAAGCAGGAAGGGCTCCAGCACATTTGGCAGACACTGTGACAAACTTATCACAAGATTTGAACAAGTGTTTGCATACTTTGGGCAGACATCAATGAATAGTATAATCTTTGTGATCAAAAGGAATACCTGTATCAATGAAATCATAGATCAGAGTAATTGAAGAAAATGAATCAAAGAAATAACTCCTTAAATATCATCTATGTTTCAAATCTAGCTTATTTCAGAATACTTCTGCAAAGGTGAATTTGGATAAATTCTAATTGCCAAATAAGTTCTTTCTAAAAGCTAATGTGCTAAAGAAAATGCTTTTGCAAACTACCTTTATTGATCTTTTCCCACCTGAATTTTGGAGATGACACAAAAATATAGTCCTTTAAAAAATGCACTTGAGGAAAAAAAAATCCTGAACAAAGATATTTCTTTTTCATAATCTGTTATAGGTTAGAAACAAAAACAGCTGAGGTATTTCTCCTGAGTTGCTAGAGGAGATGCCAAAGGAATTGGAAATGATGTTGGTAATGTAATGGTCTGTGTAACCTCATGAGCTGTCAAATCCTAGACTGCACAAGACTAATAGCTCTTTTATAAAGAGTTTCTTTTAGTACTGCTCCCCAAACTCAGAGGCTCAGAACACAAGCTATTTAAGGGCAAAGTGATAAAGGCTCACTTACTTAGGTTGATAAGCTTTCTCAGGAGCAGAATTTCGATTCTGAAACAAGTCACAGAACTCATTAGCAGAACCAATGGTAATGATAATAGACAATGACTACCTTTAATTGTCCTTCTGTTGTGCTATGCATTTAAAGACCATTTTTAAAATTTTTTCTTTTTTTAGGTGACAATTCCAGGATGCTGATTCCAAAGAATCATAATCTTACAGTGATAATAAGATCAGCTCTGCATTAGACACATGTCCCAGGTCACCTTCAAAAATCTTGGCAACCACATATAATACACAACCTTTAAGTTGGCTTAAAACTTAATTGCTAGCTTCACAAAAGTAGTTAATGACTCTGTAATGCCTCCATTGCTTGACATTAAGAGACACAATCTTCATTTGAAAAAAATGCAAAGATCAAGGTGCCCAAACAAACCTGGTTTACATTTCTGCAGTAGGGGATTCCATGTAATGAAATGTTCAGAATACTGATCTGGAAATCAGGAGGGGTAAGAGCTGTGTTTATTAATAATTTGCTAGCTTTTGTGTTCAGGCAAGTAACTTAATTGCTCTGGGACTCAGTTTCCTTACCTGTAAGATGGGACGTTGGATTAGATTATCCCTAAGGTCTCTTTAATCTAAAATATTTCTATTTTGTCAATGTGGCTGGTGGTTATTATGGGGCAATGGGGGCAGAATGGGTTGTGGTTTTTCTCAGGGGACTCAATTATACCATGATAGCTAACCTATATGACTGCTCTTAATATCTGCGCTATTTCTAATTTTAGTAATCAGGAAATTTAACAAACATTCAATTAATATTTTCAAAAACTTCTTACATGCCCAAACCAGAGCAGTTAAGAATATCTTTGATTTAACAAAAATTTTATCCTTCAAAAAAGGAGTAGAAACCACTGAGAAAATTTTATATTCTGGTCATAAATTTCACCAATAAGGGGGAACTGGCTGATGGAAAAGAAATGATGGGAACTTTAAGGGAAAACAAATAGTTAATTTTAGAGTTTTCCTCAGGCTAAAGGAATTATAGATTGAGAAGGAAAAGAAGCACTTGTTCAGGCATTTTTTTTTAGTTTGTGTCCAAGTCTTTGTGACCCCAGTTCAGGTTTTCTTTTTTTTTTAATTGATTTATTTATTTTTAGTTTTCAACATTCACTTCCACAAGATTTTGTGTTCCAAATTTTCTCCCCATGTCTCCCCTCCCCCACCCCAAGATGGCATGCATTCTGAATACCGTTTCCTCTGATCTGCCTGCCTTCTATCACCTCCCCTTCTCTTATCCCTTTCCCCTTCTATTTTCCTGAAGATCAGGATAACTTTCTATACCCCACTGCCTATATATTTTATTTCCCAGTTGCATATAAAAAACAATTTTTAACATTGGTTTTTAAAACTTTGGGTTCTAAATTTTCTCCCTTCTTCCCCCCCACACCCTTATTGATTAGGCAAGCAATTTGATACATGTTATACATGTGTAGTTATGCAAAACACTTCCATAATAATCATGTTGTGATAAACTAACTATATTTCTCTTCATCCTATCCCACTCCCCATTTATTCTATTCTCTCATTTGACCCTGTCCCTCCTCAAAAGTGTTTGCTTATGATTACCCCTTCTCCCAATCTGCCCTCCCTTCTATCATCACCCCCCTCTCTCATACCCTTCTCCCTATTTTCCTATAGGGTAAGATAGATTTCCATACCCAATTGAGTGTGTATGTTATTCCTTCCTTAAGCCAAATCTGATAAGGGTAAGATTCATTCATTTCCTCTCACCACCCTCTTCCCCTCCTTGGTAAAAGCTTTTTCTTCCCTCTTTTATGTGAGATAATTTACCCCATTCCACCTTTCCCTTTCTCCTTCTCCCAGCACAATCCTCTCTCATGCCTTAATTTTAATCGTTAGATATCATCCCTTCATATTCAACTCACCTTGTTTCCCTCATACTACCCTAATACTGAGAGTTACAATTATCATCTTTCCATGTAGGAATGTAAACAATTCAACTTTAATAAATCCCTTATGATTTCTCTTTCCTGTTTTTTCTCTTCATTCTTATATTTGAAAGTCAAATTGTCTATTCAGCTCTGGTCTTTTCATCAAGAATACTTGAGAGTCCTCTATTTCACTGAATTCAATGAATTCTTTTCCCCTGAAGGATTATACTCAATTTTGCTGGGTAGGTGATTTTTGGCTTTAATCCTAGTTCCTTTGACCTCTGGAATATCATATTCCAAGCCCTCTGGTCCCTTAATGTAGAAGCTGCTAAATCTTGTGTTATCCTGATTGTGATTCCACAACACTTGAGTTGTTTCTTTCTGGCTGCTTGCAACATTTTCTCCTTGACCTGGGAACTCTAGAATTTGGCTATCATATTCCTAGGAGTTTTCCTTTGGAGATCTCTTTCAGGAGGTGATCGGTGGATTCTTTCAATTTCTATTTTACCCTCTGGTTCTAGAACATCAAGATAATTTATTTTCTTTTTTTTTTTTTAGACAATTGAGGGGTAAGTGACTTGCCCAGGGTCACACAGCTAGTAAGTGTTGAATGTTTGGTCTGAGGCCAGATTTGAACTCAGGTCCTCCTGACTTCAGGGCTGGTGCTCCATCCATCCATCCACTGTGCCATCTAGCTGCCCCATTGATAATTTCTTGAAAGATGATGTCTAGGCCCTTCTTTCGATCAGGCTTTTAGGTAGTCCAATAATTTTTAAGTTATCTCTTCCAGATCTATTTTCCAGGTCAGTTGTTTTCCTTTGAAAAATTTCACATTGTCTTCTATTTTTTCATTCTTTTGGTTGTGTCATATAATGTCTTGAATTCTCATGAATCATTAGCTTCCATTTGCTCTATTCTAATTTTTAAGGACTTATTTTCTTCAGTGAGCTTTTGGACTTCCTTTTCCATTTGGCCAATTCTGCTTCTTTTTTTAATTTTTTTTTTTATTTTTTTAAGGCAATTGAGGTTAAGTGACTTGCCCAGGGTCACACAGATAGTAAGTGTTAAGTGTTTGGTCCAAGGCCAGATTTGAACTCAGGTCCTCCTGACTTCAGGGCCAGTGCTTTATCCACTGTGCCACCTCACTGTCCCCCAATTCTGCTTCTTAAGGCATTTTTCTCCTCATTGGCTTTTTGGACCTCTTTTGCCATTTGGGTTAGGCTATTTTTAAGGTGTTATTTTCTTCAGTATTTTTTTGGGTCTCCTTTAGCAAGCTGTTGACTTGTTTTTCATGATTTTCTTGTATCACTCTCATTTCTCTTCCAAGTTTTTCCTCTATTTCTCTTACTTGCTTCTCAAAATGCTTTGTGAGCTCTTCTATGGCCTGGGACCAATTCATACTTTTTTTGGAGGCTTTGGATATAGGAGCTTTGACTTTGTTGTCTTCCTCTGGTTGTATGTTTTGAGCTTCTTTGTCCTCAAAGGAAGATTCCCTGGTCTGACTTTTTGTGCTGTTTGCTCATGTTCTCAGCCAATTACTTTACTATTGACTTATTTGTTGAGGTAGGGGTCTGCTTCCAGTGTGGAGAATGTACTGTCTCAAGCTTCAGGGGTTTTGTGCTGCTGTTTTCAGAGATACTTCTAGGGACCTATAAATTCTTAGTTCTTCCAAGGTGGTATTATCAAAGGCAAGGTGTGTACTCTTTTCCTGGCCTGTGCTCTGGTCTATGAGTGACCACAACCACTCTTTTCTGCCTTGGAACCAAGACGAAGATTCCTTCTCCACTGCAGCCACAAGCTCTACCACACCAGCACTCCTCCTCTCCCCAGGACCACCATGCAGGACTGCGATTCAGATCCAATCACGGGCAAAGCAAGAGAATTTTGCCTCAGCAGCAGCAAAAAGTTTCCTGCAATCGCTCTCTGATCAGCCTCTTGATCCCCCCACAGTCTGTAGGACCTAAAGCTCAGGTAGCAGTCACCACCCTGGGACTATGTTAGGACTGGGGCTGGACCAAGTACCTCTCTCACCAAGGTCCAACAGATTTTTCCTACTGACCTTCTAAGTTGTCTTTGGCATTTGTGGGTTGAGAAGTTTGGAAAGTGCCACAGATCCCCTTGATTCAGTCCCCTAATGCCTGATCCAGGTTTGCTGAAGCCTAGTCTTTGCCTGCATGGCCCACGCTGAACTGTGCTCCTCTTCCAGCCCAGTGCAACAGAACTTTCTTTCCCATCAACTATCCAGGTTGTCTTGGGCTGGAAATTTGTTTCACTCTGTCTTTTTGTGGATTCTGTTTCTCTAGAATTTGTTTAGAGCCATTTTTACAGGTATTTGGAAGGGTTCTGGAGAGAGCTCAAGTGAGTCACTGCTTTTACTCTGCATTTTGGCTCTGCCCCGCCCCACCCCAAGTTGAGGTTTTTTTTGGCAAAGGTACTCAAGTGGTTTGCCATTTCCTTCTCCAGCTCATTTTAAAAATGAGGAAACTGACACAAACAAAATTAAGTGACTTGTCCAAGGTCACCCAGCTAATGAATGTCTGAGGTCAGATCTGAATATAGGATGATGAGCCTTTCTGTCTCCATTCCAGACCCAGGAACTCTATCCACTGTGACACTTAGCTGCCCTAGAAGAGAACACAGGGACCATCTAGTTTGGCCTCTGATTTTACAGAGAATGACACTGAGCTCCAGAAAAAGTTACTTGCCCTAGGTCAAAAAAGTAGTAAGGAGTAGAGCAAGAATTTTAACTCTGGACTTCTGCTTCCAAATCTAGCATTCTTTCCACTACCTTTGGGTGGCATAGTGGATAGAATTCTAGTCTTTGTGTCAAGAAGCCTGGGATCTTAATCCTATTTCAGGTGCTTACTAGCTATGTGACCCCAGTTAAGTCACTTATTTTTTTCCAGTCTCAGTTTCTTTATGTATAAAGCTGTGATAATAGAAGCATCCTTATAAGATTTTAAGATTGCTGATAAGATTGCTATTAGGAAGAAATGAGGTAACATGTATGTAATTTGGAAGCCTTAAAGTACTATGTTATCTCTTATCATCATTCTATCATGTTGTTAGTGAATCAGGCATAGTTTCACATGCTTCCTAGATTTGGGCAGAGTATAACTTGAAGGCAAAGAGAAAGAATAGGTATGAACCCAAAATCAAATAGAAGAAATAAGCTGTAATGTTGAAAACAGAAATAAACACAACTTTGATGGAGAAGGAAAAAAAGAACAAAGTGGATCTATAAAGAACTTATCAACCAGTGGAAATTTTTAAAAGGCAAAAATCAGTTGAAACAAGGTCAGATAATACAGTGAGCACAAAAGTGTTGCATGGCCCTGTAAGAATAGCATCCATTTGCCCAAGTTGAAAAATGAGGCAAATGAGGAAACTCAAGAGTAATGAAAAGAAATGTATTAGCTATATTGAGTAAAGGAGGTTCTTCAGGGAACCTGAACATTAGTTCTCATTTCAGAACTGCCAGCAGTGGCTGCTGAAATTTTTCTCTCCACCACTCCAGTGTTTCTTTTGCTTTCTTGAGGCCTTTCTACTCCTCAAAGTATGCTGAATGGACTGGTGCTGACTGCCAAGGAGGATGACTAGAGTCAGAAGGAAGACTGGAAAGGGGAAGGAATTTTTAGCCTTTCCTCCATAAGAGTTAGTGGCAACTACTATATACAGGATGCATAGCCTGCATTCTGAATCACAGAAAAGTTGAATAGAATTTTTTCCTTTAGCAATGACAGCTGGAATAGGAGGGGATGCTGGGAAGAGGAAGGAAAAAATGAATAATAAGTAACATACATATGGATGAAGGAGCAGGTTAAGATGTCATGTAACTGAATAGGAAAAGAAAAAAGGTTTCACTACCAGCAAGAGATAGAAAGATGGACTGCTATTTTGCCCCAGGCTAAACATAAATAGCTATTATTAAATGAATTACAAAGCTGCAGACTTGGAACAGAGTCCAATACAAGTCATGGAATACATGTAATTTTGGCCTTATAGACCTGAGGCTTTCCTAATTGGTGTCAGAAATTCTTTACAGGTATGAATCATCTGAAGAAAAGGGGAGTGTACAAAAATGATATTCATCTTGAGGTAAGAGTCCCTGTTTCTTCACTAAAACATATTCTCTTTCCTGCTGGGTCCCCTGAAGGAAGGCAGCAAGGTGTTGGGTATCTTCCATCTACCCAAGGAGACTTCCTCCTGTTCAGGGAGTCTGCTAATTCCTGCTTCCTTCTCCTCTGTAATCCCCCCTCTATTCACTAAGATATTTGTCTCCCATCTCATGCTGCACTTGCCTTCAACTAGATCTCTGACTTTTTTGGGAAGAGTGACACTTTCCATTCAATGAACATTTCTGTACTCTGTGATACTCTTCACATCCCAGTGACCTTGAATCCCTGTGAATTATCTTCCAAAGCCCATTCCCCACACCTCCATCACCCAGTTCTTTATTCTGATCGCCCTCAACTTGCCTACTCCAAAGTTTCAACTAAACACCACCAAGCTCTTCCACTGGGCCCTCTAGAATGCCTGTTCCATAGGCAACAAACTTTCCTACATTCTAAATCTTTTCCTCTCCCAGTCCTTACATCTACTAGCTGTTACTAAAATCTGGCTCATCCTAATAACACAACTCCCCTGACCACCTTTTCTCCTACTTGTGTAATCTTCATTCATTCTCCTCAATTCATTGGTTGAAGCAGGTGAGTTGGAATATTTCTTGCTACCCACTGTCACTTTCATATTTCCCCTTGTCCTCCATCACTCAATAACCACTCTTCCTTTGAGGTTTATGCTATTCATATCTACCACCAAATCAAAATTCTTATAGTCATTGTCTACAGACCTCAGGTCACTCACCCGCCTTTGTCAGAGTGCTTGGTACATGTCTTGTAATTTTTCTCTCCTCTCCAACCCCTGTCCTCATACTAGAAGATTTCAACATATATACTGACTCTCCTTCAAACTTTTTGGCCACTCAGATTCTCTTGAATCCACTCATTTGAAACCACTCACTTCCCATGAGCTATTCCTCCACCCAACCTCAGTCACATACAAAATGGTCATGTTCTTGAGCTTCCCATCATCCACAAATGTATCACCTCCATATTCAAGAATTCTAAAATTCCCTTATCCAACCAAAACCCATTGGCTTTTCACTTATCCCTCTGTCTTCCTTTACAAAATCCTAAACTTAATCCACACCATGACCTCCTGTCCTTTGACCACTCAGTTCTCTCTTGGTCATATCCCTTGCACTAGCTACTCGTTCCATTTTCCCCCATCTTAACCCCTTGATGAACTATTCAAATTTACATTTTCCTTCTCTCTTCAATCCCTAGCCTCCTTATCATATTTTTTTGTTCTTGCCAAGTCTTAGCCTTGGATCACTTGAGCCACCATACATTGCCTTTACATCTACACATGTGCTAAAACCTTCATTCCTTCACTTATGCTGCTTAATAAAGGTGGAGAAAATCACACAAACATTCAAATTGGGTCTGCTACAGATCTATGTTATACAACTTCAACTGGGTCCTCACTGCTGCTGGGCAATTCTACTATACCTCCCTTATGAACTCACTATCCCACTCTCTACAATGGCTCTTCCAAATTTGTTCTTCCTTCCTCAAAACTCTCATAGCTCCCCTTCCTCCAACTTCTCAGTTGAGATTTTTGCCTTTTTTGTTACAGGGAAAAAAATAAAGACCATTTACTGTGAGCTCCCTCTTTTCATCTCTTCTTCATCTCCTATCACTCAGATGCCCTTTTTTCACTATTTCTTCATTTACTCCTATCTCACATGAATAAGTTACCTTACTTCTTACCAAGGCTAACCCCTCCACCTATTCAAGCAACCTCATCCCATCCCAACTCCTCCAACAAATTTTATTTTCACAATATCATTTATTTTCAATATCTCTCTGTCTACTGGTTTATTCCCAATTGCCTACAAACATGCCCATGTCTAACCCTTCTTTAAAAGATTCTCAAATGGTCTTTTTATTATCACTATTGTTTTATATCCCTTCTGTCTTTTTTAGCTAAATTCCTTGGGGGGGGGAGGAAACCCTTTCACTCTTTCTTAACTACTTACATTCCAGTTTCTGATCTTATCACTTCACTGAAACTACTTTCTGCCAAATTGTCAATGATCTCTTAGTTATCAAATCAATGGCCTTTTCTCAATTCTAATTATCCTTCACTTCTCTGCAGATTTTGATACTGTACCTCATCCTTTCCTCCTTGATACTCTCTTTTCTCTAGGTTTTTGGGACACTACTCTCTCCTGATTCTCCTTTGACCTATTTGACTGCTCCTTCTCAGTTTCCTTTGCTGAATCTTCATTCAGACCATGCCCTCTAATTGTATGTATCCCTCAGGGTTCTGTTCTGGGACCTCTTCCCTTCTCTCTCTACATTACATCACCTGGTGATCTTATCAGCTCCTATGGGTTTAACTACTATCTCTACACTGATGATCTACCTATCCTGCTCCAAGCTCTCTACTGAGTTCCAACCTCACATCTCCAACTGCCTTTCAGACATCTCAAATTGGATATCCAGTTGATATCTTAAACTCATTACCTTTTTCCCTAAACCCATTCTATTTTTCTATTACTGTAGAGGATAATATCATTCTTTCAGTCCCTCAGTCTCATAACCTAGAAGTCATCCTCAGCCTTTTAATTTCTCTTGCCACCTCTATCCATTGTATTGCCAAGGCCTGCTGATTTGACCTCTGCAACATCTCTTCAAGATGTCCTCTTCTCCTTTGACACTTTAGTATGTGCCCTCATAATCTTATGTCTGGTGTATTACAGTGGCCCACTGAAGGCTCTGCCTTACTCAAGTACATCTCCATTAACAATTGCCCCTGAGATCAAATACAAAATGCTTTGTTAGACATTCAAGGCCCTTCATAAGCTAGCCCCATAACTTTCAGTACTTTCACATACCTTACGCTCCCCTGCATACTCTCCAATTCGATTACACTGGCCTCCTGGCTATTCCATGTACATGAAACTCCATCTCTCAACTTGAAAGATTTTTCTCTAGCTGTCAACCCTGTCTGTAATGTTCTCCCTTCTCAAAACTAGTCATTGAATTTCCTGACTCCTTTGAACCCTTCTCTTAAATTTTAACCATGGTAACTTCCTTACCAAATAAAATCCCCTCTTTTACAGGAAAACTATCCCACCCCTCTTAATTTTAGTGCCTTCCTTCTGTTCATTAGCTCCTATTTATCCTATATATAGTTTTCCTTGTACATATTCATTGGCATGTAGTTTCTCACACTAAATTATAAACTCCATCAGGTAGGGACTGTCTTTTGCTTCTTTTTGTGTGTTCAGAATATAGCACAATGTCTGGCACATAATAAACCATTAATAAATGTTTGACTGATAGATTGAACTCATTAATGTCTCAAATAAATATTCTATGTTTAATAACTGATTAGAAATATTGGGTTGTTTGCAGAAGTAGAGACTAATACTTCTAATGGAAAGCTAAAACAAGCTGGATTATAATTTCCCCAGAGAAAGTCTAGGTAAGGAAATGAATCGTAGAGACCATATACAATATTCTTGATATTGATATGCCTCCAAGATTGAACCTGGGTCCAGTTCAGTCCAGATATCTTGCTCTTAATTATATATTATATGAGGAAAAATTGTAATTGATAAATAAATTACATTTATTTAAATATATTTTATTTAATGAGGACAAATTTGATAAAATTAATTTTTGATAAATATACTAGGATATTTAACAAATTCTTTGAAATAATCCTCTGTTAACATGCTTCTCTAATTTTTTTTTTCTTCATGGAGATGACCCTGGCCTCAAAAAGGCAATTCAAGTGGGTCACAAGTTTCAGTGGATCCTACTAAGATATAAAAGCTTTTAGTATAGCTCTGGTAACACACTATATCTGTCATCTGAGTATTAGCCCAGCTCTGTACAGAGAAAGTTAACATCAGATTGGTCACAAGGTGAAGAAATTTAAAGTCATAATGGTGCACAAAGACCACCTATTTATTGCCTTCAGTGGAGAAAGTTCTCATACCACTGAAGTCACACATCCTTTCTCTATTTTAATATTGATGAAATCAATGGAATTTGTCTTTTCAGGCTTTACCCATAATATCTTTAGCTCTAAGGCATGTTTCTTGAAGATCAAGTTATAAATATATTTTTAGTCATGCCAGCATGACAGAAATCAAATTGTTATGTACTGCTGCTTGCACATTAGAGTTTCTATAAATACATGTTCCATGTGAACAATATGCTTCATCTACTCTTCAGTTGGTGAAGTGAGACTAAAAGAAAATATCAGTAATTTCTAAGCTATTAATCATTAAAAATCTCAGTGATTCTCTATCTCAGTACCTGAAGAACACTAAATTCTACCCACAGCAGGACTAATAAGGCATGATTTTAATAGAAAAAAATAAAATTATAGTTGAGTGAGATTAAAATATCAGCTCCATGGGATTACTGCCCTTTCAATGAGCTTCTTTCTATTAGGAGGACAAATTTAACATCATTCAACTTGGAACATGAGGCTTCAAATCTGGAATCAAAGCAGTATCTAAGAGTAAAGAGTAAAATTATTCTTTAGAGTTTTTTTTTTCTCTCAATGTATAATTATATTAATACAAGGGAGCCTGTTTTAAGTGTAGTGGGAGGAGGAATGGAAATATGCTGGCAAGAGAAATTGAGTAGTTTGACACATTAATGTGTTACTTTCCATTTTTCTCTGATGATTGATATCAATTATTGACCATATTCCAATGTTCCAATGAATGTGTGATCTCATTGATAGGGTTTTCCCACAACCCTTCCATGTATGTTCATCATGAATGACTCTTATTCGTATGTTCCATAAGTTTTCCACAGAGGATTCACCCAGCAGGCTAAAGTATGGACTTTCTTTTCATTTTCTTTATGTTGGACATCAATGTAACTCTCCATTGATTATCTTTCATGTTTATAATGTGACCACCTTAACATTTTAGTCATACTTTTCTTTGATTTCTTCTTTTTAAATGCTTCTGACATAATTTCTTACTTGTAATGTGTTATACTTTTATACAACAATTTATCTAATTAAGATAAATAAAAACCAAGTCATTGTTGTTTCCTTTCCTTCCCTTCTTTCTCCTTCTCTTCTTTCCTCACCTTGCCCCTCCATGTACCTAGTATATTATCATAAAAGTAGAAAAAATCTTGAAAATTGTTTTGATAAAGTAATTTTTCAGGCAGTAAGTGAAGCATATCGGATAGAAGAGTGCACATTCTTTTCTAACAAAAATGATTTTGTTAACTGCTTTTACCTGTATATGAAATATATATGTGTGTGCATACATGTATATATGAAGTATTCTTTCAAACTCAAAGGTTTTCTGGAACAAAATTTGGGATAATTGAATTCTTAAACCTCAAAACCACATATGACAAATGAATTTCCCACATCATGTGTATAGTCCACTCCCATATAGAACATATCTTTCACATCAATCCTCATACCATGGGACTTCGACATGTATTGATAATTGGCAATTTTCAGACAAAGAAATCAAAGCTATTTATAGTTATATGAAAAAATGCTCTAAATCACTTTTGTTCAGAGAAACGCAAATTAAAACAACTCAAAACTATCAGAGTGGCTAATATGACAAAAAAGGAAAATGTTGGATATTAGAAGGGATGGGGAAAAACTGGGACACTAATGTACTCTTGGTTGAGTTGTGAACTGATCTAACCCTTCAGAAGAGCAATTCGTAACTATGCCCAAAGTCCCAAAGACATCCCAAAAAAAGGGAAAAGAACCTATTTGTACAAAAAAAATTTATAGCAGCTCTTTTTGTGGTGGCTAAGAATTGGAAATCAAAGGGATTCCCATCAATCTGGGAATGGTTAAATAAACTGTGGTATATGATTGTAATGGAATATTATTGTGCTATAAGAAATGACAAGCAGGATGATTTCAGAAAAACCTGGAAAGACTTGCATGAAGTGATGCATAGTGAAGTGAACAGAACCAGGAGAATGTTGTACATAGTAACAGCAATATTGTTCAATAAAGAACTGTGAATAACAGCTATTCTCAGCAATACACCGATTCAAGACAATTTCAAAGGACTAATGAAGCATACTATCTGCCTCCAGAGAAATACCTGATACTGATTGAATACAGACTGAAACATGTTATTTTTCACCTTTTCTTATTTTTTTCTTTTATTTGATTCTTCTTATACAAAATGACTAATATGGAAATGTTTTGTATAATATATAACCTATGTCTAACTGCTTACTGTCTCAGGGAGGGGGGAGGGAAAGGAGGGAGGGAAAGATAGAATTTGGAATGCAAAACTTTAAATAATAATGTTAAAGGAAAAAAAAACATATATTAGTGTTTATTGAAATAACCTAACCTCCCACTTCTTCAATCTACTCAATTTTTGTGTGTTAATCCTTTACTCTACTTCAGACACTCTTAGGAATGGTCCTGCCCAAGTGTTCCACTTCCATAATCAAGAATTCTGAATGTCTCTGATCTGTTCATAATCTGTTTTCATTCCTTTTCTGTCCTGGGAACTTTCTTGATTAAATTCCATTGAAAACCTTTAGGCCATAAACAAAGCTAGACTTGGACTTGGGAAAATAGATCAGCTACCTAGGAATTACTTCTTTTCCTATCCTTGTATATCCAAAGATCATTTTCTTTGACACAGAAAACAGTAGTAAAATAAAGTTTGAGCAGTTCTGCTTGATCTGGCATACATTATCATTGTTTTATGTATCCCAAGAAATAGTCTTATCCTTTCTTTGATGTCCTTTTGCCTTTTTCCCAATGTAGCTAAAAAGATTCCATTACCTTTTGTTTTCCTTTTCAGTTCTAATTAATTCTGCTCTTTAGTACTTCTGGCATTGTTCTGACAGAACCCTTAGATGCCTTTGTATTCATCTAGTACTCATCCCTCTTTCCACATTTGATTCATATCCTTTAAAAAAATTTCAGTTGATGTATGTCCAAAGACCTTTAAAAAGCATCTTTTCTCCTCTGTGGAGCTGATTTTCTTTCATAATTTCATTATTTAGAGGTTCACATCTTCCTTGGGTTGACTTCTAAGAAATTTAGGGTCATGGGGAGACATACCAATGTTTCCCCCAACCTCCTTAATATATGACTTCCCAAAAATCTAAGCTAAATATCTGAATAAACTTAGTTTTCCCTTCTATTTCACAAATTATCAGATGAACTGGTTTCCTCCTCCCAAATTCACCATGATTTCCAACCCAGAATCTTATGTTGGTGAGAACAAAATTCAGAACAGATTTTTCCTTTCTTGGCTCCTCCAACATTTGAAGAATAAAATTACGATATTGATTCAAGACAAGAAATTGCCAGCTGATTCACTTTTGAGAGACAGAGAGAGAAAGAGAGAGAGAGAGAGAGAGAGAGAGAGAGAGAGGGAGAACACACTCTAAAAGATATTCAAATAATTGAAATTTCCCACACTATACCCTTTATTTGATTAAAATGCCTTCTGAGATACATGGAATAACATAAGGACTCTTTTGTTTATGTATTCTTGAACAGTCATTAGATTTCCCATTATACTTAGTCATGATGAAAAGGCTTTGAAACCCAAAACAAATAGGTCTGAACTTAAAAATCTAGTTATCTAGTTTTCATGAAAAGAGAGATGTGTATTAAGAATTATATGCTCTTATATTTGTCTGCCAACATTTGGAAAATAGATTTATTAGAAAAATTTCCTGGGTCATTAAGATTTTGAACTAAATAGTTCAGTCACGTCTAACACCCTGGTAACAGTTGTAATGTTCTTCCAAATGTGTAAGTAATTGTGAACTATATAAGTATGTCTATCTCTATTATGTTTTGTGCCCTTCTAAATATTTGCTAGATAATTAACAAATTTCTTATCATTTTACATACCACTCCCTCCTATATACTATGTGGTCCATCAGTTCTGGCCTATTTGTAGTCCTCATATACAATGCCTTATATCTCACCTCTATGCCTTTGCTTTGGTTGTTCCTGAGGCCCAAAATGCTTTCCCCTCATCATTGTCATTTTGAATCTTTAGCTGTTTTAAAGATTCATCTCAAATACCATCTTATGCTAAAGTGTTTTCTCATATATTTTCTTTCCTCCCTCAGCTGCTAGTGCCTTCTTCTCTAAAGTCACCTTCCATCTACCCTCTATTTATCATGTCTATTTGTCTCTCTCATGAGAATGTAAGCTTTTAATCAGTATAGCCTATTTTTCCTTTTTATTTATATTTTTGATGCTTAGAATAGTACCTGCCATATAGTAACTGCATAATAAGTTCTCCTTGATTATTAGATTGAATGCTATTATGAAATCCAAGTTTATATAAAAAAAATCCAAGTCTGTACTAATGTTGTTTTATACCTGAGGACTAAAGATACCTGAAATTATTTTGAAGGATATATGCTGTATAACAAATAGATGAATTTATAAGTTTAAGAAAATTTGAGAAAATCACATTTCCTAAGAGATACAGCTCTATCTTGTATTGCTTAATAATAATGACGATAATAATAATAAATAATGTTTATATGACTTATTATGTGCCAGATACCGTACTAAGGTTTACCATTATCATCTAATTTGATCCTCACAACAACCTTGAAGTGCTATTATTATCCCCATTTTACAGATGAGGAAACTGGTAACCAGAGGTTAAGTGATTTGCTTGGGGTCCCAAAGTGTCTGAAGCCAGATTTGAACTCAGGTTTTCCCAACTCCAGGCCAAGCATTCTGTCTACTGATCCACCTAGCTGCCTCCAGCTCTACCAAATCTTTACTCTTAACCTTTTTATCCTTACCATACCATTCCTTCTAACTAGAATGCCATTATCCAATTTCATCTATGAAAAGCCTAACAATCACAGGGGGATCTCCCTCTTAGTCATTGCTAGTAAGATTCTTGCCAGAGTTATCCTTAATGGGATACCCATCACCTGGAAGACTGTCATCTATCTGAGAGCCAGTGTGGCTTCAGAAAGGGTTGAGGAATGGTTCATATGGTGCTTGCTGCCTGACAATTCTGAAAGAAATG
This sequence comes from Vombatus ursinus, assembly GCF_900497805.2. Classification (NCBI taxonomy): domain Eukaryota; kingdom Metazoa; phylum Chordata; class Mammalia; order Diprotodontia; family Vombatidae; genus Vombatus; species Vombatus ursinus. The sequence continues at coordinate 4,611,979 of NW_020954583.1, forward strand.
CCAAGACAGCAGATAACTGGATCAATATGACAAAACCTTTGATACTCGAAGTCATGAGAACGTGTGAAAAATTATGGCAAAATTTGATTGGCTAGAGAAGTTCATTAGCATTGGACCTAAGTTTCATAATGGCATGCTTACATGGGTTCTGGATAATGGAAAATGCTCTTGCACTCTCCCAGTCACCAATGAAGTGAAGTAAGGTTCACTTAATTGCTCCCATGCTTTTAAGCATGATATTTTCAGCAGTGTTGTTAGATGCTTTCGATGAGGACAAAAACAGCCTCAAGGTCAACTACAACACTGACAGTAAATTATTTAATTTGAAAAGGTTACAAGCCAAGTCTAAAATGAAGAAAAAGTTTGTGCATGATTTTTTGTTCACATTCATTGTAGCCACTGAGGCTGAGATACAATAATTTGTCACTTGTGCAAATGTTGGTTTACAATTAACACCAAGAAAATGGAGGCTCTCTTCCAGACAGCACCATACCAACAAATGTAGAACCATCAATTACAGCAAATGGTGAAATATTGAATGTTGTGGATAAATTCACTTATTTTGTCATTATACTTTCCAGGGATGCACACGTAAATGATGAGGTTAACACATTCATTGCCAGAGCTAACTCAGTGTTTGGGAGACTCCAAAGGAAAGTGTGGCAGAAAAAAAAAGAGATTAGACTGTTGCCAGACTAAAGGTCTACAGAGCCAATGTGCTGTCCTCATTGTTGTATGCCTGTGAAACCTAGACAGTATACCAGCACCATGCAAGGAAATTGATTTGCTTCCATTTGAATTGTCTTAGGATGATTCTGAAGGTCACCTAGAAAGATAAGGTACTGGACAGTGAGTTCCTTTCTCTAGCTAAACTGCCAAGCATTGAAACTCTACACAGAGAACACAACTCCAAGGGACTGACCACTCTGTTCAAATGCTGAACATACATCTGCTTAAAAGACTATTTAATAGAGAACTCACACAAAACAAGTGCTAACACAGAGGTCAGAAGAAGAGATACAAGGATACTCTCAAAGAATTTCCAAAGAACTTTGGAATTGATTGTGTGTGATTGTATGATTGTGTGGAATTGATTGGAGACACTGGCAAAGGACTACACAGTATGATGTGCCTACGTCAATGAAAGCACTGTGCTCTATCAGAAAAGTAGAACTGCGATAGCTCAAAAGATATGAGATACACAAATTTAGAGACATTTACACTCCAAATATTAATGTGGACCATTTGTTCCCAACCTATGGCAGAGCCTTCTGAGATTGCAATAGTCTGATCAGCCACAGTCGACACACCTTGACTCCAACATAGTGATGTCATTTTGATCCTCTTCAAGAATGAAGGACAACCACTACCATGAAAAGCTTCACAAGAGTCTCACCACATGCTGTCTTGTATGGAAAGATGTGCCATCTTTCTTATATTGTAATATATGGTTTAGCGGTAGAAAACATAAATATTGAATGACTCAATGAATGATTAGAGAATTACCTGTAATTGTACTTCAATCACCTTGTGACAATTCCCATCACTTTCTTAGCATATTAATGACAGCCATGACAAGAATTTATTCCTTGTCTTAAAATGCACATTTGAGGAACGGCACCAGTAAGTACAAAATACTAAATAAAGCTACCTTTTTTTTTCATTTATCATGTATTCTTTTCTTCTTTTCCACAGTTCTTGAATGTTCAAATAGCAAAAGATACTCAAGACAGAGAAGTATGTGAATTAAAGGGAGTAAGAGAAGAAGAAACCTCAAGATGATCTGATAAAGATGGTGACAGTAAAGCATACAAGTATTAAGAATGTTAAAAAAAAAAAAAAAGAAAAAAAGGACCTTCATTGTACCAAGGTGAACAGACAATGGGTAACTTCATTGAATTCTGTGTCATGTTTCCTCTGGAAACACAGCAGCAGTAAAATCAATAGAAATTAAAGTAACTTCCGCAGAAAAGAACTTACATCTAAATTGTTGATATGCATCACTGTTGTAGAAAATCACAATAAAGCCTTCTTAAGACTTTTATTTTTCTTTTAGAAAAAAAATCTTTTTTAATTTGAGAAAACCTCTTAGGAGAGAAATTTAAAACTAGTGGCATATAGAGTGACATACATTTCAATGTTAAATTGAAAAATGGGAACTTCTTAAAAGGATTTAACTCTAGCTCAAAATCTCATTTAGTTATAGTTGGAAATCCAAAGAATCTACTAAAAGTGCTGGCGAGATAATCTGCTCTTTCCCCAACAAGGCAAACTTACCGCAGACATCTTCTGCTGCACATCACATCCCCCAAAAGTGTTAACTGAATTGATTGCCTGTAAAATAAAACAATTTTATGAGATTCTGATAGTGGCTGATGGCTGCTTACCAAATCTATCCCTGCCCCCATCCTGAAATCTTTCCCATCTTCGGGTTATCTCTACTTGGATGTATCACCAACACCCAAAATTCAACATTTCCACAATTGAGCTTATCATCTTTTCCCAAACCTACTCCTCCTTCTGCTGCTACTGCTCTATCAGTGCCACCTCTATCATGCAAATTCACTTGTTTGAAATTTTAATGTTATTTGGGACTTTTCCATCTCTATCACCTCTTGTGTCTGTTATGTTATCAAATTTTGTGGATTCCAACTTTACCATATCTCTCACATCCATCCTTTTCTTTCTATTCCCATCATCACCACCTTATTACAGTATATCATTGCCCAAATAGATTGTTGAAATGGCATCCTAATAAGACTTCCAATCTCCTTGTTTCCCCACTCCAAATCACCCTACTATCACAAGAACACTTATGTTGTATTTGATTTCTTTTTTAAATTTGAGCATGTCATTCCTCTGTTCAGAGATCTTTCTTGACCCATCGCTTGCCTACTTATTGCCTAGTATTCCAGGCCACTCACAACCTATTGTCACCCAGTCTTTCTAGTGTCATCTCATAGTAATCTCTATAAATTTTGTACTCTTGAATTGTACTGCATTTTGTCCTTTGAACATACTCCACAATTTCTTACACTTGCACTTCTCACACAGCTATGTTTGGAAATTGTTCCCCATCAATTCTTACCTAAGCTTTAAAGCCCAGTTCAAATGCCACTTTCTTCATGAAGCCACTCATGATCTCTCTAGTCAGAAATGATCTTTTCATCTTTGTATCTCATGTAACACTATGTTTTATAATTCTCCAGTGCACACATTAGTGTGTATTGTATATGCCCTATATCCTACAGAAGTTCCATAAGCACAGAAACCATGTCTCCCTTGAACTTTTCTAGTGCTAGGGAGATACAAAGTGCTCTGCACTTAGCAAGGAACTCAAACTACTGCATTATAAATCCTTAACAAGTATTTATTAATGAATAATATAAAGTTTGCAAAGGTCTAAATCTGAGAAGATAGCAGTTTTTTTTAATATTTCCAAATATCTAGAATTTCCATTATACATATATGAATATATATAATTCATTCTATTATAAAATAAAATAGCTGTGATTGTTTTAAAAACAAAATTAAAATAGCATGAATTCAACTTCTATTATCTTAATCTATTCATTACAGAAATTACTCTATCCTTAAAAAGGACCTTTCATCTAAGTATCAAAAGTTACTTTACAAAAGCAACAATGTACTTCCCCCTAAGATGTATAGCCACAGAGAAGTTTTGACTTTTTAAAAGTAAGTTAAAAAAGGAGCTAGAAGAAGAGCACAAAGAGCAAGTTTCATTTTCTCCATCGGGGACAACACATGCTCTTCTCTGGTGTGGTCTAAGCTTACATGTACATAGCTCTTACTCCATATAGGAGGCAGTGTGAAGTAATTGATAGAATTATTCTCAAAACTAGAAGAACCTGAATTTGAATATCTCCTCTGACACATACTGGCTATGTAAATATAGCCAAATCACTCAACTTTTTAGTCCTCCAGGCAAATTTCTAAGACTACAAGTTTAAGATAAAGTTCCAATCACCATTGGTAGAGAAATTTCCTTAACTAGGAGCTTCCTATGCCAATGCTAATGAAAATAAAGGCCTTATCCCTATTTTTTTTATAAAAATTCTTTCAAATATATTCACTCATTCAAAGACTCTAAGCTCTTTAAATATTAAGACAAGTTTGTATTCATATTTTGCATATAGCATAATGCCTTAAACATATCATAGGTGATTAATAAATGTTTACTGATTGATTGCTAGATCCTCCAAAAAACTCCATGAGATAGGCAAAACTGGCATCCACATTTTACAAATGAAGAAATCAAGGGACAGTTAGGCTAAGTGATGTTTTTAAGTTTGAATAGCTAAGGCAGCATTAATCAGGACTTAAATCTTTGTCTTACAGTTCATACTATTTCTACCATAGCTTGGATCCTTACAATTTACAATTCTATTAATCCTCACATTTTACAAGGCACAGGGTCAAATTACAATCTAAAAACAGTCACCTAGAACTGGGGTGACTTCTGTGGCTCACAAGAAATATTAATTTCTATTTTGAGATTCCAGTTTTAGAATTAAGGAGCAATGATTAAACACTTAGGTGTATTTACACATTATTCCAGTAATTGTGAATTATTCATTTTTTTAAATCAGCAGCTTCATGTTCCACTGACTTTATAGCACCAATTCAACTGCTGACAGCATCATGATGACTGTCAACATCCAAATTACCACCGAATATCAATGATAAAGAAGGCTGTCATTCTTAAAAGAGAAGGGTAAGTTAAAATAAACAACTTTCAATTAAAGAAGACAGAAATAAATAAGGAGATGCATCTGAAAAGAGGAATGCATCCCTCTTCTTTTGCTAAAAAATAAAAATTTATCATCAGAGACATTTTATATTCAACTATTGCTTTTTAAAATGTTTGTCAGGGTGAACAAATTAGCAGTGACTTTGCATAGATCAACTCCAACACTTAAAGATTTATTGCTTTTACTGACCATCAAAGAATGTTCCCAGAATATTTTAATTTTTTTAATTAGTAAATATATTTTTAACTGGCTGGGATATTTAAAAACTCTTAAAGGAAGTTGGTGATCTATATGTACCTTCTTTCCAGTCTTCATTCGCTATTCATGAGGCAAAATCTTGAGTCATACTCAAAGGGTTATGCAAACTTCTTCAGCTATTGGAATTGTATTTTTTATTCCTAGAAGCCACATGAACATTTTGTTATTTATGTTGAACAGAATCCAAGAATAAAAGGAACCTATGGAATATGCATTCAGAGATGCATCTCAGAATGTTTGGGAACCATCTGGAATTTTAAAAGTCACAGTAATATAAGAGCAAATGAACATGTGAGGACACAGACAACTAGTTGTCATCCTTTGGAAATCTTTCCTATGGGTAATCAGACTATCTCAACAATCACAAGACATTATTAACTGTTAATTATGATACATTGGACATTATAGATTAGGGAAAGCCAGAAGCCAGTGCTAATAGAATATGATCAAGTACTCACAGTTTGTGTACTCCACACAAGCTGTGAGAAATAGAATATATTTTTTCTCTCTCTTATGACATTAGCATTCATGTTCCATTTGAGCTCAAAGTAAACATTTATGCCTAGCACCCAGCAACACTGAGTTGGTTACGGGGCATGGGGGTAATCATTTTGAGATTAAAGGTCACTTTTCCAGCTTTATCTGTTTTAGTTTGAACCCTCAAAGCCCCTACATTTATAAGGTATAATATCCAGGAAGCAACCCCATATCCAGACCTACCCTGACTCTAATGTATATCTTACTGCCTTCCCCCCATCTGCTAATTCTCCTGATATATGTCAGACATTACACAATGTTGAAAAGAAAGAACCAGTACTTTCAAGGAGTTGATATTCTGTTGGAGAAAACAGAAATATATAAATTTATAGACATATGTATTTTTGTATACATGTATACACAAAAATATGTATAAAACATGTATTTACATATAAATATCTATATATATGCACATGTGTATATATAAACAACTATTCACACACATATACATGTGTGCATATATGCACAACCATATATTTATTATTATTGTTCAGTCATTTCAGTTATATCTGACTCTTAGTGACCTCATTTAGGTTTTCTTTGCAAAGATACTGGAGTAGGTTTCCATTTCTTTCTCCAGCTCATTTTACAGATAACAAAACTTAGGCAAGCAGGGTTAAATGACTTGCCCAGGGTCACACAGCTATTAGGTGAGGTCACATTTGAATTCAGGTCTTCCTGATTCTAGGCCTGGTGCTCTATCCACTGTGCCACCTCGCTGCCCTACAATTATACATACATACATGCATGCATACATACATACCTGTGTATATGCATATGCATACATGTCTATATATGCACATATATACACATATTTACCTGCATAAATTTATGTACATATTCCTAAATTCGAGTTGTCCTCAACCAGCCCCAGTTCCCCAGTAGCAAGAATTGTAAACAGGTACTGCCACATCCAGTTTTGAGCTACAGTAGAAGCCTTTTGAGCGTCCACACTAAGTATAGCAACAATAATGTGAGCCTCAAGGGGTGAAAAACCACATCTGTTCTAGAAAAGAATGTGCTTTCCCAGAGAAGGTTAAAGCTTCCATGATCAAAGATATTGAGGACGGGACTATGAGTGATTACTGTACTTCCAACCTGGGTAACTCAATATATTTATAGTTATATATGAACATATTGTGCATATGTGTATAAAACATTTGTACCTACATACGTACAGATGCATATCTATACATCTAAGTAAAAACTTACATATGTATAGATACAAATAAAAAGAGATTGTTTTTGACAGATATACATGTATATATAAATGTGTTTACACATACACAAAAATATATATGTATATATAAACATATATACATTCACATATGCATATACATATGTCTATGGCATCTAAAAAGGTTTAAAAGACATAGTTTCTGGGTAATTTAATCATTTTATTAATAAGACAAGAAGGTTATTAATAAAAGGTTGGTCATTTGGCTGTCTCTCTTAGACCAAAGACCCCTAATGATAGTGGGGTCACAGTTTATATGCCCTTTGAAGAGAAGGTGTTCTTTGTTTTTTTAGGGGAGGCAATCAGGGCTCAGTGACTTGCCCAGGGTCACACAGCTAGTAAGTATCATGTGTCTCAGGCTGGATTTGAACTCAAGCCCTCCTGATTGCAGGGCTGGTGCTTTATCCACTGTGCCACCTAGCTGCCCTGAAGAGAAGATGTTCTTGAAGGATGCCTATTCACCTCTGATTGGTTAATCAAATGGGAAATGGGCTATGGGGTGACTTAGGTCATTCAAATATTGATAAAAGAGACATCAATTTCCATATCACCTGTCTTGATAGTAAGGAGAATCAACATTTTTCCAGGATTTGTCTTAACAAACACAATGAGCAGGAATACACTTATTAGCCTAAACTTAGAATTAATTTTATTCTATGATTAAATCTTGGGAAATTTCCCACACTGGTTGGTTTCCAGATGAAGAAGTAGAAAAGGGGAAAAACCTTGGTCCTAATACAATGATTAGTAATTAAATATAAGATAGAAATATTCATTTCTCACAAATCAACTGTGATTCAAACCTGTGATTTCAGCAGTATAAGAAACTCCTGTTTATTAATTTCCTTTTCTTAATGCAGATGGTAAGTCTTATTTAACTAATGAGTAATTAAGTATTGAGTCAATGGTTACCCACCCAGTGCATGTGAGAGCCTGGAATCTAGGACTTCTTCACTCTAAGGTATACTCTCTTCTAAGGTAACTATCTCATGCTTTTTCAAAATATGTACAAAATGAATGTTAAGTAATTTCTGGGTTAACTTCATCAACAAGAAGACCTATGCATAGATGTAGGACAAAGATGATGATCCTTCAAAGGAAATGCAGAAGTATCCAGATATGTAGGAAGAAAACCAGAAGATGATGTCTAGAAAAGGGGAGCAATTAACAGAGTTACATTTTATAGAGGTCAAAAAAGATAAAGACTGAGAAAAAAATGCACTATGCATGGTATTTAATTGTTCATTGGTAATCCTGGAGACAGTAATTTTATGAGGTGAGGTTGGAATTCAGATGGCAATGCAATTGAGAAGAGAATGAAAAATAAGAAAAATGGAAGTCATTTGTTTAGAGAGCTTTTCTGGGAGATGAGACTGAAAGGGAGAAGAGACATGGGATCATAGATTGAAATAATTAGAAGACCAAGTTAACGTTTTGTCAGGGTAGATAAGACCTGAACTTGTTGAAAACAGCCAACACCAAGACATTTCTACTTTCCAGAAAATATCTAAAAAGCATAGTATCAGTATCTGAACACAGTCACAGAATCCCTACATCAAATTTTCTTTAGAGAGGATACAGATATGAAATGGCCATTAGTGATTATCTATATAAACTCTTTTTTGTCATATAAAGAAATTAAGGCCCAAAGAGAATAAAGAACCAAACCAAAATCACACAGGGAGTAACCAGCTGAACCAGGTTCTTCTGACCCCAAACTCAGTGGTCTTTGAACACTATTATATATTGTGTGGAGGGTGAAAACAGAAGGTAATTGGGTAAACAAGGGTTATTTACAAACTATTAAAGAAATTAAAGTTCACAGCTGCATCCCACAAAAACAGTGAAGAAGAAATTAATGAAGGCAGATACCCAGTGTCTCATATTGTAATAGGCAAATAAAAAGGATTCTTTAAATTCAGGGCCTTGTATGAATAAACTACTATTCTGGAGAAGTCAGAATAATATTAGTCAGAATTTTGCACAACTATGTTCGACCAAGTCTATATGCTTAGTTTTTTGCAAAGTGAAATATAAATATTTAATAATAAAATAAGGCTTTCAAATTTACCTATATCTCTATGAAAACTCCCTTCAGTGCATATTTAAGAAATAATGTTATATACCACAGTTTATCATAATGACTTTTTCCTGTCATAACAATAAGATGAATTTCTGGTTCAATGTTTGTTGTTGTTGTTGTTGTTGTTGTTGTTGTTGTTCATATTTGGAGGGGAAATTTAAGAATCCAATTACCCAGTTTTCAGTTATTCAAAATTAAATAGTTTAAAGAATTAAGTTTGGCTCAGAAATCAAAACTCTCCTGTAGCTCCTTAATAAGTGTGGTATGAGCCACTTTCCTTCAATAATTTCACTGCATTCCAATCTTTAATTGCATCCAGATGAACAAAGGAGTTATTTGTGTCTAGGGAATAAACATGACTAATCCTGCTGCTAAGTAACCTTACCACTAGTGGAACAAATCATACACCTTTGCAGGGGCTATTGAAAGACAAACTGTATTCATAAATGTAATAATGACTTTTAATTATTTTATACATTGATAGTTTGCTAAATTTTTACAACAATGATTTATTTCAAGAAAAGAAAATAAATTCAATTATTGTGTCAGCCCACTATATTTAACCTACTCCCTTGTTCTCTGGATATCAAAGTTACTTCAACATTATAGCTTAATGTGATATATAAAAAATGCTTTAAATGAAAATATATAGTCTTAATCTTTTAAAATAAAAACCAACAAATATGGGTTTTCAAAGAACATCACTGTTGCTATTTCAGATAATCCCTAAAAAGTGTGGTTATGATAAAATTCCAAGTAGGACCTGTAAACAAAAAGAAGCATCTCTAATACTGAAACAAAAAGGATATTTGGAAGCTAATTAAAGGGGTGTAACCCATGAGAGGAAAAAAAGTCCATTTCCCAAAATGTTCTTGTGGGTATCCCTAAACTACCAACTGCTAGTTTTAAAATCAATCAAAAAGTGATCCCTGGGAGAAAAAAAAAATCTCACTAAAGCAATGGGGGATCAATCCATATTGATGCTTGAGCACTGCTAAAAAAGTAAATTGAATGTAATCATATACCACGTAAATAAAACAAAGACAAGGCACCAGATAAGTTGTTGGAGGAACAAAAATATAATTCGGGAACTGAACATATTTAGAAAAGATTAATAAGGGAAATTTCTGGTTGTTACTCATGATTCTTACACTAAGAGACACCCACCCTTTTGGGAATGTTTGCACTTTATTATGCAAACATGAAGAAAAAACTACACTAGAATTCAAACAAAGAGTTCTAAGAAGTTTTAAATCAACTAGAGAGCTCCTAATTGGATTCTATGTAATTTTCTCTACCTTCTCTCTCTCATTTCAATTCAGTGTTAAAACCATGCAAAGTAGATCTCACCAAGCAATCCTGGCAGTGCTCTTGGCTGTTGATTTTCAACACACAGGTGAATAGGAAGAAACATGAAAAAAGCTGGGCTAACAATCCACAAGAAAGAAGTTTTCCAAGATGTGGAGTGGTCCTCAAAGGTCTCCTGAGCTCCCTTTCCATCCTGCTTTCCCTCTATTTTGTGTGTCTATGGCACATAGAGAAATGGAGAGAGCTCCACCCATTTCTTTTTAGCCAATTACTTCTCTTTTCAGCGCCAGAAAGCAAATATAATCAAAGAAGTAGAAAAACATTTGTTCTGTGCTACCAGTTTGAGGTGGGTGCACTATTTAGTCTTACCCTATCACTTTGTAATCTATATAGTAGTCTCTGATAATAGTGTAAGATTACGATCAGAGTTCATATGATGCCTTAAGAAATTGCAGGCTCTAACTGATATTTCAAAAAATAAAGACAGTGACTAGACTGATGATTTAAAAAAAGAGAGAGATAAGAGATGAAATGTAGGTCTCTAGTTTTACAATCATCACGTAACTTCCCTGGGAACTGAGGCAGCCACCTAGATTAGGGTACATTGAGTGGGTCCCCTCGACCACAATGTGAGACAGGGTCTGAAGAGACTGGTAAAAATAAAGCATCCATATAAAAAGGACAATTATAACTTATTCCACTTATACATCAAATTAGATACCTTCCCACTTACTCACTTTTTATGTTGAGTATAACTTTTCTTGCAAGTTGGAATACCATTATTAACTTTCTTCTGATATTTTCTCTTCCATATGATAATAATTCAAGAATTTGAGATTGTTGCACTGTGGGCATTCCTCTTACTGAAGCAGATTGCAATTTCTTTGCAACTTAGTAAATGGTGTCATTATAGACATGCACTTTTAAGTGTCACATATTGAGTACAGTGAAGTTTTCTGCTCAGGCCTTTGCCATGGTTTTTTGGGATACATTTTAAATACTCTGGTACTCTGACTGTGCGTATCTTTGAGGATGTGATGGCATAATTCTAAAATCCTTCATTCCAGCCAGATTAACTACTTTTTTCTCCATTCAATTTTATTTTTATTTTCAGTTTCAGATTTTCTTCCTCCCTCCCACCTTCCACCACCCACTGAGAAGGTAAGAAATATAAAACTCACTACAAACACAAAGAACATGTCTATAGTAATCAATACCTTCAAAATGCCAATCTTAACATATCCCTTTGGGGTAGTAAAATGGATGACAACAAATTTAGAAAGTCATTCAAACAAAATATCTTATAATATTAATGAAATATAGTATCCAACTCCTAAAAGTAGCAACATAAATATAAATATTTTCTCATCAAAAATGAGAAAGAAGACAAAGATATTCTCAGACTACATGAAAGACAGGTTAAAATGTACAGAAATACTTCCAGAACACAAATCACTTAATAGAGAAATAATAAACATGTACAAATGAATATGTACATATCACTAGAATTAAGGGGCTTATAAAATGGCTGGGATCCAATGGTAAACAGTTCACAGTCAGGTTATTACTACCAGAAATGACAGGAAGTTCATCCCTAAGGATCACAGATTAATCCAGAATTTTATAAGGAAATGGTAAAAACTATGCAACTCTAACTGCAGGCTTGTACAAATTTAGCACCTACCAAATGCCTAGAAGGAGATTATTAACCATTCAACTAAGACTGTTCTCTCCAAAGCTACAAATTATTTCTTTATTGTAAAATTCAACGGAATTTTCTCAATCCTTTTCTTTCTTGACCTCCCTGCATCCTTTAACATTATCATTACTCTCTTCTCTTTTTCTCTAGGCTTTCATGACACTGCTCTCCTGGTTGTTCTCCTAGCTGTCTGACCACTTTTCTCATGTTTCTTTGCTGGATCTTTACCTGGGTTATGCCCACTAACCACAGGTGTCAACAAGCCTCTGTACTTGGAGGTAGGTTCATGAAGAAACAAATGCTTGAACTTAGTCTTGAAAGAAACCCAGTATTCCAAGAGACAGGAGGCATAGAGTGAATGCATTCCAGGTAGAGGGGACAGTCAGTGCAAAAGTATGTAAAGGGAAGATGCACACAATATGTACAGAAAACTGCATAAGCTAGTATAACTGGATCCTAGGATACAAGGATGGGAGTAAAGAGACATTAAAAATAAACAAAGGATTAGAAATTTTAGTATGGAGGGCAATAAAGAATCACTGGAGTTTGTGAAATAGGAGGGTGACATGGTAAGACCTCAGCTTTTGGAAAATCAATTTGGTAGCTGAATGGAAGATGGATTAGAGTAGAGAGACTTGAGGTAGGTAAACCCAACATAAAGACAATGTTGTAATCCAGATGTGAGGTGATGAGGGTCTGCACCAGGGTGGTTGCTGTATCAAAGGAGAGAAGAGGGCATATGAGAAATGTTACAAAGGTACAACTGAAAGGATTTGGCAACAGAATTCATGGGGGGCAGGGTGAGAGACTGCACAGCCTAGACAACTGGAGGGATTGGTGGTGCCCTTGATAGTCTGGTTCACTGTAGCTTCTAGTAGCCAATTCTGCACCTAGAATGCATGTGTCTATCTTGACCACTGTGATGTCAAAATCTCCTTTAGCCTCTTCTGTTTCCAGCCTTCAGAGACCTTTGCAAAGAGGTCAGCCTGGATTTCTGGTAAGAAAACATTTTTATCCTTTAGAAGTAGTATCCCTGAAATCTGTTCTGGTTTCTCTTATACAACACATTTAGTGCTCTAAACTTCATTTTAACTCCTAGGAACCCTCTATAGGTTTGTATAATTCCAGATAGAAAGTATAAAGGAATTGTTGTAGCAAGTAGAGCTATGTCGTAGGACCTTCAGGCAGTTCTGTTAACCCGAATCTGTCTTTGTTTCCTAATACTGGTTTGATGGACTTTGGCTATGTTGATTTATGTTCAAAAAGAAGCCAAGGATACATATGTCCATCTTGCCCAGAATTTTAACAAACAGTAACACAGGCTCTTTAACACTGTTGTTTTTTCCCCATTGTTGCTGTTCTCGGAGTAGGTTACCTTGTTCTCTGTTGTCAGCCTCCTTTTGCCTCTTTATTGGAGTTGGCTTGTTTTGACAATTTGGCTTCCAGAAGACTTGACCTTCCTGGATTTGAAGTCAGAAAAACTTGAATTCAAATCCAGACACTTGATACTTATGAGATGCATGACCCTGGACAAGTCACTTAAAATCTCTCAGCCTCAGTTTGTGCTAACTTTGCACAGCTCTGCCTCACTTAAATCCAATTCATGAGAAAGTCAAGACATCACCCTCATGATGTCATTGGTCTTCTTCAAGAATGAAGGATAAAGAACAACAACAACCTTATCTCTAAAATGAGGCTAATAAAAGTCCCTCCCTTTCAGGGTTATTATGAGAATCAAATGAAATAATGTATGTAAAGTGCTTTACAAAACTTCACATATTATATACATATATATATATATAAACATACTATATAAAAACATACTATACATATAAATGTACTATATATAGCATATATATAAACATAATATATAAGCTTTATTGTTATTATTATCATTGTATCTGTTTTAATTGAATTTTTAGTCTCTATAACCTATACCTCAGAAGATGACTTGGAAAAAATCATATCTGGCTGTTGCTTCTGAGGTCATTACCATCACCTTAATTTTCCTAATCCTGTAAATTTTAGGTAAATGAAAAACTTAAAGATTGGCAGATTTGGTCAGCCTTAGATTTGTATCATATACCAATCTGTGGTCGATTGAATCAATTTAGCAACAATTATTTGAGCAGTAGGTACAACTCTCTCTGAAAGGAAACTTTTTTCAATTGCAGTACAAAGTTAGAAGCTCTTTATCCTTCCTGTTGGAGCATATTGGGAACTTGACATAGCTGCCCTGTATATTCTACAGTGTCACTAAACTTGCTTTAAAGAATCTACTGTCACTACAGAACCATGACATCAGTTGCTGAATTTCCAAGAGCACATGAGGTGAAAAACAGGACCCTGAGAGGTTCTCTATTTTTCTGCATCAGTATGGTTCCACTCTGTTTTTACTTGAGAAATCCAACGTAACCAATACTGAAAGGGCTCCTTTTCTAGTTACCGAGGATGCCCCCCCCTGAGAATGATCATGGCTTTTGCATCTTGAGTCCCTAGTAACTATATATGTAGGATGAAAACTTGTCTAAACCCTTCCAGTGTTGCTATGGGGATGCTGACTGCTAAGGAAAATGCTCTTGGTCATGGGTCACTTAGATGCTGAGGAGGGAAACTTTTCCCTCAGTGGGCTTTTTTACAACATCCTCAGTCCACTCTGCTCTCATTATGAGAACATTATATTCATTTACCAGCCCTTGGTATAACAGTAGCAGATTCAGTGGGCATTATCCACATACCATGCTAGCCAATTATCTCTTTGGGTATCTGGGAATGCTTCATGCATATTCTTTTCTGTTTACCTTGTTCAGTATTTTGCATCACCCCCAAGATTCCATGATGTGGTGCAAAGTCCCTTTGATATCATCATTATCACAGTCAATAGGCATTCATAAAACAAATAAACCTCAATGTGGGTCAACTCTTGCTACTGAGCACTAGCTCTCTAATAATTGGGTACCCATGGTGGCCATTCACAAATAAACTATAACACAACACTGTTATATGCTTGTTCTTAATTCAAGTTGCTTGGATGGCTAATAGAATTGGCCCTAATACAAAAACAAACAGTAAAACCCTAAAAATAACTTCCTGCTGATATGCTGCCTAGGCTTTCAGGGGAAAAAAAAAGCTTTAATCGATGAGTGCTAGTATGTGTAGATTTAGCTTGACCTTAACAACACCATCCCAGATGAACTCCCACAGAAATCAATATAATGGGAGTAAGGGGGGACTTCTAACAGCCTAGATGACCCCTCCTCATGAACACATAGAAATGTAAAAATAATTTTTGTTCTACTCTGAAAATCCCTTTGACTTCCATGAGGAGAAAAGGAAATATATTCTTGTTTCTAGACCCATCCAGTACAAACTCTATTCATAGGTCAGATAAATCATTGGAAATCAAACAATAAAATTTTTAATTCAATCATATTAACAAACACAACTAATAGCAAATTCCACATAATAAAATTGTTCTAATAAAGCAGTAGCAAACAATCCCCTTAAAGATCTTTGTGCCAGAAGAGAAAAGGAAACAAATATCTTGGAGGAGAAGGTATTGTTCTGCTCTATTGCTAGAACTTCATATCTCCTAACTCATCCTTCCATGGCAATTCAAGAGAAAGCTGCCCTGAATTCCTTCTCAACCAACTCTCCAGACAGTCCCTTGTCTCCTAATCTTTCACTGAGCAAGATATCATTCACTATCAATCACTATGAGCTGTCATTGATCACACCTAACCCTGTTTCCACAGCTGATGCTCTTTCCCAAAGCCCCGGGAGATGATGGGTCCCTGCCTTCTTACTGTTTTCAGTGAAGCTTTGCTCTCTTCTAATTTTCTTTCTGCTACTTCAGGTAAATACCTTTTTAGCTTCAAAATTCACAGACTACATGCCTAGAGGCTTTTGTTGATTGTCCTTTTAAATTAGTTCTATCAGAGATGACACAGGCCAAACTTCAGCTTGCTAAGAATGCTTCTAAGTTCATTTGGTCACTGTTTTGTAGAAATTGTTGTTGTTCAGTCATTTCAGTCATATCCAACTCTTCATAATGTGATTTGGGGCTTTCTTGGCAAAGATGGTAGAGTGGTTTGCCATTTTCTTCTCCTCATTTTACAAATGAGGAAATTGAGGCAAATAAGGATAGGTGACTTGCCCAGGGTCACACAGCTAGCTAGTAAGTGTCTGAGGCCAGATTTGAACACAGGAAGAGGAGTCTTCCTGACTCCAGGGCTGGCATTCTGTCCACTGCGCCACCTAGCAAGCCCCTGTAGAAATTAACTTATATCAATTAATCTATCAAAGGAAATGATGATAGTTTATGTTAATATCCATTCTTTCATCCATATACTACTTTTATTTTTTTTAGTGTCAATAGCTTGTTTAAATATGTCAGTTTGGACTTGCTTCAATAGCTTTATTTTTATTCTTCTAATTTGATATTGATTTTTATTTCTGCTGTAACACTTAAGTCAATATACCTTATTATATGGAGACAACTGATTCAGAAATGATCCTCTCATCAGTAATTGGTCATTTCCTGTCAGAATACTATTAACTTCATCTTTGGTGACATTATTTGATACTTTAACATACACAGCACTTCTTGACCTTCTTCTTAAAAAGAATCTTCATAATATAGAACCATGAGAAGTCTGTGTTATCTATAACAAACTTATGGCTTTTTTCATGTATTGCTCTTGAAAAACCGTTTTTACAAAATGTAATTCAATATCCTTCCCATGACTACTTTTATAATGAGCTACCAAAGTATATAGTTGAAGGTTATAAATCTGAAACTGGGAAGGACCTTAAAAACAACTTAGAACAACAACTTAAATAATTATACTTTCTTTTCCACTTCATTTTCTGCAACTGATGTTTCCTGTATAAATTGCAATTAGTATCTTTGTGGTATTTTTTTTTCAAATGCCTATCACGGGCACGGCAGTACCAGAAAACCAACTACCCCAATGATATTTTATATCTTGGATACATGATAAAATCAACTCCACCATCTCCTTTATTTATCTCTTTATGGAGAACCTGTGAACTATCCTTACATTCAACTGGGCTTCTTTCATCTTCCGGTTTCATTTACTGACAGAATATTGAAATTGATGTGACTTATTTTTTTTCTAGTAGTTTGTTCCACTTCCTGGCTACTGGATAGGCATCTTACATTTAGAGGACCAACTGTGCTGCCACCTTTTATACCTCACTGTCACAGTTACTGCAAATTTGGAAAGAGCTGAAGCCAGTTTGTTTTTACATTCTTTCATGGGATACTATGGCCAAATAAATCATCATACAGTAGCCATCTTACTAATGACAAACTTCTTTTCAGTTCTTAGAAGAGAGTTTATTAGTTGCTCCAACTACACTTAAAGCCTTTCCAGATTGCTATAAATTTCAAGAACATAATGCTTAGTGGATGCAGCCTCTGAGACACCAAGACTGCCTCCACACAAAAATGAAACACCAAAATAAGACTTTTTGGAGGATCCCACTAACTAAGGAAACAGTTTTACTTGGGAATGAAATATTTTAAGAGAATTATCAAGTACGTGGATTACATGGGAAATTGTTAGCTCAATAGCAAATGTATGAATCTAGTATAAATTCAATAAAATAAAAATTATGAACTATCAGAGGAAAACCCTATATCAGTAAAAACATATAAATCTGTATAAAGTCACTGTTATATAGTAAAAATGGAATCCTTGAAAAGAATCATTAATATAAAAAGTGCTCATTTATTCCTAAAATATTGTTCCCCTGGTGTTGTCATTGTTCAGTCATGTCTGTCTCTTCGTGACTGCATGGACCATAGCACATAAGGCCCTTCAATCCTCCACTATTTCTTGAAGTTTGTCCAAGTTCATAATTTATTGTTTCCATAACACTATCTCTACATCTAATCATCTTCTGTTCCCTCTTCCTTTTGCCTTCGAACTTCCCCAACATAAAGCCTTTTTTCTGTTGAGTCCCATCTTCTCATTACATGACCAAAATATTTAAGCTTCAGCTTCAGTATTTGACCTTCTAGTTGATAGTCTGATTTTTTTTAAGTATTGACTAATTTAGAGTACTTCCTGGAGCCAAGATGGAGGAATAAGCAGTAAGTCACTCTCACCCTCCATTACTGACCTTGAAAAAAACAGAAAATACCACCCAAAGAAAAATCCTTGAACAGTGGAGACAGCAGAATGATGGAGTGCAGCAGTCTTTTAGCCTTAGAGTCTTAGGGGATCAACAGGTCTTGCTGTGGCTGAAGAGGACCATTACAAAACAGGAGGCATCCCAGCAAGCCAGCAGCAAGCCCCACTTTAGCAAACTCATAAGACATCCTGAGCCCCAGGGTGGTGGAGCAAGTGCCAATACCAGGAACCCCATTCACCACATGTGTGACTTGGCACAGCTAGGGGAACTGGCAGACACCAGCTCAGAGAACCACCATGTGTACCAGTGGACAGGTATCCACCACTAACTGAAACTACCTATGCTGTGGTGCAGCCTTGGGTGAGGAGGTGAACTCCACCAGCCAGACCACCCCCAGCCCCCACCCCACAAGCTTCAGCATAACCCCGGGGAAATGAAGAAAAATACACAACAGGCCTCAGCACACACCAGCCACTACCACTAACCCCAGCTCAGTATCAGGGAATCTACAGCATCCAGCTGCCAGCACCTGAGTCTCCAATACACAAAGCCAGTAACCAGGTCCCTAGCCACCAGAATAAGAAGTGTGGGACAGTGCACCCTGTGCCCCAGAAGCAGATATAACTTTAAAAGCCAGGAAAAGGCAAACACCATGAGCAAAAAGCAACAAAGAAAAACAGAGGCCATAGAGAATTATTATGGTGACAGGTAAGATCAAAACACAAATTCAGAAAAGGACGAATTCAGAAAAATATACCCACATCCAAAACCTGAAAGGGGAATATGAACTGGTCTCAAGCCCAAAAAGCCTTCTTGGAAGAGTTTAAGAAGGATTTTAAAAGTCAAATAAGAGATTGAGTAACTGCAATGAGTCTTTAGCCAGGGCAGTGAGAATAATCCAACCATGATCCATACCCTGAAGGAAAATCTGGACTGCTGATTTATCTCAGCCTGAGAAAAACACCAGTCATCACCTTTCAGTCAAAAGTGAGCAAATAACTCACAAAGACATTTGGCTATCTCCCCAGGGAAAGGGAAAGGGAAGAGGAAGATAGTCTTTGACTCATAGATTGGCATACTCAATCAGTAGTGAAGGTTTTACTCGGGACATTTGTTTCCCCATTGGTTTGTCCTTTCCCTAAGGCCTAGAATTTTCAATTGAATCAATCCAAGGTAGACATTTGGTGAAAAAAAAGTCACTAAACAATTTGGGAGTATAGTGCTTCAATCATTGGACAGAGATAAATGATGCCCCATAAGAAATATCTTGCGTTTGACTGAATCATATAACTTCTGAGGATATGTACAACACAGTTAGACTGTTTAGCATCAAATATTTCAGTAACAGTTCAGTCAAGGTGTGAAGATCAGATCCATTGGTGAAGGACTTTTGAGATAGAATTGCCTTTCAAGAAGGAGGATATTGGATTTATCCCTTTCACCCCAATGACTAGCTGATGGCCTTGTGAATTTGAAAGGTCAATAGATCCAGATTTCCCACCAGCACTACTATTATGTCCCCTAGAACATCAGTGGGTAATGGCAAGTCTGCATTGGGAGCTGAGAGAAATACCAGGAAAAAAAAAACTATAATAACACCAACCTTTGAAACCAAGTATAGAGCTAGACCAAATGGAAACTCCATGAATACTCTATGAAGGGAGAAAAAGACTTCCAAAAAACTATGAGCTTTGAGTTAATCTTTGACCACATGTGCTCTCTAGGTTTGATTTCATTCTCCCCAGGGACTTTGCGTTTACAAGGGAAAACTGCACCTCTGATTTAGAGGGATGTTTCTGTAATAACTATCCTTGCTGTTCTTGTTTAGTAAATGCCCTTTCTTTAAAAAAAAAAAAAGGAAAAAGATAGGAAAGGAAAGGAAAGGGGGGGAAATAGTCTTAAAAAGATGGAGCTTTGTGTCAAGAACCAGACCTGTGATTTTACTCTAATAAGGAAACCCCAGATTGGCAATTCTGTTGATACTTAACAGTCTTAGAATTTCCTGGGTAATTACAAGGTAAAGGAACTTGTCCAGAGACACATAGCCAAGTCTCAGAGGTAGAAAATTGAATCTATGTCTTCCTAACTCAGAGACTGGCTCTCTGTCCATAATGCAACATTTTCTGCTTTGCCTTTATCTTACCCCATTTCATAATAAAAAGGAATTAAAATAGGAAAACAAATGCTTACAAACATCAGATTGTTCCATAATCTCATTTAATTCTTCAAATCCTACCCTAGAACATGTTTAGGGATACTGTAGATTGGGATAGAATAGGTTTTATCAGCAGTATCACTAGCAGTGAAAATGGTGTTTCATGTAACCAGACTACTTTTAGCAGGGTTTCTAAGTACTTTTGTCACATCTAATTCCGCTGTGGGTGCTGACCTGGTTTTGGCCAATACTTGTTTGCTCTAAGTTGAAATAAGAAGAAGAAAGAAAGTCTGTGAGAAAGGCCAAGTACATGTAGAATCTCATAGAACCAGGTGCTTTGCATTTATTTTTCCTGTCAGGCTTGTAGTTCTGACCTGCTTGAGGAGGCAAAAAAACTGAAAGAGAAAGGTCTGAGGACTCACAAAACCCTCAGTGAGAAAATGCCACTGCTAAGAGAGAAATGACCTTTATGAATTTTGCTTTTCCTTCATGTTATTGTAACTGCTTAAGGAGTTAAATTTTGAGAAGAAGAGTAAAAATGTACTTATCTGTAGTCTTGTGAAAGGGCATTTTTGCTAAGTAATTTTAATGCTAAGGTTAATTAGGAAATAAAGAGGAACCTATTTTTGTTGCTGAAAGTGAATTGCTAAGTGCCAAGGGATATTTATAAGAGGAAAAAAATTGCTTTTTACTGCAAGGATTTCAGTTTCTCAAGGTCTATCAAATTATTACTTTATATACTGTTTTATATTTTCTAGATGTGTAAGGAACTAACTTTTGCAGAAATCATTTGAAAGGAAAGGTCTGTATATGAAAGGGAGTACATACAGCCTTCTGGGTTTTTATCTGGTAGCCTCTATTCCTTTGTAATAGTGCTTATAGGCACAAGCTCAACATCCTCCAAACTGAAAACTGTATCTGACAACAAAAGGGTAATTCTGGTAGTGGAGCCTAACATTTTGGTTTAGCAGAAAAAGAACTGTCTATCCAGGGGTGAGGAACCTGCCACCTCAAGGCAGTATGTGACCCTCTAGGTCTTCAAGTGCAGCTCTTTGACTGAATCCAAACTTCCCAGAACAAATCCCCTTAATAAAAAGATTTGTTCTGTAAAACTTGGACTCAGTCAAAAGGTTGCACCCAAGGACCTAGAAGGCCATATGTGGCCTTGAGGGTGCAGGTTCCCTACTTCTGGGACTCTATTCGCTCAACAAGACCCTTTTTTTTTTCTTAACCTGCCTCTGATGCTTATTATTTGGGCAACCTTCCTTTGGCTGCATCCTTCTATCTAAAAAAAAAAGTGTAGGAACTGTACTATATAGGTTTCTGCCATCAAAATTTACATTCCTTTAGGCAGAGAACACTCAAATAGAGGTATGATACCCTATGTGAACAGAGGGAGAAGGTAGAGAAGAAGAGGGGAGGAAGGAAGGAGCTTCATTTCCAAAATGGAACTGGCCAGTTGGGTCCCCAGTGTGGCAGCTCAGACTATTCTCAGGTTGTTGTTGGGTCCTTCATTCTTGAAAAGGGCCATGATACCAGGGAGGTGATACCATGATTTTCACATGAATTGGATTTAAGTGAGGGAGAGCTGTTCAAAGTCATCAGCCTCACTTTCTCCTCCTGGAGCTATCTGGGTCCAGTGGAAAGATATAGATCAGGATGACTGGAGATGGCCTCATTCCAATGCCAGTACTAGTTGGGGGAATGAGCCCAAAGGGAGCACAATCCTTATGATGATGTTACTATTCTTCCTTATATTCCTTCTGTATTCTACCCACAACTCACTTCTCTAACCCAGTTTAGGATTATAAAAATACAAGGGGTATCTACAGTGGTCGGGGACAGTCAGGTCAAATGGACTCATAGAAGCCCATTGTTAAATTTTCAGAGGGAGCATTTATACCTTGGAAATTGGCAAATGATACAAATCAGTGTTTTTGGTTTTTTTTGGCTGGTTGTCTAGACTTAATGTGATGAAGAAAATGTTAATAGTGAAGATTAAATTTAAAAGTGTGTCATACCTACATTATTTTTTCAGGAGAACAAGTTATTAAACATTTATCTGCACATCTATGGTCCCTTAAAGTTAGCAAGTCATTTCTCTTCCCCAAGTTTTTCTATACCTTTGAATATGGCTAACAATGGAATTATATCTATTATCCTATTACTTCCTGCTACTTACGTGATCTTAGACAAGTTACTTAACCTCTCACAGCCTCAGTTTCCTCTTCTCTCTATAGCAAGAGTTAAATTAAGGTACATCCTTCAGCTCTTCCTCCCACTTACCTGTAGTTGATAAATACATTACATATAAAATGAAAAAGTTAGGCTAAGTGAACTCTAAGGTGCTTTCCAGTTATAAATCCTATGTGCCTACAATAATTTTAACCCTATTGAGATGCCTAAAATATCTTCAATTTCAATTTACGGCTATATAAATTACAAAGCAAATACTTTAGTTCAGGGTTCCCTACCAAGGAAAGACATGTGATCAGACTCCACAGAACAACTGCAAGACACTTTACCTAAGCTCAATAATTTACATTCAAACTACTTTTATCAGGAGACCTTCTCCCAAGACTCAAAGTACTAAGGAAGTGAGCCAAGGATTTTTTGTTTTGTTTATTTTGGGTTTTGTTGTGGTTGTTGTTGTTTGGTGAGGCTATTAGAGTTAGGTGACTTTCCCAGGGTTACACATCTAGTATGTGTCAAGTCTGGCCTGAGTGCAGATTTGAACTCAGGTCTTCCTGACTCCAGGGTCATTGCTCTATCCACTGTGCCACCTAGCTGCCTCACTAAGGTTTTTTAATCTTATGTCAGTGCGTAATGAACTTTCTTGGAATTACCTATCAAGGTAGAAAGACTCCAAGTATGATGCCTGTGAAATATAAAAGGCTCATGTAAGGACCAACCCAGCTATGTTAATAGGTTTATTATCAGAATGGCAGCAGTGATTTTTGGATGTTAAAAACTTGCAAAGACCAACCACTGGAGTTTAGATGGGTCACAATGAATGTCAATGACCAAAGTACCCATGCTAGGGAAATCACAGATCCTAGGGAAATTGAAAAAAGTATGATTCAACCAAAAATTATAACATTTATATATTATGTCAGTGGAAGGCAGAATCTCATCCTATTACTTTCACTTGTAAGGTTATATTGATCACCACTCCTTTTAGAAAAAAAAAATTTGGTGTAAAATAATTTTTATAAAATTGTATTTATCAAAAGAACACTTTAGGGAATAGAAATACAGCACAAAAGAGAATGTTATAGTTTCAGCCTGAGGTTCTGGTAGCTTTCATAATGAGAATACAGTGCAAATGAAAATAAAACTCTCTTAAGTATTCTTGAGGTACTCCTTCAAGTGTTCTGTGATGTATAACAAAGGCCAAAGCAGAACTGTCTCTGATCTTAACTGAGAAAAGAAATCTCTCTCAGCTTGATGAGGATATCTGTTGCAAACTTTTGATTAGGTCAAAAAGCAGACTGCAGTATCTTGAAAAACATCTATTGAGATACATTAGAAGCAGAGGAGTCACCAGTTTCCTCACATGGCCTGTAACAGAAGTCTAGAAATTGATAAATTAGTGACCAGTACTGCAAAAAAAAAAAAATGTTATTATATAAAGGAATAGTAGATGCTTTTTGAATTTCAGTAAATTCTGTCATTTCTTTTTCAATTTGTTTACCAGAGACTCTTCCCTGCCTCCTTCCCTTGGCATTCATTAAAGTCTAATTTAGGGAAGTATTAAACATTCAATAGAAAACAATAAAAAAAAACTACATTTTATTTGAGATGTTCCCCTACTCCAACAGAGGTGGGATCACATGAGATGGGAAATAAAATATATAGCAGATATTCTATTATCCATGGAAGAGTGAAGTGGTATAGGTATTCCATGAGTAAATAATTCTAAATGGTTAATTTCAAGGCACACACACACACACACACACACACACACACACACACACACACGCATAAGCACAATAATAAATTTATCCTCCTAATTATATTTTATTGACTAATATTAATCTACTTTGAATTTCATGATTAGCCACCAGTTTGCTCTAGAAAAAAGAATACTGGGTTTAAAATCTGAATACATTAATAAACATAAAATAACAAAGTCAAAAATTTAGAGAAGTTAAGCTGCTATATTTCTCTGCAGGTCCAGATCATGGATTTTGTGTTAATTTCATAATTTTCATAATTTCATCATCTTAAACATTTATTTCTAACATTTTTATCATATTTCCTTATTTTAAGTAATACAAAGGTTCAAGAACAAAATAATTTTAATGTCATAACTCTTAGTTATTAAGCACTTCAAAAATAATATGAAAAGCTAAGTATATAAAGAAAAAAATAACAAATAACAGCAAAAGATAAGATTTGGACAGGAATTTAATGCTTTGTGTCTTATTTGGAAATATTTTAGAGAAATTTGACTTCTCCAAGCAATCTAGTATTCAATGTTTGGAGAGGGAGAAGATGGAAATCTGAATTAAAACAATTTTGCAAAATAGACATCTGATAAGTGCTTTTCGGATAAATTTCAGAGTAAGATACACCTGGTTTATGAATAACTGACTTGAAATGGAAGAAAAAGAAGTATATCTTAAAGAAATAAAGTCATACTTCCCAGCACTTACTCTCTAAAACATTCTATCACAGAGGATATTTACTACAGGGCATATTAAAACAGCACATGATAAAGGGATGAAAGCAGAATTTATGATAAGTGTTCTTTCTAGGAAATATCTTCTCACAAAACAGTGTGAAATCTGACACTTGTTGAAAATGAATAACAGTATTTCAGATTGCTATAAGCAAAAGCCAGGCATTTGCCAGAGGTTTTTACAAAAGACAGAGTGACAAGATCAATTGAAGTAATGTGCCTATGGGTTGTATAATATTTTAAGACTGGGCTTAGACTGAAATTATTCAGTGAAAAATTGAAGGTGATTGTGGCAAGGGAAGATGTTTCTAATGGCAAAGAAGAGCTTTGATTCACAGCACTGGTAGTCATTAAAGTGAAAGACTCCACATCTGCAGATAGTTATTTCCAAAAAGGGGCAAGTAATCCCTTTATTGACAGATGAGGTGTTCAGTATTGAAAAGGAGAAAGAAAAGAATTAAAAATGAGGGATGTTACAAGATGGGTATACAATATTGTAGCAGTATTACAAGCAAGTATAATTTGGTTTTTTTATTTTGTGTTTTTTGGTTTTTGGTTTGTTTTTTTTTTTTGGTCAAAATAGAGTATTCTTCCACATTCACCATGAGAGGCCATATATTTATTTAAATGTCATTGCTCAAGATGTTACTCTTATACAAATTTCTTCATTCTCTTTATTCAATACAAGAAAGTACATCTCATTACTCTAAAGTTATAGTGCATCATTTGACTTCAAGTGATATTACTTAGCTTGACTACATAATTTATTTACCTGGTATGTCTCCAAAGATTTTATACTGTTTCCAAAAATCTATTATAACATAGAAAAAAATGTATAGTTTTCAAAGGCTGACTACTCATCTCACACATCCAATGAGTTGTTAAGTAATGCTGACTATTTGGAATGCCACATTTAACAAATTTATTCCCTATTTTTCCACTTTTATGGCCATCATTGAAGTTCAGGCCTTTATGACTTGTCACTAGGACTATCATGGACTCCTAATTGGTGTTTCCTTGCTTCAAGTCTCTTCCATTTCTAAATCATTCTCCACACATCTATCAAAGCAATATTCATGATGCACTGGTCTGACAACGTAACTACACTGATCAATAAATTCTAATGGTACTCTACTGCTTCTTTAAAAAAAAAGGATTTTATTGATTTTTTTTAACATTTATTTTTAAAAATTTTTGAGTTTCAAATATTCTCTCTCTGGTCCCTCCCTCACCCATTGAAAAGCAAGAAATATATGAATTATATATGTAATGTCATGCAGAATATATTAACATATTAATATCGATAACATATTAATCATGTTGTCAAAAAAAGCAGAAATAAAGTCAAAAGTTATAGCCCAAAATGTACTTAGAGTTCAGCAGTTCTCTTTCTTGGGGTGGATAGCATTTTTCATTATGAGTCCTTCAGAAGTGTCTTGGACTATCGTATTAGAGTAGGTAGGTCTTTCACAGTTGTTCATCCTTATAATATTGCTGTTACTATATATGATATTCCCTTGGTTCTGCTCACTTCACTTTGCATTAGTTAATATATGTCTTCTCAGGTTCTTCTAAAACCAATCTACTCATCATTGCTAAAATAATATTTCTTATACAATAATATTCCATAATAATTATATACTACAAGTTGGTCAGTCATTCCCCAACTGATAGATACCCCCTCAGTTTCCAATTCTTGGCTAACACAAAGAGTTGCTATAAATATTTTTGTGTGTATAGGTCCTTTTCTTTTTCTTTGATATCTTTGGGATATAGACCTAATAGAATACTGGGTCAAAAGGTATGTACAGTTTATGTTCTCCCGAATTATTGGACCAGTTCACCATTCCACCAACAGTATTCTTAGTTTTCCATATCCCCTCTAGTTTTTGTCATTTCCTTTTCTACAATGTTAGTCAATCTGATAGGTGTGACGTGGACACCCTACTACTTCAAGAATCAAATCCAAATACCTATTTATATTTACAAATTTGCCTTCACAATCTGTTTCCCCCTGGCCTTTCAAGAGTTTATACATTACCCCAGAAAATTCAACCAAACCAATCTTCTTGCTGTTTCTTACATGCAACATTCCATCTGCCATCTCTGGGTCTTTGCATAGGCCATCACCAATGCCTAGAATATACTCCTAGTTTCCTTCAAAGTTTGACTTAAGCATCATCTCCTCCATGAAGGCCTTCCTGATCCTTTGAGCTGTTAAGGCTTTTTTTCCTGAAATTTCTGTGTGTGTGTATGTGTGTGTGTGTGTGTGCGCGCACACGCACGTGTGCTGTTGTGGATGTGTATGCATTTGGGTGGGTGAATGTGTCCATGTTGTCTCTCCCAAATGGAACAAAAGCTTCCTGAAAGGAAGGACCTTTTTAGCTGTGGGTCCCCTGTTCCTAGCACAATGTTTAGCACAAAGCAGATATTTAATTCATGATAATTAATTGAGTGATTGATTTGGATCTAGAGATTTTATGTTGTGTTATTCTAAAGTTAAACATGACGTATCACAGTGAAAGCTCATATAGCAGAAGTAAATTTTGACAAGAACAATGTAGCAAGGCTATCTCCACATGCAGCATGGGGTACTGTGTATGGCTTGTAAGGTGGCAATAATAGACATTCTAGCTTCTCCCTCTCCCCCATCCTTCTCTAGACTTTAATTTCTGCCATGAGGGGAAGCAGGAGGTAGAAGCTGACCATTCTGCTCTCCTCAGAGAGAGAATATTATTAGTCTAGGGGATGTAATTTTAAAGCTCAAGATAAACTCTTAATCACTATTTTCTAATGGGGAAAGGAAGACCCCAATCTTTATGTCTAAGGCTTGAATCCCTTTCCAATAAATATGAGTTTCACAATAGCAAATAAGAAATAAACTCATTTTTCCAAGTTGTGAGTAAAACAGAAATAAGAGAAAGTATACATATGAGAACATACACCAGAAAATACAGAATGAAAGGCCTCTCCCATTCAGATCAAGATAACTCGGTTCAAACAAGTCAGTCCCAAATTTCACACAAAGGAAAATCTCCTGAATTCTCTAGTGTGTAAGATCAGAATAGACACATGATCAAAGTTCTACGCATTAACTTCTTCACAGAGTCTTTTTTTCCCCTCCCTTTATTGACCTGAAGAAAGATTAGTATTGCTCATTTTCTCTCTCAAAATTGGAAGCCAAAAGACCTGGAAGAGATTCAAAACAAATCTTTACTTTCCCAATCTCTTCCCTGCCCTTCACACAGGCATGGGATGTTGATCTCCATTAATGAGAGAATCTCATGCCAGAGTGTTTTGTGGTTCTGGCTAGAATAGTAAAATTAGTAGTAATAATAATAGCTAGTATTTTTATTGTACTTCAAATTTTGCAAGTTGTTTTGAATATGTTAAGATGTCCCAATAGTTTCAAAACCCTAGTTTATATCGGTGATTTTGAGAGGGATGTGCCAGAGAAGGGTCTCCAGGGAGAGGAGCACTGGAAGGTGAACATACCTCCTTGATGGAAGGGGAGATTGCTGAAAATAAACCACATATTTCCCAATTTTATTATAATGTGGTACCACTTACTAGCTTTTCACTAAGTTAATTTACAGAGCATCAGATCAGATAAAAGAAAAAATAGGATATCAGTTAAGAGACAAAAATATGCCACTAAGAAAAGTTGTAGAATACTAATAAACCAAACAGGTCATGTGAAAGTAAGCATTCAGTGTATTTTGACTAATGCTTGCAGGTTGATTTAATTATGCGGAGAGAACAAGTTGAATTTGAAGCAAATGTAGATGTTGTTGTACCTCAGATTCTAAAAGAACTGAGCCACCTACATGCCAGAGATGGAAAATAGTAGATTTTAGGACTTTTTGTTCCTTTAATGGTCCCTAATCAAATAAAAATTCCATTGAAAATTGAAAAATTGTAAGAATAACATATAGGAAATAACACGAGCCAATTGTTCTCCTGCTCAGTTTTCTTGTATTTCCTACTGCAGCAGGCAGATATGTATGGTAATAGGAATGGTAATTAAAAGCTACAATCCTGGTGACAGCAATTCCTTCTTAACTTTTACAACTAAAAAAACCAAAAAACAAAAAACAAAAAAACAGGAAATCTGGGACCTAAAGACATGTCCTTTCCTTCTCTTTGATTTGCATTACAGTTTCTCAAGAAGTAGCATATAGGTATGCCTGTGTACACCACCTTTACTTTAGAAGAAAAATTGCATAAAGTTTAGACTTTATGGTTTGATTGATTCTCAGAATTTTGCAATGACAAAGCCCTTATACATACATTTTGATAAGAACAGTGTATGTATAAGATATGTACATATATCATGTATGTATATGACGTATGTATGTGATATATGTATATGTATGACATGTGTATGTATATGATATAAAATACATTATTCATGTTAGTATGTAATTGTTCATTATTGTTTTTAAATTAATGAATACATATTTTAAAATTTTATAAGTTTTAATTTATATTGTGGCAAATATTAATAGATATAAGTAACATAAATAAAACTTTAATACTTTTGTAGAGTATAAAGGGATTCGAGACCAAAAATTTGAGTACTGTCAGTGAAGAAACTTTCCCTACTAAAAGAAGAAGGGGAACCAATTACTCTAATTATTCTACAATTAATAGTATTAGGATGTTTCCTAGGCCACTGTGAGAATAAATGACTTGGCCAGAGTCCCATGATCTTCCTGAATCCAAGACCTTCTCCCTATACACCATGCTAGGTTTCTTCTGATTGTAGTAATACAGCTTTAAAATGAGATTAGTTTTCGGTTGTATTTTCTGAAGATCTTATAAATCACACACAAACAGAAAGATGTTGTTTGTCATCATTCAATAACATTTAAAAATAATTAGGAGCAATGTTGGATTCACTGGCTTTCTCTTCAAAATATTTCACAATTATTTTTATTTTCTTCTTCTAGTACATACCCACAGCTTCAAGAGGGGAGGGATTGTTTGTTTCATCAAATTTTAACTTAGACATCTTGAAAGTTGCCTTTTAAAATTCACTAAATGGGACTTCTGGGAACCAAGATGTCAGTATGAACAGTAAATCGCTGTAACTCTCCCATATTCACCTTCAAACAACCACCAAATAGTACCCCAAAACAAATTCTGGAACAACAGAACATGCAAAAAGATGGGGTCAAACAATCTTTTAGCCCAAGAAACTTGGAAGATGGGCAGAAAAGGTTTGTCTCACTCAGGTAAAGGGGGAATGTAGTCCAAAACAGGAAGCATTCCTGCAAACCAGCAGCAAGCCCCACCTTAGCAAATTAGCGAGAGGTCCTGAGCCCCAATGTGCTGGAGCAGGCAAATTCCAACACCAGGAACCCCTATGTGCCTCATCATAGGCAGGGGAACAGGCATACCCCAACTCTGAGAACCACCATATGCTTTAGCATAGTCCTGGCAAACAGACAACCTCAGTCAGACCTCCACATGCATCTGTGTAGCTTCTAGGAAATGCAGAAACACCCCACCAGCCTCAACACATGCCAGGCACCAGCACTAGCACCCCAATTCAGCACCAGGTAAGCTGCCAGGCACCTATGGCCTCCAGCAGCACCAGCTGCTCTCCAACCGAACTCCTCAGCACAGCACCAGACCCAAGGGTCCCCTGTGAGCCTCAGGGTAACATCAATGCAGCACCAGGTAAAAAGCCAGGGCCTGTAGCCCCTGGCTGGGAGCAGAGCTCAAATGTAAAATAGATGAAAAAGACCAAAAAAGATAAGGGAAAAAAACAACAAAAAAAGAAACTGACCATGTAAAGTTATTATGGTAACAGGGAAGATCAAGACACAAACTCAGAAGAGGACAACAATGTCAAAACACCTATCAGCAAGATTCCAAAGAAAAACAGGAATTCATCTCAAGCCCAGAAAGAACTCATGAAAGAGCTCAAAAAGGAGCTTAAAATCATAGAAGAAGTAGAAGAAAAATTGGGAAAAGAAATGAGAGTAGTGCAAGAAAAAAAAGAGTCTATAGCTTGGAAAAAGAAAAAGAAAACAACTGCTTAAAAGGTAAAATTGACTAACTGAATAAGGAGATACAAAAATCCCCTGGAGAAAACAACTCCATAAAAAGTAAAATTGGCCAAGTGAAGTACACAAATTAATTGGGGAAAACAACTCCTTAAAAGTTAGAATTGAGCAAGTGGAAGCTAATGACTCTATGAGACATCAAGAATCAATCAAACATTCAAAAGAATGAAAAAAAATAGAAGAAAATGTAAAATACCTCATCGGAAAAATAACTGACCTGGAAAATAGATCTAGGAGAGACAATGTGAGAATCATTGGACTACCCAAAATCCATAATCAAAAGGACCTGGACAGCATCTTTCAAGAAATTATTAAGGAAAACTGCCCTGATACCTTGGAAGCAGAGGGCAAAATAGGCATTGAAAGAATCCACTGATCACCTCAGGAAGGAAATCCCAAAATAAAAAGTCCAAGGAACATTATAGCCAATTTTCAAAACTAACAGGTCAAAGGAAAAATACTGCAAGTGGTCAAAAAGAAATAATTCAAATATCAGGGGGCCACAATCAGGATTGCACAGGACTTAGCAGCTGCAACATTAAAGGACTGGAGGTCATGGAACACAATATTCTGGAAGGCAAAGGAGCTAGACCTATAACTACAGTTCTGGAGAGCAATTTGGAACTTTGCTGGAAGGGTTATAAAATCATGCATACCACTTGACCCAGTAATATCTCTACTATATCTGTATCTCAAAGAGATTTTTTAAAAAGGGTGGGAGGTTAAATTATATGTTCCAAAAATATTTACAGCAACTCTTTTTGTGGTGGCAAAGAATTGGAATTTGAGTGGATATCCATCAATTGCAGAATGGCTAAACAAGTTGTGGTTTTTGATTGTAATGGAATACTATTGTGCTATAAGAAATAACAATCGGTAAACTTTCAGAAAAACCTGGTAAGGCTTACATGAACAGAGGCAAAGAGAAGTGAGCAGAACCAGAGAACTTTGTACATAGTAACGGCAATATTGTACAATGATCAACTGGCAATGACTTAGCTAGTCTCAGCAATACAATGATCCAAGACAATTCTGAAGGATTTTTGATGAAAAATGATATGCACTTCCAGAGAAAGAACTGATGGAGTCTGAATGAAGATTGAAGCATACTTTTAAAAACATTTTTAATCCAATTTATTCTGCATACAGCTTATTTGTAAATAGGTGTTTGCATATTGCCTTTCCATTAGACCATGAGTTACGTGACAATATAAACTGTCTTTTATATTTCTTTATATCCCCAGAGCTCATTGAGTTTGAAGCATCATTTTGTCATTTCACAGAGGACAACCAACACTTGGTAAAAAGCACTATATGTAGCTATAATATTGGAACTCTTCAGTTACTGAGACTGAGAGTCTGCAAACTTAATGCTAGAAACCACAGATGTTTTTGAAGCTGACATTGCCAAGACCTGCATTTAATCAGCACCACACTTATAATGGAAGCAGGCCTAAACCTCACTGGGACCTGAAGAATAAACACATTATGTCCAGTTTGATTTTCAAAGCTTTTTGTAGTTGTGAAATTTTCCCATGGAGCCTAAGACAGGTACAGTCTATGGAAACTATATAGTCATTTAGCTGATGACCCAATTACTCAGGTACTATTTTTAGTCAAAAGATTGAACTAGAAGTTTTATTATTTGATAAAAATATTTAGGAAATATTTACTACTTATGTAATTGTCCTTTTTATATCATATTCACAGTGTACAGATTGATTAATCCACTTGAAGAAAATAACACATTGTAAATTAATTATCCTTAAGCTTATACTTTAATTACAAATTTAAAATGTTAGTTTGCTTAATTTGAGGGCAAAGAGCATTTTCTTTTTCTTTTTTTGGTCTTTTTTTTTTTAGTTCATAGTGCCTAGCACATACATAATAGACATTCAATAAATACTTGATGAATTTAATTGAAGTTAGATTTTGTACATTGCTCAAAGGAGTTTTTAATATGAAAATGTTGACTGTGCTACTTTGTTAATAAATAATAATGAAAATAGATAATATATATATATATAAATATAGTTCTTAACATAGCTCTTGATGGTTTACAAAGTGTTACAAGAGGTTTATGAAATGAAATTCATATAGTACTTCATTTATTCTCTACAACAACACTATGAAGCAGGCAGTACAAATATTATTATTCCATATTTCCCAATGAAGAATCAGGTTCAAAGAGACTGTGATTTGCCCAAGATTATACATTAATAAGTAGCAGAACAAAAACTTAAAGCAAGATCACAGGGGATCACAGGATTTAGTATTGGAAGAGAACTTAGAGAACATCTAGTAAAAGACTTGCATTTTCAATGATGTGCTGGTAAATAATTTAACAACTGGCTTTCTCAAAGAAAAAAGTAATCACTTTAGTTTAATCTGAATTGTTGACATATTCTCCATCACTTTCTTATATCTTGATAATCAACAAAACAGAAAATCAAGACCTGATTTGTAGCATTCACTGATTTCTGAGGTGTAAGTTTAACCCTGTCTTGGCAAGCCCAAAAGTTCTTTTCCTGGCCAGCTACTGATAAGGAAACTGGGCTCCAAAAGGAAAATGACTTGCCCAAAGTCAGAGGGAGTAAGTAGCTGAAAAAGGATTTGAAGACAGGCCCCCTGACACCAAAAACAGGACTCAATATCATGACTTGCAAAACTGAGACATGTCTGTAAAATTCAGAATGTGTCATTTAGTCATGCAACTTCTGTTTAAAACTTGGAAGTGGAAGATAAACATCTGTACTAGAGTTAGAGGTTAGACAAATACAGATATAACATGACCCCTGCTCATATGGGATGATCACGTCATGGAACTGACAGTACATACATTTTAAAAAGACTTGTTTGATAGAAAATAATTTGCATTCATAAATTTGCTAATTACAACCTACATAAAATGGAAAGAGATTTTAGACCACGCACAAACACACATACTAAAGCAGACCCAGTAGGATCTTAGAAATAAGTTTTAGTTGTCAAATCATGGTATCAGAATCAATCAAACTCCTTAGCTTAGTATTCAAAGCACTCCACAATGGGATTCTCACTTGTCTTTTCAATCTTATCTTATACTGTTTGTCTTTATACTCTCTATGCTTTAGCAAAATTATATTACTTGCCTCACCTTTGGTCCTGTCTTCTCTTGCCTCCATGCACTTCTGCTACTCCATATACTCCTAGTATATCTTTGTCTGTTGAAATTGTTCTCTTTCTTCAATTGTTCTCTTTCAGTTGCCACCTCCTCTAAGAAGACTTCCTTGATTCTTCTAGCTACAGGTGATCCATTCTGCCTGGAATCTCTCATGCTCATTTCCGTATCTTCTATACATTTATTATATTCTCATTTATACCTAGGTGTGCAGATCCCCTAGTAGATTGTGATCTCCTTGAGGACAAAGGTTGTTTTATGTGTTTTTATCTTTGTACAGAGTTAAGTCTACATATGCTATTACACTGATACAGGGAACTCCCAGACAGTGAAAATCCCTCTACCAGTTCATGTTTGTACCTTCTCTGAAATCTGTTATCTTAGAGTGTTGCCTAGAGCACAGGAGAATAAGTGACTAGTGCAAGATCACCTAGCCACCATAAGTCTTTGGCAGAACTTGAACCTAGTATTTTGGTGTTAAGGCCAGCCTTCTCTCCACTAGGCAACACTATCTTGTTCTCTACCTATCAAGCATTTAATAAATGTTTATTAAATTCATTTTACCTATTTACTACAACTTACTTGACATATATTCTCTCCTAAAAATGTCATTATGTTTATACTTGTGGAATCTGAACCTACTAAGATGAAATTACTTTTTATAATGGATAACATCTAAATGACTAGAAATCAATGTCAAAGTATCTAACTTATCTATCTACCTATATATTTACCTATCTAAAATGCATTGATCATTTTGGACTAGCTAACACCTGATTCTGATGTCTTTTTAAAATCTGTCATACTAATTCTAGTCTTGTCAGTCTATTTTAAAATTACCTCTTTCTGAAATTCATCAATAAAGCATTTGTGCACTATTTCTAATCCAGGTGTTGGTCTTTGGTTAAATTCAAATTGAAAATATATTGACACTATAAATTATTTTGGTGATCATAATAATAATAAAAATAACAGTAATAATAATTTGTATTAATATGTACATATCTCTTACCCCATTTAAGCCTGACCCTCCCACCCCTCAAAGAAAGAAACATATCTCTTATTTCCATTTTGCATATGGAGAAACTGAGAACTAATAAGATAAAGTGACTTGCTCAAAGCTACATAGAAGGTTAATGACTTAACTGGGTTTACAATTCAGTTGTTCTGAATCTCTGTTGAGTGATTTACATCATACCATACTGTGTATATGATTTATTGATTTCTCTAGAATCTCTCCTTCCTATCAATCTGACAATTCAACTTTTTGGACCATTACCTTGTAAATATATTATATGCACAGGTTTGTGTGTCCATTAAGATAGCCATATTTGACAATGCTGTGATTTATGATTCTGAGCTTTTATTTTTTTATTTTTCTACTTCCTTTATTTTTCCCAGGTTTTTATCTTTTCTCTTGTGTTTTCACTTTTTTTTTGTTTGACATGGCAAAAGCCAAAAATCCAATATATTTTTATTTTTATGTTCATAGTTATTACACACATTTTTTTTCACAAAGTCATGCAGTAACACTACAATTGGACAACTACAATGATAACACTGTGTAGCTCTCCTGTGCTATTTTATGAGCCAATAATCTTATTCCTTATGAGAAAACTAGATTATGGTCTCATAAAAAGACAATAATATTGCTATTACTTTACAAGTATTTTTAGTTGATCTTTTATTTGCTTTTAAATGTAGTCCAGTGAAGATACAGTTAGAAGCTGAGGTTTCTCTAAGTGCAGCTGAACTGAAAAACTACAACAACAACAACAAAAGGATGAAGCATCATCATTAGTCAGACCCTGTTTAATATGGATTGAGACATTTATGAATCATTTCTGTTTTTCTTCAGTTCAACTAGAAATTAGGTTCTTAAATAACATGATGTTGAAGACTGAATGGTTTTCAACAAAATTCAAAACCAAAAAGCTGCTGAGTCAGGAAAAATAAGCTTTTGTCTAAATCAGTGTTCCTTAAACTATGCTTCTTGGAACCCTATGGCTCCATTAAGCCATACAAGGAATGGATACTATGAAACAAACAAAACTAAATGGCAGACTATAAGGTGGACATACCAAACTCATAAACTTTACCAAGTCCTCACTAGAAAATGTCTAGAAATGTGTCAAATCAATAATGTGACAAAAATAAAAGTTACTTATATATCTATAATTATGACTAAATTTATTATTTCTCTTGCAGAAGCGATGAGATAATACTTCTCTCTGGTAACATTTTTCCATTAAAAATGATAGATTGAAAGAAGTGATTTGTGTACTTGAGGATGTTTTAGTTAAACATGGTGTAGGGAAAGTAAATGACAGGGGTCATGGGTTCAAATTCTGAATTTACCACCTTTTGACTTCAGACAAGTCAATTTGTCTCAGCCTCAATTTCCCCCTCATATCGAAAATGAGAAATTGGTAGATAACCTCTCAGGTCATCTGTAGCTTTCCTAAGTTACGACTGTCTAGAGTTCATAACCATCATTTTTGAGATATAATAAAGAGGGATGAGAAGCAGTGTCAGTGTGGTGTAGTAGAGAGAGCGTTCTATGAAAAGGGAGGAGACCTGGGCTGTCATCCTCTACCTCTGCCACAACACAGCTCACCTCATTTCCTTCATTTCCAGATATTGAAAAGAAGGGGTTGAATATTTTCTAGTGCTCCTTAAGCTCTAACACTATGATTTAAATACAGAAGATCAAAAAGAAAATATGTTTCATTGGAATTTTAAAGAAAGATTTTTTTTTGGTGGTTTGTACCAACCTGGTATAAAGCCTGTAACCTATGACCTAAAATCAAATATCCAGGCTTATGCAGACCAGGTTCTGTCTGTGGAGGCTTTTCAACAACTATATTATCTTTGACTCAGGTTTCAACCTAGGATGACACCTGGTTTGTGTACATCAGAATTATGCAAAGTCTACATCAAGAAAAAAAAAAACATGGAAAGATTCTGACTAATAAGATGTTAAATATATGATGAACTTTGAGTACAACCAAAAAGTAAAAATAAAAACAACTCATGTCTGAAACTATAAACAATAAAAATACTCCCCTCCTTCCCTTTCTTCTATACCTCTGCCTTCAAGGAACCTGTACAAGTCCTTTTTTTTTATATACTAATAGGTTCAATGGACCTTGCTCAGCTCTCCTCTATGAGGGCACATGGGGTATTTTCTGGAGATAATAAACTATCTTAATTTCTGGAAACAATGGTCCTTCTACCCCCAGATCCGCCCAGTTCATGTACGTCAAAGTATCCATGATAAAGTCCAAGTTTGCTAAACTATCTTATGTCTCTGTCTCCTGCTGCTTCTTAGATTCTTCTCCTTGGTTCTCTTCATCTGGTGCTGTTTTCTTCATGCACATGGCTCTCTGGTGGGATCATATGATTATCTGGAAAGCAGCATGTTTCCTCAGAAATGTAGACCTCCTTCTAGAGAAGCCAATCTATATTTGTCTGTAGCCCTTCTCTCCTTCCGTTAGATTGTAAGTTCCTTGAAGGCACAGACTGTCTTTTGACTCTTTTTGTACCCCCAGCACTTAGCACAGTGCGTGGTACATAGTAGGTACTTAATTAACATTAATTGGATTAAATTACTGAATTCTGATCAATTCTCCCTCCAGCCTATAGTCTGAAAGCCAGGATATAGTTCAAGTTTAATATCTAACCATGAATCATCAGCTATTAATCATCATGGATATAGCATGAACAGGTAAGATATATTCAACACAACTCAAGTTTATGCCTTATCAAGGATAAATCATGAATGCTACAATAATTATCCCAGTTGTAACATAAGAAAGACACAGGAAAATAAAAAAATTTATATATATATATACTTTATCGATGAGTCATCAATGCCAGAACAAAGGACTGCCATTGACAAGACAGAAAGGGATCAGGACCATACATACCTGCTTTAAAAATATGGAAAGCACACATTTATGAGAATGAAAGAAAAATAACAGCAATAATAATTAATGATAATAATTTCAAGCATTTATGTAGTATTTAATGTTTGCAAAGCACTTTGAAAATTAGGATTGGTAATCAACTATCCAAGATTAGATAGTATTCATCTAACAAGATAAAACCACATCAAGCTTTTAAATGACTTTCTGTGCTTTAAACAACTTTCTGTTGTTTGGGAAAGAAAAATGTCATTTTTTTTTCAAATCCTCAAACCAATGTTTTTCAGCATCTATTTTCTTTCTTGTTAAAAGTAATATATTTTGTTCTTGATGTAATATTCAACTCTAAAAAATGCTGTTTTGCCATGTGATACATACAATTTCAGATGTCAGCAAAGTAGTGAACAACTGGTTTGATAACAACAGATGGATGTTAGGTAGAAATAGAATAAAAAACATTCTTCATTTAAATTAATATTAGTTCTGACCCCTTGTAATAGGCAGTCAATATTTTGTTAAATTCACTGGGTATTTTTATGCGCTTTCCATCTCTGGCAAGCATTTTAACTTTGTTTAAATCTCCTACCATAAAAATATCAATAAATATCATTATTAACAATATGTTGGTCTTCAGCCCATTTTGTAAGTCCACCCCCCATCCCAGATTGTTTTCATTCACAAGAGCATAGCAAAGATGTACCAAGTAGAATAATAGAATGAGGGGACTTAAAATTTATTATAATATGTTCATTTTTTTAAGTTGGAAAAGAAAGTTCATCAGATTATCAAGAAGTAATTAATGATTCTTTACTGTTCTTTGTTTACTTTTCCTTTATATTGCCATATCCAGACAGCAAATAGAATATGTATGAGGGATGGAATAGTTACTGAATTTAATTTTTTTTAAAAAAATCAACTTATAAAAAGTAATCAGGTGTAACAAAGTATTAATTCTATATTTTTGTATAGCTAATATTAAAAAAATTGGTTGCTTACGGTTTTATTTTCTAAATAAATTTAGCTCTCAAGTATCATCTCATCAGTTGTAAAAAAAAAAAAAAACATCCTCACAAAAACTCAGTCTCCTTACCTATTATGGTACAGAACTCCTTTCAAGGCAAATTCTTCTTGGAATAAATGGGTCACCAGTCAGTGGTTTACTATTACTGTCTTCAGATCTATGGAGCCAACCCTAAGGGATGGAGTTTCTAATACTGCCACTCCTGAGACACTAGTGTATTTCCATTGACAATTAGTCAGACATAATTAATTTGTTGGGTTTTGTTTGCTTGTTTTTTAATAAAAAAAGAATTTTCTAAGCAGGAATTACAAGGACAGTTGTTACAGAAACATTCCAGAAAATCAGAATATACTCTCCCCTTGAGCTTACAATTTCCCTAGGGAGATTAGCTCAATTTAGAGATTTCATATGGCAAAAGAATAAAATCTGAGCTCAAGGTTACCAAGAGTCCTTTCCTCCCTATGTAGACTACTCATGAAATTTACATTTTGTGTAACTCTCTTCAGGGCTTGTAGATTCATTGTCCCCCTTTATTTTCCCCTGTTGCTCACTTTCTGATTCCTTCCCCTTTAATTGTAGTTTTCTTGAGAGATAGAGGTTGGACCCCAAACTATTCAATCTCCTCCCATACTGGGTAATTCACATTTTACCAGTTTCAGTCTCTGCCACAATTGATTTCTGGGGAACAGAACTGGTCTTAGCTAGATGCTGGGCCCCTTCTCTAAGGTTTATGCCACACAACCATACACACAAACACACACATACACAGACACACACACACACACACACACACACAAAACACACACATGTCCTTCTGTAGCTCTCATTGTTCCTCAGTTCTTTGACTGAGCACTCTTGCAACACAGAGCATTGCTATGCTGCAATCTCATCCAAAGCAAATTTCTACCTTTTGGTTTTCCCTGGAACTGGAAGGAGGGAATAGTAGAATTGTGTTATATTTCAAGCCTATGGGTCAGCTCTTCCAACTCTGCTCATATGACAGAAGGGCACTAGGAGAAAGGGAGCTGAGTGAGCAAAGTAGAGGGTAGGGATTAGACTTCTCTACAATAAGATGATTAATTTGTTACCTCATTTGACTTCTTGGTGTCATAGAGCATGAAGATAATTGAAATTGCTTCATCTCTTATAGTTCCTATTTTGAAGAAGTTTAAGAGGTTTAAGAGGATGAGAGAAAATGTCTTCTCCTCCATCATCTTGTTCATGTGATCCAAAAGTGGATTTATAGGTTCCTAAGGATAAAAGGGAGCTTCCTATAGCCTTCATGGATAAATATTCCATTGTGCACCAATAATACTTTCCTGCTTCCTACAACTCTGTGGTCATTTTCTTGCCCCTATATAGGAACCCTCGTCCAAGATTTTAAGCTACACATAGCTTTCTGATGTCCTGGGACTATTCCACTCAGAGACTGATCTCTTACAGAAAAAGATAACCTACCTGAACTCATTCATTGATAATGAACATATTCTCATCATATTCTCACCATCACAGGGATTCTGAATCCTGACTTGTCATTGCATAAACCCTGTTCTGCCTTCCACATTGACCTCTCCTTTATACCCACTTCAGACAACTCAACTCTGCAAAGTACCACTCTTAGGCTACCTGCCCCTTCCACTGCTCTCTGAAATATTTGTTTCACAGGTAACAAAGTAGCTTTCATTCAAAACTTTTTTCCCCTTTTTTGTTTCCCTACATCTCTTTGCATTCCTCCTGATGACAGCTTCCTTGATGATGCTTTCTGCCACTGCTTGCACTTTTGCTTATATACCCAGGTCCATCAGTCATGGTTGGGGAATTGGAGTATTGCTTGTGACCATCACTCAATAACCTCTCCTTAATTAAATCCATATTTCTCACCCAAGCAATATTCTAGAGACTGTTGTCTATTCTCCCTCAGGATATTATTCCTTCCTCAACAAGTTTTTGCCTAGCTCTCTTCTCTTCTGACTAACTCCTGCCCTCATGCTAATTAACTTCTAACATATATAGGTAATTTTTAACCTCCCAGTTTTCTCAACTCACTCATTTCCAATGACATATTCCACCCCATTCCAGCTACATGTGGATCTGCCATTATTCACAAGAATTCCTCTTCCATGGTTGGGAACCCTGAAATTCCTTTAACTCTTCACAGTCTGTCGTTATTCTACCTCTCCCTCTACCTTATATCCCCTAGCTCTGTTTCTTCCTCACCATAACCTATAATTCCTGTATCCTCTAGTCCTTCCCCAGGCCATCACTCCTACACTAGATATATTCTCCTCCCTTCCCCATCTTGAATCCTTGATGAATCAGTTCAAGTTTTCTCTCTTTGCTTGAGTTGCTTGACCCTTTATCTTGTCAAAGACCTTGCCCTGCCAAGCTTCAGGCTTGGATTGCTCCTGCCATTCACTACATTTGATCCTATGCATATACTGCCAAATTAAGCTACAGAAAAATCACAAAATTGTAGGTGGATTCACTATAAACAAGTTTATATAACAAGTTATACAGACAAGTTTATATAACAAGTTTATTGTTATATAATCTCAACTGCACCATCACTAAAACAAGACAATATTTCATGCCTCCTAATTAATTCAGTGTCATTCAATATACCATCTTTTCATTCTTTTTCATCCCTCTTCAAACATCCCATGGTTTCCTCTCCCCCCATTCTCAAAGCAAGGAATGTTGCCTCCTATTTCACTGAAAAAGCTCAGGTCATTTTCTAAGAGCTCCCTCTTATCCCTCTTCCTATCTCATGCCACTCTGATATTTTCTACTACTACTTTCTCCTTCTACCCCATCTCATATTAAGAAGTGGCTCTTCTCCTTGCCAATGAAAACTTCACTACATACACAAGTGATCCCATTCCATCCCATCTTCTCTAACAAACTGTCCCCTCTATCATTTCATTCTTTCACTCATCTTCAATCTCTCAGGTTGCTTCCCTACTGCTTACAAATGTTCCCATATCTCCTACATGCTCAAAATCACTTCACTTCATCTGCCCATCCCTGTATCTTTACCATCTTAGAACTCTATTTCCTTTCATGGCTAAACTCTATGAAAAGCCCATCTGTAATGAGTACTTCTACTTCCTTTCCTCTTACTCTCTTCTTAATTTTCTTTAGTCTGGCTTCCAACCTCATCATACAACTGAAACTGCTCTCTCCAAAGTTATCAATGATCTCTTAATCAGGAAATCTAATGACCTGCAATTAATCCATCCTTGTTAACATTTCTACTGCTAAATTTTCCCCTTTTCCTAAATTCCTTATTAATGTGGAGAGTACCACCACTATCCCAGTCACCCAAGATCTCAAATTAGATGATATCACCAATTCCTTACTCTACCTCCCCATATCCAATTTGTTACCAAGTCCTTTCTACCTTTGTGTCATGTCTGACATACATCCCATTCTCTCCTCTGCCACTGCCACCTTCGTTCAGGCCCTTATCCAATTGTATGTGGACAGTTGAACTGTCCTTCCTATTGGTCTCCCTGTCTCAATCCTCTCCCCACTTCAATCCACCCTCAAATTCAGCTGTCAAATTCCTAAATTGCATTTCTGACCATGTCACCTCCCTATTCAGTAAACTCCAGTGGGTGTCCACTATTTCCAGGATAAAATACAAAATCATCTGTTTGGCTTTTAAAACCCTTCATAAGCTGGTCCTTTCCTACCTTTCCAATCTTCTTATTCCTTTGTTGTTGTTCAGTCACTCAGTCACGTCCTACTCTTTTTAAACCTGTGTACCATAGCATACCAATACTGGCCTTGAGGTTTTCTTTTCAAGATACTGGAGTGGTTTATCATTTCCTTCTTAAGTTGATTAAGGCAAAAAGAAGGTAAGTGACTTGCCTAGGGTTTGCACAACGAGTTAGTGTCTGAGACTGGATTTGAACTCAGGTCTTCCTGACTCCAGACTCAGCTCCCTAACTTCTGAGGAATCTAGCTGTCTCTTATTCTTTACTCACTCCACCCTGACCCATACTCTGTAATCTAGTGACATTATTCTCCTTGCTGGTCCTCTCACATGATACTTCATCTCCTGACTCCAATGCGTTTTCACTAAATGTCTCCCATTCCTGGAGGTCTCTCCTCCCTCATCTCTACCTTCTAGCTTTCCTGGATTTTAAATCTCAGCTAAATCCCCACCATTTGCAAGAATTCTCCAATCCTTCTTAATCTTACTTCTGAGATTACCTCTAATTTATTCAGTATACATTTTGTATGTAGTGATTTGCAACTATCTCCCCAATAAAACTGTGAGGCCTGCTTCTGTGCATCCCTTCTCTCACTGGTAAGTTCTTTTGGCAACTTTCATTTTGGAGAAAGACCTCATTCATCTCTTATTCTCTAGATAGCCACAGTGCATGAACCCAAGTACCTACTTTTCCTCCCCACCTCCTTTTCAGCTCCCCTTGTATATGTTGTCTTCCTTTGTTAGAATACAAGCTCCTTAAGATTAAAGATTGTGTCTTCAGTACTTAACACAGTGCCTGGCACATACTATGTCTTTAATAAATACTTGTTGATCAATAGACTGACTCAACTCCTGAAGAAGAGGGACTATTTTTTTCTTTTTTTTTTGTCCCCATTTTGTTGCTCAGCTCCCAATCAAATGCTATCAGTAACTACATTATGTTGCTCAGCCCCAAATGTTGCTCCAGGGATACTGCTACAGATTCTGGTACTGATAACAGTGAGTATTTCAGATCTTCTGACTTTTCAAATTTTGCCTGTTGGAGATGGAGGAAGGGAAAGAGAGCTCCCTTCCCTGAAGAGCACTACTCAACAGACAGCTTAATTGTTTTTATACATAGATCCAATAGGAGTCTCTTTAACTAATCCCAATTTTGTGTCTTCTGATTTTGTCTAATGACCCAAAGCCCTTACAATTGTATCAAATTGAGTGAAGACTTATTCATATCTAATTTACTTTGATTGATTGATGGAAGATATCCAGGCCTTCCTTGATTATTTGGACTGGGGATAGAAACTCACCCTTAGAGTGGCAAAGGCATTTAGCTCAACAAAACAGTACTTAAACTAAAATATCCAAACTTCCCAGATTGCTTCTTAGAGTTCTTTTTAAGGTGGCTGCATTCCTCACAACCCCTCAAAAGTAAGGTCCATCATCTCTCTTTTTATTTTCACATAGCATCAGTTATTAGACTCTGTGTTGTTATCCCCATTTCCACCATCCTCCTTGATATTGTCCCAGCATAAAATATTCCTAGTTATGGTTCTCCACTGTTCACTGGACTCTTGACCCTTTGTCCCCAATATTCATTATTCCACCTGACTGATACATACCTGACAATGTAGTATGTTTGTTTCAAGGTTTTTAATCTCTTATTCTCTTGACCAAAAAGGTTTCTTTGTTCAGTTTGCTTTGTAGTAAAGATATATGCCTCCTGGGAATGTGTTATCCATGAAGAGAGTTGCTTTTTCTTTAAAATACCTTTTTCTTTCATGTAGATGAGCAGCACATACACACTAAAAAAGTAATGATGGTGGGATGGTAGAGAAGGAGTGATGGAACAAAACAAAAATCCTAAAGACTTTTTAGTACATATAAAACTTTGTATAGACAACCTTCCAAGTCTCCCATCTATATCATTTTAATGATATAGTGAAATGGTTTTAATTTTATTTTTCATTCTAAGGAAATGAAT
Organism: Vombatus ursinus; assembly: GCF_900497805.2. Lineage (NCBI taxonomy): Eukaryota > Metazoa > Chordata > Mammalia > Diprotodontia > Vombatidae > Vombatus > Vombatus ursinus. The sequence goes on from NW_020954583.1 coordinate 4,656,748, forward strand.
CTTGAGATTTCCTTGATCTAAAATAATTAACTGTATTTTGTTTTGGGGGGGCAGATGGGGATTGATAGATATGACTTAGACTTTGTTGAGTTCAACACAAATAAAGAAAGAGTTTCAGGAAGATCAACTGATTTATTCAAGGTCACATTGGTAGTACATGACAGCACTAGACTAGATGCAAAAACTTACATTTGCTAATCTAATGGACATTCTACCACATGCCATGTTCCCCTCCTCAACTAACTGTGTGATCAAATCATCTCACTTCTATGATCCTCAGTTTCTTCACCTGGAAAATGGAAACAACACCATACTATTTACCTCACAAGGGTGTTGTTGAGAAAGCACTTTGTAAACCTTAATCTGCTATAGAAAAGAGTTGTTAAGATTTTTATTATCACCTTTTCTAAAGTGGAGTTACAGTATTTCAAGGCAAGAGATAAGGGAAGGGGCAAAAAAAACTATGTTAACTTATTTTCCTTTTCTCCATTCATTGGACTAAAAATGATTAGATTATTAACTGAACAGTGCTCTAAATACACTAGAAGTCAGAAGATGGTTTGATAGGGCAGGGTGATATTTTGGGACCAAGAGGAGCACAAAGAAGGCAATGTTGAGAAGGAAATTGAGTGTGTTGACAGTGTTGAGAGGTGCTAGAGAACTATACATCCCAATGTTAGAACCAGGCATCAGCTCTCCTGAAAGAATTAATACATCTGTGAAACTGGAGATACAGAGCCAAGATCTACCTTGCTATCTTTTCAAATGTTGAGGAGGTTGGGGAGGTGGGGGTGGTGTGATGAGCACAGCCCAGAACAATCCCACACTGTTAATATGCTTGCACTGCCTTTGACAGCACACATTTTCTAGAAGCACTGTCACATCTACTTTTGCATACATCTTTGAGGTTGAATATGTACCCACTGTATGTGACACAAGCAGCCAGGCACCTCATTAACAGATGATTTGTGGTAGTGCCAGGGAGGGTAGGCACATCTTAAGGACAGAATGCAGCATAGATGAAGTCTTTCACAATGAACTTTAGCTGAAAATAGTGCTTTTGCTATAAGAATTAGCATATCCTGGGAATATTATCAAGAAATTGTAAGAAAAAGGTAAAAATTATCCTTCTTGATTCAAAGACTCTGTATGCACTTGCAACATATGAAAATGGAAGTCATTGGCATGACCTTGTTAAAAACTTCATTAAAGTGACACCTTTCATGCCAATCTAGCTAAGGGTCTATCAAGGGTTCAGAGCTTGGTCATAAAAAAAATTGCTATGTGCAGAAAATTTGCAGAAAAGGTGTTGGTCATAGGACATCATTTTTTTTGATGGGGGGAGATGCATTGGTTTTAATTCTGTCCCCTCCCCAACATGGAGGTTATTTCCAATGATGAAAGTGTCACTATTAATTAAATTATGTTGGTCGGTTAAGATGCTAATAAATACATACTTCCAATCTAAAGTCAGATTTAAAAATATTTTTCCAGAAACTTTTTAGTCTCCTTCCTAAATTGCATAATGCATGGGAGTTGCTAATAAACTATTATACAAGTGGAAGAGAAAGAAAATCTCAAAGCACATTTTTTAAATTGAAAATTCAGGCAAAACTTTTATAATCAGCTACTAGAGTTGTCAACATAACTACTATGAATGATATCGATCATAAAATTTAATCACTGTCTTATGCATAGAAATAAACCACAGCAATTATTTAAACAAAACAATGGAAAACATCTCTTGTCCTCAAAACTTTCAGATTTTATAGAAAATTCTAAAGTATAGAACAAAGAATTTAATAGTGTTTGCCATTTGAAGTTATGCATATACATTTGTACATGCATATCAAACATGCAGTTTAAATTATATATGATGATTACAATTATCTTGACACTGGATATTTCCTAGCAAGCCTAAAAGTCCTATGTGCTTTGCATAATTAAAAAATATGTAAAATATATGGTCAAGCAACATAAATGTAAGACCATAACTATATCAGGCTACTTAGAGACGTAACTTCATTTGAGACATAAGGAAAGATCTCACCCCAAATACTTAAATTTGTAGGTATCCTCAAACTGTCTCTGGAATTGAGCTTTATTTAATTCAACAGTTTAATTCAATGGTTACAATGTATACCTACTGACCTAGGGTTACAAAGAGAAAGGAAAAATGGTTCCTATACTCAAGTAGCTGACTCTCTGTTAGAGAAATACACCACATGATCAGATAAGTAAATGCAAGGTAATTTGAGAAAGGAGACCACTAACCAATGAAAAGTAGGGATCAAGAAAGACTTAATGTAATCAGTGACATGAACTGAGCCTTCAAAGAAGCTAGAAAATATTCCAAAAGGTGGAGATGAGGAAGGTATGCATTTCAGATATAGGGGACAACCTATGCAAAGAGAGGGAGACAGGAAACTGAGAGGTGCAATTGCCTGCATTAATGTATGAGTATATCTGTTTATTTAACATAAGGAAAAAAGAAGTATACATTAAAGCTGTTTTTCCATATATTCCTTCCTTCTTTCCTTTCTTCTTTCTTTCCTTCCTTTCTTCTTTCCTTCCTTATACAGAAAACTACCAATGATGAAAAAAGTAGGAAGTAGACAATGTTAAAGGGGTAACAGAAAAATCACTGTGTATTGGTCCAACTATTCTGGAAAACAATTTGAATTTACACAAAGAAAGTAATTAAAATGTACAAACTTTTTGACCTGGAGATTCCATTGCTAGGGATATACCTCCCAAGGAGGTGAATGGTTAATAATAAATGCCCTCAAAATATCAAAATATTTACAGCAGCACATTTTTGTAGTAGCAAAGAACTAGGTACATGTCCATCAATTTGAGGATTTATTGTTGTTCAGTCATTTTTCAGTTTTGTTCAATTCTTCATAAACTCATTTGGGGTTTTCTTGGCAAAGATACTGGAATGATTTGCCATTTGCTTCTCCAGCTCATTTAATAGATGAGGAAACTGAGGCAAATAGGGTTAAGTGACTCCTGCTCAGAGTCACATAGTAAGTTTCTGAGGTCAGATTTGAACTCAAAATAAATTATGGTATATGAATGTAATATAATATTGTGTTCTAAGAAGTGATACAATGAAAACAGAAAAGTGTGGGAAAGCATATGAACTGATATAAATTGAAGCAAGAAAACTATGCAAAATTATTACAACAATGGAAATAGAACAACAAAGAACAAAAAAACTGAAATTGATTGGTCAGAAATTCTAATGGATATTTTTGTCTCAAAAAAAAATATAAGATCATCTCCTTTCCTTCTTTGCAGAGGTGGGCCTAAGGTGCTGAATTCTGCATTTAATGTCAGATATTTTTAATGTGTTGATTAGGTTTGCTGATCTTTTTCCTTTCTTTTTTTTAAAAATTACTTATTATTAGAAATGGTTCCCTGAAAGGGGGTGAGAGAAATATATGTTGGGAAATGTAGGGAATATAAAAATAAAGTATCTATAGAAATGTATTTAAATATGAAGAGAAAGTCCATATAACACAGAGCAGATAATCAGCTTCACCTTTGGGCATATCAAATCATATTTTCCTTTCTTCAATGAAATTGGCAAGATAGTTTTCAGGGAGATAATAAATTCAATGTAATCTACCTTCTCAACAGGAAAAACTGTTTTTGTTTTCTTCTATTTTGTTTTTAGGATTCTATCAGAAGACTAAAGGAGAGAACCAGGAAAATCATTTTCTATCACTTCCAACACTCAGTACACTCCAAGATCATCTCCAGTCCTAACTCCTAGTTCACAACTGGGAAATACAGCAAGCTTAAAAAAAAATGAAACTGATTTCCAACATTTTCAATGACATTTCTAACTATGCTTCAAGTCAAGTCACCATTTCCTGATTAGAAGTAAGGCCTCTCTTCACTTTAGCCCTCTAAATTTTTCTTTACCTCCAATAAAAAAAAAATTCTTACAGACAATTTTATCATGAAAAATCTTTAATTTTTATATTTGAGTAATATTTCACCAAATTATCATATTTCTCACAAACTAAGTTGTTCAATGCCAATTGCAAGAAAAGTCAAGTCCACAAAACAATCTAGGATCATTCATGGCAAATTAGGGAGATAATGAGATAAAAAGTCAGAATTGGTCCCACATTATTCACTAAAGTAAAAAAAAAAAACAAAAAACCCCGCAAAAAGTACTTTACTAAAATAATCTCTGTCCAGTGGATTTTTACTTCTTAATCACTCCTATTTAGAAAACTAACAAATTCAAATTAGATTTCAAATTTATACTTGGACTGTGCAATGATTTGTTCAATAAGGGTTCTGCTACCTTGTGGTTTCCCTCTCCCACTTCATTTCCCTTTCTTTGGTTCCTGTTTACTTGACTATATCAGTTCATTTATATCTTCCCTTGCTTCTCTAAATTCCTCATATTAGTTAATTATTACCTCACAATAACATTCAGTCACATCCATATATAGCAATATGTTGAGCCATTTTCTCTCATTTGGTTTTATAGTATTGGCTATCACAAAAAGTTTTACTATGAATATTTTGGTATAAATAGTACCATTTATTTTTTCTTTAATTTCCTTTGAATACATGTCTGATAATGGTTTTGTTACATCAAAAAGTTTAGACAATTTAGAAACTTTTTCACTCAATACAAAACTGTTTTCCCCATAACTGAGACCAATTTACACCTCCATTAACAATATATTGGTATGCATGATTTCCCAAAGCCTATCATTGAACACTTTTCTGCTTTGACCTTGTTTAACTGTACCTGCCCATGTGTTCTAAGCCACTTTCTGTGCTGTACTTTTGTAACATTATAGCAGCGACGTGGCACAGTGGAAAGAGCACTGAGCTAAGAATCAAGAAGATTCATTTTCATGAGTTCAAATCCAGTCACCTACTAGCTGTGCGACCCCAGGCAAGTAACTTAACCCTGTTTGTCTCAATGTCTTCATCTGTAAAATGAATTGGAGAAAGGAAATGACAAACCATCAAGAAATCTTGCCAAGAAAACGTCAAATGGGGTCACAAAGAGTCAGACATGATTGAAAATGTCTTAACAAAAGCTTCTTTTTATCTCTTCCTTCAGAAAGCTTAAAAAAAAAGAATATGCAGTGTCTGAATTAAAACTCTTCCAAATCTCATATGGAAAAAATAAAGTATATACATATTTAGTTCAGAAAAAATATAGTACTTCGCAAATTGACATGGAAGATAATTTTGATATTATTTCATTTTGTGACAGCAAATCATGTGGTTTTTTAACTGACATTAAGCTGACTCAGAAGTCTGTCCCTGACTAAATTGAGTTGGTTTCCTCACTTTTATTCAATTCTCTGTCAGATAAGTGCTGGATTTTGTGCTACACACACATATTTCATTGCTCTTTTTTGTTTTATTTTTAATGATATGGTTTTAGAAAATCAATATCATTCCAAGTAAACATGCACAAATTGCAGCTTAAAGAGTATGCTTCAATGACTATCAGATATATTGCAGTGGCTGTTGGTGTGGGAAACTCAAGCATTTTAAGGATTATTCAAGCCCACATTAAAATAGGATTAGTCACACATTTAAACCTCTTTACAATCTGGCTCCAATCTCTTTCAACACTGATGTGACATTTTATCCTCTCATACACACTATTCTCAAGCCAATCTAGAATACTTGCTGCTTCATCTACACAACCCTCCAGGTTGTACTTTTGTGCTTTTGCCCCAGCTATGTCCAAAGTGTGAAATATTCTCCTTATTTGCATCCACTTCCTCTATGAAAACATTTGCTGAAGTCCCATATTTTTTATAAGCTATTATGAGCTTTCACCCACTCCAGTTATGCGTACCCTACCAACAATTAATTTGTGTCTACTTTATGTGTATATATAATTATATATTCATTTATTTTCATGTTGTCTCCCCTTGTGCCCAATAGAATGTGAGCTCCTTGGGGACAAGGATAGTTTTTCTTTAGGCCTTTGGCTTAAGACACAAAGTCTACACAAAGCAGCTGATCAACAAATGCTTCTTGAGAGAAAATGTCCCAGTAAGCCAACAGCAAGCCCCACCTAAGCAAACTAGTGGGAGCCCCAGAGTAAGTGGAGCAGGTAAACCCCAACACCAGAACCCCCCATGTGCCTCAGCATAGCCAGGGAAATGGGTAGACTCGAGCTCCAAGAACCACCACATACTTCAGTGTAGCCCCAGGCAAATAGGCAACCTCTAGCAACCAGATCAACACATGCTTCAGTGTAGCCCCAGGGAAATGAAGAAACACCTCAACAGCCTTAGCACATGCCAAACACCAGCACTAGGACCATGGCTGAGCACCAAGTAAGCTGCCGTCTGTGCCTCCAACAGTGCCAGCCACTCTCCAACTGAACCCTCTCAGCACAGCATACAAGGGTTGCCTGTGAGCCTTAGGGTAATATCAGTGCAGCATCAGGTAAACAGGTAGGGCTCTAGCCCCTGGCACAAGAAGCCTGAGACAGTGCCCCTTCCACCCCGGGAGTAGAGCTCAAATTTAAAAAAAAAAAAAGGCCAAAAATGATGAGAAAAAAAAAAAGAATTTGACCACAGAAAGTTATCATGGTAACAGGGAAGATCTGGACACAAACTTAGAAGAGGACAATAATGTCCTCTTGGACAAAACCCCAAAGATAAACAGGAAGTCATCGCAAGCCCAGAAAGAACTCATGGAAGAGCTCAAAAATGAGCTTAAAATCATATAAGAGATAGAAGAAAAATTGGGAAAAGAAATGAGAGTGATGTAAGAGAATCATGAAAAAAGAGTCAACAGCTTGGAAAAAGAAAATAACTGCTTAAAAAGTAGAATTGGCCAAATGGAAAAGGAAATACAAAAGTCCCCTGAAGCAGAGCCAAGATGGCAGAGTAAAAGTAACGACTTGCTTGAGCTCTCCCCCAAGCCCCTCCAAATACCTGTAAAAATGGCTCTAAACAAATAATAGAGCAACAGAACCTACAAAAAGACAGAGTGAAATAAATTTCCAGCCCAAGACAACCTGGATGGTTGATTAGAAAGGTCTATTGTGCCGGACTGGGAGAGAAACGCAGTTCAGCATAGGCACACAGGCAAAAACCAGGCCTCACTGAACCTGGAGCAGGCCTCAGGGGACTGAATCACAGGCAGCTGTGGCAGTTTCCAGACTTCTCAACCCACAAATGCCAAAGACAACTTAGAAAGTCAATAGGAAAAGTCTGTGACCACAATGACAGAGAAGCTAGATCCTAGCCCGGCATGCCTTCTCAATGAGGGTGTGAGAGGAGGGAGGAAGGGATAAAATTTGGAAAACAAAGTTTTAAAAACAAATGTTAAAAATATCTCTGATAGTCGTTGAAGTCAGGTCAAGGAGAAAATATTGCAAGGAGCCAGAAAGAAATAATTCAAATACTGCGGAAACACAATCAGGAAAATACAGGATTTAGCAGCTTCTAAATTAAGGGACCTGAGGGCTTAGAATATGATATTCCAGAGGGCAAAGGAGATAGGGTTACAGTCAAGAATCACCTACGCAGCAAAACTAAGCATAATCCTTCAAGGGAAAAAATGGACATTCAGTGAAATAGAGGACTTTCAAGCATTCCTGATGAAAAGACCAAAGCTGAATAGAAAATTTTACTTTCAAATACAAGACTCAAGAGAAGCATGAAGAGGTAAACAGGAAAGAGAAATCATAAGAGACTTATTAAGCTTGAACTGTTTACATTCCTACATGGAAAAATTATATTTGTAACTCATGAGACCTTTGTCAGTATTAGGGTAGTTGGAGGGAAAAAATTTTAAGTATAGATAGATTGATAGAAGGCACAGGGTGAGTTGAAGATGAATAGGTGATATCTGGAGAATAAAATTAAAGGGTGAGAGAGGATTATACTGGGAGAAGGAGAAAGGGAGAGGTAGAATGGGGTAAATTATTTTACATAAAACAGAAAAGGCTTTTACAGTGGAGGGGAAGTGGGGGAAGGTGAGAGTGAATGAGTGAATCTTATTCTCATCAGATTTGGCTTAAGGAGGGAATAACATAGACACTCAATTGGGTATGGAAAGCTATCTTACCCTACAGGAAAATAGAGGGGAAGGGGATAATAGAGGGGAGGTCAGATTAGGGGAAAGGGTATTCAGAATGCATGCTGTCTTGGGGTTGAGGAAGGATGAGATGGGGAGAAAATTTGGAACTCAAAATCTTGTGGAAGTGAATGTTGAAAACTAAAAATAAATAAATTAATGAATCTTAAAAAAAAAAAAAGTCCCCTGAAGAAAACAACTCCTTAAAATATAAAATTGGCTAAATAGAAAAAGTACAAAAATTAATTGAGGAAAACAACTCCTTAAAAGTTGGAATTGGGCAAGTGGAAGCTAATGACTCTATGAGATATCAAGAATCAATCAAAATTCAACAGAATGAAAAAAATAGAAGAAATGTAAAATACTTCATTGGAAAAAAAAACTGACATGGAAAACAGATCTAGAAGAGACAATGTCAGAATCATCGGACTACCCAAAAGGAAGACCTGGACAGCATCTTTCAAGAAAATGCTGAGGAAAACTGCGCTGATATTTGGGAACCAGAAGGTAAATTAGGTATTGAAAGAATCCACTGATCATCTCAAGAAAGAGATCCCAAAATAAAAAGTCCAAGGAATATTAAAGCCAAATTTCAGAACAGGTCAAGTTAAAAAAACTGCAAGTGACCAGAAACAAACAATTTAAATATTGGGGAGGGACAATCAGGATTACGCCGTACTTAGCAGCTGCAACCTTAAAGAATCAGAGGTCATGGAACACAATATTCTGGAGGGCAAAAGAGCTAAGATTACAACCAACAATCGCCTACCTGACAAAATTAAGCATAATGGTACAGAGGGGAAAAAATGGTCATTCAATGAAACAGAAGGATTTCAAGCTTTAATTAGAAGACCACAATTGAACAAAAAAAGTCATCTCCATTATCCAAACCCAACAAAAGGCTTAGAAGGTCAAAAGGGAATATAAAATATAAGGGATTTAATGGAGCTAAACTGTTTACATCCCTATATGGGAAGATGATACTTGTGATTCTTAAAAAGTGTGCCACTATAGTACAGCTAGAAAGAATATACATAGACAGAGGGTATGGATATAAGGTGAATTTGAGGGAATGACATAAAAAAAAACTAATGGATGAGAAAGAGGAGTATAATGGGTGCAGAAGGATGGAGAGATTGAATGGGGTAATTATTTCACATGAAGAGGTGCAAAAAAACCATTACAGTGGAAGGAACAATGGGAGGATGGGCAACAGGCATTGATTGAATTTTACTCTCATTAGATTTGGCTTAAAGAGTGAATCATACACACAATCAGTTGAATGTAGAAATCTATCTTATCAAACAGGGAAGTAAGAAGGGAAGAGATTAAGTAAAGGGGTGAGGGGGGATCATCAGAATTGGATCAAAAGCCGGAATTCTACAATATTATTTTTTTACAAGAAACACACTTGAAGTAGAAAGAGACAAGGTGCAAAATCAATTATGCTTCAGCTGAAGTAAAAAAAAAATTAAAAAAATTAAAAAAAAAAAACAAAACGATATGCAGTAGATTCTGCCTGGTTCCAATTCATGTGAAGATTTGGCAAGCCTGCTTCTTGGCAGTTTAAAGGGCGACCCTGACTTCCAAATCATAATATGAAGTATCTCTGTTTCCTGTGGGCTTGCTATATGGAAACAAAAAGCCCTTTAACTGTCTCCTGAGCTAGAACTGATTGTGCATTCACAAGGGGGTGAGAACAATCTCGGTATCTCCTACCTACCAGCTTTCCAGTTAGTAGGAAGAAGTGCTGTAGGCCTCTGGGTGGAGGGTTACATTGGTAGCTGTGTGAGTGATGGCTGCAAGAATAACAGTACCTGCTAAATTCCCCACCTGGTAGCTATGTGAAAAAGAACTGCTACATTATTTAAAAGAATTATTACAAAAAGAACTGCTATAAATATTTTTTGTACATATGAGTCCTTTTTCTCCTTTTTTCTTTCTTTGATCTCTTCAAGGGATATAGGAATAGAATCAAAGAGTCAACATATATTTCACAGTTTAATGACTTTTGGGCTATAGTTCCAAATTAATTTCCAGAATATCTTGATCAATTCATATCTTAACCAACAAACAGTGCATGAAGGTTCCTGTTTTCCCAAAGACCCTCCCACATTTGTCATTTTCCTCTAAAAAAACACATACACACAACTTTATCAGTATGATAGTAAGGAGGTGAAATCTCTCATTTGTTCTAATTTGCATTTCCTTAATTATTAATAATTTAGATTTTTTTTCTTCTTTAGAAAGTGGTTTAGCAATATCCTTTGTTCATTCATTAATTAGGGAATGGCTCTTATTCTTACAAATTTGAATCAATTCCTTATATATCTTGAAAATGAGACCTTTATTAGGAACTTGCTACAAATATTTTCCCCCCAGTTGCTGTAAGTTCATAATGTTGTAACCTTGTTTGTTCCATCCCCTACACTCTTTCAGTTTTCTTAAGTTCCCTTTTGTCCAGGGCCCCCAAAGGGGGAAGACTGAAAAGTTCCTTCTTTCTTCAATTCAATCCAATTAATCAACAAGCACTTAAATACTACGGAAGTAAGTGATTTCAAGAAAGGACCTATTCAATTAATGAATATGAAGTAAACAGTTCATAGCTCACTATTTGTTGAAGCAAAAAGCTGAAAGCAAATTACATATTCAACAATTGAGGAATGGTTGCATTAAGTATGAATGCAACAGAATAATATTACACCTGAAGGAATGATAAATATGAAGAATTCAAACGAACACTAGAAGATATATTAATTAATACAGTATAAAAAAAGAAAACAGAGCCAAAAAACCAATAGATACATTGATTATAATAAGATAATTTGAGAAAATTTTAAAAACAACAAAATTCAAATGGACAAAAAAGATAATGTTGCTATTTAATTATTAAATTTAAAATATATCCTTTCCTTTAATAATGCATTATGAAGTTGCAAATGAACATGTATTTTTAGTTGAAAACACCATCAGGTTCTTTTGCTTAACTGCTTTGGTGAAATGCACAGGATAGGGTGTCATTTTTTGAAGTGTGTTGGGATATGTCTACACCATCAAGAAAAAAAATTACAAATTAAAAATAATATTAAATAACTTTTTAAAAAGAACACAAATGATATCAACAACTACCAACTCATGCACCCTCCTGAATATCTCTATAAAACTATTACGAGAATGGTCTTCATTAATAGTAATCTTGATAAAAGAATGAGTTAGGAATATGTAAGTTTTGACAGATAATTTTCTGTCACCAACCAAATATTCACAGTCTCACAAATGACTGAAATATGCCAACCATACGAGAGCCCACTGTGTCTTTTGTCTGATGATTTCACAAAATAATTTAACTCAGCTGGACAACATGAAGTCGCAATGGCTGTTTTCACACATTTTGATAACTGGATGAATTTGAATTCTCATTAAAATAAATACAGGATTTCTTTCAGCAATTTAGAGAACCCTTACCTTTTCCATTCATTCTTCCTCTTTCCATGCAAATAATTCCAGATCCTCCTGTAAATACTCTATATGGGGCCATCATGTTTGCTGCGAGTCTTTCTCTAGATCTTTTGACATTATTTGGATATCAATGAAGCAAGTGGGCAATCCCTTGATTGATTCTTGACCCTTGTTCTTTCTAAATAACTGACTTACTTTCCAGATTTAAATAGGGGGCAGAGACAACCAATTGGTCAACGAACATTTATTAAGTACCTACTACATTTCAGATACTGTACTAAGTACCAAGGATACAAAAAGAGGCAAAAGACAGTTCCCATCTTCAAGGAGTTTATAATCTAATGAAAAAGACTATATATGTACATGTTTATGTATGTGTATATACACACATTATGTATATACATATACAGACATATATGTATACAAAAGTATGCATACATAATGTGTGTATATATGTATGCATGCTGTCTCCCAATTAGACTGCAAGCATATATATATACACATATACACATATAGTTTATATATGGATATACATGTAATTTTGTAAATATACATATATATAATATGTGTGTGTTGTACACATGTATACATATACAATTTATGCATGCATATGTACACACATACATACACAATTATCCCTTCCACATCATGACTTTCCCCGTCATAGTTTCAATATATCACGAGTTGACATAAGTAAGTAAATGAGAATTTTCTGGGAGTTTTGTGGAAGCCACAGATAACATGTGAAGGACAGCAGAAGGCACAGGAAAAAAACCAGAAACTCAGAAATGCAGAAAATATATGTATAGTATTGTATAATATCAACATATTTTATCATTTAATACCATAAATATGCAGTTTCTTTTTTAAAATTAAAATAAGTAAACAAGTTGAAGTTTGTGAAAAGAACACAAAAGCCAGCACACAACACACAAAGGCCAATATTTTTATTTAACACTGAACTACATATAGCCTATAACCAAATACTTAACCCAAATTTAACAATAAGGTACTGTAAACACCCCACAAAAGAAAAAGAAAAAGAAAAAGATAATCAGACTTCTCTGGTATAAAGGGAGGGCCAAAAAAATTTACATGGATTTTCCAAATCATGGGGGTGCAACACCCCTAACCCCTGGGATGTGGAAGGGATAACTGTATATATATTTGTATGCATGTTGTCTCCTCCTCTAGATTATAAGCTCCTTGAGGATATGGACTATCTTTTGCTTCCTTTTGTATCCTCAGTTCTTAGCACAACGCCTGATACACAGTAGGTGATAAATATATGTTTACTGATTGATTATCTCTGCCTCCTATTTAATTCTGGAAAATAGGTCAGTTATTTTTTGTATGTGTATATATAGTATATATAGATAAATCTATATATATCGAGATGCACACACATAGATATATACATGAAAGTATATCAACCTATAAGCAGGATAAATAGGAAATAATTAACAACTCCACAACACTTTCTGTGATTAAAAGCTGTTCACTGTAACTGATTCACTAAGTTCTAGATTTGTGATAATACAACATAATATGCATTGATTAATTACTAAGTAAAACAAAACAGTAAAATAAAATACAATAGTAAGTAAAGGCAGTAGAAAAAGCCCTGGTACTGAAGTCAGAGGATCCAGGTTCCAATTTTATCTAGGATACTCTATCCATGTGACCTTAAGCATCTCAGTTTCATTATCTGTCAAATAAAGATTTGGCATACACGACTCCTGAAATCCCCTGTTGCTAAAGATCTAGAATAATTCAGCATCAAAGAAATAATTTTGAAAATGAAATAAAATATAACAGTAAATTAAATGAAATAGAAAGAGACCTCACCCTGGAATCAGAGGGCCTGAGTTTCAGTCCTACCTCAGATGCTCTCTACTTTTCCTACCTTTTTTTAGGAAAAAAAAAAGTTATCATTTTGGTAATGGTTAAATGACTCCAAGTCACAGAACACTACAATCTCAGAAGAATCAAAATGACAGGGATTTACATGCAGAAAACTCAGCATTAAGAACATGCACTGCAGGAAGAACAAAGTATCCACTGATGCATGGGAATGGAAGGCTACAGTGATATCCATGAAATGATGGAATCATAAGAAGACAGACTAAAACAATGGGAAAAATGCTGGATTTCCAGTTAGAAGACCTGGAGTTTAAAATACTAGCTCTGTTACTTAGTAACTGTGTGATGTTAACCACAGCATTAAACCTCTCTGGGCCTCAGTTTTCTCATATGTCAAATAAAGGGGTGGCATGGATGAACTATGAGATCCCATCCAGCTTTAAATCTATGATTCAAAGGCCTTCATTGTAGAGAATGAATCTTTTTTGGGGTATTTATGGAAAGACCTGGAAAAGAATTGCATGGGATGGAAAAACATGAAGCAATTTTCTCACTGATATGGGTGGCTACATAGACACAAAAATATTAAAGAAATAGTATATTTGCCTGAAAAACAAAGATTTGTTTCATTCTTTTGTCTTTTCTAGGATTATAAGTAAAAGTCTTAAAATAAAATAAACCAATTTAATATCAAGTAAATCAAATTTCCCTATTAAATTGTAGAGCATAAAATTTTAATCATACTTTGCACTATTTAGAGTTTTTTTTCCTCTTTCTGAGAAACATTCAAAACCTACAGAAATATTACCTTTGATTAGCAAAAACTGAGGAATAAGAAATGGTTATATTAGAGAGAAGCTATTATAGGCCAGCAATCAAGTTCTAATTCTACTTAGCAGTATAATTTAACTAGAAGCAATTATATTACTTTAAGCATATGACATATCAGTGCATGGGTTTTCTGTGCAGTTATAGTTTAATAAATCAAACAGATCTTGGCGGCTACACTATCAGTAGACATTTATGTGAGAAACTTATTATACAATACCAGGCTCACAAAAAAAGCTTCCTACCTCAGAATTCATGGAAATGTTTTTTTTTTATATTTATGCATAACAATCACCTTTCCAACTGCTGAATTGAGGATACATAGTATAAGATGATTTCCCCTGGAAGCAGGACTGCTTATTTCTAAGAGTTCCTACATACTAGCCCAATTCTTAATTTCTTCCTTGCTGTTTTGGAGTCATTGGGAGAACTGTGAAGAGAAGACACACACAAAAAAAAGGAAATGAGAAAGTGCTTCCTAGACTTTCAAGAAATTGGCATTGTATAGCTGAAATGGAAAGTACACTTTGTTTGGTCAATTAGAAGAAAAAGAACAAAACAAAAATATACAGATCCAGACATGCAGAATAACCACTTTCCATGTAGTGTTTGCTGACAGCTGTGTATTTCCTTCCAATATACACTATGACATGAAAATTAATGAATGTCTATAGACAGATTTTGGATTTTCTTCCTTAAATTGTATAGGATGAAGTTTCACAAACAGGATTGGGATTATACAGTTAGAAAATGCTAGAATTCGAGTGTTCTAAATATAAACACAAGATCAACATGGGCTAAATCAAAAATCTGTTAAGTTCTTTTCACTTATATTTATTTCATTCTCAGAAACTATATCACTAGAGACATCTCTAATCCCTATTCTCTATCAGTACTTTCTTCTCAGCTTCTCATTCTGTTTTCAAATCTATCAAACTTCAAACTCACTTTTACCCTAAGGTAAAACTAAAAACAAACTAACAAACAAGGAAAAATCCACAGGGCATATAGAAAAATATACAGAGAAAATATATACCCAAACTCCTAGGAAAAATGATATGTTTTTATTATGAGATCTAATCTTTTTTTTTTTTATAATGAATGGCTCTTCTTTTTTTTTTTTTTTTTTTTGGTGAGGCAATCAGGGTTAAGTGACTTGCCCAAACGTCACACAGCTAGTACATGTCAAGTGTTTGGACTGAGGCCGGGTTTGAACTCAGGTCAGCCTGACTTCAGGGCCAGTGCTCTATCCACTATGCCACCTAGCTGCCCCCTATGAGTTCTAATCTTACCTCAGACACTGGGCAAATCATTTAATGTCTCAACTTCAGTTTCTTCATTTGCAAAATGGGGATAATAATAGCATCTACCTCTGGAGTTATTGGGAGACACAAAGGAAGTATTATATAAAAAGCACTTTGTAAAACTTAATGTGATATCTCATTATTGTTGTTATTAAAATAGTTCCTTGACAACATGGCAGAGTAAGCAGGAAATCTATGTAACTTTTCTATATTCACCTCTAAACAATCATAAAATAGCACCCCAAAACAAATTCTAGAACACCAGAACCAGCAAAAAGACAGGATGAAACAATCTTTTAGCACAGGAGACTTACAGGATTGGCAATAAAGGTCCATCTCACTCAGGGAAAAGAGGAGTGCATCCCAGGACAGAAAGCATCCCAGCAAGCCAGCAACAAGCCCCACTTTAGCAAACCAGTGGGAGATCCTAAGCCCAAGTGTGGTGGAACAGGCAAACACCAACACCAGGACCCCCCATGTGCCTTAGCATACCCGGAGGAACATCAGACTCCAGCCCTGGGAACTACCAGGTACTTCAGTGTAGCCCCAGGCAAACAGGCATCCTCCAGGGGCCAGACCTCCAAGTTGTTCAGTGTAGCCTTAGGGAACCTGGAAAGACTTGTATGAACTGTTGCCAAGTGAAATGGACAGAACCAGGAAAACAATGTACACAGTATCAGCAACATGTGATGATCAACTATGAATGACTCAGCTCTTCTCAGCAACGCAATGATTCAAGACAAGTACAAAGGACTCATGAAGGAAAATGTTATCCATATCCAGATAAAGAACTGATGGAATCTGAATGCAGATTGAAGCATTTTTTTTCACTTTAAAAAATGTTTTTTTTTTGTGTTTTTTTTCTTTTTATCTATTTGTTCCTTCACAACTGTGGAAATATGTTTTACATGATAGCACATATATCAAAATGCCTACCATTTTCAGAAGAGGGGAGGGAAGGGAGAGAGAAAAATTTAGAACTCAAAATCTTGTAACAATGAATGCTAAAAATTTTTCTTGACATGTAACTGGGGAAAAACTAAAATACTATTAAAAATTAAACAGTTCCTTAAAAGCAGAAAATTTGCAATATATTTATTGTGTTATTATTGCTCATAGATGGAGACTGGCAACTAGAATATATGTTCTCTTTACTGCTGGTTGACTATTTTGCAATTGAACAAATCAAATGCATTGTATTTTTTCTTCTCAACCTTAGAAAATATGTGCCTCTTTGCCTCTTTTTTTGTGATTATGAAAGGATCATGAGAAGGGAAAAGAGAGACAGAAAAAGAACTACTAGGGTAGAGAAATACGGTAATTTAAGTGTCTGAGTGTCCATTTTTGTCCTGACTTAGCTCAAACTCCACCTACACTACAAATCTGTAAACACTCTGGTTGTCAGTTTCAAAGTGGAAATTTACATGACTATTTCTCAGTCCCTCTACACTAATGGTTTAAAAATATGTAGTTAAGTTAAAAACTATTGTTATGTGAAAGGTAAAAGGCTAAAATGTCTATTATTTAGGATTAATTGAGTTTTCTGAATAGTTGAGTAAAAACACATTTTAAACACAATGCTGTTAATGGTAAAAAAAAAAAACACATGCAGTCTTCTTAACTAAGTCCATCTTTTTTTAAGACCTAGAAAAGGTACCAAGAGATTCCTAGGGGACTTAAGTAAAATAAAAATATCTACAACAATCCTCTGTTTATTAAAAAAAAAAATGAAGTCAACTTTGGAGCTGAAAGAACTTTGAAAAATCACCTAGCAATATTTGGGTTAACAAATGAAACTGGGGGTAGGGAGTACTTTCGCATAATACATCAATATATCAATTGATGAGTGATTTCATCAATATGATAACTTCGTTCATGGGCACTGATCACAATCAAGTCATACCTTCTCATCCTCCAATACATATTCAAAACGTTATGGATTTCTCTCTTTTTTTCATATTTCTTAGGCAAAATTATGATTGTCCAATTTTGAGCTCTTACACACCTTAATTATTTATATGCTGCATTCTCCCAATAGAATGTGAGCTGTTTGAGAGAAGACTCTCATTTTTTTTTTCTTTGAAATGGGTACTTAACCTCAGGAGCCTGGGGTGACCATACTCTCTAGGTGAACCACACCCGTGGTGACAACCAGCTAAAGCAGTGGGAGGGAAGCAAGGGGAAGAAAAAACAGAAAAGGAGAAAATCCTCTACCCATACCTATATTCTGCTACAGAGTTAATTCACCAAGGCTTAAGGCTCATATCCCAGTCTATTTACTATTGGTTAATATGCCTCTGATAATTGGTGTACTAGAAATCACACTATTCCTCTGGTGCACTTTTCTACCATCTCCCTTGTTACTGTCCTGGAGAAGAGAGTGCAACACTATCTACTCCTACACTATCTATTTCTCCTCTATGTGTGTGTGTGTGTGTGTGTGTGTGTGTGTATTCCCCCCAAAGCTCTCATGTCAGAAGAACATCACTTTGAAACAGTTCAAAATTTTGGTAAGTTCTTTTCCCCTTTATATCAACCCTAACGTTCGTTTCCTATGATTTCCATCTTAGTTCTGCCCTCCAGGGCTAAGCAGAACAAGTCTAATGCCTCTTTTATGGAATAGCTCTCAACTACAGCTATCATTTCTGTCCCAAATCCTTTTTGTATTCTTAAACACTTTCATTTCTTTCATCTGATCACCTTATATCATAATTCTGTAGATATTCTAAAACTGCTGAGCACCTAATTTGTTTCTAGTCTTCGTCATAAGAAAATGTTTAGCTATAAATATTTTGGCATGTATTGGAATTTTGTTTCTGATTTTAACCTCCTTGGGGTATAGTACATATATAGTGTATGGCCAAACACCATATGTGATTAATTTTAATGCATTTTTTGCATAATTCCAAATTTATATCAGGAATGGTTGGATCCATTCTGGAGAGAAATTAGTAACTATGCCTAAAAGGCTATAAATCTGTTGCATACCTTTTGACCCAGCAACACCACTACTAGGTCTGCAATCCAAAGAGATTTTAAATAAAAAGAAAGAAAATGACCCATATATACAAAAATATTTATAGCTGCTCTTTTACAGTGCCAAAGAATTGGAAATTCAGGAGATGCCCATCAATGGGGTATGGCTGAAGAAGTTGTTGTTATATGATTGTGATGTAATGCTATTGTGCTAATAGAAATGATAAGCAGTATGCTTTCAAAAAAAAATCTGGAAAGACTTGTGTAACTGATGGAAAGTTAAGTGAGCAGAACCAGGAAAACACTGTACACAGTAACAGCAATATTGTAAGATGATCAACAGTAAATGACTTGGCTATTCCTAGCAATACAGAGATCCAAGACAATGCTTAAGTATAAATGATAAAAAATGCCATCCACCTCCAGAGAAAGAACCAATGGAATCTGAATGCAGATAGAAGCATACTGTTGTTTTTGTTTTTTTTCTTACTTTGTTTTTCTTGGTTTGTTTTTTCTATGTCTTATTTCACAACATAACTAATAGGGAAATATGTTTTGCATGAATATCCATGTATAACCTTTATCAAATTGCTTGCTTTCTCAATGATGGGAGAGGGGAGGAAGAGTGAGAGAGAATTTGCAATGCAAAATTGTAATAAAAATGAAGGTTAAAATTGTTTTTGCATATAATTAAGAAAAAATAAAAAATTTTAATTTTTAATTAATTCTTTACATTTAAATTATTTTTAATTTTTTTTAATTTTTGGACCATCTCACAGTTCCATCAATAGTACATTAGTAGGCTTATCTTTCTAAAGTGTTGAATATTGACTACCTCTATCTTCTATCATCTTTGTAATTTGCAGGATATGGAACAAGACTTCATCTGTGTTTTTATTTGCATAGAAAAATGTAACAGAATTTATGAGACAATGTATGAGAAATATTAAAAATATTGTCAATAATTTGGAGCAAAATTTTAATAATAATTTTATAGTTTCAAATCTTCTCTGGAACACTGTTTATGTCTTGTACATGTATATGGATACAAGATTTTTTCAGCAATATTAAATACAAGCACTTTTTGAGTGGGTTCCAAAGTTTCTATTTTCATTCCATCTTTACTAATTATTTTTTTTAATGAGTTAAATGTCCTATAGTGTAATTTATTATCTCCTCCATCTCTTGTTCAAGGATTCTCCTATATGGACATAGTTGTCAAAGGGAGTTCCTCCAATTATCTATTTTTTTAATGGTGTGATCTTTTATTTTCAGGTCACATATCCATTTTAAACTTATTGTTTTATAGGGCATAAGGTGTTCTAAAACTACTTTATGCCAAATTGATTTTTAATTTCCCAGCAGTTCCTGGCAAAAAAAAAAAAAAAAAAAAACGGGAGTCAAACCCCTAGTAATTCACGTTCTTGGGTTCATCAAATAGTTTTTGATTGCTTGTATATCTTGTTGTTGTTTTTTCCATTATTTTCACTGTACTAATTTTATGTTGTTATTGTTGTTTTTCAAGTCATATCAGAGAATTGAGGTCATGCTATGCTGCTCCCTCTAATCATAGGTTTATCATCACTATTATCCTTGAAATTATAGACCTTTTGTCCATTCAAATGGTTTTTGTTCATTTTTGTCGAGTTAATGTATCTCCTTAGTAACTTAATTGACATTGCATTAAATCTGTCAATTATGTTTATTTTTCTTATTTTGGCAGGGCTCAGACATGAACATCAAATATTTTCTCCTTATATATGCCTTCCTTATTTCTATATACTGTTTTAGAGATATATTTCTATAAACTACGTGTGTGTGTGTGTGTGTGTGTGTGTGTGTGTGTGTATGTGTGTCTTGGTAGGTTATTTTCATTTTATGCATTTCAAATTATTTTGAATACAATTTCTCTTGTTATAAACTCTTCCTGGATTTTGCTATTACTGTAGAGAAATGTTGAACATTTTTTATAGATTAATTTTGTATTAAGGTATTTTCTGAGACTAACAATTATCTAAATTCCTTTTTTATTTTTATATTTTTAATCAAAAACATTTATTTTTCTCCCTATTATTTTCCTTTTTCAATTAAAAGATAAAGAAGACAATATTTGTGTGCATTTGCAATGTCAAGTAAAAAAATTCTCACATTGATCATTTCCAAAATAAGTGTGTTATTCTGTACTCTGAGGCCACCACCTCTCTTCCAAGAGGTAGGTAGCATTCTTCATTGTCAGTCCTCTGGAAGCATGGTTCATCATTTCACTGATAAGATTTCTTAAAACTTTTTAAAGTTGTTCATCTATTTAAATGTCTTTACTGTACAAATTGTTCACTTTTTCTGTTTACATAACTCATATAACACATAACAGTTCATTTACTTTTTCTCTGAATCCCTACAGAGCTTATCCATCAGTATGTATACCATGAACAAACAGTACAGACAGCTAACTGTTCCCAGAAATATAAAGGACAGGGATGGAGGTGAGGAGGGAAGTAGGACAGATTGCTTTCTGGAGATCATAAAGCTCCTCATTGATCCCAAATTTTCTATGAAAGCAAAGGCCTATCTTTTCAGTACAACATTCAGTTAGTATTACTATTTGCTACTGAAATATGACATATAACTTCTGTTGAACACTTAAAATTTAGTATTACAATAGGGGAATACTGAAGAACAAGAGTAAATGACAACCAGAAGGAATTATATAATGGGAAGGAAGATGGGTTGGTTATGTGGCAAGAAAGATGACAGACAATTAAAGTGCTACACTGCTGCTTCTGCAATGTTTGTAGTAAATAAGAAAGGCTTCCAGCAATTTGTGTGGGCCCATTTGTCAGATTTATGGGAGCACATGGACAAGAATTGCAAATGCTAGGGAGGCATGCTAGGTAGGGGTTAAGAACTTCATCACTGGAGGAAATTCCTTATACATAAGGAGTTAAATATGATGATATGTGATTATAAAACATGGACTGCACAGAGAATGCACTGTTATATCCTACCTTTTTCTGGCTGATCACATGTGGAACACTATTTAGTAACATCAAAGATAATGAACTCCCAAGCTGCTTCTAAGAGGATTTAGTGTTTTGGTATGACATGGCAAACCCTAAGTGGGACATTGGTCTTCTCCTCTGCTACATGAGAACAGTAAGGAGATAGGATGCTGCATCAGTTAAAAGGAATGATAGAGAGAAGATTCTGGGAAGGTGGCAGAGTAGGTCATAAAATTCCAGGCTCTCCAGATTTCCCCCACAAACAAGACAAAATAGTATTGCAGGATGAAATTTTTTATTTATGTAAAATAAATAAATAAAATAAGAGTTAGGGCAGAATAGTGGTCATCCTGGGACAATTAAAAAAGATCTGAAGAAAAATCCCAGGACAAGGTTTGGTGCCTGTGAAGAATAAAGACCTCCATGCTAGTTCTACTTAAGCTACAAGCAGTGAGCCCTGAGGTTAGCTGTGTTGGGAGGCTGCCTTGGCCCCAGCCACAGGAACTTTTACCCCCAGTATAGTCAGGAGAGTTGGGCATCTAAGCCAGGGAATATTCAAATTCAAAACCCCAAGCTCAAGGATAAAATATTACAAACAAACAAATAACAACAACAAAAACAATTTAAATATGGCAATGCCACAATTAGAATCACAGAAGATCTAGCAGTGGTGACACTAAAAGACCTCAGGTCTTGGAACACTATATATCAAAGAGCAAAAGAACGGGGTTCCAGTTGAAAATAGACCCAGCAGAGCTAAGCATAATCCTGAAGGGAAAAAAATGGATATTTAATGAATTGTCAGACTTTCAGGATTTTGTTCAAAAAAATAAAAAACCTGATATACAAGGGCCAAGAAAAATATAAGTTACATACGAAAGATTAATTACAAGGGACTCAATGAGAACAGACTGTTAATCTTTTTTTTTTTAATGAGGAAATGCAAAACATATGTCTAAGATTGTTAGTAATTGGGTAGTTCATAAAGAAGATTGGGGTAGACCTGAGTATGATATGATTTTAAAAAGTAAAACCATTTAGGAACAGCTAAAAAGAGTTATTATCTTATACAAATGAGGTACAGGAGGAAGAAACAACAGGAAGAAACAATGGCAGACAAAGTTAAGGCTAAAATAGATTTAATGAAAAAAGAAAAATAGGGAAACTACACTATGTGTCAGCCATATTCATCAATGTTGTTTTGGACTATTTAAAACAACTAGAAAGTATAAGGTTGGAATATTGGGGTGGTGTAGAAAATGACAAGTTAGTGGACTTGGGAATATATGGAAAGACTTGAACTTAGGAAGTAAGAGGTCATCCACCCTCAGAGAAACAGAGGATAAAGAAGTATAGTAAGGTCTTACATAGATGCATATGAATATGTATGAGTATAATTATAGATATCAAAGTATATGTATGTGTAAGTATATATGTACAGGCATATGCATGTGTATATGTCTATCTTCATATATGTCATATATATGAATGTATGCATGCATACATATGTGTTTATGTGTGTGCGCGCATGTCTGTTTGTGTGTGTGCACGCGCTTAATTGCAGCCTTCTGGGGAGGGGGGGAAGTGGGAAAAAAGAACAAAGTAGAACGTGCACAACAAAGAACAAAAGAAAATTTACAAGGAAGCAAAGATGGACAGCTCTCAACACAACACATAGTTTTTGCTGTATATTTTGAATCTTCTCTTACATTCCACTGTGCATATGACAATGCTTTTTTTCTTTTCTTATTTTGTATTATTTTAGTTGTAGTATTTAAGATTGTTTCTTGTTTCTTTTCTTATTTTGTATTTAAGTTTAAAATAAAATATGTATTTTAAAAAAAAGAGGTAAGGGAAAACATATAAATGGATGCAAGAGTGAAGTAAGGAGAACTAAGAAAACAATTTACAAAATTACTATGATGATATAAATGAAATAACTGAAACAAACAAACAAAAAGAAAGGAGTGATAATAGTTGGATCCATTTCCTCCCATCGAGCAAATAGATAACTCTTTATCTGGGCTCTTTGTAAATAGATTGTAATCATGAGATGTGGACTATTGACTTGACTTAACTGGAGCCCTTGCAGGGTGGCCTTTACTACTGTGTTATCAACTGTACCTGTCCAGGCTTGGACACAACATTGTGAGTTAAAAAAGCCTAGAAATGTGAGGCCCAATGAGGGGAACTTACTGGTGAGAAGAGAAGCTTCTCTGCTTTAGGATAATCTCTGAGGATGCAATAAAGGGAAATAAAGAAAGAAAGAAAGAAAGAAAGAAAGAAAGAAAGAAAGAAAGAAAGAAAGAAAGAAAGAAAGAAAGAAAGAAAGGAAGGAATGAAGGAAGGAAGGAAGGAAGGAAGGAAAAGAGAGAGAGAAAAATTCTTTATAATCTCTGCCTTCAGGGTGTTGAGAATCAAATAAGGAAGATAATACACAAAAGGAGATGAAAGAAGTGGCTGATTGAATATGAAGGTACATAGTGAATGAAAGTCCAGAACACTACCAGGATAAATATAAAGGCAAGCCAGCCTTAGCCCTTCCACAAAATGGTGGCTCCAAGAGGAATTTACCAATAGGAGAAGGGGGGTGGACCTTGTACAGGAATATCACCTCATGAGCAGGCTGACAATTGGCAGGCTGTTTCAGGTCAAGGAGGTCTCAGGCACTGAGGGAAGTTTTCAGACGAGCCACCAACAGAGGGAAATTCCAGAGGAAGTCAGAAACAAGGCTAGGAGAAAAAATGAAGTAGTCATCTGCTGGCAAAGATCGGAACTCAAGCCCCTAGCCTTATTTCCATGAAAATATAAACTCTGACGGAGCTAGTGCATAGCAAAGGTGAAATGTAAATGAGAATTCCTGCAAGCTACTTTATAATCTGACAAGGTCTAAGTATCAGCTTCCCAACAGATGTAACCATAATTTGTTTTAAATTACTAAATCCTGATTTAAGTCATTCTGTCAATGCACACTGATTTTTATGTTTAGCATTTCTTTTGTGTATAGGGCTAAAATACTTATCCTACTGCTGAGTCATTTTGAACATTGAGTACATTTTTACTCCCCACTTTGAGGGGACCTAGATATGAGCCCCTAAAACTGAATCTGGTTGAACTGCATACATAGGATTAGAGCAAAGAGTTACTTTGGGGAGAGGGAACAGGCTTAGTGACATAGCTCCTTGTTAGAACTTAATCTATGATCTTTTGTTTATGGAGGAGTAAGTGGGGTTTTTTCTATGTGAATTAATCTCTGTGATTTCCTATGGAAAATCATTGAACAAATATTCTATTGATGAAGAATGTGTGATCCTTGCCCTTTTTCCCAAATAAATCTGAGTGCCAACTTGTTGAGGGGGAGATGGTGAGATTCAAATAGAGTGGTCAATGAGAAGCCCATTATCTCAAGTACCACTTAAAGCCACTTTGAGAGACAATGAGTATGCTGGTCAATGAAATTCTGAAACTAACAGCACCACCATCACCACCCCCAGCCCTACTGTCCTGGGTTGAAAAATGGAATGATAATAATAATAATAATAATAAAATAGATAGATAATGCCCTAGACTGTGAACTACTGTCCCTGTTGACCTCATCTCCCCACCCATGGCAGGTTTTCCTCTATAAGAATCCCTAGCCTCTCCTGGCTAGTGAGCATGTTCCTTAAGTGGGGGGTATCCCAGTGAAACGGCATATCCCTTTAGCGGGTACCTCCCTTAAGTGGGCAACTCCCTTTAGTGGGCAGCATCTCCCTGAACCAGGCATCACCCTAGGAGGGTCCCTCTCTCCCTTGGGGGGGGCTGCCTCCCTTAGGGAGCTACCATTCCCCACTTAAGCTAGGGTGTCCCTTAAGCTTTATCTCCCTTAAGGGGTGGAGGAGCCTGCTTGGTGTATTGTGTTACCCACAATAAATGCCTTTACTTGATTTGGAGACTTCCTTAGTCAATTCATTCGATTCTGTTAACTTTTGGGACCACCAAACACCATATATACCTTGTACATCACCATTTTGAGGTGCCCCTGAACCTCATCATTTCCAGCACCCAACAGACTCATCTCCACTTCAGGCCCTCTCCAAATCAAGGTAAGCCCATAAACTTATTCCCTTTATTGCTCGCACCCCAGTCTAACTGGAGGTAGTTTAGGGTCTCTGCACCCCATTTATAGGTTCTCACTAAGTGGGGGAGGGCCTGCTTGAGAATCCTGTGTTTTTCCCCTTCCCATGGGATACTGAGGGATGGGTAGGTGGGCTGCTGTCCCTGTTTAAGAGTCTCTACATCCGGTTTGGGGCCATCGTGCCTTGTGGTGGGTCTCTGCACCTAGTTGGTATCCCTGCACCCTATTGAGGTCTCTGAACCCTCTTTTCAGGTTCTCTGTAAGTGGGGATGCCCTGCTTGAGAGCCCTTTTGTCCCCCCTCCTGTGGGATGCCACGTGGAGGCAGGGTGGCTTAAAGTGAAAAGTGACTTGTTTTGGACTTCAGATTTGAGGTTTTGAGATTAATCATTAAGGAGTCTGGAAACTGACCATTTTAAGATTGCAAGAGAAAATTCCTGAGACTTTGGAGTAGTTCTGGCAGTTCATCAGCTTTTGAAACACCTCCTCCCAATCCTAATCATTCAGCATTGGCCACTCACTTCCCAAGTCAAGAGGGTATCTCAGTATGAGGACTGTGGACAGCCCTATGTTTTCCTGTTGAACCCTCTCATCCTGGATCGGGTTGGGGGCGGATGGTGCTGGAGAACTGTGGGGATCTCTCTCCCCTCTGCTGGCAGCGACCTGATGTCCCCAATGCCCTACAGCCTGAACCTCTGGGTGGAGCATGGGAGTATTACTTCTGTGTGGTCTGCCGACTCTACCCAGCTATGGGGAAGATAGGTGAAGGGACGGGTTGGGTCTTTGAGGCCGAGTTCCCTGAGTCCTACCATCTGGAATTCACTACTAGCCCTAGCATCAACCACCCCAGCCCCGAGGAAACACCCAACTGGCAGCACAAGATAAGAAGCCAGCCAGCCTCTGCACTTGGTAAGCCCACCTTTCCATCAATAATTTTTATATGTGATAATTTAGAAATGCAATTGATTGTCATCTGAAGTTTATCATTTAGGTTATTGTATTTCTAAATTGTACTGTAAAATTCTCTTATATGGTAAAATATAAGTGACCATTATGAGCCAGAAATGGTGCTGGATAAAGCAATTTGGGGCTTTTACAAGTATGTGATAAAAAATTAGATAATCTGAAAACTTAAAATATAAGGTGGTTTATAGTCAAAGTTTCAACATGTTAATGATGCGATGAGCAGTTTTCTATACAAAGTAATTTGGAAATGCTGGTTCATGCATTCAACAAGATTGAAGTTACCTAATTGGTAATGAGTTTGTTTCAAGTCTGAAATACACAATATTGTTTCAACTTGGTAAACGTTTGTATTAGTTCCAAAAAGTATGTGGTTTATATCAGTCCAGAGGAAAATCTGATGGGGTGGACCAGAAGATCAGCCCCTTGGTCCCTGTGATTTCCCATATTTTGTAAACTTGCCAGATCCTTCTGTTGAGGTCTACAGGTACCGAGAACCCTTTCATGGGTAAAAGATGCAGATCCTGCCTCGAATGAATTTAACTCAAGCCTTTTTTCAGTCAGAGACAAGGTTTATCAAAACACTGGTTGAAATGGGTGAGATATTAAGAATCCGAGAATTTGTGACACTTCTATTGATAAGCAGGCCGGGCTCTCAAGGAATTTGAGCACTTTAATGGAGGCAAGATGGACCTTTTATAAAGTAAGACCACCAGAAGATCTAGGTGTGATCTAGGAGTAGCCAAGCAGTCCGGTGTGCCGGTCCAAACCTCGCACACTCTTTCAACCAATTCAGCCAACCAGGGTCATACTCACCGTATCATCGGAGGCCACCCGGGTAAAACCAGAAACGAGCCGATTGGGGGTGCAAAAACCTGAACTTTATTCAATAATAATCACAGCAAGGCCAGGCAGGAAGGCACACGCGCGAGCAGGAGCAAAAGCCGACTCCGCCCCCCCCTCCCTGCAGCTCTTTTTAGTACCTTCTTCGTCCCTCCTCCTCAGCCCGCCCATAGTGACTCATCGAGGATCAAATATCAAAAAAGGGATGTCCAGCTAGTGTCCAGACAAAGGGAGCATACGTGGCACAGGAAGTGGGTCCCAGAGATTTGGAAGGAGGAGTGAGGGATTAGTGCATAGACAACGGAGAGTACACGTGACGCAGGAAGTCAGGTCCAGATACCGCGGGGAGGTGTCTGGGGTCGGCGTAGTACCTAAAGAAGGAGGCTAGACAGAGAGAGCTCATTCCCTGCCGTTCCCCCTCCAAGCGGCACAGTCCTTGCCTAGGGAGCGCGCGCTCCGGCCACTTCCCTGTACCCCGCTTCCTCCCCAGCCTGTCACAGCTCCATCCAGCACCGCTCCAGTCTTGGAAGCGAGAGCTTCAGTTACCTCTCTGAACCCAGATCTCATCCCAGTACGCTACAACTCTGCCCAGCACCGCCTCTGCCTCGGGAGCAAGAGCTCCAGTTACTTTCTGGTACCCAGTTTCCGTCCCATGTTGGCACAACCCCCATCTGGCAGTAGCTGGCATCAAACAGTCCCTCACAGTCCAGGGTGACTGGGAGGTAACAGAGAAGGACTGAGAAGAGCCGGGTACCTCAGGAAAATGCCAGGGACCTGGGCCACATGGAAGTGGTCTAGATGGAATCAAGGAGTGGTGGTCTAGGGTGAGGCCAGGTGGAACAATGAGGGCTGGGCAAGACTTGAGGTAACAGAGAACTGGAGATTGGAACAAGTTCAAAGCCACAATGCAAGAACAGTTGAAAAGTTTGTACTGAAATGACCCTCATGAGAATGCCACAGCCATGTGGGAGAGTTCAGGGTGAGTTGGAGGTGGGGGGGTTTCCAAGGCCTATACCCTGTCACTTCTATTAAGTTGTGAGGTTAAAGTCAGAAACCTCTTTTGTTTTGGTTTCAAGGAATAGGATTTCAGTATAGTTTTTGTTAGTGAAGAGTAGTAACTTATGAGCTATCTTGTGTTATCTTAATGGGACATCTGATTTTATTTATGTTTGTTATTTAATCTGGAATTATAACATGAGTAGGAATGTATGCAAACTACCCAGGATTCACCTTAAAGGTGTTTCCATTGTTTAAAAGGATTCTGAAAGCAATGGTCTATGTTTGTGTCTATTTGAACATAGTTAATAACTGAACAAGTTCTAATACAGACAATGTTTCATGAAATCTGTTCTCTATATGTAACTTGGGATTATTATATTTACACAACCCAAGTGTTTTATTGTTTGTTATTAAGCATCTTAAAGCAAAATCATCTGTGTAATGTTGAACTTAGGAGGAGAAAAAAAATCTACTTAGCACAAGTACTGGTTATATCAAGTTGTGATGAATCTCTTATTGTTACAATATGAGATTATAGTCAATACTTATTTTCTAGGATATGTGATTCCTGGGAGCTGAACCCACCCGAAGCTCTGATTGCTGGAACTTGCTATTGGAGACCTTATGGGATTGTTAACTGATATTATTCTTGAGTCTGACTCCAGGCACGATCATCAAAGAATGCTATTGAGCCAATGATCCATGGTGTTAGGAACCCTATGGGGTTTTACATCTATGAAATGCCAGAAGTATTCTCATGGGGAAGACTGGAAGAACAACTATTTGCATGAGTTGAGGTAGGATTCTCCTGACTCAATTTCCTCAATATGAATATATATATAGCCTAATATATATATATTGCCTAATATATATATATACATATATATATATATGTACATACATATATATATATATATTTTAGGCAATTGGGGTTAAGTGACTTGCCCAGGGTCACACAGCTAGTAAGTGTCAAGTGTTTGGTCTGAGGCCAGATTTGAACTCAGCTCCTCCTGAATTCAAGGCCTGTGCTCTATCCACTGTGCCACCTACCTGCCTCACCAATATGGATATCTTATCTGGCAGACTTTAAGCCTGGCCCAACACAACTGGCCATCTACATAACTTTGGCCTAGCTCTATATCTTGGTCATCCCCGACCCAAGCTTGCAAGTAATCTAAAGTAGGGAAGCCCATTCTATTCTACTCAAGCTTAGGTGGAGACAGATTATTTTGTCTAGATCACCCAAGGCTAAGAGTGGTCTGATATTTTTTCACAAACTTCTTCCTATATTAGGACTAGGAATAGAGAGTGCAGGTTTATGCAGATTGATAAAGAGAATCCCCTGGGTTGAAATTAACTCCATAGCTTCAGAAAGTAGGCTTTTAATAAGACATTGGTTTTAACAGTAGGTACAGTCTGGAATATGGAATATGAAAAGTTGAGTAGTCTGAGTAATGGGTTTGAAAGATTTAAAAAGAAAAATAAAGGCTTTATCAGAAATATGAAAAACGGATAAGAAGGTATGGGGACAAATGGGGGACGTCCAAGCCCTTCCTGTCCCTGGATAGTTGTTCTGATACCCTTGTGTCAGATTCAGGATGGTTTAAGCATGTGAGGGTATGAGGAAGTTTAAGTAGAAAGGCTGAGAATGAAAATTATGTAGCTTGATTTGTAAGTTAATAGACAAAGGTACAGAAAGCTCGGAGGAATCAAAATGGAGGATACCACGTGTTTCAAGCCCCTCTTGTTCCCAGTTATAAAAGAAGAGTCTGTGCTTTTGGTAACACATCATGCTGTGTTTATATCAAAAATTCAAAGCAGGATGTGACACAAGTTCTGAACATCCTAGAAAAG
The DNA here is from genome assembly GCF_900497805.2 of Vombatus ursinus. NCBI lineage: Eukaryota > Metazoa > Chordata > Mammalia > Diprotodontia > Vombatidae > Vombatus > Vombatus ursinus. The sequence goes on from NW_020954583.1 coordinate 4,687,045, forward strand.
GCCCAATGGATGAAAGAAATCCACAGCCAGTTATTCCCCTCTGGATCACCAAGCTTGGGTTCCTGTTTTTTAACTTTTTAACTGTCCTGTCACCATTTCTGACCACTCCCCCGCCCCCCCGCCCCCATTTTTCTCATTGTCTTGTTGCTTTTGATGTTCAAATCTTGCCTTTTGAACCTTTTAACCAAGTTTGCGTCCTCCAGGCTAATCTCAATCAAATATCAGCTGGCTCTGTCAGAAGGATACTAGCTTATACCCACCATCATTCCCTGGGCATGACCTATGCTTGGTTTCAGTCAACCTCCTCCGGGACCCAGTGAGACAGGGACAGCTCTTCACCCCTTGTCAGCCTGAAGTAGTTCCAGAACATGAGACCTCTGCCCATGTCCCCAAACTAATTTCAGTCTCCACTGTTTGAGGGGAGATTGATGAGGAATGCATGACCCTTGCCCCTTTTCCCAAATGAATTTGGGAACCTACTTCTTGGAAGATGATGAGATTCAAATAGAGTGGTCAATGAGAAGCCCATTATCTCAAGTACTATTAAAGCCACTTTAGGAGACAATGAGATTCAAGTAGGATGGTCAATGAAATACTGAAACTAATGGGACAGGGAGTGAAAGATGGGGCAGGGGGCTAGACCCTCTACCCTGGGCTGAACAATGGAGTAATAATAATAATATATAATGCCTGAAACTCTGAACTACTGTCCCTTGTTACCTCATCTCCCTGCCCTTGTCAGGTTTTCCTCTGTAAGAATCCCTAGCCCAGGGGTGGGGAACCTGTGGCCTCAAGGCCATATGTGACACTCTAGGTCCTTAAGTGTAGCCCTTTGACTGAATCCAAACTTCACGGAACAAATCCTCTTAATAATTTGTTCTGTGAAGTTTGGATTCAGTCAAAGGGCTGGACTTGAGGACCTGGAAGGGGATTTGAAATAGTCTCTGCCTTCTTCACTCAAATTTTCTTTTCATACTCAGTTTATTTCTCTTATTTCAATCAGTTATTTAACCAAATAGGAAGAGATTAAGTATTTAAATATTTCCATTGTCTGTAGAATCAAGTGTAATTATTTGATCTAAGCTTTCTGGGGTTATGGAGAGAAAGTTGTAGTTGTTAAGGAACAACAGTTTCACTTTTGGCTTTCTCCTAAGGTTCTCCTGTAATCAAACAAAAGTGTTCTTTAGTGGGAAGACAGGGTTTTGTTTGAAACTTTTAAAGTTGTTGCAGTTAACTAGATAATCTCTGCTATTGATTTAATGATGTGATTCACAAGGTAGGAATCACAAACAGCAAGAATCCCATATCCATTATCACTGTACTTTTCTGAGAGGTAGGGCCATACATTAAACATGCTATACCTCACTTAGCAAACTGCGCTAACTTAATGATAAAAAATATAATATTGGCCCTAATCTTATGATGGAGTAGTGTTAGTAAAAATACTCTCTAGAAGTAAACCTCTCATCTCAGTAAATTACCTCTGCTGGGGACCCTAATAGTCTCAAATTACAACCATGGTCTCCCTGGAAGGAGTAATTTGCCTTGAATAGAACAAAAGTTTACTTTCAAAAGGGAAATATATTTCTTTCCTGTAACTGGGCCTGATTGTTCCCAGTACAAAGAACAACGATAATGATATTCTCCAGAAGTTTGGGCAAGTTACATGACTTGGATATGTATTTGTTTAGGAATTAATAATATTCACCTTTAAAAAAAAAAGAAGCTGTGTTAAAAGTAAATTAATGTAGATGCAAACAGGGGTATAGAAGAATTAAATGAATATCACGTTTTGTTTCATAATTTACACTTGTAGTGGAGGGTTGGACTGCAGTACTTCTCATGGAGCTGGACATATATAATTTGGTTCTGTGGAAGGCGTTCCATCGGGTCCAACTCTGCACTATAAGTATATGATGAGTCCCATGAAATTCACTGTATTCTTGAAGACCAACCCAGAAACAGATGAGAAGGTCTGTAAATCTAACTGGATTGTCTTATTTGTTTAAATAACAGTAACTTTTTATGTTAACCTTCAATACATAAAATGATATGACCAATTTCCTTATTTGTAGACGGGAGAAAAGAGTAATAGCTCACAACCAGATAGTTTTTGAATGAAAAATTTTCCCTAATCTTTTTCAGGACCTCAGAGTGATGTGTCAATATAAAATTCATAATTTCATCCTAAATTATAAAATAGGGTCTATATTTAAATGTTCCACTTCCCATTTTAGATCATTTTAATCAGAGAATTAATAGAAAATAGTCATATTTGACTCAAGTGCAGGTCCCATGAACCAATTGCAGTTGAAACTTAAGAAATACCTTTCTTGAAAAACAAAATCTACATGAAGATTTAGGTTAAAACTAAAATGATTTAGGTTTAAACTACTTTATGTGATATGAGTTTCAGTAGCAATATTTATTGGAGCTGTACTTTGACATATGTCAAATATTTGACATATTTGTACTTTGATATATGCACTAAAATGACCTTTTCTTTGAAATTGAGCTTTATCATCTTCCAAGCTTTTAAATACCTTTCAGGGAATGTATATTACCAATTATAGATCATTATTTACAAATCCAATGTTGAAATCTACCTAACTTAAGTTTTTTTTAAATAATTTCTTTTAAGATGACAAAAATGAAATGTAAGCATTCATCATAAAGAAGCTGACTTTCTTAGCACACATTTTAACCTTCTAAACTAATTGCTTCAGGCTATAATTACTACTGTATTTTTTTTAAATCTCAGTATAGAAAATCAAGTCATCTCCAATATTCTGGGATTATTTTCTTAACCTACTCAGCTCTTTACCCCTCTAGTCCTTCCAACCCTGGCAGGTAGATTTACTTAAGCTTTCCCTTCAAGGTTTTTCTCTGTCCTAGGATCAATCCTGGCCTCAGGCAGAGTGTTTAAATATAGCCCTATGGCAGTTGCTTTCTAGTTTAACTTTGGTTTAGTCTTGTTTTGCACTCACATATCCAAATTTTGACCTAATTTCCATCCTATTACATTAAAAAAGGTTTTCATAATCTCTTGAATATTTTATTGTTCCATTTCTGAGGAGGAACCCACAGAATTTATTGTTTTGCCCTCTATTTTGGCAAAATTGGCATTTACCACAAAACAGGATTTGATATCTGTTGATTACTTAAATGTAATAAAGTGTTAATAATGTATATTAAACTTACAAGTATGTCTATGCAAACTTTTTTTTTCAGAGGACCCAGTTGTTAAAGGTTTACTGGCATACCCTTGTATTGATCTTTAAGCGTAACTTGAACTCAGCAAGAGTTCTGGATAAGGCTCAGACAATGGAGTTATGACCAGACTGGAGGCCTGGTGAATGGAGGCTAATAATAACAAAAACAACAACAATAATAACAATAATGATGATAGACAATACCAACAGACATTTCTAGGGTGCTTTAAGGTTTGCAAAGTCTTTTCCATTCATTATCTCATTTAAGCCTCAGAACATCTTTGCACCATGTTTATGTATGAAGGCTTAGTTCCTTCTTGACAAAAGCAAGTTATAAAAAAAAGACCATCAAACATAGTGAGTGAATCTTTTATCCAAGCAAATATCAAACAAAAATCAGAAAAGTTACATAAGTCATAATATGCCCGACAATATTCAGAATGAGTGACTCTCACTGGGATTAAGATATCTTGTTCAACCAAGGTAGATGCCCCAAGCTCACCCATGAGGTAATTCTCCAAAGTCTCTAAAAAGGAAATCTGGATATCAGGGATATGACGAGGAGCCAAGTTTTTGTTTGTTTGTTTGTTTGTTTGCATACATGTTTGTCTTCAAATGTCTGTTTTCTCTCTTTTCTTGATCTCTTCCTGAAGAGGGTCTGGAACTGAGTATATCCTCTCTCAAAGCAGAAAAGAAGAAAGTATTTCCTTTCCCAAGCTCTCAAAGCAATTCTTCCCCTCAAGCAGAAATATAGCATCAGGTTATCAAGCTCTGCACCAATGAGGAGACTTCTAGGTAATACTGGGGACAACATCTCAGTGATTTCAAAGGCATCAGTGATTTTGTATTGGTAGATCAAGGGTAGCATTCTTTAATGAAAAGTACATACCAATATTCTTTAAAAAACTTATAGGTTTTTTTTTTAATTACAAGACTTAGGAGTATTGCTCAAAGCTTGATCTTTGGGGCAAAAAATTACAAAAGTATTTTCCATCTAATCCCAAAATCTATAATGATTTTTACCATAACAAACCCATTCTCTTCAGCTATGAAGAAATTTAATTACGTAGCATTCGGATTTTCTTTTTTTTTTTTAACATATGCTTATCCATTAAAGGACATAGCACTTCTCTCTCATTAATCTTTGTAATAAAGAGGGTGTTTTGTCATTTATACATGGAATTGCCATATTTATAATGATGAATTTATTTTGAGGTTGCTTTTTTGTTAGACATATTTTTCCCTAGTCAATTAAAAAAAGTTTTCTTTTATTAAATACATGGGGTCATTAATTTTTAGTCACATCAACTTTTTAATGCTAAATAAGAAGTCACAAAGGGGTTGGTTGATTTCTGCATGGATAGAAAGAGTATCCACACCAATGAATCACAGATTCCTTAAGCATTATTTAAAGTGTTATTTAAGGCAAAAGAAAAAAATTCTTGGTTATTAAGATCCAAAGAATCATAATCTAAAAAAAAATTATGAAAGTAAGGACTCTCTGGATATTCACACAATATAGGAGATAATACTGGTTACCCTGATTGACCCTATGAATTCTGTGTACTTGGACAAGTCACTTACAAACAATGAACCTTAATTTCATCTGCATGATGGAGATAATATTTGTACTACCTACCTCAACCCTAAAGAATTATGTTAGTATTGTTGATTCAACATCTATAATATCCCTCTCATTCATCCCTTTCTCACTACTCAAATGACACACAAACAGTCCAATTCAGAATCCTATCACCTCTTCCCTGAACAATTATAATAGCCTCCTGCTAGTAGGTAATGTACTAAGGCTCTGGCAATGCAAAAAGAAGCAAAACAAACAAACAACAAAAATAATTCCTGCTCTCAAGAAGCTCACAGTCTAATCAATAGTAAATAGAAATTAGGGAAGTTATGTAGACTCCTATGTCTCTAGTGTAAACTGGGGATTGAGACATGATAGTAATGTTGTATCCTCTATATGTTTACTTCTAAATGGATTCTTTCTCTACAGCTAGGACCTCTCCCTGAAGAGAACCTGTATCTTCTGGGTCCTCTCCTGAAATTGCAAGACACGTTCTGCCAAGATGGTGGAATAAGGAAGGAACCCTCTGAAGCCCTTCCCAGTTCTCCTCCAAACAACTAGAAAACTGCCTCAGAATTGGTTGAGGAACAGCGAAGCAGCTTACCAGCCTGGCAGGAAAGGTCTGTCTCACTGGGGTGAGAGGGCAGCAAGGTCCAAGAGCAGAAGCAGCATTCAGCCTCACAGCAGGGAGCCTGCAGCAGGGCTGCAAGCCTGGGTCAATCTACCAGCTAGGACCTACCCTCCTGCAAACCAGAAATCCCTTAGGCAAGTGAGCAATCTGTTCAGCTCAGCAAGGCCCCATCCCAGTGATTCCACCCCCCAGCACAAGTCACCAGCTAGGCCTTGACCTCATTGCTGACCAGTAGTGAAGCCCCACACTGGGGCTGGGCAACAATGAAACCCCACCCTTGGGGCCTACCAACAGAGAGACCCTGTTTCCATAGCAACCCAGCAGCAGGGCTCCATTCCTGGGATAGACCAGCAAAAAGATCCCTCCTCCAGGGTCAGCCATCAGAAAGACTCTGTTACCATAGCAACCCAGCAGCAAGGCCCCACCCCTGGAGCAGGTTTGCCACTAAATCAGACACCCAGTGAAGGCCAACAGGGGAGGTGCCACTCCCCAGTACAAGCCAGAAAGGAAGCCTACCCTCCAGAGAAAGAAAGTAGGTAAGCTCTGAAGCCCAGTGAAAGCCAGCAGTAAGACCCAGAGGCCAGCACCAAAAGCTTGGAACAGTGCAGGACTAGAGACCAACTTTCACATAAAAACACCACGTCCCCAAAAAAGGCAGAAAAAAATGAGCAGAAACAAAAACAAACAAATAAAAAAAGAGCTTGACTATAGAAGGTTACTATGCTGATAGGGAGGATCAAGGCATAATCTGAGAAGAGAATTATAGTGTCAAAATGGCTGCATGTGAAGCCTCAAAAAAAAAATGTAATTTGATCTCAGGCCCAAAAAAGAATTCCTAAAACAGCTTTAAAAGGACTTAAAAAAAGCAAATTAGAAAGTAGAATCAGAACTCAGAAAAGAAATGAGAGTATGGCAAGAGAATAATCAAAAAAGAGTCAATAGCATGGAAAAAGATATACAAAAATTTACCGAGAAAAATAACTCCCTGAAAAATAGAATCAGTCAAGTGGAAAAGGAAGTACAAAAGCTCACTGAAGAAAATAAGTCCTTAAAAGTTAGAATTGTACAAGTGGAAATTAATGACTCTATGAGACACCAAGATATGATAAAAACAAAATAAAAAAGTAAAAAATGGAAGAAAATGTGAAGTTTCTCTTTGGAAAAACTGACTTAGAAAATAGATTTAAGAGAAATAATAAAAGAGTTATAAATAAATTAATAAATGTTGGACTGCTTGTAAACCAAGATTAAAAAAAAAGGGCCTGGGCAATATCTTTCAAGAAATTATCGAAGAAAACTGCCTTGAAATATTAGAATGAAAAATAGAAATTGAAAGAATCCACTGATCACCACTGCCTGAAAGATATACCAAAATGAAAACTACCAGGAACATCATAGCCAAATTCCAGAGTTCACAGATCAAGGAGAAAGTATTACAAGCAGCCAAAAGGAAATAATCCAAATAATGTGGAGCTACATTCAGGATTACACAGGATTTTGTAGCTTCCACATTAAAGAATCAGTGGGCTTGAAATATGATATTCCCAGCAAAATTAAATATAATATTTCAGGGGAAATAATGGATATTTAAGGAAATAGAGGACTTTCAAGAATTTCTAATTAAAAGACCAGAGCTAAAGAAAAAATTTGACCTCCAAATATGACTCAAGGAAAACATAAAAAAGTAAAAGAAATAAGAAAGAAAAAACATAAGAAATACAATAAAGTTAAACTTTCTATTTGTATATGTCAAGATAATGTTTGTCACTCTTAGCTTTTTTTTTTCACTGTAAGAGCAATTAGAAGGAATATATGTAGACAGAGGATGTGGATATAAAGTGACTTTAGTGGGATGATACCCTCTCCAAAAAAAAAAGTAAATAAATAAATAAAAAGTCAAGAAAGAAAATTGCAGTAGAAGAAGAAGGAAGGGGAGAGTTGAATGGGCTAAATTATCCCACATAAAAGAGGCATGACAGAGTTATTATAATGGAGGGGGAAATGGGGGGGTAGGCAAAGCTTAAACCTTACTCTCATCAAAATTGGCTCAAAGAGGGAATGCTATAAACACTTAGTTGGATATAGAAATCTAGGTTTCCTTGTAAGGAAACAAAAAGAGATGGGGGTAATAGAAGGGGAAGGGGAGACTGATAAAAGGGAGAATATATTGGAGAAGGTGGTGATCAAAAGCAAAACACTTATGATGAGTGAAAGGGGAGGTAAGAAAAAGGAGGACAAACAAGTGAAAAATAGCATGGAGGGAAATACACAGTTATCATAACTATAAATGTAAATGGGGTGAACTCACTCATAAAATGGAAGTGGATAGCAGAATTAATTAAAAAACTGAACCATACAATATGTTGTTTACAAGAAACACATTTGAAGCAGAGAAATACACACAGGGTAAAGGTAAGGGGTTGGAGCAGAATCTATTATGTTTCAGCTGAAGTAAAGAAAGCAGGGATAGCTATCATGATTTTAGACAAAGCAAAACCAAAAATAGTTCTAATTAAAAGAGGTAAAGAAGGAACTACAGGTGGCTGAAAGATACCATAGACAGTGAAGTCATAGCAATACTAAACATACATGCACCAAATAGCATAGCATCTAAATCTTTGAAGGAGAATTTGAAAGATGAACAGGAGGAAGTAGATAATTAAACTATACAAGTGGGGGGACTTCAACTTTCTCCTCTTAGAACTAGATAAATCTAACCAAAAAATAAACAAGAAAGAAGTTAAGGAGGTGAATAAGATTCTGGAAATGTTAGATATGATAGATCTCTGGAGAAAATTGAATGGGAATAAAAGGGAATATACTTTTTTTTTTTCCCTCCACAGTACACAGCACCTACACAAAAATTTATCTATGTATTAGGACATAAAAACCTTACAACCAAATGCAGAAAAACAGAAGTAGTAAATGCATCCTTTTCAGATTGTAATGCAATACAACATTACATTCAACAATGGACAATGGAGAGATTAAAAATTAATTGGAAATTAAATAATCTAATCCTAAAAAACAAGTGGGTCAAAGAACAAATCATATAAATAATTGACAATTTCATTAAAGAAAATATCAGTGAGACAACATATCAAAATTTATGGGATGCAACCAAAGTGGTACTTAGGGGGAAATTTATATCTCTAATTCTTACATCAATAAAATAGAGGAAAAAGCAGATTGATGAATTGGGCATGCATCTAAATACATATATATATATATACATATATATATATATAAACAAAAATTAAAAATCCCCAATTAAGCACCAAATTGGAATTCCTGAAAATCAAAGAAGAGATTGATAAAATGGAAAGTAAGAAAATCATTGAACTAATAAATAAAACTAGAACCTGGTTTTATGGGGGGAAACAATGAAATAGATAAACCATTGGTTAATTTGATTAAAAAAGGAAAGAAGAAAACCAAATTTCTAGTATCAAAAATGACAGATGGATTCACCACCAATGAAGAGGAAATTAAAACAATTGTTTAGATCTATTTTGCACAATTATATGCTAATAAATTTGACAATCCAAATAAAATGGACAAATATCTGTAAAATATAAATTATACAGAAAGAAGAAAAAATAAAATACTTAAATAACCTAATCTTAGAAAAATAAATTGAACAAGCCATCAATGAACTTCCTAATAAAAAGTCCCCAGGACCAGATGGATTCACAAGTAAATTCTACTGAACATTTAAATAACTTTTTTTTAATATAAATTCACACCTTTGAGATTGAGAACTGGCTCTTAATTTTTTTTTTTAATTTTGTCAATTCCCTATAGTTTTTTTTTCAATTAACAAGTGTCTGTCCTCTTTGCCTCCCTTCCTACCTCCACTGAAAAAAAGAAAAAGAAAAAGAAATCACCAGAAATAAATGTTCACAGCCAAGCACAATACATTCCGATATGGCTATGTCCAAAAATGTTCTTCTCTGGACTCCACATGTCTATTCTATTACCTATCTGTCAGGAGGAGGACAGAATTATAAATCACCAGTCCTTTGGATCATGGTTGGTAATTTCGTTGATCAGAGTTCTTAAGTGTTTCAAAATTTTTCATTTTTCCAATCTTGTTGTGGTAAAACTGTTCTCATGGTTCTGTACACTTCACTCTGCATCAGTTCAAATTAAAGTTCAAATGATTCTAGCTCCCCTCCATCCCTTCCTCGCTTATATAGATTTTTATTATTCCCTTCAATTTATATGACATAAGTTCTTCCATCCATTCTTCTCTTTTTCTTCCCTAGTATATTCTTTCTCCCTCTGTTATCTTTCTCCTTTTAAAGCCATACAACTTGACAAAACAAAAACAAAAACCTTCTAGGCCCTTCATCATTTTGATGCCCTCTGTGATCTTTGCAAATAACACAGTTCATAAAGGATGCTTATAACATTCCCCCGTCCTCTTTATAATACAAACACTTTATCCTTGTGGAATATTTTTTTTTTGCTTGCTCACATTTGCCATTTGTGTGTTTCTCTTGACTCCTACATTTATATTTCAAAATTTCTGCTAAGCTTTGGTCTTTTCATTAGGAATGCTTGGATATCTTTCATTTCAGTTGAAGACTATTTTTACCATGTAAGATTATATTCAGTTTTGCTTGGTAAGTTATTCTGGTTTTAAGCCTATCTCTCTTTTTTTAATGGTATTTTCCAATTATATGTCAAAACAATTTTTAGCATTCATTTTTACAAGATTTTGAGTTCCAAATTTTTATCCCTCCCTCCCTCTCCTCATCCTAAAATGGGAAGCAATTTGATATAGGTTATACAAGTGCTATCATATACAATATGTTTACATATTAGTCACAGTTCTTAAAGAAGAAGCAAATCAAAAAGAAAAAAAATGAAAAAGAATAAAGTGAATGAAAAAAGTATGCTTTGATCTACATTCAGATTCTGTCAGTTATTTAACTGGATGCAGATAGCATTTTTCTTCCTGAATCCTTTGCACTCGTCTTGGATCATTGTGTTGCTAAGAAGAGCTGAGTCATTCATAGTTGCTCATCACATAATGTTGCTGATACTGTGGACATTGTTTTTCTAGTTCTGCCCATTTCACTTTGCATCAGATCATATAAGTCTTTCCAGATTTTTCTAAAATCTACCTGTTCATCATTTCTTATTGCACAATAGTATTCCTTTACATTCATATACCACAGCTTGTTCAGTCATTCCCAAACTGCTGGGCATCCCCTCAGTTTCCAATATTTTGCCACCGTGAAAAGGAATGCTATAAATATTTTTGTGTGTGTAGTTCCTTTTCAGTTTTCTTTTTTTTTAGTTTCTTTGGGACCTAATAGTGGTATTACTGGATCAGAGGATGTGCACAGTTTGGTTGACCTTTGGGCATAGTTCCAAATTGTTCTCCAGAATGGTTGGATAGTTTTACCAACAGTGCCAAATTGTCAAATAGTGTCAAAATTTTCCCACATCCTCTCCAACATTTATCATTTTCCTTTTTTGTCATATTAGCCAATCAGATAGGTGTGAGGTGATACCTCAAGTTGTTTTAATTTGCATTTCTCTAATCAAAAGTGATTTAGAACACTTCTTCATATGCCTATAGATAATTTGAATTCTTCATCACAAAACTGCTTTTCATAGCCTTTGACTTTTTCAATTGGGGAATGGCTTGTATTCTCATAAATTTGACTCAGTTCTCTACATATTTGAGAAATGAGGTCTTTATCAGAGATACTTGCTGTATGATTATTTCCCAGCTTTCTGCTTTCCTTTTAATCTTAGTTGCATTCATTTTGTTTGTGCAAATGCTTTTTAATTTAATATAATCAAAATCATCTATTTTACATTTTGTGATGGTCTCCATCTCTTTTTTGGTCATGAATCTGTAACTCAGTTAACTTCTTTAAGAATTTGAATGCTGTACTAATTGGTGCATAAATGTTTAGTACTGATATTACATCATTGTCTATGGTAATTTTTAGCTAGGTATAGTTTCCTTCTTTATCTCTTTTAATTAAGTGTGTTTTTGCTTTTGCTTTGTCTGAGATCAGGATTGCTATCACTAGTGTGTTTTTGTTTGTTTTTGCTTCAGCTGAAGCATAATAGATTCTTCTTCAGCCTTCTACCTTTACTCTGAGTGTGTAACTCTGCTTCAAGTGTGTTTCTTGTAAACAATATATTGTAGCATTCTAGTTTTTTTATCCACTCTGCTCTCCACTTCAGTTTTATGGAAGATTCATCCCAATCACATTCATAGGTATGATAACTACTTGTGTATTTCCCTCCATCTTATTCTTCCTCCTGTCTATCCTCTCTCTCCTTTCACCTTTTCCCTCCTCACCAGTGTTTTGCCTCTATCTACTATCTCCCTTGATCTGCCCTTCCTTCTGTCAGTTCCCCTCCTTTACTTAATCTCATCCCCTCCTAATTCCCTGTTGAGTAAGATAAATTTCTCCACTCAACTTATTATGTATGTTATTCCCTCTTTGAGCCAATACTGATGAGAGTAAGGTTTAAGTGATGCCTGTCCGTCACCTTCCCATCTTTTCCTCTACTGTAATAGGTTTTTTGCACCTCTTCATATGAAATAATTTACCACATTCTACCTCTCCCTTCCTTCTGCACCCAGTGTATTCCTCTTTCTCATCCCTTAATTATTTTTTATGTCATTCCCTCGAATTCACCTTATACCCATACCCTCTGTCTATCTATTCCTTCTAGCTATACTATTAACAGTACAGTTTTTAAGAATTACAGGTATCATCATCTCAGGGGATGTAAACAGTTCAGCTCCATTGAATCCCTTTATGTTTTCTTCTCCTTTTTAACCATTTTAGGCTTCTCTTGGGTCTTCTTATTATTGATCTATTTTTTTTTTGGTTCAGTTCTGGTCTTCTCCTAATGAAAGCTTCAAATCCTTCTATTTCATTGAATTTCATTTTCATTTCATTTCATTCAATGAAATAGAATGACCATTTTTTTCCCCTTGAAGTATTATGCCTAATGTTGCTGGGTAGGTGATTCTTGGTTGTAGCTCTAGCTTCTTTGTTTTCTGGAATATCATATTCCATGACCTGTGATCCTTTAATATTGCAGCTGCTAAGTCCTGTGAGATCCTGATTGTGGCTCCCCAATATTTGAATTGTTTCTTTCTGGCCACTTACAGTATTTTATCCTTGACCTGATAGTTCTGAAATTTGGCTATAATGTTTCTTGGAGTTTTTGTTTTGGGATCTCTTTCCTGAAGTGATTGGTACATTCTTTCAATGTCTATTTTCCCCTCTGGTTCCAGGATATCTGGGCAGTTTTCCTTAATAATTTCTTGAAAGATGCTGTCCAGGTACACCTTTTGATTATGGCTTTTGGGTAATCCAGTGATTCTGACACTGTCTCTTCTGGATCTATTTTCCAGGTCAGTTGTTTTCCCAATGAAGAATTTTTCATTTTCTTCTATTTTTTTCACTCTTTTTCATTTGATTGATTCTTGATATCTCATAGAGTCATTAGCTTCCACTTGCCCAATTCTAACATGTGATGAGCTGTTTTCCTCAATTAGCTTTTGTACTTCACTTTCCATTCTGCTGATTGTACTTTTTAGGGAGTTGTTTTTGTTAGGGGATTTTTGTATTTCCTTTTCCATTTGGCCAATTCTACTGTTTAAGCAGTTGTTTTCCCAGCTGTTGACATTTTTTTTATCATTCTCTTTCATCACTCTCATTTCTTTTCTCAGTTTTTCTTCTGCCTCTCCTGTATGATTTTAAGCTCCTTTTTGAGGTCTTTCATGAGTTTATTTTTGTTTTTGTTTTGTTTTGTTTTTTCCCTCAGCTTGAGACGACTTCACATTTTTCTTTGGGGCTTTGCTTATATTTGTTTTGACATTGTTATCCTCTTCTGAGTTTGTGTCTTGATCTTCCCTGTCACAATAATAACTTTTTATGGTCAGATTCTTTTTTGTTGTTTTTTACCCATCTTTTTTTGCCTTTTTTGTTTCTTTTAAATTTGAGCTCTGCTCCCAGGGTGGAAGGGGCATTGTCTCAGGCTTCTTTTGCCGGGATATAAGCCCTGGCTGTTTACCTGATGCTGCAATGATGTTCCCCTGAGGCTAACAGGAGACCCCCTTGTCTGGTGCTGGCCTGAGGGGGTGGAACAGAGGTTGGCTGGCACTGCTGGAGGCCATAGGTGTCTGGAAACTTACTCAGTGCTGAGCTGGGGTCCTAGTGATGGTATCTGGTGTGTGCTGAGACCAGTGTGGTGTTTCTTCATTTCTCCAAGGTACACTGAAGTATGTGGTAGTCTAACCACTGGAAATCATCTGTTTTCACATGGCAGGGCCATGCACTGACTGTCTATTTTTCTGCTTAAGCACTCTTAAGGTTGGCATCTATGGTGGGGGTGAGGGGCTCTGAAAGTTGAGTAGGAAAAGTAGGAAAAGATTGAAGGACCTTCTACTGCCAAGGGATGCCAAATGCAGCTGTACTGACCAGATGCCTCCCAAGCTATGGCTGCAGGGAGAAGGAGCTAGCACACACCTGGTGAGTACAGTACTGAGGAACGGGGACCTTGTTGGCTGTGGGCATTTGCAAGAGAGCAGAGTCCCTAGTTTCAGATCTGGGACAGAGAGGACAGCTATAGAGGAACTGCAGAGAGCAATATCATTTGTGGGACAGTGTGGCTTGGGGCCTTAGCCATGGCTTAGGGATTGAGAGCCCAAGGTTTGCTCATGAGACATACCTCAGAAAATAACAGTAAGGACTTGAGGCTTGGGACATCATACCCTATACCTTGGGACTACAACTTGATTATACTAATAGCTGCTAAAAAAGAAATAAAACTAAAAGTAGTTTAAAAAAATGAGTAAGCAAAGGAGAAAGAACCCAACCATAGATAGTAATTATGGGGATAGAGAAGATCTGGGTTCATATTCAAAAGAGGATAATAGAGCTTAAAAAGCAACTCTTTATCAATGGGAAATGTCAAATGGTCCCAAGCCCCAAAAGAGTTCTTGGAAGAACTTTAAAAGGACTTTAAAAATCAAATAAGTGAGATGGAGGAAAAATTAGAAAAAGAAAAAGCAATCCAAGAAAATTATGAAAAGAAATTCAACCAACTAGAAGTAGAGAATCAAAAACTTAAGGAAGAAAATTCCTTGAAAATCAGAATTTGGCAAAGGAAATCTAATGACATTCTAAGACACCAAGAAATCATAAAAGACAATCAAAAGAATGAAAAAAGAAGAGAAAGCAAAATATCTCATCAGAAAAACAATGGATCTGGAGAACAGATCAAGGAGAAATAACACAAGAATAGTTGGGCTACCTGAAAATTATGATTAAAAAATCTTGATATAACATAAGAAATAATCAAGAAAAATTGCCCTGAAGTTCTAGACCAAGAAGGCAATGTAGAAATAGAAATGTAGACTGTAGAAAAATGTAGAAATGTAGAAAATGTAGAAAAAAATGTAGAAAAAAAAATCCACTGAACATCACCTGAAAGACATACTAAGAGGAAAACTTACAGGAATATTGTAACCAACTTTCAAAGCTCCCAGGTTAGGGAGAAAATATTGGAAGCAACAAGAAAAAAAAAATATCATGGAGATACAATAAGGATTACACAAGACCTGGCAGCTACTATGTTGAAGGACCATAGGTTTTGCTATACTGTATTTCATAGAGCAAAAGAGCTGGGATTACAACCAAAGGTAACTTACCCAGCAAAGTTAAGTATAATCCTGAATGAAAAAGAAATAGATATTTAACAAACTCAGAGAGTTTCATATTTTTGTGACAAAAACCTGAGAATTTAGGGAAAATTTGGCATATAAGAAGAAATAAGGAGAAATATAAGGTAAACATTAAAGACCAAAGGAGTCAATTAGATCAAATTATTTATTTCCAATATGTGAGCAATCCTTGCTCAATCCTTCCACAAGAAATGATAGGGCAAGGGGATAGCATGGGGGGGGAGGAAAAGGGAGGGACTTTAAAGAGGTGGGTAGGTTAAGGAATAGGAGGAAAAAGTAGAGTGTAGAAGTAAAGCAGTGAGGAAGGACAGGGTAAATATGGTGAGAAGGATAGTGAGGATAGGAA